>NC_072428.2:99602857-100223750 GCF_028878055.3 Symphalangus syndactylus | reverse complement strand
ACTCAACATATAAAGCTTAATTTCAAAAAAATTTTAAGAACAACTACTCATCAAAATATACCATAAAGAAAGCTACGAAACAAAACTCCATCTGGGATAAGATGCTTGCAATGGTAATAACTGACAAAGTATTGTACCCAAACTATATAAAATATTTCTACTAATCAATCAGTAAAAGGCAAATGACAGTAGAAAATTGACATAGGAACAAATAGTCAAGTCACTAAGGAAACACGGAAGTCTAATAAAATGAATAGATGCCTGGGCTCATTAATAGTAATGATGCTATTTAATAATAAAAAGTTTGACTTTACCTCACCAGATTGTCAAAACAGTGTTTTTCATTGTTAAGTGTTGGTGAGGATGTAAAGAAAGAAAGATGCACACTGTAGGTAGGAGTACAGTTTGCTAGCAACACTAAGGAAAACAAATTTGTATTACTTGATAAATTTAAATATGCACACACCCTATAAGTCCAAAATTCCACTCCATAGATTAATACTCTAGAGAAACTCTTGCACATAATGTCAGGAAATATAGACATGTTTATAGCATCATTGTAAGTAAAAAGAAAGTTAAAAACCATAAAACATCAAACAACTCACATCCGTTGACAGTAAAACTAAGAGTAAATTGCAATACATTCTTAAAATTGAGTGCTACATGACACTGAAAATGATTGAACTGTACACGACCTGGATGGATCTCAAAAAAATAATGTTGATTGAAATAAAAGTACCAGAAGAATACATACTGACTGATTTCATTTTTAAAAATAAGGCTAAATTAAATGATACGTTGTTTAGGAGCACATACAGATACAGTAAAATTACAAAGGGAAGCCAGATAATAACTTACACAAAATTCAGAAAGGAGAGGACAACCACGAGGAAAAAAAAATTGGCATTTTAAATACTTATTTTAGTTTCATCATTATTTCTTAAACTGTCTCAATTATTAAAGTTTTCAAATATTTGTAAAATTATAAATTATAATCAGCGCATTTGAATGGGTGCAGATTAATTATTATAACTTGACATTTCTTGTATTTTTTAATATTTTTGCTGTTAGTTTTATTTAGATTTCTCAACAAATCATTTTTCTGTAGCCATGTGTGCATTTCTATTAATCAAAAGTTCATCCTCTTTTAACAATCTGTCATTTCTTTTTTGACTACAACAGATGAAATGTGTTCTGACTGAATCACAGTAGTAGAATGCTCTCTGCGTGAAAATCTAACATATTTTCTATGGGGCTGTAATTCATTATCTAAAAAGCAACTTTATGATAAGTGGAGTGGAGAAGTACAATAAATGCCAATATTATCTTGGAAGATTTGAAACATCGATATACTCTTTCAGAACTTTGATTTCTTTTAATTTATGCCAAATCCTATCATTAAATCAAAATTTCAAGGACCAATGCATTAACTAGAATTTGGAAGAGTATTGTGCACAGAATATAAAATATCTAAGCATAGCAAAAGAAGGGGTGTTTTGGGGGTATGTTTGTGTGTGGCTTTGTGTGTATTTCTGTTAATTTTGTTTTGTTTGCTTATTTGTTTTGTGGTTTTCTTGTCCATTGGTGTACAGGGTTCTCAGTAAATATATTGCTTGATTTATTTGGTTTATTTCTTGGATCAGTCTAAAATGTTTCTTTTTGTGAATAATGTCAACAGTGAAGTAGGAGATTTGAAATATAGTTACTTGTTTTTAATCAGGAAATCTCATATTGTCACTCTGATCCTTCTAAAGTCTTCAAAACCTCTCTCAATGGTAGCTGCAAATCAGCATAAATAGTAAATCTGGATTCCATGATTACCTCCTCCAGCTTATAAGAAATTAGCCCAAGCTCATGTAGTGTTAATAAATAGCAGTGGCAGGGAGGAGTGGGAGCCTTATTTAATGTGCTTTTTCCCTCTAAGAATAGAAAGAACATGTGGATTGGAGATATGAATTTTCATTTGCTCTTTTAGGTACGTATTTTATATTCTTTGTGTTGAGATTTGTTAAACATTGTAAAAATCCTGAGAGAAACTCCAACTCACTCTATTTTTATATAATAGGTTGCATGTTCACTAAAATTACATTCCTCAAAAGTTTAACTTTATTACTTTAAAGTACGCCCATTAATTTCTTGCATTATTTCTGACTTAAATCCAAACTATACTCATCCTTCAAAGTAAAAGTTTTAACAATGATTATCCTCCTGCCAGCCAGCCTCTTAATTGTAACATTTCTAAACACTTATCTGTTCCCCTCAAGTATTGTTGATTTACATAACTTCAAGTAGTAGTTTTTAACCTTCTTCTTATCTATCCAACTATTTGACTACTAAGATTTTTCTAACCATCTGGAAGTGACTGTTGTCTCTCTCTGAGCCTCTACATCAACTTTGGAAAGATAAGGAGGCGCTCAGACTTCTGCACAATTTGATTTGGCCCTTACTCCTGCTCCTCTACCCCAATATTCACAGTTTTACCAGAACTATAATCTTGCAGTCATCAAAACTAACATGATTCATTCTTTACTCATCTTTCTATCAGTCATCTCAAGAAGCCAAGGATTTCCAGGTCATCTTCATCTCCCACAATCCCATTTCTAGATGGTTTCAAGTTCAAGGAGGAATCTCCCACCCCCATCACCCCACTCTCTATGATCCCTCCCTAGGTTATTTTTTTCTCTATCATGTATCACTCTCTGGCATACAATTATTTGTCTCCCAGCTGGACCCCCTTCTGGAATGTAAGCTCCCTTAATCCAGAGATCTTTTTTTCCACTTCTCTCTCACCTAAGACAATTCCAAAAAATTAGATAAACTAAATAAATATTTGTTAGATGAAGGCATAGATGAATGAATATATGAAATAGAAAGAAATGCTGTGCTTCTTTGGCGCAGATTTGGAATTAGAATTTCTTTTATTTTAGCCTATTATTTTATCATGAGAAGACAATTTTCATTTTGTTATCTTTGTTAAGATGTTTAATGCTATTAGTTTGCTCCCTGATTATGAGACTACTTACAGCTTGGATTGGATGAGTTTTGTGTAATTGTCTTTTACCAATTGGAATTTTCTTTAGACAATTCTAATAACTATAAAAAGATTGGTGGAACCCACCGTTCCTACTGAATTAGCTCTTCTCGATTGCCTTTTTCCTGAAGCATATTGTCTGTGTACTTCCCCAGCTTTGAATACCCGTGAAGTTAATCTTACAATTAAAGTTGTTTCCAAGTACTTTGGTGGGCTGAGTGTAAAGGCTTGCTCACCCTTGTTATATATTACATAGCTGTTGTTATCATCTTTATTTTACTAATGGGGGAATTGGAGTTTGGGGCATATATTCTAGGCACCTTCATCTGGAAATAATGAGCATAGGTAAAAGAGGAATCTATATGCAGAGAAAGTGACAAGATTCACGTCGAATTTGTAGTGCTCTATTCCAAAAGGGACTGTTGAACTCTTCTTACATTAAACACAAATAAAAACGAACTTTAACAAAAATTAAGAAAAGCAATAGTCAGTTCTACAATTTGTATATTGTGAGTGCTTTATTAGTGGATGATGATGATGATGACGATGAAATGACATAATTAAGACTGTGGAATGCAGTAACTCAAATGTGCATATGGGTTTATATCTGGGTATGATGTATAATTATGCATTTTATTTATCTATCATCTGTCATCCATATATCTATCATCTATATAGTTAAATATAGTTATTTATTATACTGATTCAGACTACTCTCTATAAAGCTTAGGCTGAAGGACTTAGGATAGAAACTTATTGTAACAGAGGCAATGTAAATGGTTTAATACTTGTGTAATATGTGTCAATTTGACAGAAACAAGGGTTCTTGCTTTGAAAATACCAATATACAGGACCATATTTCCAGGCATTTATTTCTATCTATTCAGTATGTGCAGTGGCAGTGTTAGGTTTTATGCTGTAGAAACTATTAAAATAATCCCGGCGCCAAATATTTTATTATTAGTAACCTCACAGGTGTTCTGTGGCTTACTTATGAAAGTAAAAATCAAGAGATGATTTTGAATGTAAGACTTATTCAGTGTGAAAATTATAGGCCACCTAATATTTGGATTTATAGCGCAAAAGGAAAAGAAGAAGAATAATCCAGAATGTTGCCATTCTAGTAATCAATAGAAATTCGCCTAAATTTCACTCAGATTTTGTCATGCCGTGTTGAAACTGAGTAATAAGTCAGATAATTAGGGAGCTTCATTAATTTTCTTTAAGACTCAGGTATCATTTTGCTATTTTTAAATCATAACCCGATGCTTAAATCTTATTTTAGATGAGAAAGACTTTGCTTACTTATTAGCCAAAAAAGCTGAGAAATAATTAAGATAAATATCCCTCAGTATTCTCATGCCATTATTATCCCACTTGATTTTCTCCATTAGAAGAACTCTAAGGATAAGACATTCCACAATAAATCTCAGAAAATATGTATACTATACAAATAGCCAGTGAAATTTTGTTTAACCAACTCATTCTAGACAAAAGAGAAGTGGATGATTTGAACAGTTTGATCTAACAGTGACAGATTAAGTTAGAGAATGAGATAGATCTAGACTCAAGTTTTAGCATTCACACTTGTTACTTAGGTGGAATTTGGGCTGGTTATATTCTCTCACCTTTAATTATTTTTCCCAGAAATGGGGCTAAGTATATCTAATATTTAGGATTTTTTAAGGACAATGAATATATCCTAATTATAATCCTCAAAAATCATGGAGATTGTTATTAGATGTATGTATTATTATAAATTAGATTTTGATTTACTTTATCTATCAGTCTTATTTATTGCTAATACACAGTTTTAAATGGTTTATGAATTTTTCTATGTTGGGTCCCATACATTCTCTACATTTCAATGACAACAGATGGTATTTATTAGAGACTAAATGAACAAAGCCAGTCTCATTTGGTAATTAATAGATGGACCCCAAATCAACTAACCATCTTCAAATGATTGAATTTAAATAGATAATCATGACCAAACTGCTATGTTTAAATGAGCCTTAGCTGTGCTATTATCTTCATTTTCAACTTATATATACTGGACATTTTGTGACAAACTTAACTTCCGCTAATAGCTATCCAAATGTAGCTCAATAAATCAATCTCTTTGTGCTAAACAGATGTTATGATAAATGATTTACATACTTTATCTCATTAATTCTCACAAAAAAGCCTTGTGAAATAGACATAGAAAGATAAGATCTTGACATATTTATCTTCATGCTTTGCTTATTTACAGAATCACTAGCCTCTTCCAGCCTTGTCTCCAGAGGGGTTGTTATCTCATAATGCAATGAAAAAGAAACTATTGGTGCTCGTGTTTTTAAAAAAATTCTAATTGGGCTCCTAAGAATCAAAAAGTAGTCCACAAATTAAGTTGGTAAAGAGAAATGAAAATAAAATTCCATAGAGAACATGATGACAACCCTCATTTTCCCATCCCCTCCCTCAACCTATAGAAAATGAGGGTTGAAATACTAGAATAGTTAGGAGAAATAAGTATGAAGAACCCTGGAAGTTTGTTTTCTTTCTCTTTTAGAATCTTAGTAAAAATCCACCTCAGCAGGTTTGAGTTAGCTCAGTGGAAGCCCTGGCAGATTCTAGTTGCTTGTTTCAGAGGCTCCACCTTTCAAATGAGGACAGTTCCTCAACCGGGAAAATTCCGTTATTACATAGTCTTCCAGATGTTCCCTTCACTTGTGCTTATCAATATGAAGAACATTAACATAGTCCCGCACCAGGATTCTGTTTCATGGTATGACTATTCCAGATGAATCTCACCGAGGCATAATTCTGTTTTTGAAAACAAGAATGAGAGTGATGGTTAGTACGTGGCTACTTTTCTACTTGTACACTTTTATCTAATACATTCTATTTTCTATTCCACATAGCTATAAACATTTGTCTGCTTTTTGCTCAACGAGATGGAAAGAAAAACAGCATAATTTTGGAGAAGATAATGTTGGGAAAAGGATCTAAATAATTGGGGTGTTATTAAGCGGAATAGAGGGAATCACCTACAAGAGGTGTCTAGGGAGTTCTTGGAAACCAATCAACTGTCTAAATAGCAGCCCTTGCTCTTTGAACCTGATTGAGCTGTCCTCATTCTCAGGCTGGGACATTCTAGAGCCACCAGTATATCATGTGGGCCTATGTGTCAGTACTTTGTTGAGCTCAAGTCTGAATTGTTCAGTGTTCACATACACTCTATGTCTAAATTAAACTCCTTGATCCTCAGAGAGTAGTAATGATGTGTGGAATGGAAAAGATTACAACATAGTTGCTTTGGTGGTGACACACAGTATGGAAATCTATCCCCCATTGCTTATTACTTAACTAGTATAACCATTCGTTTTTTAATCAAAAAAAAAAAAAAAAGAAATAGAAGGTTGGGAAGCTAAAATAACTTGGCTGTGGGCTTGTCCATAGGATTCATCAGATATGAGATTTAAATTTACCTCTCTGGAGCTTGAAGAAACAATTAAAAGAAAAATGCATTAAAAATAGCAATGCACATAGACTGAATGTTTCCTAAAGAAAATTGTAAACCTAGAGCTTCATCATTTAGTGAAGTAACCCACCCTTTACCTTTGGTGTTTTCCCATCATATCATGGATTATAATAGACAATAGTACAAAATAGTCTTTCACAATATATATTTAACAGAGGCCTACTTATCTGTGAGTTTCCTAGATAATCTGATGGATCACTAGGCTTATGCAATACATCATTAGATGTAGTTAGCTGAAGTCGACAGCAAGCAAAGCTTACATATAACATTCCAAGGTAGCATGATTTCACACACAAAAAAAGTTGTTCAAGATTCTGTTGTCAGTAAAGTGTAGGGAAAAGGTCATAAAAAGAACTTCATTACATATGAAGAGACTATGATTATTAATGTAAAATTAAGCAACAATGTATTAGTTATTAAACTTTTTTTTTTTTCTTTTTGAGACAGAGTTTTACTCTGCCGCCCAGGCTGGAGTGCAGTGGTGCGATCTCGGCTCGCTGCAACCTTCCCTTTTAGGATTCAAGCGATTCTCCTGCCTTAGCCTCCTGAGTACCTGAAATTACAGGCATGCTCCACCAGGCTCAGATACTTGGCCTCCCAAAGTGCTAGGATTACAGGTGCAAGCCACTGCACCTGGCCTACTACCATTTTTTTAAAGATTGGCAAAGCTTATGAGTATCATTGACTGTTAACTGGCAGGTCTAAAGTGGAAACCAGAGATGAGGGGATAAAGAGAAATGGAGGTTTTGTTTGTTGTTGTTAAAGAGAAAGAAATGGAGAGAATTCACAGCAGAGAATGAGAAAAAGAAGGAGAAAACTGACAATGCACAGGTACTTTCACTGTGGATGCTTATAGGTACATACCTCTCTGAAAGTTAAAACTATGTATCTAAACTTATACCTCTACTCTGCAAGGCCTGGGGAGAAAAAAGTTTTTCAAGATTATTCTTTCCATTGTATCTGAACACAGGAAAAATCTGGCAGTAAGGTTACTGTGTGTATCTAAGAAAAAGTATGTAAGAAAGCCCAGGCAACTGTTTAAGGCTTCATGTACATATCACCAAAACAATTAATCATTTTGGCAATTGAGAATGAAAAACATCAAATCAATTATAGGGTGCTGTGGTGATTGAACAAGTACTTTTTAACTCTATAAAATATATTCTCTATAAAATCTGGGACATTCTCTAACAGATACAGTACATAGTTTCAACTAGCTATAATGCAGTGGCATAGGAATCAAAAGCTAGAAGCTAGAACATCACCCATAACATTGTTGATTCCTCTTCTTGCAATTTGGGGTTCTGTTAGTTTAAAGATCAGTTTTAAAATAGGGACCTTGACTCAGTTCAAGAGAAGAATTCTTTCATAGGTACATAAAAATATTTTCTCTGCATTGGAAATTGAGAAAGCCAACAGCCATTTTGGACTTCTCCTACCATTGAGTCAATAGGCAAGGAAGAAATTCTACTAGATGTTGTGATAGATTCAGATAACCAAGAGGAAATTCAATGACTGCTCTAGAATGAAGGCACACGTCTGGGACTAAGTTGGTCCTCTGGGATTCTCTTTAGTTTGTCTATATTCAAATGTAAAAATTAATGAAAGTAAATGCAACCCTGCTAAAGTCAAGACCACTCAGTATTTAGCTCCTCTTGTTAGAAAAGCTTGAGTCAGCCCACCAACTAAAGAAAGCTAAACAACCGTGGTGCCAGTGAAGGGCAACAGGAACATAGAATAAATAAGGAAAAACAAGAATGTAAAAAGAAAACCTATAGATTTGTGACCAATTACAGAAAGAGGATTTTCTGTTTCTGTAACAGATCTGCATATTTTCTTCAATGTTCATTAAAACTATATGTATATATAATATATATGATGTAATAAAATAATCTATAATATTAACAAATCTTAACCAAAGTTCAGTTAGACAAGGGAAGTAGTTCAATAGATCTATTGTAAATCATGACTACAGTTAATAGCAATATATTGTAATATTTGACAATTGCCAAGATGCTAGATTTTAAAAATTCTTACCACACACGAAAAATGTTATGTGAGGGAAAGCATATGTTAAATAGTTTGATATAGTCATTCCATACTGTGCATGTATATATATATATATATATATATATATATATATATATATTTATTTATATATAATTTTGACATATATCAAATATATATTTGATATATTTTTGATTACATATACACATATATTTTATATACATTAATGTTTTGTCCCTTCATTGTTTCTCTGTTATTTAGTAAAAAAATTGTTGTTAGTAGTTAATTTTACAATTTGGCTTTATGTTACAGAATAAAAAGGACAGTGAATGAATATGAAAAATAATTTATTTCCTGGAGACAGTTATCATGAGACTTTGTATTTCTTCATTTTGGGGCAAGAGTGAGAGTGACTTTGCATTAAATGTAGTTGCATCTTGTTAGGCAGAGATAAGAATTTGTTTTTCTTGTGTGGAAGTTCTAACGTGTGTGGGAGAATGCGTATGCATGCTGGGTAGCCAAAAGGGTGACTGTGCCAATTATTTACCTATTGTCTCTTAACTCCAAATATACTCTTCTGTCTTCTGTTTCGTGGTAGTGGGGCTGGCAGTCTACAAACTTCACTTCCCCAACTCTTTGGCCAGCTGATAGTTTGTACAGTTATGCCAATAGGACATATTAGAGGGACGCTAGAAGGTAGGATGAAGGAAGAGAGTATTTTCTACCTGTTTTCCAGGCACCATCAGTATCACTTTAGCAGCAGCCATGGACCCGGCCACCAGCTTCCATCAGTATCTCAGTATCAGTGTCATCTGGGCTTCTCAGAGGCAGCAGCAGTAATTGAGCAGACTCATCTGTGGTCTAAGTACCAGGTTGCAGGGCACCAAGCTTCTAGTTTATGGTAAATTTTCCTCTTCCTATTTTTTCCCCTCAGTCCTAGTACATAGCTGCTACCTACATTTAAAATCTTCTGTATAGTAAACACAAAAATAACATTGTTTTTCTCTTTAAGATCTCTGATGTTGATGGTAATAATTCTGATTTCAAATCCCCACTGGTTAAAATACTTAACTTCCTGATGGATATAGAACAACAAAGACTCTCTCTCTCTCTCTGTATGTGTGTCTCTGTGTGTGTGTGAGGGGGAGTGTGTATGTGCAGGTGTGTATCTTCACACATACTCTCCCCTAAATGCATGATTGTACTCAAATGAAAACTTGCAGAGGGCTTGGTCCTAGACAAGTATCCATGTATCTTGTGAAGTAAAGTGACTGGCACATTGGGGAGACAGTGTAAATATGAACTAACCAATATAGAACCATCATCACCTTTTATTGATCACCCATTATTTATCCAAAGATTATTTTCTAACATAAATTGGAGCTACAGTCCTTACCTTAACAGAGCTTATTGTTTTACTTTTTATATTCATCTGGGCATGTTTGTAAAAGGAACAGATGTAAGAATGTTATTTTAATAAAATTAATTGTTATAATTCCATAAAATAAGTTATGTGAAAAATAAAAAATTGGTTTTAGTACTATGTATATTCATGTTCCATTTTGTTACAAAAAATGTTTTATGTTTTTCCATAGCTGCAATATCTATGTCAATGGATGGCAGAAACATCACTTTAGGATTCCATAGAAGCTATTAGAATAGTAGGGCTTCAGATTTGGTATTTATTCCTGCTATGGGATGTACCAATTACTGAAGAATTATTTTCTATATATAGGATTTAAAATATTATAATCTTAAAAATACTTTTTTTCACATTATTAAGATTCAAGACCAAGTATATTTCCCTCAGGAGTAATATTGATAGGAGCTTGGGAAGGGCAAGGATCTTGAAATCAGTTGACTTGGCTGATCAGTTATCTTGGAAAAGTAATATTTCTAAATAATTAATTAAATAACATTAAATAATCAATAATAAAATACAAGCCATATTTTACATCATTATGAAGATCAAATGAGATGACTTATTTGAAAGTACTTTATAAATGGCCACGTATTCCCAACTTTTTGTTAATTAGTTTTGTTTCCATTTCAAAAATGTATCTTTATTGTATATATTTAAGGTATAGAATATGATGTTTTGATAAATATATATGTACATATAGACATGCTTATTACAGTCAAGAAAACTAACCTATATTCTTCCATAGTTGCTGTTTTTTGTATATGTGGTAAGACCACCTGAAATCTCTCTTAGAAAAATTTCAGTATAAAATATAGTATTATTAATGATACTCCTCAGGCTACATATTAGATTGCTGTACTTATTCATCCTACATAACTGCAAGTCTGTACTCTTTGACCTCCTTCTCATTTCCTACCAACTCTATGCCCCCGGCAACCACCATTCTACTCTATTTCTACATATACAACATTCTTTTAGATTTCACAGATAAGATCGTGCAGTGTTTTACTTTCTCTGTCTGGCTTATTTCACTTAGCCTAATGACCTCCAGGTTCAACCCTGTTACTGCCTTACTATTGAAAGTGATATACAGATTCAATACAATCCTTATGAAAATTACAATGGCATTTTTTACAGAAATAGAAAAAAATCTAAAATTTATATAGAATCACAAAAGCTCTTGAATAGCTAATCTTGAGAAAGAAAAATTGTAATTGAAAGCATTACAATTTCTGATTTCAAAATAAATTACAAAGTTATAGTCATCAGCAGAGTATGACACTGACATAAAAATAGACACATAGGCCAATGGAATAGAATAGTAAGCCCAGAAATAAACTCAAGCATATACAATCAACAGATCTTTGGCAAGGTTATCAAGAAGACATACTAGGGAATAAATAGTCTCTTCAATAAATGCTGTTGGGAAAACTAAATATCCATAAGCAAAATAATGAAACTGGACTGTTACTTTACATCATACACAAAAATCAACTCAAAATGAATTATGACTTAGACATAAGAACTGAACCTGCAAAACTCCTAAAGGAAAACATAAGGAAAAAGTCCTTGATATTGGCCTTGACAATGGTTTTTTTGATATCATGTCAAAAACTCAGACAACACACAGAAAAATTAATAAGTGGAACTATATTAAACTGAATAGGTTCTGCACAGCAAAGGAAACAAACACCAAAACAACAAACAACAAAATGATGAGGCAGCTTCCTGAGTGAGAGAAAATCTTTGCAAAAAACTCTGATACATGGTTAATATCCAAAATATATAAGGAACTCCAACAACTCAACAGCAAAAAACAACAATAAAAAAACCCCACAAAAAACAAATATCCCAATTAAGTGGGCAAAGGACACGAATAGACACTTTTTCAAAGAAGACTTAAAAATTACCAACAAATATATGAAAAACTACCCAATATCATTAATTATCAGAGAAATGCAAACCAACACTAGAATGAGATACTACCTCACACCTGTTAGGATGGCTGTTATAAAAAACA
This sequence comes from Symphalangus syndactylus, assembly GCF_028878055.3. Lineage (NCBI taxonomy): Eukaryota > Metazoa > Chordata > Mammalia > Primates > Hylobatidae > Symphalangus > Symphalangus syndactylus. The sequence continues at coordinate 100,211,743 of NC_072428.2, read as the reverse complement.
CAAGAGATAACAAGTGTTGGTGAGAGTGTGGAGAGAAGAGAAGCTTGAACATCGTTGGTGGGAATATAAACTGATATGCCCACTATGGAGAACAGTATGGAGGCTTCTCAAAAAATTAAAAATCAGAACTAGTGTATGGCCCAGCAACCCTTCTTCTGGGTTTATGCTCAAAGGAAGTAAAATCAGCACCTTAGAGAAATGTCTGTAGTCCCATGTTCATTGCAGCATTATTCACAGTAATATAGAATCAACCTGTGTTCACTAGTGGATGAATGGATAAAGAAATTATATTATATATACATAAACAATGGAATACTACTAGGTTTTTTTTTTTTTTTTTTTTTTTTTTTTTTTTTTTTAAAAAAAAAAAGGAGATCCTGACATTTGCAACAACGTGCAAGGACATTATGCTAAGTGAAATAAGCCCAACCCAGAAAAAAAAAGAAAAAACCAACTTTATCTTCTTAACTCATTTTATTTATGACTATCAAACCTCAAACCATTTCTTTAACAGTTTTTTAACCTTTATCACTTCCATGTTTTCCTTATCTTCTCCCAATCACCTTAACCTTCATATCCTAGCTTGAACTAGGTATTTTCCATTTGCCTCTCTACTTCTCTACTCTGCCCTCCTTCACCCTGCTCTCTGCCAGAGAGGCTAATGCTTGTAGATTGAATCAGTGATAATCCTTGCTTGCTGGCTTCAGGTTAGGTTCTTCTGGAGGAGGCCCAGGCAGCATATAGAATAATGGGATTTTTCCTGTCTTCCTGAGAGATCACTGAGTTAATTGTGTCCCTTTACCAAATGCCAATGTTCCTGGGGCAGCCCTCTCCCTGCTGTTTTCCCGAGTTCTACTATTGGCAGCATCCCCTTGCACTTCAAGACTTATGGGTAGCAATCCACCCCTATTTTTGCAAGCTCTGGATTCCAAACCCTTGGATGATTTTCCTAAACTTGCCTATATCTTTGTAAAGAGTGCCTTTATTAAGCTTTCTGTTATGTAGTCTGAATGTGCCATATGCTTTCTGCTGTTTGTCAGGGCCCTCCCTGATTAATGTATTCTTTTTTTAAATCTGTATCTTAAATCTTTTTTTTTTCTCCTCCATCTCTGATTGAAATGCATATTAGTCATCACCTCTACTATTGAAGAAGCTTCCTTGATGACTCTCTTGTCTGTGTTCCTATACTCCTGAACTCCCTCTACAGCATTGCTGCCACGGTGGCAATTCACATGTTGTTAATGGGTTGTTTGACTTTCCTTTGGGTCAGAAAATACCACTGGTTAAGAGAACTTAGAATTTAAAAAATTAAGGTTCAGGCTCAGATCTGCTAATAAATGAAGTGGCTTTGGGCCAGTATCTTTTTTTCTAGGTTCTAGTTTTCTGATATAATTTAATACCTATTTTATAGCTCATTTTATGGGAAAAATGGGGAATGCATACATACATCATAGTGTAGTGCCTGCATCTTGTAAGTGCTTAATAAATGTTATCCATTTGTATTTTTTATAAAATCCCTTTATGTGACCCCACCATTTACAGAATAAAAGACAAACTCCTTTGTTTGACACATAAGGCCCTCTGTACTTTGACCCTAATTATTTAGCTTCGTATCTCACTGCTATCTTACACACAGCATGAAGTTCAGCCATGTTGAACTACTAGCAAATTCCTAACATCCTCTTTAACTGGCACATCTCTCTAAACTTTGTGCATATCATTCACTTTCTTGTAATGCCCTTAACAGTTCCAAGTCATGCACACTTCAGTTTACCTGATATTACACTCAGTCTCCAAACATCAGTCCAAATACTACCTCTATTAGAAAACTCTCCTTGATTTCCCAAGGTAGATGAAAAACCTTGCCTGTCCAACTTGCAGACTCCTAAGTTAGTATTTATGCCCATATTAGGATTCCCTGGTAGTCGCTAGACAGTGAGCTGTGTTGAGGAAAGAGACAGTGATATTTCAACTTTGATTTATGAGCATTGTGGATAGGGCTGGGCACCTAGTAGATGTTTGATAAACATTTGTTTGATGAATGTATTCTGCTCCAAACATAATTTTGTACTGTTCATAATTTAAGTCATTTTCAGATGATTTGGAAGTAATATTTAACTTAAAATTCAGAGCCTCTTATCTTGCATTGCATCTGTTATGCAGTTTCACAGCATAGCTAATGTGTTACCACGTTGTATCACAGTATCACCAATATGATGCCCGCATCAACTCTGTTTGTGTTAATACCTGGGAGCTGATCTAGAAGCTGAATCTGCCAAGAAAACTGACATGCGTATGTTCAGTGCCTTAATTTATCATAACCTCTAAAAATACACATTGAGAAAATTCTTGCTGACTAAATATTAACATCACGTAGTGTCAGTTAGAGTAAACTAAAGTGAAAAACATGACAACAAAAATATGCATATAGCAAGAAGCTAGAAAATATCATTTCTGTAGGAGAGATTAAATCATTGAGTTTACCTTCTTCAAGCAACTATCATCATGGAAAGGAAGATGATAATTATAATAAATCATTTTTAATACGTATTAAATCTTATACTCTTAAACTATAATATGCGCTTCAGGATAATTTACTTTCTTTGGGAAGTTGCAATAATTCTTTCAACTTATCACTGAGTGCAATAAAGCAATAATTAAGTGGCAACTTATTTAATATGCCCAAATTATCTGATATTTTATTAGTAGCAACATTTTTAGAAGCAAACTCTAATTCTTAGTAAACTTGCCATTGTTGCCTCAAATGATATAAACACCATAATTATTTTAAAATGTATGTTTTAATCTATAGATATATCTTTGAATTTAAGGTTTTTTAGTGGAAATATTTAAAATTGGCTGTGTTTAGCTTTAAAACAGGGCTTATGAATGAAATATTTTTTAATATTTTTCTATAGATGAGGAAATTTAGTGTTGTTTCAATAGCTGCTTTTGTTATTTTAATGCATTTTAATAAATGTTTTAATTGTGCTTGTACTCTTAAGAAAGTATCATAGAGGATATTCTTAGAAAAAAACAAGCAGGATATAAAATTGTAGAAACATATCTAGTAACATGTTTTTCTTACAGAAATTTTCCACTAATGTGCTTCTATTAGGAATTTAGTTTAAAGAACAATGGTATTATCTTTGTTTTAATACCATATAATTATTTCAGTAGAGGGATACAAAATCCAATGAGTAGCGAAGGTAGGGAGCGGGGGTAGTCTAAGTGGGTGGTAACAGAGGCAAGGATAGAGCTGCAAAGTGAATGGGGTCCATGTATGAGCAGATGAGGTTGCTGTTCTTCCCCAGAGGAGACAACCAGGGACTCAACCAGATTATGAAAGGAGACGAGGGAAGCATTGCCTCAGGATGTTCATCTTCTCACATTGTTATGTCAAATTATCAGCTGGCTCTCTTATAACTCTTTTACCTTCTAGCATAGTCTGAGCTCTCCTGTTAGCTTCCGTGGTTTTTCTGTGTGCACACTTCAGTTTGTTAATTTATTTAACACAAATAAACTGAGAACACATAACATGTCGGACATTAAGCCAGATTCTAGAGGTACATATGCAGAAAAGAAGCATTCTCGTCACTCAGGGCAATTATAGTTCAAAGGGGAACAAGTGCCTAATTAGATAATGATAGTGTAATGTTAACATTGCTATAATCGAAAATGATTGATTAAAACAGAAGTTAACACACAGTGAGCACATACTATGTGCTTGCTATTATACTAATTAAATATATTGTTTCTTGTTTTATCTTCACAGGATGAGACATTTACACTATTTTTATCTCTGCTACAGAGCTAAAAACAAATATCTAGTATTAGGAAAAAAAAACGAAACTGAGCTCATCAGGTGATTGAAACGATATGATATTTATCAAAGTATAGTTGCACTAAATTGCATCCAAATTATCAGAGTTCTTAAAATGTGGATTCCTGGGCTCCAACAGCTGATCTACTGAATTCACATTTCTGAGGAAGGGTCTAGCAAATTTGTCTCTTCTTATACAAATTTTTTTCCTTTAATGAGAGCAATTTTCAAAGCTATAGTAGAAATTTTACTAGATGATTTAAACTCTCTCTCTCTAGCGATGTTTGTGTGTACGTGTGTGTGCATATAAAGATTGAAAACTTCTGAAATAGGTGATTATATGTATATTTAATATATAATGGGGGTTTCTTAAAAATATGTATTTTCTATGCTTCTAAAATATAATCTAAAACTAAATATAATAGAATCCAGATATAAATGAAATTCAGTCAGAACCACCAGATTGATTCTATTATTAAATAATCCACACTGCATTGTATCTTGTTCTAGTTATTAAGTTATTATCTCAGATTTAGATTTAGCATTTTCACCCTTCCCTGGTAACTACCTTTTGAAGATACTCTTGATTCTTATATTCCATTTTCAATGAAAATTTCTATCTTTCATTAAATATATTTTTATGGAAGGATACATGAAAAATCCAGTTGAATTCTCTATCAAACTTCATGTCTTTTCATGAATATAAATATATATGCAAAGGTTTATGCATCAATTCCTGTTTTCTCTCAACGCTTTAAGGCAAGTTAAGTCTTATGAAATAAAATAGATGAAATAAGCAAAAATTGGTAACAAAAATGAAGTCAATAAAATATTATACAGCATGTTAAGACAGAACTAGGAGTGAGGTTCCTTTGGTCAAGAATAATATAACAAAATTAAAAATAGATTATATATAGAGAGATAGATATACACAACATATATATGAGGCTAAAGAGGAAAATCAGTGTCAATAAAAAAAGAATATCTCTAGTTACTCTTCAAGTATTTATGACAATCTTCAGGCTGATTTATTTCAATTATCTGATGCACACTTGTTTCTTCCCTTATTACAGGATTATTTGATAGACTTAATGATTCTGTAAAATACTGTATTTGTACAAATACAAGACTTTTTCAAAATGAAACATTCTCCATTGTCCAATGTTTTCTGGCAGAGATTTTAGAGATATAGATGGTTGGAGCGTGGGTATATATATATATAGGCATGCGTTTGTGTGTGTATACACACATATATGAATGTTTTCCCCTTCTTCCTACCATGTGCCAAGAAAGTTTCAGCACTTTGAACTCACTGACTGTGGGTCATCACTGCATTCAGACTACAGCTAGATGAACTTTCAGATTACCAAAAAAATATAAAAGACACAATGGGTTAATAAAGACAAAGAAAAAATAACTATAAGCTGTTTACACGAAGCATATTTAAGGCAAAGTGCTATAGACTGAGGTTGAAAACAAGTTAACAAAGAGTTTCCAGAAACATTCATATAGAAAGAAAGTGGGAGTTGATGTATTACTACCAGAGAAGGTAGTTTTCAAGGTTAATAGAACTAAATAATTCCAGAAAGCACTAGATTATGATAAAAGATAGAAATATATATATATATACAAATTCTGCAGGCTGCACACAATTTAGCAGGAAAATAACAGGACAAAACCTATTAGAAATGCAAGGACTTGATGAAACTATAATTATCCTAGGAGACTTCAATATATTTCACATTTGGACGTGACAGCTAGAGACAAACATAAGTGAGAAGATAAAGAAGTTGCATAATACAATGAATAAAATTGATTATCTGGATACATTTAGAGCCTCTTTTACCAACAGAAAGTAGGACAATTTTATGATATCTATGTAACTATTGAATATTAATAGTTAAATATTTATTAACTATATGGCAACCTAAATCTTTTTAAAGTAGATGTTTTCCAAGATACATATGTCTATCATAATACAAGAAAATAAATATAAATAATAAATATTATAACCAAATGCAGGTCTGGCTACTCACCACTTACAGAGTCCAGTGACAACAGTGAGGTATGGTAGAAAGAAAGTGACTTTATTAACCAACACTAGTAATGGAGAAACGGCCAGATTCTCTTCCAAAGCAACCGCTTCACACTTTAGGCTGGGGAGGAGAGCTTAAAAAGGGGAACTTGCAATGGGAGGCATGGGGGCAGGCTGCTGAGTACAAGGTGGGAGTGTCTTGTTCTGGTGGTTATCTCGAGCCATGGTCCACCTGGAGTGCGAGCCGCTGTCATCTGAACAATGGCTGGGTTGTTGACTAACTGACCTGAGATAATCTCTGGACTTTTGTAGCTGGCTGTCTATGCTTGGTCTGTTTCAAGATTAGTTCCTGGAACTTCTAAGTAAGCACATAATTACGTAGAAGCATACAGTTAGACAAATGTTCATAGTGTAAGGGAGTGTATGTTGAGAAAGGGAGGGAAATGGTATTTCAAAGAAAGTACATTTCAAGGCTATATTTGAAGACTAAGGAAAATAAAAAAAAGGTTTCTGCTGTAAGCTTCAAGGTTACATCTTGAGACTAGGGAAAAAAGAAAAAAAGTTTTAAATTGTATTTTCAGGCTAGACTGTTCAGTTACACCAGAGTATTTCAGTATCAGGAAACCTATATAACCCATTATATCACCAGATTGAAAGATGTAAATAGCATACGATTATATCAATAATTGATTAAAATGAATCTGGTAAAATTCAGAAGCCATTTAAAAAATAAATATACATATATCATACCATTTCAATTAGCATACAAATTAGATTTTGAAATAAAACAGGGCAAATTATATAAAATTATAAATTGCCAAAAATACCTAAGAAAGCTTCTCAAATAAACAATAGAGAAGAGAGATATAACAACAGAAAGTATCACAAAAAACTATAAAGCCACTGTAATGAAATCAAGAGAGTATTGGCTTAGGGTTAGAGATACAGAAAGGAAAATTCAGAAATACATCTTAGAACATACAAATGTACTAAATGACAAGGCAAGCATTTCAACTGAGTGGGAAAATAAGGGATTATTTCATAAAGAGTGTTAGAACAGCTAGAAATCTTGAAAAATACTAGTATCAGAGAATTAAAAAGTCCTATAAAATATAAAATAAAAAACAGACATTAGCAATTTTGCAAGAACATATAGAAAATTTGATATACAATATAGAGATAAGATAATTCTGGGTTTAGAACTGAAAATTTAAAATGTATATGGGAAAAGAAAAACACATTTGATGACATCTTCTTTAGGAAGTCATAAGAGCACTTACGATGTGTCAATGATTTGTTTTTAAAAAGTGCTTTACTTATATGAATTCTTATAACAATGGCCATAAGGTAGTTATTATCATCTTTGTTTTATAGACAAGGATATTAATACATAGGTCACCCTATAGCTAGGAACTTCTAACTAGGAAGTTCTGTGAAGCAAAAAATAAAAATAAAAACAAAAAAAATTTAGCAAAGTCAGTAGGCTAATCACAGATTTGTGGAACATTGCTCACACCACCAAAAAACAGAGCGTTATTATACGTCTAATAGAAAAAGCTTGTACACGTTGTTAAACTTTTAAAAAGGTGGGGAAAACAAGTAGCACAATAGACATAAAGGACATAAATATGCACTACACAGAATAACAAATCCAAGTGGTCAACTAATGTAAACAGAAATGCTTGAATCTGTAAGAAATAGGGGATTTGCCAGTTAACAATGAAATATCAATTATACCTACCCAAATGTTCAATGTTAATAAGAAGATTTTTTGTCCAGAGTTGAGTTTTCCAAAAGTCAGACCTCGTATTTGTTTACCATTAATAAATTCATACAAAGAGATGTATGTGTGTAGAATACTCAGTAGAAAACCATTGTGTAAATACATCTGGTGTATCTTTACACAGATTTGAAAGCACTACCTGAAAAAAGTCAATGTACGTAGTAATTCCACAACTATCTGTAGCAGCTTTTCTTACTCTGCCAGGTGCTACCCCAGCCACTCTACACTCACTTTGTCATTTCATCTTCTCCACAGCCTTTTCAGATGGGTACTGTTATAGCTCCCATTTTTTCTATGGTAAAACTGTAGTAGAGAGATGTTAGTGAAGTCATCCAATGCCACAGAGCTCATAAGTAGAGGACTTAGGATTTGAACCTTGTTCCCTCTGACTTCTAAATGCCAAGTTATACTTCATGATGTGATGTAAGCTGCATAAAAGTAAATATTCTTTTTTAAACACCGTACTCCTATGTAATCTATTTTCTCCAGTTATTAGTAAAGTTTTTATCATATGTGGAATGTCAAAAAATAATTGTTTACTTTAATAAAAAGAATAATCACTGTCTTTAATATTGTCATTTCTGCAGTGTTGATGAATATAAATTCTAAAGAGAGATTTCCCAATGATATCTATTATTTGGCTGTCTGAAAAAAATATTCCTTCCAAATAGAATTCAGAAAATCAATAATAAAGCAAGGTTTTATGGCTTTAGGTAGAATTTAAGATTATATCAAGAAGATAAAGAGTATAAAATGACTGTAGCAGTTTCTACACTTAGTGAAACCAGAGTATAGTTTTCAAAGTGACTAGCATTGACAAAATTTTGAGAATACTTTGATAACTCAGAAAAAAACTCTTTTAATTATAGTTTAAGAACGTTTAGTTTGCCAGAATAAAGTATCTTGGATGATCACAGCAATTTTGGAAAGCTTGAATTTCCAAAATACTCAAAATATAACATTTCTTAATTTGGGCTAAAGCATGTGTTTGAACAAAAGTTTCCTTAGGCTAATTTAAAAAAAAAAAAAAAAAAAGCCACCAAAGAGAATGAAGAGTGGTGAGGACAAGGGCAAACAGATGAAGGCTGCACTGGAAGCAGCCTGTTCAAATGAAGAATGCCAGAGTGGCAAAATAGTCACCAAGCAATTATTTAAGAGGGACATGTTTATTAGTTGTTTTTAAAATGCAGTTCCAGTAATAATTTCAAGCTGTCTCCAGTAAAGCTTAAACTCAATAAAAATAAATTATAATTTTCAAAAGGCTATGTTTTAAATAAATGCAAAAGTCACAAAGAGGAGCCCCAGGCTAAGCTTAAAAGTTACAGCTGTAGAAATTAATTTACATGAAAGAGCCATCATGCTTCCTTTAGAAATAACTTTCTAGGGGAAAACACAGCACAGCCAGAATATTCATAAAGAAACTCAAGAATTCAGGCAGGAGGCACTGACAGCTGCAATCATTTATTTTTCAGACTCCTGGATGTGTTATAGCATGCCTGCTAGATATGAGGTAGGATAGTAAAAGCAAAACAAAAGTTGGTGAAAGAAATAGCCAGAAGGCCTTTAACACCTTTTCAGAAACTGACTGTTCAGATGTTCTTAAATTTTAAATCAAAATCATCTCAGTGGAAATTAATTTTATGCCATTAAATTCTCTGAGTAAATATTTTCTGTGGGATAGCCACATCACCCAATAAAACCCTTACAAAGAGAATTTTAAAGTTTTAATTAACTATTAAGTAGAAAGAATGAATTTCATGACACATTTGCAAACACGCTATAAAGTGTGACTACCTTAGGCCCAGTCCTTTAATTCTATTTAAAGGTTATTAACTGAGATCTTACTATTTTTTAGGGCTCTAGTTGAATGTCTAATTAGAGTAAACTGTAGTCCACACCTCAGATTGTTCGATTTTGTCTTCATTCTTTTACTTCAGTGAAACATGACATTCACTCAAAGGAATTGTCTCTTCTGCTAAGAACTTGACAACCCTTTCTAGAAGAGCTTCCTTTAAGGGCAGGCAGGTTAACCTAGGAAGCCACGTTGAATGGCTCCTTAGGTCCAAAGAGTCCCACATTTACATTTCAGGAATATTTCTGATGAGTATCTTTTAAAAATTTATATCACTTCTTATACTCACATGATAGATGTCATTTAATTTTTTATTAATTTTTCATATTTCTCTTAAAAGCCCTGGAGGTATTGATACAGCATACCCACAAATATATATATGTAAAATATATTAATATATATACACACATATATATTTTTTTACACATATTTCTATAGGTTTAAAAAGTTTCAGTACTTATAAGTGTTTTTTTTTTCCTGGTATTTCTGTATTCTTAAAACCTGGATTTCAAGTACTCTTTATTTGTTCTGAAATTTCAAGTGATATATTCAGCAAAGTATCTGTGTGACAGATATTCTAAGGCATCGCATATATGAGAATGAATTTTGTCTTCACTCATGAATAACAACTTGGCTACATATAGAGAATTTTGTGGAAAAAAAAAGAAAACTTATCTTGGCTTACCCATATTTTTTATTATTTTTTCTTCTCTTTATTGTAAAGTTTCGTAAATACACTTGATCTACATACCTCCCTCTCTCTTCTTACTGCCCCAAATCTGCTTTGTTTTTTACTCTTCCATGAAGCCTGCAGTCTTGATCATCACAAATGATCTCTCATTAGCAAATTTCCTTACTGTTTGTTCAGGCATCGTTATCCATATGTATCTCAAATTTTATGTCTTCATATTTCAATAATCATATCCATTTGGATGATCCACTATTACCCCAAATTCAACTTGTATAATGGAGATATCCTTACTTCTCAAAACAAATATCCTTTTCTCTATTAATGATACAAGTACCTTTCAATTACCCAGGATTAAACCTGAATTATTCTATATTTTATGCCCCATCACAACAAATCCTTTATCAAGACCTGCCAATTCTTCAAAAAGCCATCTTTTGAAAGCGTTCATTCCCTCCTGTTCCAATAATATGTAGGTCAGGCTCTAAATCACATCAGGCACAGGCTTTGAAAAAGCCCCTGAGCAAGTGTTTTATCTCCAGTTTCTTTCTCTCTAATACTCTGATATGAATTCATCTATGACTAAACTTCATAAAATTGTATTCAAAATAATTTATTTTGGGAAAAACCTACCATGACTTCTAATTTTCTATAAAATAATACAGTCAAAGATTCCTTATCTGGAAACAAAAAACTTCAGCATCTGAGTTTAACTTACCTCACCAAATGGATCTTTCAGTTCTTCCCTTTCCCACAAATCTAGTCTATTCTTGTCACTTCAAAGTGTCTTAGACACATTTTTTGTTAGCCTATTTATTATGCTATTTTTTAGATCTACTGAAGTTCTAAATTTATTTGAAGTTTATTGACTTTTAACACATGATATGGTTTGGCTCTGTGTCCTCACCCAAATCTCATCTCAAATTATAATCCCCACAATGTCCACATGTCCAGGGAGGCACGAGGTGGGAGGTGACCGGATCATGGAGGCAGTTTCCCCCATGCTGTTCTGTTGATAGTGAGTGAATTCTCATGAGAGCTGATGGTTTTATAAGGCAGTTTTCCCTGCTCTTGCTCTCATTCTGTCTCTGTCCTGCTGCCATGTAAGACATGCCTGCTTCCCCTTCTGCCATAATTGTAAGTTTCCTGAGGATTCTCGCACCAAGCAGAACTGTGAGTCAATGTCAATTAAACCTCCTTTGTTGAAAAATTACCCAGTCTCAGGTAGGATCTTTACAGCAGTGTGAGAACGGACTAATACAACACACAATTAAATTCCCACATTGTTTATAAAGCTTTTCCTAACTACTTCACTTCATGGTGAAAAAAATCTGACATACTATGTTGCATTCGTGATTATTTATTTGGTGCTTAAAACACAGATTTTTGTGATTGTAGTATCATATATGTGTATGCATTAATACATTGGTGATATATACATTGCATATATTATTACTTTGTTTTATATAATTTAACATAATAAACATGTTTTAAGCACCTTTAGGAAAGTGCTATGTATCAAATGTCTATATAGCTATCATTTTCATTAGAATACAGCCTTGCCCATAGTTGATGCTAAATATATGCCTGCTAATAAATACATTAAAATACATAAAAAGTGAAAACTTTAGGCTCTCAGACAGTAGGGTTGATAAATTTAAAAGAAGTATGGTTTACTGAATGGGCCTCTAAGATGCAAGAATAACACAGAAGGAAGAAATTTCCTTGGATTTCTATCAATATAAATCCTAATCTTATGGAAAATAATTCTATACCAGAAAGTTTAGGGGTTTTTTTCTTTTACATGGACTAATTTCAGCAGGAGGAATAGTTTCTAAATTCCCTCATGTGAATTTGAAAAAAATAAATTAAGGTATTTTTTGAGGCATTGATTCTAGCTTCAATAAATAAAACTGATTTTAAAAGTTATGCTGATGATTCTTGGCATTGTGATTGTCAGTACAAGCCCTTAGAGTGGCCTCTTTCAAGGTCACTAAGAGAATTGCCATTATTGCTGGAGCTTCTGTCTCTGGGGATAATTTTGAAACTACTATGTACATACACACATATACATATATACACACACACATATACATATATATATATACACACACACACATACATACATATAAATATAATGTGCATATACTATGAAAATTTAGACCCAGAAAGAGCCTCACAGATCACGTATTCTAGTACATACAATATCGAGGAACATCACCTTCAATAGAAATTTAAGTTCTATTTGCTTATCAGGTTATAGTCTAACAAAACTTTTTGAGGCTCAACAGATTTGCTGAAATAAACCAGGTCACTGATGAATGAAGAAGAGCATGCATCTAAACTTCACGCTTGAGTGTATCTGCCTCACACTGCCACCTATAGATATAAGGTGCTACATGTTTTTACGTCTTCCTACTCCACAGGATATGGTATAATGTAGATTACTCCCAATAATAATGTTCTAGTAAAACAAGATTCTCAAGAGTGCTGCATCCAGATTTGCCCACTTTTCCCACCTGCATTAGTCAGGGAAAGTCCATTCAGTATGAAACATTTTCTATAAAAATTATTGAAGGGCTTCTTTAGTCGAGGGTTGTAAGTCAAGAGCAACACATGTTTTTTAAAAATTTTTTAACTATTGTTTCTGACTCAGGGGTACATGTGCAGGTTTGTTGTATAGGCAAATCGCATGTCATGGGTGCTTGGTGTACAGATTGTTTCATCACCCAGGTAATAAGCATGGTACCCAATGGGTAGTTTTTCTATCCTCATCCTCCTCCTTCCCTTCATCCTCAGGTAGGCCCTGGTGTCTGCTCTTCCCTTCTTTGTGTCCATGGGTATTCACTGTTTAGTTCCCACTTATAAGTGAGAACATGCAGTATTTGGTTATCTGTTACTGCATTAGTTTGCTTAGGATAATGGCCTCCGAACTCCAGCCATGCTGCTGCAAAGAGCATGATCTAATTCTTTTTTATGGCTGCGTAGTATTGCTTGGTGTTTAAGTACCACATGTTCTTTATCCATTCTACCATTGATGGGAATTTAGGTTGATAATAACAAAACTAATTTTCATAAAAGAAAACAAATTGAGTGTGTGTGTGTTTGTGTGTGTGTTTGTGTGTGTGTGTATAAACTCTTTTTTTCTTTCTTTCTTTTTTTCTTTGAGACAGAGTCTCGCTTGTTACCCAGGCTGGAGTGCAGTGGGGCAATCTTGGCTCACTGCAACTGCAACCTCCACCTCCTAGGTTCAAGTGATTCTCCTGCCTCAGCCTCCCAAGTAGCTGGGACTACAGGCATGTGCCATCATGCACAGCTAATTTTTTGTATTTTTAGTAGAGACTGGGTTTTACTATGTCAGCCAGGATGGTGTCAATCTTCTGACCTCATGATCCGCCTGCCTCGTTCTCCCAAAGTGCTGGGATTACAGGCGTGAGCCACCGCATCTGTCCTGAACTCTTAATGGTAAGTGATATATAAACTTCTATGCCTCCACGCTAATGAACTCTTGAAATGTTTTTAAATAAGTAGTCTTTATTCTCACCTGGTTCATATTGTTCTTCTATTTCTGTGGGAACAACTATATATCAAGTGATATTCTGGCATTCTCTCTCACTTTCACACACACACACACACACACACACACACTTGTTTTATGCAAATTTTATTTTTGTTCATAAGGTTTCTTAGTGTTCATTCTGAGTCCTGAAATTTTATCCATGTTTTGGCATATAGCCCTTTCTTATTTCCAATTGATAGAAAAAATCTTGCTGTCTGATTGACTTACTATTATTCAGAATGACTTGTCTCTATATCTAGGAGAAAATGGCGTTTCTTCTTTTCTATCTTATTAGAACTCAGTGTTATGCTCTGTAAACTGCACTGTGCATTCTCCAATCTGTCCTGAATCTTTTGTGGGGAAAGCTAACTTCCTGATTAAGATCTCACTTAAAAAGTGATCTCCTTCTCTCCCATCTCGTTGGGAGATTACTAACTTCTGTAACTAAATGTGTCATTGAGCATCCTATTTGGCTGTAGCTTTAGACCATTAGATATAAGATTTGACCATTGTGTTCCTAATGTCAGAAAGGGTATGAACAATTGTTCAACTGTAGTCTCCCAAGCTCTCCAGACTTCAAAGACTTTAAAACATATGGGATGCTTTCAAGATGAAATTAGATATCTATGAGTCTACAAACATATTTATAGCCCTCAGGTTGTGATCTCAGGTTGTTTTGAATACATAGATGAATAGATATATTCAAACCAAATAAAGGCAAACTGTGTGTTTAAAGAACCTCAATGAAAAGTTTTATGTAGAAAGAAGAAACAGAACACAGGGGCTACACAGTGCTGTGTTAACATGATAATATCTCATCTGACAGGCTGCTTTTGTTGTATACAGAAGTCAAAAGGCTTTGTTTAAACATGAATCAACCAGTATTTGGTCTTTCTGGGTCACTGCTGAATAGTAGTGTGAATTTCCCCAAGCCATGGGCTTAGGCAGTAGCTCTCATTGCTCCATACCAAGGTTGCCCCCTGTGATGCTGGTAAATGTATTTGTCTGTATGAAAAGATGGAGCCTTACATACTGATGAGACTAAGAGCCACATATGCCATAGCCCACAGCCAAATGCTTGGAAACATTTAGTGTTCTAGGCATGGTGCCAGGCATCAGAGATACAAAGACGGATGATACCAGGCCTCAACCCCAGAGGACTTTAGAGGTTATTGGAAAAGAAAGGTGTATAACACGAAAATGGAAAAGAAGGCACTAAATGCTATCAACTAGATATAAACAAATCACCAAAACAGAGGATAAAGCTATTATCTTTGCCTGATGATAATAAAATTGTGAAATTATTTTCTGAATCAGTGACCAGATATAGGGAAACCCAATCACTTTATGCGTAATCAGCTATTTACAAATAATGGGTGTAAAAAAGGTGTTAGGGACTGTGAATAATGCTTTTGAGGAAATTCCACCAAACTTACACCTTCAGGGTGTGGAAAATATGTACTAGATGGATGATCCAGATGGGAGCTACTAATAGGGTTCCTATTACATGAATGAAATAAATGGTAACTAAATAGTCGGTATAAACATAGGAGCTGGCTGAAGTTGTAGGTTTTAAAAAGTATATACAAATTTTTGTCTATATTTTTCTATACATTTTATCTTTCCTCAGTTTAAATTTCTGGTTAATTGTAGATTAAAAGCCTGTAATTCTCTCTTTGTTTTAGGGTGTTCATTTGCCATGTAAAATATTAGCTGTTTCTAGCAGCAATAATCATGGGGAAGCAAGAACTCAGGTAGTAAAGCATTAGTGAAATTGAAAGATAAGAATGGGGAGGTCATCATGGAGGAGTGAAAAAAAAAAGACTCAGTCCTTTGCATTCCCTTCATGGTAAAAATGAAGTTATTTCGTTAACATGTACTTAGATAATTTTACATTCTTATAGTGCATATTTAAATTTGGATTAAAAAAACAACCTACATCATAAGATTTTGCATCATCTGAAAGAATATTTTAATTGGTCCATCTGGCATTTGAAATAATGCGGTACTTATTATAAAGCAGGTGTTAGACACTTCTGAATATTCTGTCCTTAATTAAAGCTTAAAGAAAGTAAGATTACATTTTCTATTTTAAACTTTAAAAATCTAAAGTTAGTAGACATGAATAACAAAATGTATGGAATCATATGATTTTAAACATTCAATAACTAATGATTAGGTATTATTTATTGAACTTTAATTCCTGACATACTTTTGTTTTGAATTTGAGAAATGTAACAATGGATATCAGTAGTTGGAAATTATTTATGTTCAAACTTTGTTTATTCACCCTTATTAAGAAAATGTGGTGTACTCTTGAGTGTCATAGTTCAGCAAACACTTTAGAAATAAAAGCTTATCATATATTTGACTAAGGTTTTTAGGTATCTTTATTCAAAAGAAAATGAAACTATTGTTTGATACCTCAAAGTAAAAATGTATTAAAAATACGTGGCCTGAATTAATAAACATATTTATGAAAGATTATCTTGGGCTCGTTTAAACTATATTCTTTCATAGTTTGACAGAATTTTTAAGATAATTTGGTGATAATTTAGAGTCCGTACGATATCTGCAAAGATAAACATCAGCTTAGTAAGTCCTCCTTATAATCCATACATAGAAAATCATAAAATTTGAGAAAGATAATAGTACTGTTATTTAGATGTGCAACAGGTTAAGAAGCAATACATAAAGAATGTCTGTGAATCACATCAAGGAAGATTTAAATATCCAGTGAAAGAATCCAGGGTTATTTTTGGCCAACTCTACTCAAAACTTCTATTAATGTTTAGCTAAATAAATGGAAGAGAAGTTCAACCAGAATATATTTCCAATATTGAAGAGCGATCCACTTGCATGTATGGATTTTCTCTGCAAATAGGTACTGCAAGTGGCAACAAACATCAAAATGAAGCAATCAATAAGCAAAATTCTATGCAAGAATATAGGCGAATTTAATTAGATAATATGGCATCTATTCTCTAGGATTTTATAATCCCAAAGAGCAACCAGAAGCTTACATCAGTGCATTTAGATGCCAGCAGAGCAATAAAAAATTAGTGCTCTGAGAAATAAATAAACCATGTATTTGTATTTTGTCAGTTATGTCTACAACTGACAGAATGAATCGAGACAGATGATACAATTAAGATTTACAATTATGACCAGCGGGATGTGACAGTGTGCTGTCTCACTGGAAGTTCACTGTTCCCTGGCGTGGGTCCCTAGGCTTCCTGCCTTGGAAGCACAGCAGCAGGCTTCATGGGAAGGCGAAGAGCTTCCCTAAGGATGAACCTTCCAAGCCATTCCACCTCTCAGCCTTCCTGGGATACAAGGCTGGTATGGCCTAATCATGTGAGAAACTGACAGCCTAGGATCCAAGGTGAACAAGAAGGAAGTGGTAGAGGCTGTGACAGTTGTGGAGACACCGCCCATGGTAGTTGTGGGCATAGCGGCTATATGGAAACCCCTCAAGGCCTCCAGACCTTCAAAACTGTCTTTGCTGAGCACATCAGCAATGAATGCAAAGGTGCTTCTATAAGAACTGGCATAATCTATAAAGATGGCCTTTACCAAGTACTGCAAGAAATGGCAGAATGAGGATGGCAACAAGCAGCTGGAGAAGGAATTCAACAGCATGAAAATGTACTGCCAAGTCATCTGTATCATTGCCCATACTCAGATGTGCCTGCTTCCTCTGTGCCAGAAGAAGGCACCCCGATGGAGGTCGAGGTGAACTGAGGCACTGTGGCTGAGAAACTGGACTGGGCCCGGGAAATGCCCGAGCAGCAGATACCTGTGAACCAAGTATTTGGGTAGGACAGGGTAATTGATGCCATTGAGGTGACCAAGTGCAAAGGCTACAAAAGGGGTCACCAGTCATTGGCACACCAAGAAGCTGACCCACAAGACCCACCAAAGGCTGTGTAAGGCTCCTTGTGTCAGGACGTGGCATCCTACCTGTGCGGCCTTCTCTGTGGCATGTGCTGGGCAGAAAGGCTACCATCACTGCAGTGAGAATAACAAGAAGATCTATAACATTGGCATGGCTACCTTATGAAGGACGAAAAATGGATCAAGAACAATGCCTCCACTGATGATGACCTGTCTGACAAGAGCATCAACCCTCTGGGTGGCTTTGTCCACTATAATGAAGTGAACAATGACTTTGTCATGCTGAAAGGCTGTGTGGTGGGAATCAAGAAGTGAGTGCTCACCTCCGCAAGCCTTTAGTGGTGCAGACTAAGCGTCCTGCTCTGGAGAAGACTGACCTTAAGTTCATCAACACTGTTTCCAGGTTTGGCTGTGGCCCCTTCCAGACCATGCAGGAGAAGAAAGCATTCATGGAACCACTTAAAAAGACCAGATTGCAAAGCAAGAAGAAGCTTAATGCCAGAAACAGATTTTGCAGCTGATGGGGTCTCAATAAAAGTTATTTTCCACTGGAAAAAAAAATTAGATAGTCTTTCAAAACTTAACAGACAAGACTAGATTCTAAATAGTGATGGCAAAAATATAGAATTTGGAAAGAAGTAGTTCAAAAGAACCCTATGTAAATAATTTCTAGAGAGTTTAGGTTGATTTGATTGGTTCACAATAATTAAACAAGTAGTTGTTGATAAGTAAAGCACTGTGTTAAGTGTCTCCAGAAATACAAAGATGAGAATGCACTAATCCTGTCTTTAAGGTATCTGCCTAAGTGCGAACAGGTTTATATGCACAAATGTTCTTAAGTAGAATACATGATATCTGCCATGTGATTGAATGAAGCAAAGATAAATAAATCAGTAAAGTCACATGACTTTACTGGGAGAATTTCTCACAAAAATCTTAGCTTTTGAGATGCAACTGAGAAGGGAAAAAAAGAAGTATTTTAAACATTAAATATAAAAGCAAGTTTGCTCCAGACCAGTGGTGTCTGATAGAACTTTCTGCTATGAGAGAAATGTTATATATCCGTAGCATCTGATGTAATAGCCATGAACCACTTGTGGCTATTAAAAACATGAAACTTTAAAACAGAATGCTAAAACTTATTTAATTTAAATTTAATGGTTACTATACTGAACAACACAGTTTTAGGCAGAGAAACCAGCTTATGTAGAAGTACTGAAGCTTGAGAGAGCATGGGACGCTATGTTTACAGGCAGCCACCTCTCTGCTCTCACTAGAGTAGAGTTGGGTGATAAAGTGAAAAGCAAGGTTGAAAGCAAATATCCAGGCAAAATTTTGGAAGCTTTTGCATATTGGGCCATTATAGAGTAGGCAATGAAAATTTTTGAATAGGTTTGAGTCAAGCCCAACCTTGGGATTTAGGAAGAAAACCAGTGACTGTGAATCAGAGTCGAGATCAGGTGAGAAGTTACTGTAACAATTCAAGCAAGAGAATGTGAGATATTATACTAAGACAAAGAAAATAAAATTATGCATGCAAAGGAAAATTCAGGGAGACATTTATCATATTGGCTTAATGTGGTTTCCCCAAACTAAGGAGAAAATACTCGAGTAAAAATTACAAATGCAAGCAGCATTTTTTTTTTTTTCAGAGTTTCTGGGAAAAGGAAGAAAATGACATGGAAATGGTGGCAGCCAATATTGTGTGAGTGACTAAGCCAGCAATCAGCATGGGTGACTGGAGTTCATTCTTACAGGGAAACACTGGAGGATGGTATAACACACGTGCCTCAAAATTATCCCAACAAAAGAGCAAGGGAGCTGAGACATTACCATCGATCACCAGTTAGACTGTTTCCAGGGGATGCAGGACTTCTGGCCTGCTATATGCTGGGATAGATTAGCTTTCCATAGCTTCAGGAAAAAAAAAAACAAACAAACCCTGAGAAGTAGAAATGCAATTAATAGGATTCAGAAGCCCTCAGGTGGACATAAAAATGGCAGCATGCAAAGGCTTAATCAGAGTTCTATCAGTGTCTGCTTCATGCATGTAACATGTAATATAATACCAGGTAGGCCACATGTCATAAAATCATATTAAAATATGTATAAACATACTAACAGGCTTACTGCTTATATAATAAGAGGGATGATAACTAAGTTAAAAAATAAGAATAATAAAAAATACATTCATATTGAAAAACCAAAAATATGTCTATAGAGTATTACCACTTTCAAATTTAGCCACAGGAACAGATGAGATTGCATGTTTTTGGTGCTAGTGGTTCTCAGAAGGGTTTCTGGGCCACTTTGGTGGCCTGCCAAGTCTTCATGGGTGTGCACTATTTTTGATAAATACATAAAGCCTATTGCTGCTAAAATTGAGTACTGTATATTTTCTATTGTGACAATATCTGACAAGCTAAAAAGTGAGAGATGAGACATAGCATACTATGAAGCCAGACACGTCAAAATGTGTTTATTAAAACATGTGATAATTTTTTTGGGAAAAGAAAGATTTTTATTGAATTCTGACACCATGAAAGACGAGCAAGTTTATTAACTAGGCAACCTGGGATACTTTTATAGGCACCAGGAGATATTGTGGCACTGTAGTAATGATAACATTTTAGTTATTGCTGACATTTTTGTGTGGTTTGAATCCCTTCATCATTTTATGTTTGTCACCAGAACTAATAATATCCTAAACTGCACAAGTTTGAAAAAAAAATTTGGTAAACGTTAGCCAAGGTAAGGAATGTGTTGTGATAATTCATCATTAAGTTACTGCAGTAATTTTTGGGAATAATGTTGAAAATGTATTCGTTATTATTGAATACATGGTAAGTAAAGAAGACATTTTCTTAATTTGCTTACTATTGAATATACCAATAGACACTGAGATGTCCATAAAACATACTCATTACAAATTAATTGTAAAATTACAGCCATATAGGACTTACCAGCATCAAAAAAGTGCTGTAAATTTACAAGAGTCTCTTTTAATGTTCAAAATAATTTTAGTAAGTTTTTTTTCTGGTGAGGTAATTTGGACAAGGAACTGGTCCAAATTCTCAAAGTCAAATGAGCCTCCTAAGAGAGACAGTGTTTTCTCTTCACATATTCTTTCCTTTTTCTTCAGCAATTGATCTCCCTAAGCATAGCTGTATGTGTGCTTACACAGTATAGAATCTGTATTTCCAGCCTCCCTTGCAACTAGATTTTCTATTTGTTCTGATCAATGGTATCTGAGCAGAAGAAAAGGTGCATTTAACTTCCAGGAAATATACTTAAAAGAAGGAGAAATGTCCTTCTTCTGTCTTTTCTTCTTTCTGGTTATAATGCAGATGTGACAGCTGCAGCTGGAGAAGCTAGTCTTGGCTATAAGGTAGATGACATCATTTAAAGCAGACAAATAAGAAAAATAATATAGGCCTCTCTTGTTGATAATTATGGAGAATAGACACCAACTCTTTTTTTCATATAATTATGTATGAAAAAATAAGCATTTATTCTTAGACAATAGTATTTTGGGTTTTTTTTATGAATAAGTTAAGTCAAGTTTAATTTTAAGAGGAAAAACTCCATTTCCATTTTTGCAATTATTTTCTACACTTAGTTGTATTCTTGGGATGGTGGGATAAACTTGCCTTAAAGAAGATGGTTAGATTTTGGAAACAAACAGATTATATCTGTAATATAAATACATATCAAGGCCTATCCTTTTCATGAGAGTGGTCATGTAGAGTCAAGATTTCATCTAAGAAATCAAAAAGATCTCCTTTCAACTTGAATAGATACATCAGAACATTTCCCATGGAAAACCAAAGAGCTTAGTATGAAAGAATAGTTGTTCACTGTTGGTGCCCATATGTTTCCAAAGCAAAGAAATAGGTTTAAAAGAAATTCTAGACTTAAACTCAACACTTGATCAATTGGACCTAATAGACATCTACAGACCACCCAATAATCACAGAATATACATCCTTCTCATTGGCACAGAGAACATATTGATTGGTCAAAAAGCCAGTATCAATAGATTCAGAAAAACTAAAATCATACCAAGCATACTCTTGGACCACAGTGCAATTAAAATAGAAATCAGTTTCAAGAAGAACTCTCAACACTGCACACATTTATGGAAATCAAACAACCTGCTCCTGAATAACTCATGAGTAAACATCAAAATTAAGGTAGAAGTTTAAAAAATGAAATTATTGAAAATGTAGACATGACTCACCCAAATCTGAGATGTAGCTAAAACGGTGTTAAGAGCAAAGTTTATAGCATAAATGCCTT
Source organism: Symphalangus syndactylus (assembly GCF_028878055.3). Taxonomy (NCBI): domain Eukaryota; kingdom Metazoa; phylum Chordata; class Mammalia; order Primates; family Hylobatidae; genus Symphalangus; species Symphalangus syndactylus. The sequence continues at coordinate 100,189,807 of NC_072428.2, read as the reverse complement.
CATCGAGAAGTTAGAAAGATCTCAAATAAACAATCTAACTTTGCACTTAAAAGAATTAGAATAAAAAGAACAAAACAACCCCAATACTAGCAGAAGAAAATAAATAACGAGAATTTTAGAAGAACTCAATGAAATTGAGATGCAGAAATCCATAAAAAAGTCAATGAAACCAATAGTTTGTTCTTTGCAAAAATAAAATTGATAGACTGCTAGCTAGATTAATAAAAAAAGAGAAAAATAAGTAAATCAGAAATTATAAACATAATATTACAATTGATCCCACATAAATACAAGATCCTCAGAAAATACTACGAACAACTCTGTGCACACAAATTAGTAAATATAGAGGAAATGGATAAATTCCTGGAAACACACAATCTCCCCATATTGAGTCAATAAGAGGTTGAAACCCCGAATAGACCAATATTGAGCTCTGAAATTGATTCAGTAATGAAACACCTACCAACCAAAAAAAAAAAAATCCCTGGACCAGATGGATCACAGCTGAATTTTATCAGATGTACAAATAAGAACTGGTACCCAATCCTACTGAACACATTCCAAAAAAGTTGAGGAGGAAGGGGTCCTCCTTAACTCATTCTATGAGGCTAGCATCAGCCTCATACCAAAATCTGGCAGAGACACAACACAAAAAAGAAAAATTCAAAAACTGATGAACATAGACACAAAAATCCTCAACAAAATACTAGCAAATTGAATACGGCAGCACATCAAAAAGTTAATACATCATGATTAACTAGGCTTTATTTATGGGATGGAAGGCTGGTTCAACACCCAAATCAATAATTGTGATTAACTCCTTAAACAGAATTAAAAATAAAACCATATGATCATCTCAATAGATGCAGAAAAAGCTTCCAATAAAATCCAACATTTCTTCATAGTTGAAACCTTCAAAAAACAAGGCATCAAAGGAATATACTCAAAATAATGAGCCATCTATGACAAACCCATAGCCAACATCATACTAAATAGGCCAAAGTTCCCTTTGAGAACTGGAACAAGACAAGGATACCCACAACGGTACCCACTTTCACCACTCTTATTCAACATAGTACTGGAAGTCCTAGCCAGGGCAGTCAGGCAAAAGAAAGAAAGAAAAAGCATCCAAAGAGAAAAGAAAAAATCAAACTATCTCTGTTCACTGATGATATGATTCTACACCTAGAAAACCCTAAATTATCTACCAACAGACTCCTAGAGCTGATAAACAATTTTACTAAGGTTTCAGATACAAATTATTGTACAAAAATCAGTAGCATTTCTATATACCAATAATGCCCAGGATGAGAGGTGAGTCAAAAACACAATCCCATTGACAATAGCAACAAAGAAAATGAGATAACTAGGAATACAGTCACCTAAGGGGGTGAAAGATCTCTACAAGGAGAACTAAAATCACTGCTGAAGGAAATCAGAGTTGACTTAAATAAGTAGAAAAACATAGCATGGCTCATGTATTGGAAGAATCGATATTACTAAAGTAGCCATACTGCCCAAAGCAATTTACAGATGCAACATTACTTTTATCAAACTGCCAATGTCATTCTTGACAGAATTAGAAAAAAAGCTATTCTAAGTTTCATATGGGACTTAGAACTCAAATAGTCAAAGCAATTCTAAGCAAAAAGAACAAGTTGGAGGCATCACAATACCCAACTTCAAACTTTATTATAAGGCAATAGTTACCAAAACAGCATGGTACTAGTACAAAAACAGACCCATAGACTAATGAAACAGAATAAGAAACTCAGAAATAAATCTTCACACTTGTAAACATCTGATCTTTGATAAGGCTAACAAAAACAAGCAAAGGGGCAAGGGTTCCCTATTCAATAAATGGTGCTGGGATAGCTGGCTAGCCACATGTGGAAGAATGAAATTGAGCCTTCACCTTTCACCATATAGAAGTGTTAATTCGAGATGGATTAAAGATTTAAATATAAGACCTCAAATTATAAATGTCCTAGAAGAAAGCCTAGGAAACACCACTGTCAACATGGACTTGGGCAAAAAAAAAAAAAAAAAAAAAAAAAAAAAAAAAAAATTGGTTAAGTCTCCAAAAGCAAAAATTGACAAGTAGGAGCTAATTAAAGAGCTTCTACACAGCAAAAGAAACCATCAAAGTAAACAGAAAAGCTAGAGAATGGGAGAAAATATTTGGAAGGTATGCATCTGACAAAGAAATACATAACATTCAGAATCTATAGGAAACTTAAATAAATGAACAAACAGAAAACAAATAACCCCATTAAAAATGGATAAAGGACATGAACAGACACTTCTCAAAAGAAGATATAATCGTGGGGTAGAGGGCTAGGGGAGGGATAACATTAGGAGAAATACTTAATGTAGGTGACAGTTTGATGGATGCAGCCAACCACCATGGCACGTGTATACCTATGTAACAAAACTGCACGTTCTGCACATGTATCCCAGAACTTAAAGTATAATTTTAAAAAAGAGAAAAAAAAGGCAAACAAAATTGAAAAAATCTTTATCTTCACTAATCATTGGAGAAATGCAAATCAAAACTACAAGACAACATTACATACCAGTCAGAATGACTATTATTAAAACATCAAAAAGCAACAGATACTGGCAAAGCTGCAAAGAAAAGGGAACACCTATACACTGTTGGTGGGAATGTAATTTAGTTCAGGACTGTGGAAAGCACTTGGAAATTTCTCAAAGAACTACAGTTCAGAGTTCCGATTCAATCCAGCAATCCCATCACTGTGTATATACCCAAAGGGAAATAGATATTTGTACTAAAAAGACACATACACTTGTACGTTTATCCCCACACTGTTCACCATAGCAAAGACATGGAATCAACCTAGGTGCCCATCAATGGAGGACTGGGTAGAGAAAATGTGTACATTTATACCATAGAATACTATGCAGACAAAAAAAAAAAGAATGAAGTCATAACCTTTTCAGCAACATGGATGCAACTGGAGGCCTTAATCCTAAGCGAATTCATGCAGGAACAGAAAATCAAATACTCCATCTTCTGACTTTTAAGTGGGAGCTATACATTGAGCACCCATGGACATGGACATAAACATGAGAAAAATGGACACTGTGAACTACTAGAGAGGAGAGGAATGCAGGGGGGAATGGATCAAAAAACTATGTACTTGGGACTATACTTGCTACCTGGGTGCAATATAACCATGTAACAAACCTGCACATGTACCCCCTGTATCTAAAATAAAACTCGAAATAAATGTGTATATAAATATAATATATATAACTAAATATCATATTACTATATTAATATAACAAATGTTTGTATTTTAAAATCTATCTAAAGTAAAACTTGAAATAAGTGTGTATATAAATATAATATATAAATATATACTATATTAATATAAAACAGTATTTTAAAATCTATATAAATCTAAATGTATATATTTAATCTATATGTTTTAAATATATATATTTAAAATGAATACATCTAAAACATAGTTATTTCTAAAAATCTTAAAATTTCTATTATAAATGAAATAGAAATACAAATTATACCACCAAATTTTAAAAATAAGGTTATATAACTAAAGAAAAAAATAAATTGGTTGAACGTTCGAGAGCCATCTTTTTGTGTTTATGGGAATTTTCTCAGTTTTAATATATATTGATTTGCTTCTATGGATTTTTATAGATTCACATGCAAGAGCTTAAATATTTGGAATTAATCCTCTTATTAAAATAATAGTGGCTTTCTAATCAATATTTCTTGCCCAACAAATCATTTTCAGGCTATACTAGTATCTTTACGATACTATCAATATACTAGTTTGCTAACATTATGAGTATAACCAGATGCATTATAGCAGAATTCAGAAAAAAAATTAACATTACATGAGATAAAATAATATTTTTGGAGTTTTGTGACCATGAGGGCTTTCTCTTAGTCTTCCCTTATAGGCTCCAGCATGCTAAGATTTTTCTTTGGTTCACTCTTTCTAATCAGATGCAGTGACAAACAACCTGCTCAGTGACTTAGAGCAGAGTTAAATTCTTGCACACTCTAAGTATCTATCATGTCTTTTTCACCTGAGACCAAGGAAGGTAGAGTAACCTTTACCTGGGACATTGCTATATTCTTAGCAGAGTGGAAAAAAAGCGTATCACAAGCTGGATCTTTAACCTTTGCTCAGACATGCTTCACTTTCACCCCCATTTTATTGGCCAAAGCAAGGCACATGGACAGTTCTGAATTCAGTGAAACAGGAAAATATAATCTCACAACAAACAGCGTAAGTATGGAGGAAGGTGCTAAAATGTCTAGCCTGTGATTAATTACTCTGTTTACCAAGTGGAGGTTCCCAGTCATACCTCCTTGGCAACATCATAACTAGACCTCTGGGTAAATACATGGATAATGTCTGCTAGGAATGGAGTCTTTATCTAGGAATAAAGTTCGTAATGGGATGTCCTTGGCTGAGGATGGCTTATAGAAAATAAAACCAGAATCTATAGATTTATGAGGAAAATATAATAGCCAGCTAGTGATAAATTGGAGATGTTTCATAAACAAAATACTCCCTGATGTCTGGAGTAATAACTTACGTACCTCATTTAGAGACTTGTGTATTCTTGATCAAGAATGCATGTTTAATATGGGAAGGAAGCACCTAGGGAGCTGCTTAGCATGTCCTTGAGCTCTCTCTGCTTTACCTGAGCTTCTTTGTGTGTGTATCTTTGAAATTACTAGTAGAACTTGATATTGGGTATGATGTCTGACTTATCTGAGTTTGACTTGACAATTTAATCCTTTGTGTTATTCATCAAATAATATGGCCAAGGCTGATGTCAGCATGAGGAGGAAGAAAATATTTTGAGCAATAATATAATCTACCACACTTATTATGTTTATGGGTCTATTTAGACTTATTCCTGGTCTCTTATTCTGTGATTTTTAAAATGGCTTTTCTTTGTGTCTTTTTTCTTTTCTTTTGATTTCTATTTGATCAGTTATGCTCTTTGTTTTTTCCTGTTACATGTGTATTGGCTACAATTTTAATTTTATTTTTACTTTTTAGTAACTCTAGTTACATTTTTAATATGTTTCCTTGACATGACAAAGTCTAAGTGTAATCAATATCTTTGAACTCTGATAGCACCAGTCTAGTTTTTCATGTCAATATTTTTGGAAGTTTAGGTTTCTCATTTTTTTAACAACTCGTTCCCTCAAATGAAGTCATAGTTAATCTTATTTAGTTTTACTAGTTTAATTTCTTTTTACTGAAACATAGTATTTAATTCTAGCAGCAGAAGATTCTGAGTAGTTAATTCATTCCTTGTACCTATTTTATTTTATTTTATTTTATTTATTTATTTTATTTTTTTGAGACGGAGTCTCGCTCTGTCGCCCAGGCTGCAGTGCAGTGGTGCGATCTCGGCTCACTGCAACCTCCGCCTCCCGGGTTCACGCCATTCTCCTACCTCAGCCTCCTGGGTAGCTGGGACTACAGGCGCCCACCACCACGCCCAGCTAATTTTTGTGTGTTTTTAGTAGAGACGGGGTTTCACTGTGTTAGCCAGGATGGTCTGCATCTTCTGACCTCGTGATCCGCCCGCCACCTCGGCCTCCCAAAGTTCTGGGATTACAGGTGTGAGCCACCGAGCCTTGCCATTTTCTTGTATCTTTTAAAATATTATTAATTCATCCTGAAACCTTAAGTGATCATTTTAGTTATAGAATGTTTAGGCTGACTATAATTTATTATCTCCCAGTCTTTTAAAAATTATTCAACTCTCTTTGGTATCTATTCTTGCTAATGTGATCGTGCTTTCAGTTTGTTTCAGTGTAGCTCCTCTGTTTTATCTTTCTCTCTCTCATTTTTAGTATGATCTTCCACTACCAGTAATCAGAGCCTCCACATTAGTAAATGTCTACCATTATCTTGGCAACAATATCTCTCTTCTATATTACTGATACTCTCTGTATGTGAATGTAACTAAGCATAGAATGATCTTTAATATTCTACCCTTCACCTCTTACATCTCTTCACATATTTGTGCTTCATTCTGAGTACTGAGTAACTTTTTCACCTATTTTACTATTTACTAAGTCTATTTCAATCTATACCTCATCATCTGTTTAACCTATTCGTTGAGGATATCCTTGTCCTTTTTTAATATCACATGCAGAGAATAAAGCTCATTTTATTCCTAAATTAATGGTACAATATAATCTTCATTTTATATAAGCCATACTTCAGTTCAAATTAATTATTTTAATTAATAGCAATATATTTAAAGTTTACAGAAGAATTTAACAAAAAAATATAAGTAGTTCTCATATAACCTCACTTGTCTCCCCCAACACACAAAGTTTCTTATATTATTAATATTTTTTCATTAGTGTGGTACGTTTGTTACAGTTAATGATTAAATATACATACCTTGTTATTAGCTAAAGTTCATAGTTTATGTGAGGGTTCACTTTTATGTTACACGTTCTATAGGTTTTGACAACTGTATAATGACATTTATTTATTATTACTGTCTCATGCAGAAGAGTAGCATTGCCCTAGAAATCACCTACTCATGCTTCTCGCTCTCCCCAGCCAGAACCCCTGCTAGCCACTGATGTTTTCATGTCTCTGTAGTGCCTGTTCCTGAATGCCATACATATTTGCCATCATACAGTAGGTAGCATTTTTAGATTGGCTTCTCTCTTGTAGCAATTACACATAGCACATTTCTTTTTATCACTGACAATATTCCATTATGTGGTTTAACCACCGTTTATCTGTTCACCTACTGAAGGACATCTGGGCTTCTTCTGAGTTTTGGCAATTGTGAGTAAAGCTGCTGTAAACTATCATTTTCAGGTCTTTGTGTGGACATAAAGTTTTGAACTCAAATAAATAGCAAGAGTAAGATCGTGAGATCATATGAAAAGAGTATGTTTAGTTTTATAAGAAACTGTCAAAATGTGTTTCTACGTAGTGGTATTATTGTGCATTGTCAACAGCAATAAATAAGAGCTGCCGCTTCACCTACTCGCCAGTGTTTGCTGTTGCCAGTGTTTTAGATTTTAGCTATTTTAACAGGTAGATAGTGGTCATCATTAGTTCACTTTGCAATTCCTTAATGACATATGATGTTGAATGTCTTTTCATATGCTTATTTGCCATTAGTGTATATTTTTGGTGGGATGTCTGTGCAGATCTTTTCCCCGTTTTTTAATTGGATTGTTTATTTTCTTATTGTTGATTTTTAAAAATTATTTGTATGTTTTGGATACCAGTCTTTTATCCAATATTTGTTCTGCAAAAGTTTTCTTTCTGCCTATGAGTTCTTTTTATTCTCTTAATAGTGTCTTTGTAGAACAGGAGGTTTTTAATTTAATGAGATCCAACTTTTCTTAGATTGTGCTTTTGTGTTATGTTTGAAACATCTTCAACAACTCAAAGTCATCTATGTTTTCTCCTATGTTATCTTATAGGAATTTTATAGGTTTCCATTTGACATTAGGTCTATAATACCGTTGGAATTAATTTCTGTGAAATTTGTAAGGTTTGTGTTTAGAATTGTGTGTGTGTGTGTGTGCGTGTGTTTATGGATTATCAGTTTTCCCAGCATTATTCACTGATTCACTGAAAAGACTATTGTCTTACACAGCTAGGGCTGCCATAACAAAATACCACAGATTGGGTGACTTAAACCAGAGATGTTTGTTTTCCTCATAGTTCTAGGGCTGGAATTCCAAGTTCAGGATGCCACCATGGTTGGTTTCAGGTCAGGCCTCTTTTCCTTTAAGTGACCAGCTCTTGCCATGTGTTCACATGACTTCTTCTATGCACATGCTGAGAGGCAGAGAGAGAGAGAAAGAGAGAGCATGCAAACTCCCTGGTGTCTTTTCTTATAAGAAAATGAATCTCATCCTACCAGAGCTCTACCCTTATGACCTTACGTAACTTTAATTGCCTCCTTAAAGGTCTTATTACCGATAGAGTCACATGGGCAGTTAGGGCTTCAACATACGCATTTGGGTTGGACATAGTTCAGTCATAGCAACTATCCTTTCTCCATTGAATTGTCTTTGCTCGTTTGTAAAAGATTAGTGACTAATTTGTGGGAGTCTTTTTCTCGGCTCCCTAATCTGTTCTGTTGATCCATGTGTCTATTCTTAAAGCCGTATCACACTATCTTCTATATTACTACTGAATTGTAAGACTTGAAGTAGGTAATATCAGTCTTTGAATTTGTTTTTCTTTAATATTTTGCTGGCTACTTAGAGTCTTTTGGTTTTTTACATATGCTTTAGAATCAGGTTTTCAATGTACACAAGATAGCCTGCTTGGGTTTTCATTGGGACTGTGTTAAATCTATAGATCAAGTTGTGAATAACTGACATGTTGACAATATCAAATTTTCCTATTTATGTATCTATTTCTCCATTTACTTTGATCTTTGATTTCTTACATCAGAGTTTTGTAGTTTTTCTCAGATAGATCTTGTATATATTTGCTAGATTTATACCTAATTATTTTATTTTATTGAAGCTAATGTAAATGGTATTGTGCTTTTAATTCCAAATTCCAATTCATTGCTGGAATATAAGAAAGTAATTGACTTACTATTTTGTGCACGTTGATAAACTGATTCTAAAGCATATATGGAAATGAAAAAAGACTCCAAATAGCCAGCATAGTATTAAAGGAGAACAAATTCGAAGGACTGATACTACCTTCTTCAAGTCTTACAATTCAGTAGCAATATTGAAGATAGTGTGATACTGGTGAAAGAATAGACACAGATCAATTTTATTTTTCTTATCAACTAAGAATAACAAAAATAAAAGATTTTATCTTACCTTCATTTATTCTTTCTTAGACCATTTGGACTGCTATAACAAAATATCATAGACTGAGAGGCTTATAAAGAGTAGAAATGTATTTCTCACAGTTCTGGAGGTTGGGAAGTCCAAGATCAAAGTATAGGCAGACTGACTGTCTGATGAGGTCCTGCTTTCTCACAGCCATCTTCTTACTCTAGCCTCACATGGTAGAAGTGGCAAAGGGTCTCTCCTGGGCCTCTTTGTTAGGGGCACTGATTCTTCTTTTTGAGGACTCAAACCTCACAATCTAATTACCTACCAAAGTCCCCATCTCTGAATACTATGACCTTGGAGGTAAAAATTTCAGCTTATGAATTTTGGGAAAAAATAAACATGACACTATTGAATGTTATCTAACGTTTTTCTTTTCATGGTTTGATAATTTCAAAATAATTGTCATACCTGAGTCTGAGTCAGATGCTTGCTCTGTCTCTTTTTTCTTTTTGAATATGTCTTGTAATTCTGTTTTTTATGAAAGCAGGGCATGATGTGCTGGGTAGAAGGAACTGAGGTACAAGTCTGAGGTTTTATGTATATCTGGCTAGAAGTTTTTATTTCTTTCTCTACCTCTGCCCTCTTCCTCTTTCTCCTTTTCCCTTTTCTTCTTACTTTTATTTTCTGTTTTTGTTGCTCTCCTTCTAGATTCTTTGTTGTTGTTGTTATTTTTTATTTATTTATTTATTTTGAGACACAGTTTTGCTTTTGTTTCCCAGACTGGAGTGCAGTGGAGCTATCTCAGCTCACTGCAACCTCCGCCTGCTAGGTTCAAACAATTCTCCTGCCTCAGCTTCCAAAGTAGCTGGGATTACAGGCATGTGCCACCACACCCAGTTAATTTTGTATTTTTAGTAGAAACACGGTTTCACCATTTTGGTCAGGCTAGTATCGAACTCCTGACCTCAAGTGATCCACCCGCCTTGGCCTTTCAAATTGCTAGGATGACGGGTGTGAGTCACAGTGTCTGGCCTTTTTCTAGATCTTAAATTGAACAGTAAGTTCATTTGTTTCATTCTTTATTTTCTGATAAATCTATGAGAAAGTATGAAGTTTTCTCCCTGCATTTCTTTAACTCTGACTCACAAATTTAGGGTGTTAGTCATTTTACTGTGACTTAGTGTAAAATATTTCTTATTTCTTTCATTATTTTAGTACAAATAGGTTAATGTATAGCTTTTAAATTTCAGGGACTTTTTACTTTCTTCAGTTTTGTTTTTATCATTTGTTGTGTTTTTATAACATTCTGCATAATACTGATTTATTAAAATTATTTTGGCTCCTTTGATTGCCTTTATTCCTCAAGACTTTTGTGAATGTGTGTGTTTATATGTGTATATGTATAATACACATATATAGTTCATAACATATGTATAAACACCATAAAATACATGTATGCGTAGGTATATTAGTGCTCATGGTATTTGCTTTCTATTTCTGTATTACTTATTGATTTTATTATTTCTATTTTGTTTACTCATTTTTTTCTTAATATGTTAGGTTTCCAGATTAATGTAAATTTTTCATTTAAAATTATTGGTTTGTCTGTTTCTATATATCAGTATTTTTAAATAATTCAAGGCTGTAATGTTCGTTGCATACATATTTATAATTATTATAACTTCTTAAAATTGTTCCTTTTTTAGCAAATAGACTATCTTCACTATTGTATTTTTAATTTTGCATATTTTTATTGATACTAAATTATCCTTTACACTATTATATTCTCTCCACATTAGCACAACCCATCTGCTTTCTATTAATTTAAGTGTTTCTTATAGTTTTTATGTTAAAAAAGGACTCCTCAGATTTCCTCTAGTTTTCCTTTTCCTTTTTTTTTTTCTTTGCAGGATTGGACTTAGGAAAGGGAGACAAAAGATCCTATAAAATTTTATTATCCTAACAGATGCTAGAGAAAATAATTCAGTAATGCTCTTTTTGCTTATCTAATCTATTTTACAACCTATCTTGCATTTTTCTTCAAAATTTTAATGACAATAAGCATGTGTCTGTGTACATCTACAATTTCCGGAAGCTATAATTGGGTTCTTTCTAATCTGTCTTTTCTTTCTGTTTCATACTGTGTGATCTGGCATTATTTTTATAAATGAGATTTTATTACCTAAGCATTATAAGTGTACTTATTTTAAACTGTCTTTTAAAATGTTTATACATATTATTATCACGCTAATTTTTCTTAAATGCATCTGTTGGCTCTTCTTTATGATGGTCTGATACTTTTCTGTTGTTAAATTTTAAGTTGTCAGGTCATTTTAAGAACGATTTGTTTTCTGAAAGAATACTATGTTTTGGGATTGTGAAATAATTTTTATAAATTTGCATTTGCCTCTTCTCATGCCCTATTGATTTTGCTGTTTCTAGAACAAATTTTATGTTTAGCCTTTATTTAGAGTTGTTGCTGCATTCTCACATTCACAACTGATACTTTCTTATGTTTATCATCTCATGAGTTATTCTTTTACTCTTAGAATCCTGTGAAGATGACAATATTTTTTGCAATGCTTTTGTCCAAGTACATAATTATTTTTGTCTTGTTTTCATGTAGAGAGCAGTCCTTTGATGCTGTTGGCTTCACAAAGTGGATTTCATGATGGAAATTCCATTAATGACATTGGCTTTAAATTGTTTATTTTTCCATAGCACCCAAAAATGAGCTTGCTTTCTTCAATGGCAGTTATAATGTAAATACTTTTAGTTTTGTGTTTTATCCAACACTCCTGTGTGTTTGCTATGGGGAAGTGGCACATGTATGTCAGGTCAGTCTAGCATATGCACCTAGTTACACAGAATAAAATGTTGTTATTGTTGTTATTTTTCTGTTTTTTGATTTTTTACAATGAGCTTAGTGCATTGCTTTTTTAGGACTAGAGCTGAGCTGAGTTTATATTAGATTTTTGTCAATTTTTTAATAAAAGTAAATATTACTATTATTAAATACCTAATGCTTATTGCAGTTTTATTACATGCCAGTTACTTTAAAATATATTGAATTATTTCCTCCTTATATCAATGCAGTACAATAATTACATACATAGATTAAAAACAATGAAATATAGACACTTTAATCAGTTCATGTCATTATAGAAACTATGGAGAATCTATAAAGTTTCACTCTGGATTTTGATGCCTTAAACAGTAAGGTAAAGCAATACTGAACTAACATATTCATACCCCACCCCCCAAAAAAATTTGTAACATGACTCGTTAAAATTCTAGAAACAGCAGAATACCAGAAGGTTCAATGGCATACAAACAATCATAGTTGCTAAAATAGGCAAATCACATTCATAATTGCTTACATAAAATTCATGTTTTAATGGGTTCTTATCCATTGCACAGATAAAGCCAATTTACTGAGACAGTATTCCTGCAATTGGGAAAGAGTTTAATAAACACAGAGCTGGCTAAACAGAAGACCTGAGTTTTATACTCAAATCACTCTCCCTGAAAATTAGGAGGCTAGAGTTTTTATAAGGACAGTTTGGCAGGCAGGGGACTAGGGAATGGGAAATGCTGATTGGTTGCATTGGGGATGAAATCATAGAGTGTCAGAGCTTGTCTTCTTGTCCCGAGTTAGTTCCTGGGTAAGGACCAAACACCAGATAACCAGGTTTAGCAGTCTGGGTGGTGCCAGCTGGTCCATCAGAATGCAGGATCTGAAAAATACTTCAAACACCCACCTTACATTTTACGACAGGAATTTTATCTATAGGAGCAATTGGGGAGATTGTGAATGTTGTGACCTCTGGCTATATGACTCCTGAGCCATAATTTCTAACCTTGTGGCTAATTTATTAGTTTTACAAAGGTAGTCTGGTCTCCAGGGTAGAAGGGTTTTTGTTTCAGGAAAAAGCTGTTATCATCTTTGTCTCAAAGTTAAACAATAAACTAAATTCTCCTATAATTACATTGGTCACTGCTGAGAAATGAACAAGGGAAGCTTGGAGTTAAAAGCAAGATGGAATCAGTTAGGTCGGATTTATTTCACTGTCATAATCTTCTATGTCAGATTTTTCTCACTGTTATAATTTTCGCAAAAGCAGTTTCTTTCATATAGGGTTAACTGTAGCTTAAAATGGTACAATATAATGTACATATTTTGGATAATCTAATTTAATGTATATATATTCAATAAAAGATAACCTAAAAACAAAACACAACAGCATAAACTTCCTCTTACTGAAAATTCTTTCTTAATCAAAGACTGATATTTTAATAGTGAACCCTAAATGATATCCTACAGAATGAAAACCTGAGTAGACAATTAAACCTAGAATATCTGAAATCAAATAAATCATCTTTTTAAGAAAATACTTGAAATATATAATCACTATTTAATTTTAAATGTGTTACAGAGTTATCACAATGTTAATGGAGGTTTTTTAATAGTATATGACAAAAAGCTAACATCTTTCAGGAAATAGATATTTTCATATCTATTTAACATTTTGAAATACAGTCCTTGATATATTCACAATGTAGAGCTCATCATATGATGACATGAGTTTCATTGCTCGTATTTGTACATCTGTGGGCTCCACAATGATGGTTTCTAAAAGAGGCTTTCCCTGAGCAGTTGCTCAAGGCCACCCTTTATGAAGAGAAAGCTTACTCACATAACCAAAACGAAGGAGAGAAAAAGAATGAATGTAAAGATGGATCAGCCTAGCTGGTGGTTATGACACTGTGCTTCAGGAGGAGTATCCCCATTTATTTTTTAGGTAATATTAGAAGAGTAGGGGCGCTATCCAGACCAAACATTTTCTTTCTATCCAGTTGTAGACCCCTTTAATATCCCCTATTCTCAAACTCCTTCTGGGACAGACATTAAGCCTTCCATTACTATATAAGCAGTATTCAGTTTGAGACTTTTGCAGTTGGCTTAGATTGTTGAATCTATGCTAAGTGACTTGCACATCTTTTCTCATGTAATTGTCATGACAAGCTTATGAAGCACATATCATTAGTGTTATATATTTGCTGAGAAAGCTGAAACGTAGGGACCTTAAGGAACTTGCTCAGGTTGAAAAGTCCAGGTTTGCCCCAGTATCTGTTCCCTCTACTATACCTCCTCCTGTACATGTCTGACCACTTGAGAATCAACAGGGTTCACTTTCACCTAATGTGCAAGGACAAAAAACCAAACACCACATGTTCTCACTCATAGGTGGGAATTGAACAATGAGAACACTTGGACATAAGAAGGGGAACATCACATACTGGGGCCTGTTGTGGGGTTGGGGAAGCGGGGGAGGGACAGCATTAGGAGACATACCTAATGTAAATGACGAGTTAATGGGTGCAGCACACCAACATGGCACATGTATACATATGTAACAAACTTGCATGTTGTGCACATGTACCCTAGAACTTAAAGCATAATAAAAATATATATATATAAAAGCATAATGTAAACATTTAATAATTAAAATTGACATTTCTTTAAGAATGGTCATCTTTTGTACTAAAATCATGTTTATTTCAGTTATTACTTAAGTCTTTGCTCTTTCAAACTCACTGTTTTATAAAATTCACATCTAAACTCCAAAGCATTCTATACTTGTCAGAACCATTTTCTTGCCACCCCCTTCTTATTCCTGAAATATGATTTCCACCTCCAATGATTTCCTCAAATAGTGATCTTTTCTTCAATCTTATTTATTTGACTTTTCTGTAGAATTGAACTTATTGATCATTCACTGCAGTTTTAACTCTATTTGATGACCCTGAAGAGTTCCTATAATTGTCAAATGCCCTTTTGTTCACTGATAGCCCATGCATTCCCTAGCCTCCATCTTGCTTGGTTTGGCTTTACTGGCCCCACTCTCTTCCATCATCTTCTCACTTTATTCCAAAGCTTATTATTATGATTATTATTTTAGAGACAGGATCTCTGTTACTTAAGCTGAAGTGCAGTGGGACGAATGTGACTCACTGCGGCTTGAAACTCCTGGGCTCGGGTGATCCTCCCCACCTCAGCCTCCCAAGCAGCTGGGAATACAGGCACAAGCCACTGCACCCAGCAAAGCTTAATTTTAAGCGATAAATTCTTCTCTCTTTTCTATGTGCTTCAGTTACATTATCACTTCAGTGATCTTCATTGAATTACTTCTATGTTAACAATCTTATTAATTTCCTATTGCTGCCATAATAAATTACTACAAATTTAGGGGATTAAAACAACACAATTTTATTGTCTCAGAGTTCTGTAGGTCAGGAATCTAAGCATAATGTGGATCAGCTTGTTCTTTGCTCTTGACTTCACAAAATCAATGTGTCAGCCTGGTTGTTTTTTTTTCCTGGAAGCTCTGAGATGAACCAGCTTCTAATCGCATTTAGTTTGTTGTCAGAATTCAGTTCCATGCAATTGTGGGACTGATGTTCTCATTTCCTTGCTAGCTGTTGGGTAGGGTCACTTTCATCTTTTAGAGGCCTTTCTCATTCCTTGCATTATGACCTTCTTCCTTCATACTCAAAGTCAGCAACAGTAGATTGAGTCATTCTAATGGCTCAAATCTTTCTGACCTCCCCTTGTGCCTCAGCTCTCCTCTGCCTCTCTCTTCAGTTAAATTTCTCTAACTCTTCTGACTTCTGCTTTTAGTAGCTCATGTAATTATGCTAGGCCTACTGGGGTAATCCAGAATATTCTTTCTATCTCAAGATGAAACTGATTAGCAACCTTCATTCTATCTTCAAAACTCTTTACTACAATACCTAGATCACTGTTTCATTAAATAACCAGGGAACAGGAATCTTACAGGGAAGCGTAGGGGAGCACATCTTTTGAAATTTTACTATTACAGCTATGTGTATCTTTAGCCCAATATCCAAGAGCAGTCAAATATTTTCAGTTCTCAGTGGAATATTGCCACCTGAATATTCCCCCTAAAATCGATAATTCTAAGCCAAATTAATTATATTCTATATAAAGTTGGCTTTTTCTTGAACTGGCTTTCCCATTCTGTGAACATAACCACTCTAAGAGATAGTCTCTTGGACTCTTGGGCTAAACTTCATGTTTTTCTTTTCCTTTTTGTTTTTGAGGCAGAGTCTCACTCTGTCGCCCAGTCTGGAGTGCAGTGGCACCATTTCAGCTTACTACAACCTCTGCCTTGCAGGTTCAAGCTATTCTCCTGCCCCAGCCTTCCAAGTACCTGGGACTACAGGCACGCACCGTCACACTCGGCTAATTTTTTGTATTTTTAGTAGAGACGGGGTTTCTCCATGTAAGCCAGGATGGTCTCGATCTCCTGACCTCGTGATCTCCCTGCCTTGGCCTCCCAAAGTGCTGGGATTACAGATGTGAGCCACCATGCCTGGCCTCTTATTTTATTTTTTTTCCGTTTCTCTCACTTCAATCTCATGCATGCATCAGAACTAGCTAAATTTTTTTGTGTGTGTTAGCTCTAAGCTTAGCTCCATCTTCTTAATGTGTGACATCTCTTTTTTTAATGTTATTATAACATTGAATGCCTAAATAAATTTTTTGCAAATACTGTCACCAAAGCTCAATTTATTATCAAATATCTGCAAGAAGTGCCCTTAAATAGCTACTGTTTGATTCTTGGGAACATTAGCACAAGATTGATTTTATAACGATAATGCTAGCCATGTTTTTAATTTGGCTGAGCACACACATTTTTATACTTAATTCCTTTGAAAATCTGGCCCAGTGTCTTTTCAGCCACCCATAAGCTTTATTTGCCATGCATAATCAGCTTTTTCCATTACACACTCAAAAAACAAACAATATGTTTTTGCTTCTGACAGATGAGCAGTCCCTAAAGGTAATAGAGCCTTGATCTTCTCTTGAGTTGGCCTACACATTGTTGATTAATTAATGTAAATAATATTTATTTCTTTCCACAAAACAGGTACTAATTTAGGACTAGGGATAAGACAATAAACAACTCCGAAAAGTCCTAGTTTTTGTGGACATTGTAGTCAATTCATGAAGACAAATGGTAAAACTATTTAAAAATATCAACAAGCAAGATAAACTATAACAACACACACATGGCTTTTTAGGCTTATAGTGGCAGAGACTGGATTTTGTTCTGTGTGTAATAAGTAACTGAGGAGTTACTAAAAAGAATATGTGGATGATGAGTAAAGCACATGAGGAAGTGTCTAAGTAAAAAATTATTTCCAAAGATTGGCTATATATTCCCAATACACATGCTTCTGATTTGTTGTAGCAGCTTGAGTATTGATACATAGAGATGACAACACAGAAGAAGCCATTGCTTTTGACAAGGTGTTACTTAGTTGATGGTATTACCTCAGAGCCCGGGATCTAATCCTCTGCTCACACAAAATGATCCCAAACTGCAGCTTTGACTGAAGGCAACAACACTAACTTGTGACTTATTAAAATTATAATTCTAGCTTATTAATTTGTAATGATTAATGTTCCCCTCTAGAAAACCAAGGAATACCAAAGGACACTTCCATATAGAGGGAAAAATTTGAACGAAGATAAAAGTGTACAAACTTATATAGTGAGCAAATAACAAGTATACATGGAATTTGGAATATTCAAGGGACAGTTTGTGTGTTTTATTGTTTTGTGTTTTTGTATGACTGAAGATGTCATGCTATTTATTTTCTATTTATCCAATTATAATTAAATAAGCAAAGTGAAACACTAGGATATAATGGGAGGTAATAATAAATGAAATGTAAAAGTATTAAACTGGTGAGAGAGAATAGATATAGTTACATATAGTATTGTGAGTGAACAAACATTGAGGTGAGGACGGGTGTTTTAGTAGAAAATGAGTACCGAGGGCTAGTTGAAATTGTAGTTATAAAACAAACGTCTGTCCTTTTCCTTATTACAGACATTATACATATATATGGTTGGCAAACATTTTCAGGTATCATTTCAAATGTTTAATTTCTTGTGCATTTTGTTAGCATAACAATTGTGAATCCTATCAATTAGAAATAAAACAGGAGTTAAACCTGTATAAGTTATATTCAGGTTAATTGTGTGTGACTGCCAAGCTGAGAATAAGTTTCCTTTGAGTCAAATGTATTGTGCCACCTTGCAAGAATTATGGAAGTCCTGGTTAGAAACTACAAAATTCTGAGGAACACAAGCAGCATTTACTACTTGATGACCCTTGTGAACAATAAAAATAAAAGGCTCATAAAAACTATGTGTGTGAGTTATAATACCACTTAATACAACAGAAAATTCTTTTTTTCTACATGATAGCTCAATGCTTTGATTGGAGTGCATAGCTGATGCTCTTAGCAAGATTGAATTGAATAACTGAATAGGTGATTTGTGTTTTGTACTAAGGGTCCAGATCATCTGGATGGTTTAGTTGACGAAAATGTGGTATATTTCTTGTCTGTGTATATGAAGGTAATGTTTAACAACTTTTATTTTCATATGGAACCACAAAAGAGCCCATATAGCCAAGACAATCCTAAGCAAAAAGAGCAAAGCTAGAGGCATCATGCTGCCTGACTTCAAACTATACTACAAGGCTACAGTAACCAAAACAGCATGGTACTGGTATGAAAACAGATATATACACCAGTAGAAAAGACCAGAGGCCTCAGAAATAACACCACACATCTACAACCATCTGATCTCTGACAAACCTAACAAAAACAAGCAATGGGGAAAGGATTCCCTATTTAATAAATGGTGTTGGGAAAACTGGCCAGCCATATGCAGAAAACTGAAACTGGATCCCTTCCTTACACCTAATACAACAATTAATTCAAGATGGATTAAAGACTTAAACATAAGACCTAAAACCATAAAAACCCTAGAAGAAAACCTAGGCAATACCATTCAGGACATAGGCATGGGCAAAGATTTCATGACTAAAACACCAAAAGCAACGGCAACAAAAGCCAAAATTGACAAATGGGATCTAATTAAACTAAAGAGCTTCTGCCCAGCAAAAGAAACTATCATCAGAGTGAACAGGCAACCTACAGAATGGGAGAAAAATTTTGCAATCTATCCATCTGACAAAGGGCTAATATCCAGAATCTACAAAAAAACTTAAACAAATTTACAAGAGAAAACAAACCCCATCAAAAAGTGGGCAAAGGATATGAACAGACACTTTTCAAAAGAAGACATTTATGCAGCAAACATATTAAAAAATCTCATCCTCACTGGTCATTAGAGAAAAGCAAATCAAAAACACAGTGAGATACCATCTCACACCAGTTAGAATAGCAATCATTAAAAAGGCAGGAAACAACAGATGCTGGAGAGGATGTGGAGAAGTAGGAATGCTTTTACACTGTTGATGGGAGTGCAAATTAGTTCAACCATTGTGGAAGACAGTGTGGCGATTCCTCAAGGATCTAGAACTAGTAATACCATTTGACCCAGACATCCCATTGCTGGATATATACCCAAAGGATTATAAATTATTCTGCTATAAAGACACATGCACACATATGTTTATTGCAGCATTACTTGCAATAGCAAAGACTTAGAACCAACCCAAATGCCCATCAATGATAGACTGGATAAAGAAAATGTGGCTCATATACACTATAGAATACTATGCAGCCATAATAAATAATGAATTCATATCCTTTGCAGGGACATGGATGAAGCTGGAAACCATCATTCTCAGCAAACTAACATGGGAACAGAAAACCAAACACTCCATGTTCTCACTCATAATTGGGGGATGAGTAATGAGAATATATGGGCACAGGGAGGGGAACATCACACAATGGGGCCTGTCACAGGGTGGAGGGCAAGGGGAGGGATAGCATTAGGAGAAATCCCTAATGTTGATGACGGCTTGATGGGTGCAGCAAACCACCATGGCACATGTATACCTATGTAACCTGCACGTTCTGCACATGTATCTCAGAACTTAAAGTATAATAATAATAAAAACTTTTGTTACATATGTATACATGTGCCATGTTGGTGTGCTGCACCCATTAACTCGTCATTTAACATTAGGTATATCTCCTAATGCTATCCCTCCCTCCTCCCCCCTCCCCCCACCCCACAACAGGCCCAGGTGTGTGATGTTCCCCTTCCTGTGTCCATGTGTTTTCATTTTTCAATTCCCACCTATGAGTGAGAACATGCGGTGTTTGGTAACAAACCTGCACGTTGTGCACATGTACCCTAAAACTTAAAGTATAATAAAAATTAATAAAAAAAATAAAACCTTTACTAACTGAATTAATCAATTCAAGGAAAATACTGAATACTAAATTGATAGATGATAGATGATGGTTAGAGAGTTAGATGGATAGATAGCAATATGGATATAAATACAGACATTAATTTGCAGTACCATTTCTTGAGAATAATAAACCTCTTGTTAAAAACAAATATGCCGTAAACACCTCTGAGAGCATATATTTTTAAAAATTAATTATCAAATTATCAGTTTTCGAGAAGTGTGTTAGTCATTCATAGGGTGACCATATAATTTATTGTGACTGCAAGAAGGCACTATGAATAATCATTTCCAGGAGCACAGGTGTGTGGCAATCTTAAACCATGGTTCCCAAATACTTTAACATATCTACAGATAGGTAAGGTCCGTGTCCCATTCCCTTTAATTCGGGTATGCTTGTGACTGTTTCACACAGTGGAGTATAGTAAAAGTGATGTGTGACTTTTGCGGCTGGATCAAAACAGGTGATGTGCCTTCTTCATTGATTCCTGTAATATTCACAATTGGAGCCCTGAACTGCTATGTCAGAAGTCTTACTACTCTTAGGACACCAGGCTGTGAAGAAGCCAAGCCATATAAAAGTACTACACGCAGATCTTCTGAACAGCAGTCTTGGTGTTCCTGTTATCCCAGCCCAGGTGCCAGACATGTAAGTGAATGAACTTCAGATCTTTCTAGCCTCAGCCATCAAGTTACTCACAATGTTAGACTCTTTCTGGCTGAAACCCCTGCTACCAGGGAGCATAGATAAAACACTCCCTTTATGCCCTGTCTGAGTTCCTGACCTACAGAATCTATGGATACAGTATAATGGGTTGTTTCAAGCCACTACATTGTGGAGTCATTTGGTACACAATAAAACTAAGAAAACTAGGTACAATAAAAATTATTTCTTTTTTTTTCATGAATCACTGTGAATATGTTATTGCAATTTGGGATGTATTTTCTTACTAATTTGTGTTTATAAAGACAATCACCAAATAAAGAATAATGTAAAATGCATGTATTAGAGAGTTTATTAGAATATTTTAAATATTTTTAAAATATCAAAATATTTATTAAAATATTTCTTTATAACTGATTTTGCCTCTTGAGGCTTGAATATTTCACATAATTATCTCATATTTTTCTTTATTTTCAGAAGGAGCTAAAGTATAGTCCAAGGCACATGATAGAAGTTCAGTGCATATTTGAGGATCTTTTTATCTTTAACAGCTTTTTTTTTATTCTCATGGTAGATGCACTGAAATAGAGTCAGAAATGAAAAGGTGAGGCTTACAGAAAAATGGTGTCTACATTTGGAAATGATTTGGAAACCCTTTTAGTGAAATAGATAATTAATTTTTCCAGGTGTTAAATAAAATAATAGCTACATCTCTCCATACCACAAAAGTGTCACTGAACTATAATTGCACTGATTGCCTACCTTCATTGGCAAATCAGGAGCAAAGCCCTATACTATCTGAAAGGATGTCAACTATGGAGATATTAACCTAACAAAGGAAAAACATTTCTGAGTGCTTTATATTTGGACAAAAATAAATTATACTTTAAGGTTTAGTTGAATTCATATTCAAGGTTATAATGCAATAAAGAGAAAGATGATTCAGTCTCTTTAAATACGTATTTTTTTCTTTTGACAGTATTTTTTATATCATGCTCATTTATTAGAGTATATTAGCAGTACTCAAAATATTATAGACAGGCTTATTTAAAGGCGACAGTGTCCTTAATTGAGGAACTTTTGTTCAGACTCCTAGTTAATATTTGAATCACCTTGAAACTATTTTAGGTGGCTTTTTTTTTCTTTTTCATGAATAACTGTGACTATGTTATAGAAGTGGGTGAATAGGTTAAACTGTGGAAGATGTTGTTTTTATTGTATTTATGGATAAGTTCAAATTATATAGTCAATTAATGGGTCAAGCACCATTATTTCTGACTATTCAACTTCCAAGCTAAAAGCTTGCAATTAGAGATGGCTCGCCTATGTTTAATAAGGTCAGTTAGGGTTGCAAATATGCCAAAGGTGGAGCTGTACAGAATACCTCCGCGTCTCTCCTTGTTTATTCTAAGATAAATTGTAGAAGCTAATCGACCAGCAATGGAACAATTACCGACATATACTCAAGAGAGTCAACTTTTGATTGTTAAAGTGACAACATGATGAATCCCAGTATGAAATGTCAGTCACACCTCATTACTTTAGTTCATTCTTTTGTCCATCTTTTGGAAGGCAGTCTTTCTCTAGATGCATTTGGTAATTTGACAGCTTATATTTATGCCAAATTTAAGGACTAATCATCTTTCCTCTCCTCCCAGAAATAGTGCTTATGCCATAAAGCATGTAGCAAATTAACTTCTTGGAATGCCAGTGCTATTCTCTTTTTTTCCCAAATACTCAAACATATGTAGATAACTAGTGTTTGTGCCAGTGTGCCAATACACTCAAAGATGTTTGTTTCTTTTCTTAATGATTTGGATAATGAGGAGGGATAGGTAACTAAAAAATATCTTTAGTGAAAGACTTCTTTTTAATTTTTTTAATTTTTAAATGACACATTATAATTATACATATTTATAGGTACAATCTGATGTTTCCATACATGTATGTGTATGTTACACAATAATCGAGTCAGGGTAATTAGTGTACTCATTACCTCATGCATTTATCATTTATTTGTGGTGAGAACATTCAAAAACCTATCTTCTAGTTATTTTATAATGTGTAGTACTTTACTGTTAACCTTAATCGCCCTACTGTACAATAGAACACCAGAAATTATTCCTTCCATCTGATTTTAACTTTGTACACATTGACCAACATCTCCCCATTCTCCCATTCTCCCTTCTCTCCCCAGTCTCTGGTAACTACTGTTCAAATCTTTACTTCTATGATATAAACTTTTTTTAGATTCCATATATAAGCGAGATTATGTGGTCTTTGTATTTTCTTGTTTAGCTTATTTCATGTTACCTGATGTCCTCCATGTTCACCCATGTTGTCACAAATCACAAAGTTTTGTCTTTATGGCTAAATAGTATTCCATAGTGTATATATACTGCATTTTCTTTATCTACTCACCCGTCGTTGAACACTGAAGTCGATTCCATATCTTGGCTGTTGTATACAGTGCTACAATAAACATGGAAATGAAGATAACTCTTCAACATACCGATTTCATTTCCTTTGAATATATGCCTAATATGGGATTGCCAGATTATATGGTTGTTCTATTCTTAATTTTTTGAGGAACTTTGATACTGATTTCCATAATGGCTATACTGCTTCACAGTTTCATCAACAGTGTGTATGTGTTCCTTTTTCTCCATATTTCTGCCAACAGTTGTTTTCTTTCATCTTTTTTTTTCTAATAGGCATTCTAACTAGATTGAGGTAGTATATCATTGCAGTCTTGATTTGCATTTTCCTGATGAGTAGTAATGTTGAGCATTTTAATATATTAGTACCTGTTTGCCATTTGTATTTCTTTATTTGAGAAATGCCTTTTAAGGTATTTTTTAAAACCAATTTTAAAATCAGGTTATGTGTTTTTTGGCTGCTAAGTTTCTTCCATATTCTAAATATTAATTCCATGTCAGATACATAGTTTGTAAATAATTTCTCCCATTCTGTATGCTGTCTCATCACTCCATTGTTTCCCTTGCTGTGCAAAAGCTTTTAAGTTTGATGTAATTCTATTTGTCTATTTTTACTGTTGCCTGTGCTTTTGAGGTCTTAAAAGATCCTTCTGTGGCTCAACATTGTGAAGCATTTTCCCATAGTCGTTTCGTAATTTGGGGTTTTACATTTAACTTTTCATCCATTTTGAGTTGATTTTTGTATATGGTGAGAGTAGGGATTGGGTCTCATTCTTTTGCATGTGAATATTTGATTTTTCCAGCACCCCTTATTGAAGAGACTATCTTTCCCCCAGTGTGTGTTCTCTTAGCACCTTTATTGAAAATCTGTTGGATGTAGGTGTGAGAATTTATTTCTTGGCACTCAATTCCATTCCATTAGTTTATGCATCTGTTTTTATGCCAGTACCATGCTGTTTTTGTTACTATAGCTTTGTAGTGTAGTATATTTTGAAGTTAGGTAGTGTGATGATGATGCCTCCAGCTTTTTACTGGAGATTGCTTTGGCTATTTGGTTGGAGTCCTTTGTTGTTTCATGTAAATTTTAGGATAGTTTTTTTTCTATTTATATAAAGAATTTTGTTGGTATTTTGAGAGGGATTGCAATGAATCTGTAGGTAGCTTTGGATAGTATGGCTATTTTAACAACATTAATTCTTCCAACCCATCAACACAAAACATCATTCCATTTTTTTATGTGTCCTCTTCAATTTCTTTAGGTTTATTCCTAGGTATTTTTTTTGTAGTTATTGTAAATTGAATTGTCATCTTGATTTCTTTTTCAGATAGTTCACTATGAGCATACAGAAATGATATAAAATTTTGTATGTTGATCTTTGTATCCTGCAAATTTACTGAATTCATTTATTTGTTCTAACAGTTTTTTGGTGGAGTTTTTCATCTGCAAAAGGGTAATTTGAGTTCCTCCTTCCCAGTTTAGATGCCTTTCATTTCTTCCTCCTACCTAATTGCTCTGGCTAGAACTTCCAGTACTATTTTGATTAGAAGTGGTAAAAGTAGGCATCCTTGTCTTTTTCCTGATCTTATAGAAAAAGCTTTTACTTTTTCTCATTTAGTATAATGGTAACTGTGGGTTTGTGACATATGGCCTTCATCATATTGAGGTATATAATTTCTGTATCTAATGTGTTGAGAGTTTTTATCATAAAAGATATTCAGTTTTATCAAATGCCTTTTCTCTGTCTATTGAAATTATCATGCGGCCTTTGTCTTTTTTTCTGTTAATGCAGGGTATCACATTTATTAATTTGCATTTCTTGAACCATCCTTGCATCCCTAGAATGAATCCCATTTGATCATCATGAATGATCTTTTCAATGTGCTATTGAATTCAGTTAGCTAATATCTCGTTGAGAATTTTTGCATCTTTGCTCATTGGAGGTATTAGCCTATAGTTTTGTTGTTGTATTTTTGTCTGGTTTTGGAATCAGGATAATGCTGGACACTTAAAATTAGTTTGGAAGTATTTTATTCTCTTTAATTTCCTGGAATAATTTGAAAAAATAATTGGTATTAGTTCTTCTTTAAATATTTGATAGAATTCAGCAGTAAAGCCATCAGGTTCTGGGCTTTACCTTGATGGAAAACATTTTATTATTGATTCAATTTTCTCGTTATTAGTCTGTTCAGATTTTCTATATCTTCATAATTTAATCTTGGTAGGTTGCGTGTGTTCAGGAATTCATCCATTTTTTCTGTTATCATTTTTTTGGCATACAGTTAGTTATAACAGTCTTTTATAATCCTTTGTACTTGTGTGGTATCAGTTGTAACATCTCCCTTGTTGTTTCTGATTTTACTTATTTGAGATTTGAGTCTTCACTCTCTTTTTTCTTAGTTAGTCCAGCTCAAGTTTTATCCATTTTCTTTATCTTTTCAGAAAAATCTAATTCTTCATTTTTGGGGTCTTTTGAAATTTGGAGATCCATTTAATTTATTTCTCCTCTAAGCCTTATAATTTCCTTCCTTGTACAAATTTTAGGTTTAGCTTGTTTCTCTTTTTCTAGTTCTTTAAGACACATCATGAGGTTGTGTTTTTAAAAATCTTTCTTCTTTTATGACATAGGCATTTATTGCTATGAACTTCCCTCCTATAACTGCTTTTGTTGTGGCTCATTGCTTTTAATACAATGAGTTTCTGTTCTAATTTGTCTCAATAAATTTTTAAAATTTACCTCTTAATTGATCCGTTCGTTATTTTTTGAGTACATTGTTTAATTTCCATGTATGTGTAAAGTATATGGCATTGCTGTTGTTGATTTCTAGTTCCATACCTTTGATACTTGATATAATCTGCATCTTCTTAAATTTTTTAAGAATTGATTTGTGGCCTAACATATGATCTATTCTGGAGAATTTTCCATGTGTAGTTGAAAAGAATGTGTATCCTACAACTGTTGAATGAAATGATTTGTAAATGTCTTTAAGGTCCATTTGGTCTACAGTACAGGTTATCTTTGATGTTTCCTTGTTGGTTTTCTGTCCAGATAATCTGTTCATTGTTGAATGTGGAGTATTGAAGTCCCCTACTATTATTGTATTGTAATCTGTCTCTCCCTTTAGATCTAATAATATTTGTCTTATATATTTTAGTGTTCCAGGGTTGGGTGTGTATATATATTTGCAATTGCAGTGTTATTTTATTTGAATGTCTTTATCCGATACCAATACTTTACAGAGCATTTTGGGAAACTTAAATTTCTCTGTTTCTCTATCTTTCTTAAATACACACACACACACACACACACACACACATACACACACATACACACACAGAGAGAGAGAGAGAGAGAGAGAGACCATACACACATACTCTTTTATGTTCGTTGGAACAATACCATGACAGAAAGTTAAAGTGTGTTTCTCTGTCTTGAAGTCTTGATGAACTCTGTTTACATTAATTTTGTAATACTGGCAGAAAGGAAAAATACATGCGCAAAAACAAAACCTCTGACTTAATGCCTTCTTTAGTCTTGAATAATTTGCAATTTAGCATCTTAAATGAAACTGCTAAGCACCTTTATCAAGAATGAGTCTCATTAATTGCCAAAAGCACCCCAGATTTGAACTCTTTCTTTCAGAATAAACACAAGGCTGTGGACTGTTAAAAAAAAAAAAAGAAAAAGAAAAAGAAAAAGAAAGAAAAATAGTATGTATGCAATCTTTTATGAAAATATCTCTCATTTGTTTACATGTGTTTTAAAAGCTAAGAACATGGGAAGAGAGTTTAATAAAAAGGCTGCTAAATTGCCTTGCCCTTCTGGTAATAACTATGTTTATTGCAATAGTAATATAAGCTGCACTTGCTTAAAAAATTAATTATTCACTTGTGGATCTTATCTGAACTTACTATGCCATGCTTGAATTCCTGGACTTATGTGAGTCATTGGAATGTATAGTATCTCATAAAACTAAATAGCGACAAAAATGTTCCCCTTGCTCAAAATTATATATTCTTTTCACCACTTGCATAGAATTTCTCCTTGTATTTTATTAATCCAAAAATCTATAATAAAAATAGGCAAATTGTTTTACTTAAAATGTCAGCTTTTGGCATATTAAGGAAATGATCTTTAATAAGTGAAGTCCCTCACTAACGATACATAATTCCATTTATCTCCATTATTCCTCTCTAGAAAATGCTAGTAAAATACAAACAAAGAAAAAGAGCAGCACTTACGATTAAAAATTTTGCTTGGTAGAAAAGATGAGAAGAATATGTTGTGTGAATTCAAATATTAGGATTTTACTATTTGGGGGAAATAACTAAATGGTAACATTACTAGATGGATTCAAATTAAAGGATATGCATCCTTTAAAGGGAAAAAGAAATCTTATATCCATATGTTTCATTCGGATGTCAACCCCAATTTCGGGAAATATAAGAAAGATAATTGCCACATAGGAATTTGGCTTCATAAACTTTGCAGTTTAAATCAGTTTAATTTTAAGAAATATGTCTCAATCATGTTGAACTTTGAAAAACAATTTTAAAGTCACAAATGACATGCTTCATTGTTTTTCTGTGCACAGGAATATGGTAGGTTTAGAGTAAGTATTTTTCTATAAATATTATCGGAGGCATATGTTTTTTAGAAAGAGTTTATGATTTGGTGCTCGATTAAATAGCATTAGAGTTATAACTATATTCTAATTTTTAATTAGCTCAAATGATGTTGTAAACAACCGCTCCAGTGCACAATTCCTTCTCTAACATGCTTATATGTCTTCATCTAGCAGGAGGGCTCTTTTTTTTTTTTCTGTTTTCCTTTTTAAAAAAATTTTATTATTATTATACTTTAAGTTTTAGGGTACATGTGCACAACGTGCAGGTTTGTTACATATGTATACATGTGCCATGTTGGTGTGCTGCAACCATTAACTCGTCATTTAGCATTAGGTATATCTACTAATGCTATCCCTCCCCCCTCCCCCCACCCCACAACAGTCTCTAGTGTGTGATGTTCCCCTTCCTGTGTCCGTGTGTTCTCATTGTTCATTTCCCACCTATGAGTGAGAACATGCGGTGTTTGGTTTTTTTGTCCTTGTGATAGTTTGCTGAGAATGATGGTTTCCAGTTTCATCCACGTCCCTACAAAGGACATGAACTCATCATTTTTTATGGCTGCATAGTATTCCATGGTGTATATGTGCCACATTTTCTTAATCCAGTCTATCGTTGTTGGACATTTGGGCTGGTTCCAAGTCTTTGCTATTGTGAATAGTGCCGCAATAAACATATGTGTGCATGTGTCTTTATAGCAGCATGATTTATAATCCTTTGGGTATATACCCAGTAATGGATGGATCGGGTCAAATGGTATTTCTAGTTCTAGATCTCTGAGGAATCGCCACACTGACTTCCACAATGGTTGAACTAGTTTACAGTCTCACCAACAGTGTAAAAGTGTTCCTATTTCTCCACATCCTCTCCAGCACCTGTTGTTTCCTGACTTTTTAATGATGGCCATTCTAACTGGTGTGAGATGGTATCTCATTGTGGTTTTGATTTGCATTTCTGTGATGGCCAGTGATGATGAGCATTTTTTCATGTGTCTTTTGGCTGCATAAATGTCTTCTTTTGACAAGTGTCTGTTCATATTCTTTGCCCACTTTTGATGGGGTTGTTTGTTTTTTCTTGTAAATTTGTTTGAGTTCATTGTAGATTCTGGATATTAGCCCTTTGTCAGATGAGTAGGTTGCAAAAATTTTCTCCCATTCTGTAGGTTGCCTGTTCACTCTGATGGTAGTTTCTTTTGCTGTGCAGAAGCTCTTTAGTTTCATTAGATCCCATTTGTCAATTTTGGCTTTTATTGCCAGTGCACAATTCCTTCTCTAACATGCTTGTATGTCTTCATCTGGCAGGAGGGCTCTTAATGCCTGGTGGAAAGCAAAGCCGTAAATACTACTGGCCCAGCAGTACTAGGCTCTGCTTAGAAGGGCAGAGAAGAAACTCCTTTTGAAAGGTTAAGGCCAGTCAAAGAGCCTCCGAACCACCTTTTCTCAGTACATGCCTGAATGCACTCAGAGCCGCTTTATCCACTGCATTGCTTTAACTATTCCATGACAGCGTCTATTTATCATTTAGCCATGGATAGCCCCAATGGTAAAATGGAAATATGACTTTAAAAAGCGGGAAAATCTTATGTATGTTAGCTTAAATGATGAGAATTGAGCCTCCTTAATCCACAATTACTCATTTTTTTTACTAAGGTACGTAAGACATTCTTAATATATTACCAAGCCACACCTTCAATAAATGGCATAGACAGCATTTGAAAGCATAGTAACTGTATTAGTTGCAGGGTATATAAATTGTAGTTGAAGAGTTCAAGATATTGTGAAGTTAGGGTATACTCATTATGAGTTAGTTATACATAAATGAACTTATTTGGAAAATCAATAAAATCTAATGATATCTTTGTCCTAAAATTTAGAATATAAAATATATTTTATGCTCTTTAATGAAATGAATTAGGCTAATAAAATACATGCAAACATATTTTCAAGCTAAAATTAAGTAAAATAGCTCAGAATTTCCATGGCTTGCTTTTAATTTTGTATGCATATTGTTGAGTAATGCTTAGCATAAGCCCACTCTAATAAATTTGGTGTTTGGGTCTATCTTTAAGGCTGATTCACATTGCCTCATAGTGGGGTCAACCAATTATACATAAAATGACCGTTAACAGGCATACATATCATCACTGTGCTGCAACTAATTTGTCATTTCTTAACAATAAGACCTAACTTCACTTGTAGTCATTTAGAATGATTACTTTGCCTGTCATCTGGGTTACTTTGCAACAGTGGTTCTCAAATGGACGATTTCACTGCCTTCCACTTCAACAGTGGACATTTAACAATGTCTGGAGAAATTTTTGGTTATCATGAGAGTGTTGTGGGGGATGTCGCTGGCATCTAGTAGCAGGGATCTGTGATGCACAGGAAAGGTTCCACCTCCCCTTTAACAAAACGTTATCTAGCCCAAAATATACATCACCCTTAAAAACTCTGGTTCATGGCAAGAAGTGTGGCTCCTTGGAACGAAATCTTATTGTAACTTATTGAGTAACTTTATTAAGTTTCCATTTCATTATTTGCAAGATGGGGACAAAAAATAATGTCATAGGATGTTTGAAAAAGTTTGAATAATAATAGTAATAATCAATGATTTATTTCTTGCTAGTTCTCAAACATTCCAGGCGTAAGGGATTTTGCATTTACTCTTTCCTCTCTCAGTAATGTATTTTATCATGTCTTCCCTCCTCAGTTACTTCTTCTTTGGGGGGTAAATATAACTGTCTTAAAGAGGCTTCTCCTGCTATTTCTATCAGATTGAAAAATCTAAGCTACTTTTTTGCTTCTATTACTCCCTATCCTTCTTTACTGATTAGATTTTTTCCATGTAATCCATTACCACCTGACATTGTATGTATATAATACGCACACACACACACGCACACACACGTACATACAATCGTGTACTACATAACAGTATTTTAGTCAACAATGGACTCCTTATACTTTGATGGTCTTGTATATTATAATGGAGCTGGAAATTCCTACTGCCTAGTAATGTCATAGCCATCCTAACATTGTAGTGCTATACATTACTCATATGTTTATGGTGACAGTAGTGTAAACAAACCCGTTGTATAAAAGGATAGAACAGCTGGTAGTGGTGGCTCATGCCTGTAATCCTAGCACTCTGGGAGGCTGGGGCGGTGGATCACTTGAGATCAGGAGTTCAAAACCAGCCTGGCCAAAACAGCGAAACCCCATCTCTACTAAAAATACAAAAAATTAGCCAGGCGTGATGGTGCACACCTGTAATCCCAGCTACTTGGTAGGCTGAGGTGGGAGAATTGCTTGAACCCACGAGGTGAAGGTTGCAGTGAGCAAAGATCATGACACTTCACTCCAGCCTGGGCGACAGAGCAAGACTCTGTCTTAATAAATATATAAATAAATAAGGATAGTACACACAATTTTGTACAGTACATAATACTTTATAATGACAATAAATGACTATGTCACTAGTTTGTATATTTACTATACTATATTTTATTGTTTTTATTGTTATATTAAAGTGTAGTCCTTCTACTCATTAAAAAAATAGTTAATTGTGAAAATCCTCAGACAGGTCCTTCAGGAGGTATTCCAGAAAAAGGTATTATTATCACAGGAGATGACAGCTCCATATGTGTTATTAATCCTGAAGACTTTTCAGTGAGGCAAGATGTGGAGGTGGAAGACAGTGATACTGATGATCCTGGCCCTGTGTAGGAATAGGATAATGTGGGTGTTTGTATTGTCGTTTTTTAACGAAAAAGTTTAGAAAGTAAAATTAAAAAATTTAAAAATAGAAAAAAGCTTATAAAATAAGGATATAAAGAAAATATTTTTGCACATACAAGGTATTTGTGTTTTAAGCTAAGTGTTATTATAAAATAGAAAGTTTAAAAAATTAAATTTATAAAGTAAAAACCCTACAGTAAGCCGATTTGTTTATTATTGAAGAAAGAAAACAATTTCTATAAATGTGTTGTAGCCTAACTGTACGGTATTTGTAAAGTCTCTAGTAGTGTACAGTAATGTCCTAGGCCTTCACATCACTCACTGGTCACTAACCCACCCAGTTACTTCCAGTGCTGCAAGCTCCAATCATGGTAGGTGCCCTATACAGGCGTATCATTTTTTATCTTTCACACCATATTTTTAGTGTACCTTTTCTATGCTTAGATATGTTTAGATACACAAATGCTTACCCTTGTGTTATAATTGCCTAGAGTATTCAGTACAGTAACATGATGTACAGGTTTGCAGCCTTGGAGAAACACTCTTTACTATATAGCCTAGGTGTGTAGTACATACCAGTAGGAAGTTAGAGCATAACTATGAGGAATCCAAGAAGGCAAAGTTGGCACTCTAAGCATGTACTTTGTGTCCAGGAAATTTGTCCAAGATTACTAGAGATTGAGTTACTGAGTTGGGGTTGAATGACATGCCTCTGAATTCCAGGAGAGGAAAAGGACTGGTAGCAGATAGGAGAAATTCTATCAAATAAAGAGACAGCAAGAGTTGTGAGAGGAAACATATACCAGAATCTTGGTCATGGCTAATCCATAGCATACCAGGGAAAAAAGTAAACCACAAGGAGGTTCATACTGCAAGACCCTAGCTGTCATTATGGGCCCCATCATCCTGATAAGTCTGGAAAACAAGACAAAACAAACATGGGAACCTATTTATTAACTCTAGTATACTTTGCTCTTGCTCAGTCTAACAGGCTGTTGCTGTCTGATTGTTATAAAAAATTTGCTTAATGAAATAATTTTTGACTCAAATAAGGTTTGACTCAGAAGCCAGGGCAAACCTAGCTAATAGGTAAACCAAATAGCTTTAAAACAAAAGAGCTGAGAAGACCAAATCTTCTATTTTTTTGAGGATCCATTTACCCCCATCTGTCAAAGAATCTTAATTTTTATCTGCAATCCTTTCTCTTTCTTGTGTATTTAAACTTACCCTCTCATCTCAATCTTTCCCATCACCATTTCAAAGAACTTGAGTTTTTTTTCATCTTAGAAAATGCCATTGCTTGACTCTGTACCCTTCTGGAAGTATTCTATTACATCTTTCCACTCTTTCATATACATACTTCTTAAAACAGTTATCTGTTTTGCTTTTATATGAAGAATGAGAAACTATACTTCTCATTTACAGCTCAGAACACTCTAGTATGGTTTCTACCTCATGTACCCCAAGATGGCTCTCAAGATTTCCAATGGTCTTTATGTATAATCTGCTGAAATTATTACATTAGTATACAACAGGGCTAATGAATTCTTCTTACTAGAAACTCAATTTTAGTTCCTATAAAACAAAACTTCTTTCTGGGCACTCTTTTTCTTGCTTTTCCTTAGATGTATAAATTTCTGATATATTGCATTCATTATAATTAAATCTTAATATAGGTGTAACATTTCATCTGTTGATATCCAAGATCAAATTGGTATTGAAAGTTCTTTGTATAGGAGTGTTCCTCTTAGCACATAAAAATATAAAAACTTATCTGGCTCACGCCTGTAATCCCAGTACTTTGGGAGTCTGAGGAGGGTGGATCACAAGGTCAGGCATTCGAGACCAGCCTGGCCAACAGAGTGAAACCCTGTCTCTACTAAAAATACAAAACCCTAGCCAGGTGTAGTGGTGGGCACCTGTAATCCCAGCTATTCGGGAGGCTGAGCCAGGAGAACTGCTTGAACCTGGGAGGCAGAGGTTGCAGTGAGCCAAGATTGCACCACTACACTCCAGCCCAGGCAATGGTGTGAGACTCCATCTCAAAAAAACCAAAAAACAAAAAACAAAACAAAAACAAAAAACAACAACAACAAAAAACAAGCAAACAAAAAAACTTACCTACCGCATGTACTTTGTTTTCAAGGTAAAAATGCTTTCAAAGTAAAGTTCTATGGAAACCTGTAAGTAGACAATTTACTTATTTACATCATATATATTTTTTATACAAAAAGATTTTTTTAGAGCACAAAAAAGTACCAGCAGGTGAACAGCACCTGAAAGCTTGTTGTGTAGAAGATTCTCTACCAGGCTTTAGAGAACCCTCAAAAACAGTAACTTTGAATGTAGACTATATAATTTTTCTCTACTAAATGCTTACAATTTGGTTGAGATAATTACATACATACATGGACATATAGCACAAGTAAAGACAAAAGCAATATTATATATCAGCATAGTTTGTAA
Organism: Symphalangus syndactylus; assembly: GCF_028878055.3. NCBI lineage: Eukaryota > Metazoa > Chordata > Mammalia > Primates > Hylobatidae > Symphalangus > Symphalangus syndactylus. Next base: position 100,155,793 of record NC_072428.2, on the reverse strand, counting down.
CATCACATTTTATATACATGCAATATGCACATGTAACAGCATGCTGGATGAATATGCTTTATGAGAAAAAGCATAGACTTTAAAATATAGATTTGAATCCTAGCTCATGCCTCGTTAACTATATGACTTGGAGCTATTCATTTAGCTTCTCTGAGTGTCAGCTTTTTCATTTATAAAACAATGATAATTCTATTTTTAAACAGCTTTATTTAGGTATAATTATTTTACAAAGAATTGCACATACTTAATTTGTACAATTTGATGAGTTTGGACATAGGCAAACACTGTGATCCATTACTGCGTTCAAGGTAGTAGACATTTTCAACTCCTCCCAAAGTTTTCTTGTGTCAATTTGTCTTAGTTTCTGGTTTTGTGATTGTGGTAAGAACACTTAAAATGAGATTTACCCTCTAAAATTGTGAAGTTCATGATATTTTATTGTTAACTATAGGCATAATGTTGCACAGTGTATCTCTAGAACTTACTCATCTTGCATAATTGAATCTGTATGCCCATTGAATAACTCCCAATTCCCCCTTCCCCTAAACCCTGGAAACTACTATTGCATTCTTAGCTTGTTTGAGCTTAACATTATAGATACTTCGTATAAATAGAATCAAACAGTATTTGTCCTTCTGTGGTGGGTGTATTTCACTTAGCATAATGTCCTCTAGCTTCATTCATGTTGTCATAAATGGCAGAATTTCCTTCTTAAATATGCTTCACATATAGAAGACCCTAAAAAATTATAGCTGCTATTTTTATTATATAACATAAAAAGATGATACCTTACTATTCGGAGTAGCACAGAAAGTATCAAATAGCTTGTAATTGCTTTATTTTTAAAATCCGCTTCCTTTTTAATTAGCCATCTCTATCCACAAGAGGAGCTGAGAAGAAAACTGTAAAAGTTTCTTTTAATATAGCTACAAATATATAACTTAACTCCATTATTTCCATTTTTATTATTGGGGATCTGTCTCCTAGAAGCCATTTATACTTCTATTTCATTGTAGACTTGTTGCTCTTGACAAGTCTCACATTTTTTCTTTTGCCCTCATTCTGAGAATTGACACTCCTATGTGGTTTTGATCCCAGGTCATCAGCTTTCTTGATTTACTTTATTTTTGGTAGAATACATTAATAAGTAGCTTTCTGGAAAAAAGTGTAATGGAGATACACTTTATAAGAACTTACAGGTTTGAAAATTATTTTTTTAAATCCTCACGCTTGGTTAGTGCATAAAGACAATAGAAGATTAAATTTAAGGTTGGAAAATATTTAAATTCAGAATTTTTAAGGCGCTATTCAGTGTCTTTTGTCCATTGTTGCTCTTACTATGTTCAATGACTCTGACTCTTATTCCTCCATATTTAATCACTTTTGTTCTCTCTGAAATCTATTAGGATCATCTTTTTATACCTGGAAACATAAAATCATGTGATATCTGTGTTGGGGAAGGGCTTTTTATTGAAGGTACTGTTTCTTTGATAATTTTTATCCCCTTCAAATTTTATTTTCTTCTTATTTGGAAATCCTATTAGCAAGATATTCAACCTCTTGGAGTTACCCTTTGATATTGTTAATTCTTCTTTCCTATTGTTCATGTCTTCATCTTTTAAATCTCATTTTCTGACTCAGATTTCAAGATGTCTTTCAGATATCTACTGACATTTAAAAAAATTATGTAATCTTTAATTGCCAAGACTTCCGTCTTATTTTTTATGATTATATTTTTTAAACCTTCCTTTTTTATTTCTTGTGTGTAATATCTCATGGATAATGTCAATTATAGTTTGATCTTTTTCTTTTTGAAGTTATTATTCTCTGTGTATATCTATTTTCCTTTATTTCATTTTTATTTTGTTGTTTCTTTCGGTGCCTGTCTTTTACATTACAGCCTTCATCAAAGGTTTGGTGATCCTCAGCTCTCTTTGTATTTAAGAGTTCACTCTTAAATATAAAGGACATCTTGGAATTAGGTGGTTTTGTCAACTGGTTGGCTTCGCTGTTCATTAATTCAGTTTTCCACCATCTAATTACTGTTGGCAGCCTTTTCAGAAACTAGAGTCTATAGTTAACGTTTCTTCAGAGAATAATCATGCTGGTGGAGGGCAGAGGTAAAAGTGTACTGTTTGGGTTAGGATATTCAAATAATGATCAAGTGGTTTGTTGTTGTTTTCATAGGCCACTGTATTAAAAAATACTACCTGAACACACACTGCTTAGAGAAGCATTGAATAAATGAAAGGAGAAAAAAAGTATTTAGGCAGTACTCCCAAGGTAATGGGGCATAAAAAAATCTAGCTAAAGGCCTAAGACTGAAAGCTGAACTGACAGCTTCTCTAACCATTAATGCTACATGGCTCTGGCATCAGAATACAATGATCTATGAGCCATTGATTAAAATTTTCCCCTTGGTTGGATTGAAGTGAAAATAGAGATAATACAATAGCAACCCAATGATGTTATGAAATAAATAAATGGTCTTACACCAATGCAAAAAAAGAAACACAACCTCTGAGTAGTGTGCAAAATGGTAAACAAGCTCTCAAACAATTTTAATATATATCTTAAGAAAGTTCTTTTTGTCAACAAACAAAGTGTGTGATCAGTCACAGAGCTAAGGGTTTTTTTAAGGAAGATCTCAGTTGCATTATAAGGCTTGATGTTCCTTCCACTGTGAGGGAAAGTAAAACTAGAGGGCCTCAGAAAATATGCACTACTTTATGTTACTGATGCTCAGAGAAGAGCCGAAGTCAACTCTTGGATCCCGAAGAAGAAAGAGAGTTTTATTATTCTCGCTATGCATTTGAAACTGGTTATCCTCTTCCATTTCACTTAAAATAGCCTATGAAACTTATGGTATAATTATGTGTTACTGTTATTTCTTTGGCTGGCTTGTCAACATAGCTATTTATTATTATCATCATTATTATTATTAGTTTTTTACTGAGAACCTTAAGACTCACTCATTTATATTAATTAATATGTATTCCTTAGATGGTCTTTAAGGTGGACCTAATACAATTGTGATACTTTTGTACCATCAAAGAGACTAAGAGAATGCAGGTAACTTGCCTGAGGTAGTGCTGCATAAGAATCTAGGGCACATTAAGCATAGCTGTAAAGTATTTAATGTACTCTGATTTTAGAATAATTTTGTCCTCTAATGTGATAGATTGCAATCAAAATACAAAAGTGGTTTTCCCTTCTCATTTTTTTCATATAAGTTTAGGCATCCTGCAGGACAGGCGACTTCTCTGGTATACCCAAGGGACAGCAAAACGTTATTGAAAAAAATATTAGGATTGTAATCAAAAGGAGGAAGGTTTTCCTACTTAGAGGTAAAAACACTGAATCATAAATGATGCTGAGATAAAATCTTCATTGGGTCCCAGCTAAAGTAACTATTCAGGTCATTAGAATTATGATTAAATTATATTTATACCTGATATAGTTTATGCCAAATCTGATAATACAATTAGAATTCTGTCTGAGAAGCTATTCCAGAACATTCAAAAGTAACAAAATTGTTATGATTCTCAGCAGAGAGAAATGCCAGTGTTGCAGGAATCACATTAACAATCTGGAAATCTGGGAAAGACATATCTATGGACATGAGTTTTAGCTACTTTAACATGATCAGTTGTATTGCCCCATCTTCCTAAAATATTTCCTCTATATTTGACTTCAAATTCAAATGCAATTAATGTTCATTTATTTCTGCTTTCTTATGATTAACTTGTTAAATAATGCCTAGTTCTGATGATCCTTGTAATGTTTGTGTAACCAGCAATCACAAAATACTGTGGGATTTTTACCCTCTTCATCCTGTTTCAGTTCATTTAGTGCTCCTATCAGCTTTTTAATTTGACATCTCATAAAGAAATAAAAGTCTTTATTCAGTTTCATTTACATTGCATATAAATGGAACTTTCCTCAGCACCCATGTTATTTTTCCTATTAAATCAATGATGAGGAAAGGAATTTATTTGTCTGGTAATTTGGTTTAGCTATACTGTTGTCTGGGGTTTTTATATGCAGTATGCAATATTTTATATCAAAGCTATAACTCTCTATAGTTGGAGAATGCTACAGCAGTCTGTATATCTGCAAAACGTTTCTCCCATCCTTTCCATTATTTTTTGAGATTTGCAACAGTGGTGTTGAATATTTGGGCAGGGTCACAGGTTAGATTTCCCAGGAAACAGATTCTCAGACATGGATTTGCAGGAAGTTTATTATACATAATAGGAGATCAAAAGAAGTACAACTGAGTAGAAATGTATGCGGTCATAAAAAGGCCTCAGCTGATAGCACAGGGAGCTCTTTTGCTTGGATGCCCCTTTAGAGTTGTCTTTAATCAAGGAAAGCCAGAAAAGCTTTTATGCTTCTGTTAGTCCCTTTTCATATTGCTGTGAAGAACTACCTGAGCCTGGGTGGTTTATAAAAAAAGAGGCTTCATTGACTCACCATTCCACAGGCTGTACAGGAGGCATGACTGGGGAGATTTCAGGAAACTTACAATCATGGTAGAAGGTGAAGGTGAAGCAAGCACATCTTCACATGGAGACAGGAGAGAGAGAGTGAAGGGGAAAGTGCCATAGACTTTTAAAAAACCAGATCTTGTGAGAACTCATGCACTGTCATGACAACAGCAAGGGAGAAATCCACCCCCATGATCCAATCACCTCCCACCAGGTCCTTCCCCCGACATTGGGAATTATAATTTGACATGAGATTTGGGTGGGGACAGAGCTAACCCATATCAATACTCTACACTAACCAGTCATTAGATTTTGGGCTTCTCCCAGGAAGAGAACTTGACTCTGGACGAACTGCTTTCTTCATCTGAGGATGATGACCTGAGAGGAACTCAGGTGAGAGCTGTCGGCTGCCAACACTCCCAAATAGCTGAGAAATGAGTGTTTCAGGGCTGGGGTGCAGCAGGTACCCTGCATGGCTCACCAAGGCATCCACTACCATCCATTGCTTGCCCTGTGCAGTTCTACATGTATCACATGAGTTCTTAGAGAGCTCTTTCAGGATTTTTGTGTGCCACTTTTCCTGGAGAAGTACATCATAGGAGAGAATCGTGAAAGAAATCACAGACTTTCTATTCTCACTTCATTGCTGCTTTTTCTGAGGCTGCAAATGATATTCTTTGTCTCCCTCCTGTATCACCCATTAGAGATTCCCCTGACCCTTTCTGTAAGCTGTGCTGACTTTGTTGCCTTAACTATAAGACTGGCCCAGAGTTTTATATCTATTAGATTTGAGCCACTAGTCACCATGATCTGCTCAGACCAGAGCTGTTGTATTTTCTGTTTTTTGTTACAAATTGGGCTAGCATCACAACAGGGGCTCTCATCTTGTTGCCAAACATATTCTTCTTTACCCCCACTTATTTGACCTGCCTACTCCTGATGGTCAGTCTATTATCCCCCCCAGAATGGTGACTCTTTCATTTTGTCTGGTGGTCTCTTGGCATTATGGACCCATAAACAAACCACATAATTCAGAGTCCATGGGATGTTTAAGCAAAAATAAGTAGATTACTAGATGTGTTGGTGAGTGGAGCCGTTTCTATGTCTATGCTTTTGTTTCTGGACTTGTTTATTCTGCCTTACAAGGACATGAAGGCATATTATGGGTCACTGGTTTAGGGTATTATTTGTTTTAGTTCATGATATTCTGTCCTTTCGGGATCTCATCTCCAAGATGGTGCTTCAGTTGTATCTTCTGTAGAACGTCTCATTGTTTTATCAGGCCAGCAGCTTCTGGTTGGTGCTGTATGTGATGGAGTCAGTGGTTATGTGGCTACCACCACATGGCCTTTGCTATAGACTGCTTTTTATGCAATACTGTATAGGATCCTGTGCAGTGGATCAAATACTTTGTAAACCCATGGGATAGTGATGCTGACTGAGGCCCTAAGAGCACATTAGGCAAAACTTTACCTTGAATATGTGTGTGTAAATTCTAGTAAAGATGAATCACTGTCTCTTCCAGACTGGAATAGTCCAATGTAAGCAACTGGCCACCAGACTTCTTATTGGACCCCTCAAAAGATGGTGCCATGGGTAGAACTGAGCTTAAGTCTTTGTTGTTTGCAAGTTGAACATTTTTTAGCAGCAGGAGCTTGATAAACTTTGTTGAGTGGACCCCAGGCCGTTAGCCTTTATCTGCCACTGTGCTACTTTCTCCATCCATGGCCAGTGAAAAAGGCTACTGGCATCAACTGGCTGACTGCTGCAAAGTTCTTTATATGCATGCCTACAGATTTCTCCACATGGCTTTGCCTCTGACCTTTTTAGCTCTGATTTATCAATGTTTCTTCTTCTAAGCACCTGACTAAGCAACTAGGTTATTTGATACTCCCTTAGGGTTGATAACAATTCTATTTTAAACTACTTTTCTTTCCCTAGAAAGTGGATTACTGAGATAACCACTTACAGTTCTTCCCATTAAGATTGGTCTGAGCCAAATTTTATCCTTAAACTAACTTTGACTATTCTCTCCTCCATCAGCTGGTTATAAAGGGTCCCCCATTAGGCCATAGCTATGAACTGAGGGAAAAGCTGGTTCAAGAGAGTCAGAAAACATGCGGGTCTGGACCACTTGCTCATCCTACTTAAGTCTGCATAACCCTTTGATTGCCTCCAGTCATGCCTAATCTATTATTTCCATTGTACTGTGACTTGATGTGTCTGATAGAATACAACTTTTAATGGACAATTCTGCTAACTGGTGTCTCCATTTTTTAATAGGTTCAATAGCTCACAAGGAGCTATTTTTCAAAAATGTTTATTATTCTTCACTATTGATAATCCTGAATGCTATGGGTCTATGTTGTGATTATTATATGGGAACTTCCCATGAACTCATAACTGTGTCCTTTCTAGCTATACCTTCCACAGGTAAGACCTGATGCAGACTTCTTTTCTGCTCTGGGTCCTACTTAAAGCTGGAAGCCTTTTACATTACTTAGAATATGGGTTGAAGAAGTATTCCCAAATGAGGAATATGCTGCCTCTACTATCTGAGGAAACTTAGCAAGTGTTATCCTTCCTTCATCATGATGAAAGATATCCTTTACCCTGGGATTTGTCATGGCATTTTTTATTTGCTATTTATTACCCTAAAGTAAAAAAAAAAAAAACACAAAACTTCATATTATTACCATATATTTTGCTGTTCACCTAATATTATGAAATGCTAGTTTTAAAGGCAAATATGAGAACATTTAATTCATATGAGGAATTGCCAAAATGACATAATTCATGTTTTCTAACTCATCATTGTATATATACCTCATTCTTTTCAGAAATGGAGATGCTCCATAAAACCCAACCATTTTAATTTTACTTGTTGATATGCACACGTTCTACCAATATTTTCTACCTTCAGCTTACTATGAGTCAGGAATGTCTAAAGGAAAGGAACATAGGTTACTCTCTTTTCTTCTACATCATCATTTTCAACATAAGTGGTTGATGAATGCAGGCAAGTAACAAGAGTAAGGCTGGAGATAAAAGGGCTCCCCGGACATTGTTTTTCTTAGAATGTAACTGCCTTCCTTCTGTGTTTAAAGCAGGTTTTGATTCAACTGGAAAATGTGGCCTTTGGGACCACATTACCTAGTCATAAGTGCAACACACTTGTATTCACTCTGAGTCTCAATGAATTCCCATGCTTCCTTGATCCACCAGATTTCCGTGCTCATGGAGCAATACAATGTGCAAATGGAATGACAAGAATGAGAGAGCACACAGATGGTGCCTACTCAATCTCCTCTGCTTGCATACATAGTCTTTGTTAAATCAGACATATAAAACACAGAATCAGTTGCGGCTTTCCTTGCATCACTGCTGGGATGAAGCTGATCCTACTGTAGGGCCATGAGTGGTTCATTAGGCAGATGAAGTATAGCTGTGAAGGAGACCTCCTCTTCACCGTGGCCAAGGAACCTATCATTAATGCATGGTACTCTGTGAATGGTGAGAGGCTGGGCATCTACATGGGCTATACCAGAGCTGTGTGGTATGTGGATGCTGACTGGGACACCAAGCAAGTCCTCACCCGTTCAGCTGACAACGATCTTTCGGCCTGTGAAACAGGGAAACAGCTGGCCCTACTCAAGACCAATTCAACTGTGTGGATCTTCAGTTTTGACTTTGGGGGCAATATCATCACGTTCTCCATGGAGAAGCAGAAAATCTGTCAGTGCTTTGTGAGCTTATTTGACCTGCAGGATCTGAGCCAGATTGACAGCAATGAGTGCTACCTGAAGATCCCTTGCAATGACTCTAAAATCACTAGTGCCATTTGGGGCTTCTGTGGGGAGTGCATCATTGCAGGCCATGAGAGTGGAAAGCTAAACCAGTATCGTGCCAAGTCTGGAGAGATGTTGGTGAAGGTTAAGGAGCACTCCCAGCAGATTAATGACATCCAGTTATCCAGGAATATGACCGTGTTTGTCACCGCATCCAAAGACAACACAGCCAAGCTTTTTGACTCTACAACTCTTCAACATCAGAAGACTTTCTGAACAGAAAGCCCCATCAGCTCAGCTACCCTCTCCCCCAACTATGACCATATTGTGCTGGGCGGTGGTCAGGAAGCCATGGATGTAACCACAACGTTCACCAGGATTGGCAAGTTTGAGTCCGGGTTCCTCCATTTGGCCTTTGAAGAAGAGTTCAGAAGAGTCAAGGGGCACTTTGGACCTATCAACAGTGTTGCCTTCCATCCTGATGGCAAGAGCTACAGCAGCGGCAGTGGCAGTGAGGATGGTTACATCCACAATCTACTACTTCGACCCACAGTACTTTGAATTTTTTTCAACCTCTACCTTTCATGAATTCTTATTTTTTTCTTTTTCTTTTTTATTATATTTAAGTTCTGGGATACATGTGCAGAATGTGCAGGTTTGTTACATAGGTACACGTGTGCCATGGTGGTTTGCTGCACCCATCAACCAATCATCTACATTAGGTATTTCTTCTAATGCTACCCCTCCCCTTGCCTCCCAGCCCCTGACAGGCCCTGCTGTGTGATGTTTCCCTCCCTGTGCCCATATGTTCTCATTGTTCAACTCCCACTTATGAGTGAGAACGTGTAGTGTTTGGTTTTCTGTGAATGATATCATGTCCCTTGCAGGGACATGAATAAAATACTTCGAATTTGAGTTTTAGGCATAAGAAGCTGGATCTCTATCTAGGCCAGGAAAGCTTCTCACATAATGTTTTGAACTCTGAGAAATAAATTCGTTTGGTAATTTAAAAAAAAAACAGAGTCAAAGAAAAAATAAGAATTTCATGATAATAACAACAGAGCATTAAACCAAGGACAGAACACTTCTGAGTGCAGAGGCAAATGATAGGCCCATGAAGCTGGTCCTGGTCGTAGGTTGCTTTGGAAGAAAACAGAGGAAGTCATTGCCATATACACTTGCCATAGTATTGCAGAGTACTTCCTTATCAAGACCTAGCTTCTTTTTTGGCCAATCAGAATCTGGTTTCCAGATCTGAGATTTGGCTCGGGTCTAGAAACTATTGTGACATTTTATTGAGATACCTGCCCTCATGCTCCAGGTCACTCATCCTTAATATATTTTATTATTACAATTGAGAAACAATCTTTGTTGTCCTACCCCTAGGAACTGAATAGCTTTCTGCGGGCCAGAGTCTCCTGGCTTCCACTTTGATTTTGCTGCTTATTACAGCAATTGTGCACACATTCCTTCTTATGGTTAAGCATGGCCACTTAGCATCTATTATTTTGGGATCTCCCTTGTTACCAATGAACCCAGTTCTATGACAGCATCTTCCACCATCTTCCCTGGCTTCCAAAAGATGGCCATCACTGAGTTTTTCAATTACATTGGTGCACTTCTCATCAGTGTATTCCAGATCACCGGTAAATCCAGTGTCCTCTGAGATCTCACGTGTAACCGTCGTCTGATGACTTACACAGTATATTCCTCTAGCATGCGTCTCTGAACCTTTTGAATCCCTTCTTTTACTACTTTTGATAAGAATTCTGGCACCTGTCTTGCATATAATATGGTCTATCACTTTCTTCATGCTGCTGAGAGCCCTCATGATATCATTATTTCCTGGGTCCTTGTTAGGGTGTGAAATTCTATATTATGGAAGACTTTCCCAATATTAATAAACTTTTTTTAATAAATCCTCCTTGATTCAGTACTCTCAGGATCAAATCCCATGCATCCTCTATTGCAGCCTACTGATATATGTTGCTGATATATATTCTGTACTGATATATGTTCTGTAGCTCCTTTGAGGTTGGTCTTTTTCTCTTCCAAAGGACCCAGGACTTTCCTTGTCAGGTTATATTGAGACATACTGGTGGCCAGAAGAGCAGATGGCAATAAATTCTGATAGTTTGTATTTTATTGCAAGAAACAATCATTTCCATCGTCTTTAAGCATAGGGAGTGCTAGCCTTTAATAGAAGGGAGTGAGCTACCACTGAAGGTGAAAGACTGAAGCTGAATCTAGTAATTTAAGTTTCAAGTGCATCAACATGAATGTCCCTATCTCACGCCTCAAGATCTCACTCCTTCCTAATCAAGGCCCTCATATTGGCATAGAAGGCCTTCCAGGATTGAAAATTCAACCTGTTCTCAACCTCTTAGCCCTGTAAAGGTAAAAATATGAAGTTCATCCTCACCTTCTTCAACCTTTCAGTTATGGGAGATGAGAATGTCTTTATTTGCTGCCAGGATTTTCACACTTAATGTTTCATTCGTGATTAATCAACCTCAGTCTTCCATTCTTTTTCTCCAGCACATTATATACTCCATCCAATTCTATAATTTCTGAAATCATTTTCTCAGCCTGAAACATTGCACCTGCCAATGAATTTCCTTCCACTTGTGAAGTTTTAACAATCACATTACTGCAGCATGCCAGTTCTCCCCACACTTCACATACCATCACAGCTGGATTCCTCATCTGCAGCCAGTCAGAAGGTGAAACAGCTCCAATATCTCCTTTCAGAGTCTGCCTCCTCAAACCCTTCTGGAGCCGACTCTATAGGTCAGATTCCTAAGAAAACAGACTCTGATGTGGAGATTTGCATTTAGAAAATGTATTAGTGACTACCCTTCAGATCAATATCTGGGAACATTTAAAAAAAAAAAAAAAACAGAAAGTAAAAGGAAGAAGTTTACCTCTGATGGAATTGCTACAAAAGGTGCAGCTGACACCAAGCTGAGGTGTAGTGCTCAAGAGGCTTTCACCGTTGTTTTGCTGTGAGGCAAGGGGTCTAGTCTTTTAAATTCCTTTATTGATCATTCACTGGATATGGCCTTTCCTTCGAGGGTAGTCATGACCTTGGGCAAGTCAGATCTCTTCAATCTGTGGAAACTTTCAACTAGGAGATACTCAAACATCCTGCAGCTGAGGAGAGTATGATAAAAGTCACTAAACTTGCTTCCACAGTTATTTTAGGAAATATCATTAAGAACTGATCCAATCCTAACCAATTTTAGTTTTCTTTAGTTCATTTGTTTGGTCATTTATAAAAATGAAATATATAAAATAAAATGAAAAGCTGACATTGTTTTCCAGAAACCCTCATTGACAGAAATGAAATTACTTAGATTTTCACCTCATTACTTTTCATAATGCAAAGAATGACAATATCCATATGTTCAAAAGTACTGATGCAAAGTCAGTAAGATGCAAAGTCAGTAAGCAAAAGCCATAGTCTTCTCACTCACCAAAATAACCTATTTGCCTCATTTTGATTTGTCTTAATAGGCTTAGTGTATCAACTAGTAAATTAGAGTCTCAGGCTTGGCAGGCAAACCACCTTCATCTCAGTCAATTTAGTTTGGCATTTACAGATAGTGTTTGAACACTTCAGTTTATCTTATTTCTGTTTTGTTAGTTTTTAAAAAATATGAAGTACTAGTTTTAACTGATATTCCGCCAGATTTTACAAAATTTAAATGAAAAATGTTTACTCTTTTGGTATACAGTTGTACGAATTTTCACAATTAGGTAGTGTGACTAACACCACCAACCGGAAAGGGAACAGTTCTATCAACTCATGAGTTTTTCTCATAATACCTCTTTCTATTTAAGCCTTCTGCTCGCTCTCTCTCTCTCTCTCTTATTTTTTTTTTTTTTTTAGACAGGATCTCACTCTGTTGCCCAAGCTGGAGTGCAGTGGTGCAATCTCTGCTCACTGCCACCTCTACCTCCTGAGCTCAAGTGATCTTTCCACTTCAGCTTCCCGAGTAGCTGGGACTACAAACATAAGCCATCACACATGGCTAATTTATTATTTTTTTTTGTAGAGATGAGGTCTTACTCTATTGCCCTGGCTGGTCTTGAACTCCTGATCTCAAGTGATCCTTCTACCATGACCTCCCAAAGGTCAAGGGATTACAGGTGTGAGCCACCACACCTGGCCTTCTGCTTCCTTTTAATGCTTAGTAAACACTATTTTCCATCCCTACAGTGATTTTTTTTTTCAAAATGTAATATATATTGACTCATATAGTATGTAAAATTTTGAGTCTAGATACTGTCACATAGCATAAAACATTTGAGATTCATTCATTTATACATAAATAGTTTGTTCCCTTTGTTTGCTGAGTAATATTCCATTTTTGGATGTATCACCACTTATTTCTCCTTCCCCTAGTGATATGGTTTGGACATTTGTCCCCTCCAAATCTCATATTGAAATGTGATTCCAAATGTAGGAGGTGGGGCCTAGTGGGACGTGTTTGGGTCATGGTGGTGGATCCCTTGTGAATGGGTTGGTGCCCTGCCTGTGAGTTCTTGTTCTACTCCTTCACATGAGATCTGGCTTAACAGTGTAGCACCACCCACTCTTCTCTCTTGGTCCTCTTGCCCTGTGGCCAGTTCCCCTTCCCCTTCTAACAAAATTGAAAGCTTCCTGAGATGCTAACCAGAAATGGTTACTGGCACCATGCTTCTTGTACAGCCTGCAGAACTATGAGCTGAGTAAACTTCTTTTCTTTATAAAATATCCAGACTCAGGTATTCCTTTATAGCAATACAAAGAAAACTAACACACCTGGTTAAGGAACATTGGCTTGTTTACAGTTTTTGGTGATTTTGAATAAAGCTCTTGAACAGGATACAAAATCCATCCTGTATTTATTTTATACATTTCATTTTTATAAATAACCAAATAAATGAACTAAAGAAAACTAGAGGCCGGGCGCGGTGGCTCATGCCTGTAATCCCAGCACTTTGGGAGGCCGAGGTGGGTGGATCACGAGGTCAGGAGATCGAGACCATCCTAGTTAACACGGTGAAACCCCGTCTCTACTAAAAATACAAAAAATTAGCCGGGCACGGTGGCAGGCGCCTGTAGTCCCAGCTACTCCGGAGGCTGAGGCAGGAGAATGGCGTGAACCTGGGAGGTGGAGCTTGCAGTGAGCCGAGATTGTGCCACTGCACTCCAGCCTGGGTGACAGAGCGAGACTCCGTCTCAAAAAAAAAAAAAAAAAAGAAAACTAAAATTGGTTAGGATTAGGTCATGTCCTAACGATAGTCCCTAAAATAGTTTTGGAAGCAGATAAAAGTCTTACATTTTATATGGGTAAATATTTAGAAATAGAATTTCTGGGTCACATGGTAAGAGTATGTTTAAATTTATATTAAATTTTTGAACTATTTTCAAAAGTGTATCTCAGCAATGTATGAAAGTTCTATTTGTTACCCGTACTCTGTAGCTCTTGGTTTTGTTAGTCTTGTTGTTTTAGCTGGCAATATATCTATTTAGGTTTACACTATGTGGTTTGTTTCACCTCATTTACATTGTAGTGTCACATTTCAAAACCTTTTCTTTGCTGTTTGCTTCTGCCCCTGGTATCCTCCTCGCAGGTGTTTGTGACTTAGGTGTTAGTTCAGATTGTAGTTCAATTCACAAAGCCTTTGTTATGTTTCTCAGATGCATTACATATATACATACAGTTTGAGGATGACCCTGAGGCTTGTATAGGTTCATACACAGAATTAGAGATCCTCTTCTCTATATGTCTCTTCTCCAGGATATCCTTCACATTTGTAGGCTCACAGAGTCCTTTTTTCCAGTTTCACTGGCAAGTGAGATGTTCTTTTAGCATTTTAACCTTCCACATTACTACACAGTTCCACCTGCTGAACCTATCTTTGGTGAAGTATTTAAAAAGAGAGACAGAGAAAAATAATAAGAATTCTTTCAATAGCTTTTGCCCCATTGGGACTCCTTTTCTTATTTCTCTACACAGAGAAATTATTTCCTCTTGAGTTTTAGATACAAAGCCACCTGCTCTGCAACTGTGCAGATCCATGGCCTTGGGAAGAAAGTGGTAGAGGAAAGAGAGACAGCGAGAGATAGCAAGAGATAGAGAAACAAAAGGGATTTCCTCCATACTTATCAGCTCACAAAGTCTCTTTTTCCCAGTTATCCAGGCAGGAGGATGGATTTCCCTAGGATGTTTTAATGTTTAGGCCTGTGGCTAAGTTTCTCAATTTGGGCCTGCCCTCAAGTCAAAGGCATGGGGTGGGGGTGGGGGTGGGGGTGGGGGGTAGGGGGCGGGGAACTGCAATTGTCAGTTGACTTCCCTCTAGAATCAGCCTGTTCCAATTGATATACAGAGTTGCTTTCTGTATTTTCTCCCACATAGGCTGTAGTGGGCTTCTTCTATCTTGGCTGTTACTGGAAGGTCTAGATCCTCTGTCCAACCAAGTTCACTGTAGGCAGCATCTTCCTGCTACAGTCTAGGTACCGTCTTCCCATGGCACACCATAGCATCTAGAACCAAGGAGAAGTGTGCGGAGTGGCCTGGGAAAAAGTATGACCATCTCAGGTATTGGTCTGGAAAAAAAAAACTCTTTATTTCAACTGCTCCACTTAGGTTCTGGGATTCAGTTTCTTTTCCCTAAAACAGCCATTTTAAAAACGTTTTAAATGTTTAATTTTTCTTTAATTTCAAAACTAGCTGACCAATAAATTAGCTTTCCATTATCTGATATTTGCTACAATTATATATATTTTAAAGCTGGATTAAAAAATTAACTGAAATTAATAACCAATATAAAATTTTATAGTAATTTAGGAAACATATAAATATGCTTTATTTATGCCTAAAGATTATGATATTAAATTAGTTTGCCAATATCACCATTTACTGGGAATGTGTCATGAGCTAAAGGTGAATACGTGATAAATGTGCTTAGAAGGAGCATTTATTTCCTGCAAACTTATCTGAGAAGTCCTCTAATATGTTTGATTGTGTCCCCGCCCAAATCTCATATTGAACTGCACTTCTCATAATCCCCACATGGTGGGATGAACTTGATGGGAGGTAATTGAATCACGGGGATGGTTACCTCCATGCTGTTCTCATGACAGTGAGTTCTCATGAGATCTGATAATTTTATAAGGAGTTTTTCCCCAACTTTCACTCTGCACTTCTCCTTGCTGCTGCCATATGAAGAAGGATGTGTTTGCTTCTCCTTCTGCCATAATTGTAAGTTTCCTGATGCCTCTCCAGCCATGCTGAACTGTGAATCAATTAAACCTCTTTCCTTTATAAATTACCCAGTCTTTGGTATGTCTTTATTAGCAGCATGAGAACAAACTAATATAGTATATTGGTACTGGGAGTGGGGCACTGCTGTAAAGATACCCAAAAATGTGGAAGCGACTTTGAAACTGCGTAACAGGCAGAGGTTAGAATAGTTCAGAGGGCTCAGAAGAAGACAGGAAAATGCTGGAAACTTTGGAACTTCCAAGAGATTTGGAGGGCTCAGAATACGGGAAGATGTGGGAAAGTTTGAAACTTCCTAAAGACTTGTTGAATGCCTTTTCCCAAAAATGCTGACAGTGACATGGACAATAATGTCTAGGCTGAGATGGTCTCAGATGGAGATGAGGAACTTTTTGGGAACTTGAATAGAAGTGACTCTTGTTATGCTTTAGCAAAAAGACTGGCAGCATTTTGCCCTTACCCTGGAGATATTTGGGGCTTTGAACTTGAGAGAGATGATTTAGGGTATCTGGCAGAATGATTTAGGGTAACAACAGAAGAGTTTGAAATACAATTCATATATCTAAACAGATTTTTATTACACAAAAGTACACCATCTTTTGAAGTGAAGAAGTTATGGGAGAAAGGTAATACCATTGGCATTATCATTTTGATAGCCATTGACACCAGCATCCTGATGTGTGGAGGAAACCATTTGTTCATCAGTCAAATGATTTCCTGAGAATCATACTTGTGTGACCTTGGACAAGTCACTTGTGTGACCTTGGAAAAGGGTTCTGATCCAGACCCCAAGAGAGGGTTCTTGGACCCCATGAAAGAATTTGAGGTGAATCCATAGAGTAAAGTAAAGCAAATTCATTGAGAAAATAAAGAGTGGCTACTCCACAGGCAGAGCAGCCCCAAGGGCTGCTGTTTGCCCATTTTTTATGGTTATGGTTATTTCTTGATTATATGCTAAACAAGGGGTGAACTATTCATGAGTTTTCTGGCAAAGGGGTGGTCAATTACCAGAACTAAGTGTTCCTCCCCTTTTTAGACTATATTTGGTAACTTCCTGCCATTGTCATGGCATTTGTAGATTGTCATGGCACTGGTGGGAGTGCCATTTAGTATATTAATGCATTATGATTAGCATATCACAAGCAGTGAGATTGACCAGAGGTCACTTTCATGGCCATCTTGTTTTTGGTGGGTTCTGGCCACAGCTTCTTTACTGCAAACCTGCTTTATCAGCAAGGTCTGTATGTCCTGTATCTTGTGCCAACCTCCTATGTCATCCTGTGAGTTAGAATGCCTAACTTACTGGGAATGCAGCCCAGCAGGTCTCAGCCTTATTTTATTCAACCCCTATTCAAGATGGAGTTGCTCTGGTTCAAATGTCTCTGACAACTTGTAAACAGAAAAGTATCTGGGACAAATCTCAATCAATTTAGAAGTTTATTTTGCCAAAGTTAAGAACAATGCCCAGAAGAAATAAACAAGGGAACACAGAAACAGTCTGTGGTCTGTGCCTTTCTTCAAAGATAATTTTGAGGGCTTTAATATTTAAAGGGGAAGAGTGAGTTGGAGGGGAAAGAGGGAGGGTATGGTAATCCACATGTTGCAAGGGAAAAGAAACCGGTAGGGGAATAGTCAATTA
Organism: Symphalangus syndactylus; assembly: GCF_028878055.3. NCBI lineage: Eukaryota > Metazoa > Chordata > Mammalia > Primates > Hylobatidae > Symphalangus > Symphalangus syndactylus. Next base: position 100,138,602 of record NC_072428.2, on the reverse strand, counting down.
TGCATTAGTCTTACACTCAATATATCAGCACTTTACATAAGATAAGGTGAACCTGCGGAGGTATTTAACTTTTTTTCTGAAGCTGTCTACTGAGGAACAAAAGGAAAGGCATTTTCTTGCATGACTCAGATTTCAGCTTAATTTTTTACTTTTGGCATAATGAACTGGGATCTCAAGTTTTTATTTTATTTTCCTTTCACACACTTAATGTCTCTGAAGCTTGGCTTCTTCACCTAAAAAAGAAGGTCGCTTATAGTAGTAGCTATCCTCAAAGGATTATTAGGATTAAATGAGATAATGCATGAAAAAAGATCTAGCAAAATTTTTGGCAGAGAGAGCACTATAAACATTAACTCTTATATTTGAGTGAATAGGAGTTTAATGTACAAACTCAAAGTTATGCCAGTCTCTAGAAGTCACAGAGAAGTTCTATCACAGTGATGTATACAGAAGCCAACAAGTTGATGATTCTGTGAAGACAGAATTTCCTGATGGCCTTGTTGGGACACAGAAAATAATATCTTAAAGCGTGACACCTTGGCAGGCAGAGTGCTTTGAACTAAAGATTGGAAGGCTTCAGAAGCAGCCTCAGAACCCGTGTCTCTCCGACCTTCTCTACCCTCCTGTTTCTCATTCCTCTTTTCTTCTGGGCACAGGGATGGGCTTTCTGTGACGTTCCCTTATCTGACTATAGACAGAAGAAATGCAATTGTCATGAGTCTCCACCCTAGTAATCCATTACCCAGAAAAGATGAACTGTATCACAGAAGAAGAGACTGAAATTTGACACCACCCAGACTATCATCTGTTCTTTGGAGGGCCCATTCATTTTTCTCCAAAATTATTCACTCTCCCTTAAATTGCCTACATCTCCCCTCCAGTCTACCCTATAAAGAGTGTATGCAGCTTTTAGGTCTCAGTGGCTTTTGGGGTACACACTTCTTTCCTTTGATGATGCCCCATGCATGTAATAAATGTGTTTGCCTTTTCTGTTGTTAATCTGTTTAGTGTCAGTTTATTTTACAGACTCGATTATCAACTTCAGAGGTTAGACAGAAAGGTTTTTTTCTCCCCTACGGTCCATTACTATATGCATACCACTCATGAAGAAATTATGTTCCCTATTTTTTTTAAATAATGGAAATTTTCAATGAAAGAGGCTCAGAACAGGCCGGGCACAGTGGCTCACGCCTGTAATTCCAGTATTTCGGGAGATCGAGGCAGGTGGATCACCAGAGGTCAGAAGTTCAAGACCAGTCTGGCTAACATGGCAAAACCCTGTCTCTACTAAAAATACAGAAATTAGCGGGGTGTGGTGGTGTGTGCCTGTAGTCCCAGCTACTCCAGAGGCTGAGATAGGAGAATCGCTTGACCCTAGAAAGCAGAGGTTGCAGTGAGCCGAGAAAGCACCATTGTACTCCAGCCTGGGTGACAGAGCAAGACTCCATCTCAAAAAACAAATTTCTGAGGGCTCTGTTCTGTTCCATTGATCTATATCTCTGTTTTGGTACCAGTACCATGCTGTTTTGGTTACTGTAGCCTTGTAGTATAGTTTGAAGTCAGGTAGCGTGATGCCTCCAGCTTTGTTCTTTTGGCTTAGGATTGACTTGGCGATGAGGGCTCTTTTTTGGTTCCATATGAACTTTAAAGTAGTTTTTTCCAATTCTGTGAAGAAAGTCATTGGTAGCTTGATAGGGATGGCATTGAATCTATAAATTACCTTGGGTAGTATGGCCATTTTCATGATATTGATTCTTCCTATACATGAGCATGGAATGTTCTTCCATTTGTTTGTATCCTCTTTTATTTCATTGAGCAGTGGTTTGTAGTTCTCCTTGAAGAGGTCCTTCACATCCCTTGTAAGTTGGATTCTTAGGTATTTTATTCTCTTTGAAGCAATTGTGAATGGGAGTTCACTCATGATTTGGCTCTCTGTTTGTCTGTTATTGGTGTATAAGAATGCTTGTGATTTTTGTACATTGATTTTGTATCCTGAGACTTTGCTGAAGTTGCTTATCAGCTTAAGGAGATTTTGGGATGAGACAATGGAGTTTTCTAGATATACAATCATGTCATCCACAAACAGGGACAATTTGACTTCCTCTTTTCCTAATTGAATACCCTTTATTTCTTTCTCCTGCCTAATTGCCCCGGCCAGAACTTCAAACACTATGTTGAATAGGAGTGGTGAGAGAAGGCATCCCTGTGTTGTGCCAGTTTTCAAAGGAAATGCTTGCAGTTTTTGCCCATTCAGTATGATATTGGCTGTGAGTTTGTCATAGACAGCTCTTATTATTTTGAGATACGTCCCATCAATACCTAATTTATTGAGAGTTTTTAGCATGAAGGGTTGTTGAACTTTGTCAAAGGCCTTTTCTGCATCTATTGAGATAATCATGTGGTTTTTGTCTTTGGTTCTGTTTATATGCTGGATTACATTTATTGATTTGCATATGTTGAACCAGCCTTGCATCCTAGGGATGAAGCCCACTTGATCATGGTGTATAAGCTTTTTGATGTGCTGCTGGATTCGGTTTGCCAGTATTTTATTGAGGATTTTTGCATCAATGTTCATCAAGGATATTGGTCTAAAATTCTCTTTTCGGGTTATGTTTCTGCCAGGCTTTGGTATAAGGATGATGTTGGCCTCATAAAATGATCTTTGACAAACCTGACAAAAACAAGAAATGGGGAAAGGATTCCCTATTTAATAAATGGTGCTGGGAAAACTGACTAGCCATATGTAGAAAGCTGAAACTGAATCCCTTCCTTACACCTTATACAAAAATTAATTCAAGATGGTTTAAAGACTTACATGTTAGACCTAAAACCATAAAAACCCTAGAAGAAAACCTAGGCAATACCATTCAGGACATAGGCATGGGCAAGGGCTTCATGTCTAAAACACCAAAAGCAATGGCAACAAAAGCCAAAATTGACAAATGGGATCTAATTAAACTAAAGAGCTTCTGCACAGCAAAAGAAACTACCATCAGAGTGAACAGGAAACCTACAAAATGGGAGAAAATTTTTGCAGCCTATTCATCTGACAAAGGGCTAATATCCAGAATCTACAAAGAACTCAAACAAATTTAAAAGAAAAAAACAAACTACCCCATCAAAAAGTGGGCAAAGGGTATGAACAGACACTTGTCAAAAGAAGACATTTATGCAGCCAAAAAACACATGGAAAAATGCTCATCATCACTGGCCATCAGAGAAATGCAAATCAAAACCACAATGAGATACCATCTCACACCAGTGAGAATGGCGATCATTAAAAAGTCAGGAAACAACAGGTGCTGGAGAGGATGTGGAGAAATAGGAATACTTTTACACTGTTGGTGGGACTGTAAACTAGTTCAACCATTGTGGAAGTCAGTGTGGCAATTCCTCAGGGATCTAGAACTAGAAATACCATTTGACCCAGCCATCCCATTACTGGGTATATACCCAAAGGATTATAAATCATGCTGCTATAAAGACACACACGCATGTATGTTTATTGCGGCACTATTCACAATAGCAAAGACTTGGAACCAACTCGAATGTCCAACAACGATAGACTGGATTAAGAAAATGTGGCACATATACACCATGGAATACTATCCAGCCATAAAAAATTATAAGTTCATGTCCTTTGTAGGGAAATGGATGAAACTGGAAACCATCATTCTCAGCAAACTATCTCAAGGACAAAAAACCAAACACCACATGTTCTCACTCATAGGTGGGAATTGAACAATGAGAACACATGGACACAGGAAGGGGAACATCACACTCCAGGGACTGTTGTGGGGTGGGGGCAGGGGGGAGGGATAGCATTAGGAGATATACCTAATGCTAAATGATGAGTTAATGGGTGCAGCACACCAACATGGCATATGTATACATATGTAACAAACCTGCACATTATGCACATGTACCCTAAAACTTAAAGTATAATAATAATAAAAAAATAAAAAAACAAAAAGCAAAGAGGCTCAGAACAAATAATTGAAGCTACTATTAATATAAAAATCAAAGAATCCACATGACATTTTCTGAGTACTCGGTAAATTAAAAAATGGTCACAAAAAACTATGTAAGTTTATTCGTTATTATCTGATCATATGCTATGAACACGTCTTTAGGAAAAAATAAATTTTTTAATTTTGTATTTCCAATTCCAAATGTTGTTTCAATTTTCTAATTTATAATCAAATTTTCTAAGCCAAATTGGGAGTAATTTTATTAAAATAAGTTGTTTAGCATTTTCTAAAGTGAACAAATCAGTTGGTAAAATAGATTTTTGAATAAAACTGCTAAAAAAGAAGTAATTTTGTTATATGCCAATTTAAAAGAAATATAAAAACAATTTACTTTCTTGCTTTAAATGAACAGCTAGAATTATATATGTCTGTGTATGTGTATAGGAGTATATAAGTTAGTAATTATTTTAATGTTTAGTATGATTTGTAACTCTTGTGCTAAAGAGAATTAAACAGTCAGTGGTCTATCTTATTTCTTTATGAAATGCAATGCACTGTGGTTCACTGAACAATTAATTAAGACAGTTGCTCAACTGGCATGTTTTAGCTTCCAGTAAGATATGCAAATTAAGTATAATGTGCTATCTCATTAATTAATATTATAAATAAGAAACTTTTTTCTCTCAACTCAGATGATAATGGAAAATATATTACCTATATTTTCAGATAGATTGTGGAAAAATTCTATATGTTCATCGATATGTGTATTTTTATAGTATGTAATATTTTACATAAAATTACAAAGTATTGGCTGGGCATGGTGGCTCAAGCCTGTAATCCCAGCACTTTGGGAGGCCGAGGTGGGCAGACCACGAGGTCAGGAGATTGAGACCATCCTGGCTAACATGGTGAAACCCCGTCTCTAGTCTCTACTAAAAATACAAAAATTAACTGGGCATGGTGACAGGTGCCTGTAGTCCCAGCCACTTGGGAGACTGAGGCAGGAGAATGGCATGAACCCAGGAGGCGGAGCTTGCAGTGAGCCAAGATCACGCCACTGCACTCCAGCCTCGGCCACAGAGTGAGACTCTGTCTCAAAAAAAAAAAAAAAAAAATTACAAAGTATTAAATTTATAATTAGATGGAAAAGTATCAAACATTTATTGAGAATGAGTGAAAAAGAAGCTAGTGGGACTTGTAGTAAAGAGGCAACAAAATGTATCACTCCAGAAAAACAAAGGAGATTTCCAGCTACTGCAGAACTAAGAAACACTTACACAAGAGGATAAATGTTCTGTGATTCCACTTACATGGCATATCCAGAAGAGGCACATTCGGAGTAGTTTAGAGGAACCACAGATGGCAGGAGGGCAGAATGGGAGTTATTAGGTGATGATGATGATGTTGGTCTACTTATAGTTTGGTTGAAATTGGGGAAAAAAGATAGGAAAAAGAAAAGGGAAGTATATAAACCCTGGTATGTTATACCAGGTAAGTTGACTTGAGTGTAGGAAGAAAATACTAGCTCCTACATTTAAATTTTAGATTTATCTAAAAATAAATAAGACATTATACTTTACTAATTTTAATTCATAGAGTTTAAAAGGTGTCCTAAGTCTGTCCCCTGTGTTAGGTGGTCAAATGTCCTCTACGTTCAATGAGCTACTCAGAGGCAATCATAGGGGTTCTGCAATAATAAGTAATGATGTCCTCCCCAGTTGCTTTATCTTCAGCATAGTGTGACAGAGTGCAGTAATATGCGCCTGTGAAGTGGATTTACAGACTATACCCTCCCAATTCAACCAAATGAACCCTATGAAATTATAAATTGCTTAAACCATTTATGCAAAGAGGCCATACGTTGAAGGTAATACCTACAACGCAAGTAGAGTAGGCAAAAAAACAAACAACAGGAAATATGGCAGGATGGATATGCTGGGAGGCAGGACACACCACCCCCAAAACATTACTGTAGAAAATCAGAATATGTCATCGCAATGCATAGTTCTTTGGCATATTTGGAGCAGATTATTTTGAGAAACCACAGACATAGGAGTAGCTCTGAAAAGCTGCCCTTTTGTAAAGGAAATTTACATCTATAAAAGGAATTCTTATTAGTAAAGTCATCTTCAGTCCATATCAACTAATCTGGCCTAGAAGTTTCTTGTGTCTGGCAGTAATAGCCATTGATGTCATGACACTGTCATGATAGAAAAACTTTTTTTTAAGTAAATATGTTTTAGATTTATTTGATTCAGTATTTATCTGTTTGTCTTGCTTTACATATATCAAGATTATTTTATTAAAAGTAAATAGGCATCCTGAGAAGGGCAGTGACACTCACGCTGGTAACTAGTTGGTGAGCAGCGAGCTATGTTACTGTGGTACTGTAATAGAGTCTCCCTTTTATAACAAATATTAAGAAGACTCTAATGTAAACCTGTGAGATATAATTTTAATATAGAGAGTAGAAAACGATTAGGTTTTCATGAACTCATTAATGTGAGCTGCTGGAAAGTTTTATATATATTACTTGTATCCCAGTCTGGCATGGAGGAGGAGGAGAAGTAGGGAGAAGAGGAAGGAGGAATCTTTTCTGAATGCCATTTGTCTTAGTTCAGTTTTTGATTTGTTAGCTGAATTTCTAGGAGTACCTGAAAAAGAAGGAGAAAAAAATTCTTCTGGGGTGATTTCTGTACAATCCATCTTGTGAGGCTGTTTCTAAAGCAATGTCTTTTTATCATCCTTTATGTTTGCCACCATAACATATATTGGGGTATATATGGATATTGCTGGTGCCAATGAAATGCCCTTTACTTTCACTGTTTTTGATTCTCAGTGTCTGCCCACTTTTTCTTTCAATAGTACACAAGTGTGGCTCTTCACAGAGCTGCTACTACAGCTGCTTGGCCTATTGAAACTAGAAGTCCTCAGAATTTGTCTTCCCATTGCCACCTCCTCAGAAAGCCCTTAGTTAGTGACAAACCAGTAAAGGTTATGAAAGCTCAGGTCCTCTGCCTTAAGCCAGAACAAATTTTTGACACAGGATTGGCACTCCAGGAATTCTTTGCGGAATCAGGCTAAAGCACTCCCCTCAAGACTTTCCTGAAATTGTACTTTTACTTTGGGTTCTTCTTTTCTTCTCTGCTTCCCACATTCTGTCATAATTTTTTTTTTCCTTCAGGGTATGTGCACATGAATTCTCAACAGGTCTTTTTATTTGGAGGAGTATAAGATCAAAACAAATTTAGAGACTATTAGTATAGACGAGAAACCAGTTTACTGTTAAGAATACCAAAACAAAATAAAACCAGAACCACCACCACCAAAACCCCACATCCTCAAACACAAACAGCAGAGCGATGACACCTGCATGTATTTATAGCTTGCGAGAAGAAAAATAGACATGTGAGTAGAACATATTTGTGTCCTAATTTTCCCTCTTTGGCTTTTAAACAAAAGAAGATGTCCTGCTTGTCTATCGCTATAGAACATATCCCCTGAAAGCACATTAGATTACAAAAATGAGTTGTTATTATTTTCTTTGATTCATACAACTGATGAGTTCAGCCTGATGGTGCTCCTTTGGGGTTACAATGAGATTACTGTTGAGGCTAAAGTACTTGAAAGATTTCTTCCCCTGGTGCCAGGAAGTGCCGAGGATGGCTAACTATCTCTCTCTATGTGGACACTCAACATGAGGAACTTGAGATTCCTCACAGGGCAGTTCCAGAGCACTCAGATTTCTTATATGCTCCAGAGAAAGCATTCTGAACGACCATGGCAAACACTACCGTGCTGCTTCTTCCCTAGACTCAGAAGTCTTGTAGTGTCATTTGTGCCACAGTTTCTTGGTGATAAGTGAATTATAGGGTCAGTCCATCCATGAGAGTGTGAATGCTCAGAGATACAGTTCAGTGGGACCTTCTTTAGATATGTGTTTAATAAAATGAAGGGAGTACTGAAAGCGTGGAATATTTACCTTGTTTCTTAGTGAATTAGGACACCAGAAGGAGACTGTGCAAAGCCTTACTACAAAATAAAGTAACAGGCCAATGAAGAGAATAGAGCAAGGTCAGGCCCTAGCTGGCATACGTGAATACTCCTTATTTCTCTTCAGATGTGGATTCGGAGTTGAGAGCCTATGGGTCTGTCAGGGATCCTACTAGGGTAAAGCTAAATTATTTTGCAGCAGAAATTGAAGGCAGACAATCTTAGCAAGGGTTGAATTGAGGATATAGCAACAGTCAGATATTTTCATCATAGTAGGAGTTGAAAGGAAGCAAATTCAGCAAAGTAGAATGGCCAGTGCTCCCCTCAATCTTATCACAGCACCAGTTTAAGAGGCATATAGGGAGTGCAGGGACTCAGCGTCTAAGAGATGTCACCTTGGACAGTGGCAATTGTCCGCTAGTGTACACTCAAAAAGAACTTTGAAGCCAGGCACCTTGTTTTTCCATGGAATGAGGTCTTGCATCTATCCCCTCTGCACCCACTGTCTCCCTCACGTATGTGGGAATTTAACATCCTAATTATTACCCTCACTAAAATGTTTCACCTACTACCGTGTTGCAAATGGGGTCTCTTATTGCTCTGAATAGTGTGAATTTAATGGGAAAGGAATTCTGTTTGACGGATTGAAAATCTGTGGCTCAGCGAGGTTAAGTATTCCATCAAGTTTATACAACCAGTAAAGGGGAAGGATCTTCTATTGAGACTCAGTTCTGCTGCCTCACATTGTGTTCTTTCCACTTCGTGAAACTATCTCTAATATTTACTTCTCTATAAGGTTGCAATGGAAATACAATTCTCAGAAATTCGTCATTTTTTAATCTTCACTTTTAACCAACAAATACGTCTTCCTATTTGGTAACTATAATCTGAAAACTGCTACATATTAATAAAAACTGACACTGATTTGTTTTTAGGTGTTCATTTATGCAGTGTGAATGAAGTCAGCTGTGTAAAAATGACAAGAAAGAGAATTTCTTATGGCTCATTAGTAGAACATACAGCAGCAATCAATTGTAGTATTTAATAGTCACCGCACATCCAAGATAGAGATTTATTTCAGCAAAGGAATTAAACTTGAAAAAAACAGAGAAGAAGAAGAAATAAAAGACTGGAAGTGATCATAGGAGAAGTTTACCAAAAAAGTCAAACTATCACCAAGTTACATGATCCTTCCAGTTTTAAAATTACGTGGAAATTTAAGTTGAACCAGAAGTGCATTCCTGACATTTTTCTTTCCCTTCAAAATGTTTGTGTTTTACTTTTCTAATATTAATAATATAAGTTGCCCAAGATATTAATCACACAATTGATATTAAGGATAGTCTTACAACAACAGCAAAATAATAATTTAATAACGTATTAAGTACTTTCTATGTATCAGGCATTATACCAATTTCTTTACATGAATTGACTAATTGAAGTTTTCACAACAGGTCTATGATGTTGGATATTAATATCAACTATCATGAGAAAATAAGGCATAGAGAGATTGAATAAATTGCATGAGATTATACTCATCTACTAAGTGGTAGAATTGGGATGTGAACCAAAGTAGTCTGATTTCAGAGTTACTCTCATAACCCACCAAAATGCATCTCCTTTGCATCTAAACTGTATTTGCTTGAACAATATTTCAGTGTGTTCTCTCCCTAAATCCAATCAACATCATAATATGCAAAAATAGGCAAAGATACTAAGTGTAACTACTGAAAATAATGACTATGAATTTAAAAAATAGTCTTAGGTAATAGAGAAGGGAACAGAATGGCATAATCCAGAGAGTAGACAGGATGAACATGCGGAGATGCCAGAGAAAACTTACATCTTCTGATGTAAGACCTGGAAAGTCAAAAAGCCACTACAAGTGTTGTCTTTGGATAGGAAGTCTATGAATATACCACTTATCTGAACATAAGGGAAATGGCCTGAGAATGTGTAGTAACCATTTTGACAGGGCTCTAAGCAACTAGAGCAACTAGATAATATTAGACCTTGAGACCATGATAGGATCATGTCACATTTTGAGTTCACATTTTGAGTGAAAAGTGGAGCTCTTAGATTGTACGCACAGAAGAATAACATTATCTTTCCTACATTGTGTTAATGACTCTGTGTACTGTGTTGAGAATAAACCATAAGACCCAAGGGTGGAAGCAGTAAGAACACTAGAAAGATGATATTAATAATCAAGGATAAAGGTGATGGTGACTGAGTAAGTGATAGGGGTAAAGGAGTGGAGAAGTGGTTAGTTCTGTGTATGTCCTGGGATATCAGAGTTTTCAGAAGTATTCAATTGGAGTTTAAGGCAAAGTGGAGAGTCAGGAATGACTCTGGGTTCTTTCATACATTTCATCATTGATCATGGTGGTTTTTAAGACTGCCCGTTCCTCAGAACATATGTCTAACTTCTCAAGAGGACTTCGGTCAGTCCTTTTGACTGGCATGTCTAATAGTCAACTCAAACTTAACACAGTTAAAATAGAAGTACTAATTCACATATAAGTGTGTAGAATATATTGTGTTTGCCCCTTCAGGAATAATTTCTACCCTTTTTTTTTCCTTATATTGTCCCTAACTCACTGAATACATCATACTTGTTATTCCTTCCACCTAGAATGTTTTGTTCTGCATTTATTTATATGGCTAATGCCATGTTATTATCCAGGCCTCTACTCAAATATAACTTCTTCAGAACATCCGTCCAATTCTGATTATTCTCTCTCATTATCCATTTTTATGTTTTTTTTTTCTTTTCCAAAGACTTCCCTCCATCTGTGTTTATATAGTTCATTTTATAGAATATTCATTTACTGTTTTTCTCACTACAGTGTAAGTCATATAGGATCATGCATCCTACCTTTATATTTCTAGTATGTCTGTTCCCCAAATACCTAGTACAATGTATAGGGCATAGAAAATCATGAATGAATGAGTAAACCATGTTATTAGGCAATAGACAATTATTTAACTTTGCATCTAATATGTATTAACAACTTATATTAAACTTAAAGATAATAATATCTTCACTATAGGCATAGAGGTAAAAGACTTTTTAAATAAAACATTCATTGTGATTTGTTATGTTTAATTCATATAGACATGGTCAGAAAAAAATCGTCTTCTCATTAAAGTCAGCTAAATATTTTGGTTTAAAGGAATATGGTAAATATGTAGACATATTTTTAAATGTTTATATATATATATATATATATATATATAACTAAATTTACTTAACATCAATGTGGCACTACCAAAAAATGATTGTAAGACTTTGCCTTAACATTTGAAACATTAAAAGTATTTAATATCTAAGTCACACTTAGATTTAAGTCAAATTTGTTTCAACAAACAACTTTATTGGATGAAAGCTTATATGCGAATAAGAATAATGAATATTTATAGAGTATCTACAATGTGCCAGGTACTATAATTAATAATTAATCTAGAATTATCTCAATTAATCTTCATAAGAATCCATTAAGGTAGCTACTCTTACCTTCCACTTGCACAAGTAAACAGACTCTTAGGTAAAGTTGTCGCAGGGTGAGCCACAGACAAGAACCCCTCAGACACCGAGTTGTGGAAGGAAAGGGCTTTATTCAGCTGGGAGCATCGGCAGACTCAAGTTTCCAAAAACAGAGCTCCCCAGGTGAGCAATTCCTGTCCCTTTTAAGGGCTTACCACTCTAAGGGGGTCCATGTGAGAGGCTCATGATGGATTGAGCAAGCAGTGGGTATGTGACTGGGGGCTGCATACACCGGTAATCAGAACAGAACAGGACAGGGATTTTCAAAGTGCTTTTCCATAGAATGTCTGGAATCTATAGATAACATAACCATCTAGGTCAGGGGTCAGTCTTTAACTACCAGGCCTGGAATGCTGCGCCGGGCTGTCTGATCACTGATTTCATTTCTATCTTTTCTTTAAGTCCTACTTTTTCTTTAAGGCAGAAATTGGTCATAAGACAACATGAGGGGTGGTCTCCTCCCTTAAAGTGATCTGTTTGAAGTTATAGATCTATTAGGTGGCATATTTAGAATTTTATTCCAAGTATTCCTGCCTCCAGATTTATACAATATCCCTTTTTAAATACGGTCATTAGTTATAAACAGCCTTATCTTCCATTTCCCCAAGCCAGTATAAAAAAATACTCAAAAAAATACAATTTTAAGCACTCTAGCCAATTCCTCCACTCAACTGATTCTTTCCTCTAGTACTCTGACACCAACATTTTTTAAATTAGGACTTAAAATTCAATTATTATACTATTTTTTCATGTTCTTTACTAATCTTGTGCTCATTTTTCCATTATTCTTCAGGATAAATTTCAGGATTCATCACTAAAATTACTCTTTTGAATACTTCCTCAACTGTCTTGCCTCTCTCTGTCTCTTAGTTCTCTCCTAATAAAACCCAGTGCTGGTTAAATCTAATTCTTGGGCCACTCTACCTTTGCAAACAGCTAAACTGGCACTAGAGAAGAGCACACAACCATGCTGAAAAGTATTACATTGAACTTATGATCACTAGACCCAAGTTATCTCTTAGTAGAATTGTATAATTATACTATATTTTTGTAGTTCACTCATTCTTTCCAATTTTCTAGAAAGCCATCATATACTTTCTCTTCTCCTATTGTATCTCCAATTCTTCTTCCATCATCCTGTCTCCAAGGAGAAGATTTTAATTCCTATTTTATTCAGGAAATGAAGCAACCAGAAAACATTTTTTACTTTGCTTCTATTAACACATATCCTAAAGTCATTTGAGACCATACAGTCTACCTTCTGTACTCTTAGTTTGGATAAACTGCCTATGCTCCTTTTTTAGTTCTCCATAGGTACACTAGATCTCATCTCCTCTTGCTCAATTTCTCTGTGAAAAACATTCACAAAATGGTCCTTAAAAGCAACTGCTTAAACTTTTGTCTCCACATATTCTCCAGTGAGTTTTTGTCCTTATCACTCCACAAAAAATGTTCATGTCAAGGCTACCAATTATTTCCATGTTGGTAAATTTAGTTGGTCTTCAGGTTACTCAACAATTATTAAAGGATGAGACACCACTGAGTACACCTTTTATTCATTTGCTTCTGAGACATCTACTTCTCCTACTTCTCCTCCTATTTCATTGGTAATATAGTTTAGATATTTTTCCTCACCCAAATCTCATGTTGAAATGTAATACCCAATGTTGGAGGTGTCGCCCAGTCAGGGGTGTTTGGCTCATGGAGAAGATCCCTCATGAATGGCTTGGGGCATCCTCTTGGTGGTAAGTGAGCTCCACCTCTGAGTTCACACAAGTTCTTGACACTTAAAGGTGTGTAGCACCTGACCTAGCACTTGCTCCTGCTTTTGCCATGTAAGGTGCCTATTTCTCTTTCACCTTATGCCATGACTGTAAGCTTCCTGAATTGTCCCTAGAAGCCAAGCAGATGCCAGCAGCATGCTTCCTGTAAAGCCTGCAGAACTGTGAGCCAATTAAACCTATTTTCTTTATAAATTACCCAATCTCAGGTATTTCTTTATAGCAATGCAAGAATGGCTTAATAGAGAAAATTGGTACTGAAGAATGGGGCACTATTATGAAGATAACTGAAAATGTGAAAGTGGTTATGGAAATGTGTAATGGGCAGAGGTTGCAGGAATTTGGAGGGCTCAGAAGACAGGAAGATGAGAGAAAGTTTGGGATTTCTTAGAGACTGGTTAAATGATTGTGACCAAAATGTTGATAGTAATGTGGACATGAAGCCCAGGTTGAGGAGGTCTCAGATGGAAATGAGGAACTTACTGGGAACTAGAGCAAAGGTCAGACATGCGCTGGCTTAGCAAAGAGCTTGGGTGCACTGTGTTCATGCCCTAGAGATCTGTGGAAGTTTGAACTAAAGAGAGATGATTTAGGGTATCTGGCAGAAAAAAATTCTATGCAGCAAAACATTCAAGATGTGACTTGGCTACTTCCAACAGCCTACGGTCAGATGCAGAAGCAAGGAAATGAGTTAAAGTTGGAACTTATATTTAAAAGGGAAGCAGAGCATAAACGTTTGGAAAGTTTGGAGCCTAGTCATGTGGCAGAGAAAGAAAAACACTTTTTTGGGGGGAAGAGGAATTCAAACAGGCTGCTGAGCAAACACTTGCTAGAGAGATTTGCATAACTAAAAAGGAGCCAAGTGCTAATAGCCAAGATAATGGGAAAGAGGCCTCAAAGGCATTTTAGAAATTTTCCAAGCTGCCCCTATCATCACAGTCCCTGATGTCTAGGAGGAATGAATGGTTTCAGGGACCAGTCCCAGGACCCTGCTGCTCTGTGTAGCCTCAGGACACTGTTTCTCACATACCAGCACCTCTGGATTCAGTCTCAGCCCAAAGGGCCCCAGATAACAGCTTGGGCTGCTCCTCTGGTGGGTACAAGCCATAAGCCTTGGTAGCTTCCATGTGGTATTAAGCCTGTGGGTGTGCAGAGTGTAAGAGTGAAAAATGCTTGATAGACTCTGCCTATATTTCAAACGCTGTATGAGAAAGCCTGGATGCACATCAGAAGCCTATGGCAGGGTCAGAGGCACCACAGAAAACCTCTATTAGGGAAGTGTGGAAATGTAAGGCTGGAGCCCACATGCAGTGTTGCCACTGGGGCCCTGCCTAGTGGAGCTGTGAGAAGTGGGCTGCTGTCCTCTAGACCCCAGGATAGCAGAATAGTAGATCCACTGGCAGCTTATGCCCTGCTCCTGGAAAATACAGGCACTCAAAAACCTGTGAGAGTAGTCATGGGGGATGTAATCGGCAAAGTCACAGGAGCAGAGCTGCCCAGAGCTTTGGGAGCCTACTCCTTGCACCACTGTGCCCTGGATGCAGGATATGAAGTCAAAGGAGATTATTTTGGAGTCTTAAGATTTAATCACTGCCCTGCTGGATTTCAGATTTGCATGGGTCCTGTAGCATCCTTCTTTGGGGGATTTTTCTCCCTTTTGGAGCAAGGATTGTTTACCCAGTGCCTATACTCACATTGTATCTTGGAAGTAAATAACTTGTTTTGAATTTACCGGCTCATAAGTGGAAGAAAATAAATCTCAGATGAGACTTTTGACTTGAACTGAACTTGAGACTTGAGTTAATGCTGGAGTGGATTAAGACTTTAAGGGGGCTATTGAGAAGAGATTATTGTATTTTGAAATGTACAAAGGAGATGAGATTTGGGATGGTCTAGGTGTAAACTGATATAGTTTAAATATGTGTCCCTGACAAAATCTCATGTTAGAATATAATTCTCTGTGTTGGAAGTGGGGTCTTGTGGGAGGTACTTGGATCATGGAGGACGATCCACCATGAATGGCTTGGGCCATCCCCTTGGTGATAGTGAGCTCTTGCTCTGAGTTCACATAATAATTAGTCATTTAAAAGTATATGGCACTCCCCTCCCCACTTTCTTTCTTGTTTGCTTTTGCTTTCACTGTGTGAGGTACCTATTCCCCCTTCACCTTCTGCTATGACTGTAAGTTTCCTGAAGCCTCCCTAGAAGCTAAGCAGATGGCAGCACAATGCTTCCCTTAGGCCTGCAGAACTGTGAGCCAATTAAACCTCTTTTTTAAATATAAATTACCCAGTCTCATATATAAGAACAACCTAATACAATTGACAACTTATATTTTCTGTTTCCTCCCAAAGCTTTAAACATTGGAGTAGCCCAGAGATCAGTCTTTGAGTATCCTCTTTCTTTGTTCATACACATTGTCTTGGTGATCTGATTCATCCCCAAGATTTTCAGATCTCTAAACTGATGCCCACATACTCATCCTTCCAGCCTGACCTTCTACTCTGAACTGGTACATAGAACAGTCTACTTAACATCCCTGTCTGGAAAGCATATACTCCTTTCAAATTTGACAGGCACAAGAACAAGCTTTTGTTTTCCCTTACTGCAAAGATGTTTTTCTCCAAATATTTTCCATCTGAGTAAAAGAGAATTCCATTCTTTTAGTTAATCAATCCAAATATTTTGGAGTCTTTTTTGTATGCCTTCCTTCTTTTACAGACCATATTAAATTGCCATCCATTAGCAAATCCAGTTGATTCTTTCTGTTTTAAAGAATAATCTATCCACTTCTTACATCTCCCATTACTACTGAACAGCCGTTATTATATTTTACTTGGATTACATAATGTAACAACTCAATGGGTTCATTTAGCCTCCTGCCCAGAAAAGCCAATACATTAAGAACAACAGATATTGCAGCAAAGAAAGTTTAATTATCTCAAGGCCAGCCAAGCAAAAGGATGATAGACATTTCTCAAATTTGCTTCCCTGAAAGCTCAGAGGCTTGGATTTTTAAAGATAATTTGATGGGCAGGGTTCTAAGAAATGAATACTGCTGATTGGTTGGGGATGAATTTGTGGAAGTGTCCAAACTGTTTTCACACACTGAGTCAGCTTCTGGGTGGGAGCCATTTCCTTGGTGTAAGTGAGAGGTTCAGGTGGAGTCAGTCAGTTGTCAGAATGCAAAAGTCTGAAAAACATCTCAAATGTCAATCTTAGGTTTTGATAATAGTTATGTTATATATAGGAGCAATTGGGGAAGTTACAAATCTTGTGACCTCCAGAACAGTAAATGATTATAGAAAGGCAAGCAGGAGAACAATAGTTAGTTATCATTTAATGATGCCTATATCTTAGCAGAATTCAGATTTGTCCCATAATCCTAATTTTGTGACCTTCAATTAATTTTATAAGGCAATTTCAGTCCCTAAGCAAGGAGGGGTTTAGCTTCCAGAAGGATTGTTATTATCTTTGTTTTAAAGTTAACAAAGGCAGTTATCTTGTGAGGCCAGAAGCAAGATGGACTCAGTTAGGTTAGATTTTTCTCACTGCTATAATTTTCGCAAGAGCAGTTTCAACAATAATATCCTACCTAACTTTTCTGCATTTTAATCTCTTCTATTTTGTTAGCCACGGTCTTGAAAGGAAACAAATAGCACACTCAAATTTATTAATTACAAGAATTTAATAAAATGTTTATAAAGTTGTTGGAATGGTCTGGAAAAAGCAAAAAGAAAAAAGAAAAAATTGCAAGTAGTTGGAGGCTAGAAAAAATAGAGAGTGATTACCACACCCAGGCTTGGAGAATCTAGAACAGGAAGTAGTTATCAGACCCAGGGAAGAGCTACATGGTAAGGGCTATGACTATTGGAAGTGCTGGTGAAACATAACGAAAAACAAAATCTGTCAGTTCTGAAAAGTTCTTTACAAAGGTAAAAGGAAAAAAAATTATTATTGAATAAGCATTAAACTAGAACGTGACTTGCATTGTAGATAAATTTGCTAAGAGATTTCAAAGGCAGTAAAAAAAACTCAGGCTTTTATTCAATACAATACATATATATTCACAAGATAATAACTTGTCCTCAAGTAAGAGGACTTGACAGCAACATTTGTCATAAACACTTCATCATAAATTTGCCTGGCTATTAGGGTGGCCATCAGTGTTAGTTAATTGACTATATACGAGGGAAAACTAAATCTCACATTTCTTAATGACAGGAGATAGTTTTGCAACTTAGAGTGAGGTGCCTACTGAAGTTACCCTTCCACTAAAATCTGAAGATAACAGCACTATCTTCTTTGACTACATTTCAAAGAGATGGTCCCCAGGTCTTTAAGAAAGACATTTCTGAGGTAAAAGCTAGCAAAAGTCTTATCTAGGTCTTAAAAAGATATACATACATTTCAAATAGATAGAGACAGAATATGTAATTAAGAGTTTTCCAAGTAAATAAGGGAGGGGAGGGAAGGGAAGCCTCTTTCCTTGTTTGCAAAAGGGAGTATGAAACCCCTTATTTTTAATTTGTATTTGACCTTACAAGCAAGATGGAGGAAACCCACAATGACTTGTCAGAAAAGCCAAAGAAATAGTTATCTCGACCTCACTCTTCTTATAGCTTCTAGATCTCCTCTCAGTGCCTCCCTATTAGTGTCTTAATCTTGGCTTTCAGATTTTTGTGAAAGCAATGACTAAAACAGATACTCACAGGTATATCATTCAGTAGGTGACACAAGAAGTGAGTAGGAGGAAACAGAAAGAATGAAATAAGAAAAGGAAAAGTTAATACAAACATGCATTGCTGAATTTGGTCCTCTCCAGAGGCAACTGGGGCTTCATCCTTCTTGGGACTTCTCAGTAACACACAGAATGACTCTTAGATAGGTCAGCAAAAGATTAACGGGAAAAAGCATTTACCCATCATTCCCATGTCCCATTGTTTGAGGGTTAACACAAGGGATATTAACTTCTTCCACACTTTCAACTGTGCTTGTAGCAATACCATGTGGGCTCCTGCTGGCATCTCATGTCACAGTAAATGAACTATCAAGGCTTGGGCTTGAAGCAAGAGGCTACTAAAGGGAAGGAAGTAACAAGCTTTAGGTAAATGCTCAGTGAGTTAAAAACCTGTAGGTAAATGCTGAGCTTTAGCTGAAAAGGGGAACACGAGGCTAAACTCAAGAGGTAGCTAATGTACCTCTGTTGGACATACCCAACTAAGAGCCAAAAGAAAGGAAGTCAGTTGATGCCATACGTATGGGGCAAACTCCTGGGGCAGAGAGCAGGATGGAGACTAAATCTGGAGGTGCAAATAGAAGATATTCAATATACTTCCTCTACAGGCTATTTTTAAAACCATTGCCAGAATGATCTTTTTAAAACCTAAGTCAGAGCATATCATTTCCCTGCTCAAAACCCTATTTTCTTACTTCTATTTATGTTTTTTCTACATCACAAATTGAAATCAAATTTGTTAGAAAGCAAATAGATGTTCAGTTGGCAATATATGGAGAATAATTGTGGTGTGCTAAAATGAAATGCCACATAAATATTTGAGGCATGAATATTGCACTGAAAATCGCATTTGAACATAGAATTTAGTTGCTAACTGTCACTATGTAGTTTTATATATTTGAAAACATGAAAATATTAATCAGCTCTGGAATGTAAAATTAAGCAGATATTTAGTAGCAAAAAAAAAGGACAGGATATAGCTCTTAGGTTAAAATTACTGAAACTCATGGTATCTTATTAAGAACATTTACCCTGTCTGTGTGAATAATCTGCTTTTTAAAATTATTATTATTGACTTGTTTAAAGACTATTTCTAACCATTTAACTTTGAATTTTTGTTTAATATAATGTCCCCACTAAAGATGACTAAATTATTTTCAAACACTTGTATGACTGCATACTACAGAAAAAGAATTATTTCTATAGCTATTTTCGCCACTATGACAGATAATGGCATTTCAAAAATATAAAGATGGAACATGGTTTCTCTTCTCAGTAAGCTCTCAGTATAGCATAATTGTATATTCTGATAAATGCTATAAATAAAGGTAGAAACAGGTATAATGTCAATACATAGGGCAAATTCTGATTTATTCTTCTGGAATAAAATGTTGCCTCCAAAAGAAGATTTTTGACATACACCTTCAAAGTGAAGCAGGATATAGCAGAGGAAAAGGTACCTAGCATGAAGATTTTAGAAGTCATGGTTTATTAAAAGCTGCTGGTAGTACAGCAAAATATTGGACTTTCAGACAATTTTATGGTGAAGATGAGGAAAAACGGACAGTAAGAGTCATACTACTTTAGCTTTATTTGTCCTCTTAAAGAAAGTTTACTCTTTATCCTAAGATGTGATAGCTAGCTACTGAAGGCTTTCCCGCAAGGAGCTAATGATGTCAAGTTTACTCTTTAAAGAAAAAAAAAGTACTTTTACATGAAATGCAAGTCTGACTACAGGGGTAATTGGAGCTAGGAAGATCAATTAGAAGCCTATTGCAATTGCAAAAATGAGAGATATAAGTTCCTGAATTAAATTTCTGCCTATAGAAATGGAAAAAGTGAAGGACTTCGTTAGCTACTTAATAGTTAACTCGAAGCATGACAGTCACACAAGGAATGTAGAAAAACTTTTGGGTTAGGTAGAAAAGCCAAGAGAAGCAAAGCTACTGTTTCAGTTCCCTATCCTTGTTAGAATAAACCTCCCATACTAAGTGCCAGGAAGCAACCACTATTGCTTATGGCCATAGATTCTGTGGATCAGGAATTCAGAAAAAGCACCTCAGAAATGGTTTATAGCTGTTCCGTGATGTCCGTGGCCTCATCTGAGAACACTCAAAGGACTGGAGATGACTCAGACAGCTGTTGTCTAGAACATCTGGAACAGAAGTTCTCAAAATGTGCACTCAAAACACTTTTAATGTTTAAAAATTATTGAAGATGCCCAAAAGATCTTTGTTTATGTGGATTATAACCATCAATATTCACAATATTAGAAATTAAAACAAAAAACTTTTAAAGTACTTATTTTTAAATTTAATTAAAATAGAAATGATAAGCTCTCCAATTGGTGTTGCATATAACTGTGTTAATAGAAATCTCTATTTTCCTGGCCAACAAAACACTGTGAGAGAGGTGGCCTTGTTTTCCATTTGGGTAAAATGCTTTACTATCTGACATAATAGGAAACAGCCAGTTTCTCATGTGTACTTCTGCATCCAATGTTGCAGTGTGTTGTTTTAATTAAAGTATACGAAGCAAATGTGACCTCCCATAGATTTAAAGTTAGAAAAGAAAGGAATATTTTAATAGCTCTTCAGATATTTATGAACATTTTCCTTTTATATGATACCAAAGCTTGACAGAAGGCATTTTCTGAAAGTTCAGTTGCAGTATGAAATCTGAAACTGTCTTACTGAATTTTTTGGACTCTGCTACATTAAAATCCATTAAACTATCTTACACTTGAATGAATCTTGAATGGGCCTTTTACCCATAAATAATTTTTGGAATGCCATGCACATGTCATTTGAATATGTTGTTTCACTAAGCTATGCAGGTCTTCCAAATGCTGATATATTTCATTGTAAAGTATCAAAAAATACCATTTATTAAAATTATCGCCTATTTCATCAGAAGTGCTTTGGGAAGCTGTCAAACTCATAGCAGATAAAACCTCAAAATTTACCATTGACAATCAATGCTGTCAATTATTTTCCTTAAAATAATACTTTTCTTTTTCAAGCAAATATCTTCCAAATACCTAATGCTGAATAACCATAGATTTTGGGTACAGTCTTTCATGTAAAAATGGTGTTCCGTGAAAAAAGCACATATTCCAGCCCACAATTCAATTGCACAAGTGTTTTTCCTTGAGACAAGTTTCATACTTAGTATGCAGCTTTAATAGTTTGCTAAGGCAATCATAAAAAAAATCACCAACTGTGTAGGTTCATCTACTTTCTTCCCAGTTCTGAAGGCTAGAAGTCAAAGATCAAGGTGCCAGAAGATTTGGTTTCCTCTGAGACCTCTTTCTTTGGCTTGTGGATAGTCACCTTCTCACTGTATGCTTAAGTGGTTTCTTCCATGCATGTGCACCTCTCTCTCTCTCTCTCTCTCTGTCCTAATCTCTTATATGAATACCTACATTTTAGGCTGGGCACAGTGGCCTAAAATTACACACCTGTAATTCCAACGCTTTGGGAGATCAAGGCGGGTGGATCACTTGAGGTCAGGAGTTCAAGACCAGCCTGGCCAACATAGTGAAACCCCATCTCTACTAAAAATACAAAAATTAGCCAGGCGTGGTGGCACATGCCTGTAATCCCAGCTACTTGGGAGACTGAGGCCAGAGAATCGCTTGAACTTGGGAGGCAGAGGCTGCAGTGAGCTGAGATCGCATCACTGCACTCCAGCCTGGGCTACAGAGTGAGACTCCTCTGTCTCAAAAATAAATAAATAAAAATAAAGAATACCTATATATTGGATTAAAGCCCACCCTAAGGACCACATTTTTACTCAAGCACCTCTTCAAAGGCCTTTTCTTCAAATACTGTCACTTTCTGAAATATGGAGGGTTAGGGCTTCAATATCTAAATCTTGGGGAAACACAATTCAGCCAAGAAGAGCAGAAAAACAATGTATGTATACTATTCATCATGCCACATGAAATGTTAGAAAAATGAGTATTAAAGAGTTATTTCATAAAATTATTTTTTCTCTGCACCATCAAGGATATGTATGAAGATATGACAATGACATTTTTTTCCTGCAAGTATATGGGAGTGAAGAATTTTAAGATTAATATATCAGTGTGATGCCTCTGTATTGATTCATGCTAAGGCATCAGTGGTTTTACCTATCACTAATTTCACATCACTTCAGATGCCAACACAGTGAAAAGGGTATAGAGTGTGTTAGCATTAAGAAGCAATTCTGATTTCACAGATCTTTTAGAAGAATTTCAGTGGCTCTCGAAGTTTCATGCACTAAACTTTGAGAAACACTGATAATTACTTACATGACTGCAAATAGATAATTTGAAGGATGGACTTAGCTAGAATGATAGACAGGCATACCTAGACTTGGCTTTTTCACACAGCTTGAGTTACCTTGCAGCATGGAGCTTCTGGATAGTTGGAGATCTTATATTGTCGTGAATGTTGCAGCAAAGCAGAGGCTGAGTGGCATTTTATGATTTAGTCTCTGCAGCGACATCCATCACTTTTATCATATTCTGTTGTTTAAGTAGTCACAAGTCTACCCATAATCCAGAGAAGGAGACACTGACCCCCACCTCTCAATGGCAAGATTACCTAAGAATTTACAAACATATTTTAAAATTTCCATAGACTGGTTTTTGGCCATAAGTTATTTATAGTATTCTGCTATGCAAAATGCACTCACTCCTCCAAAGACCTCTGTCAAAATTTGATCCCATTATAACATCAGGCTTATGATTCAGGGTGCTGTCATGTAAATCATGTCTAGGTGTAAACAAAGTGCCTTGGGTTTGGTTCATCAGTATAGTTTCTTTTGATTTAAAGACCTATAGTCTATGGTCTACAGAGACCATTTATCTGCCCCCAAATCACCCAGCTTACAACAGTTTTCAGGGATAGGATAGCACAGCAGACACTTCTATTTACAAAGAACAAAAAGGGTACATTAGTTAAGTTTCTCCAGAAAAAAATAGAACTAAAACAAAATATAAAGAATAGAAATATTCTTTATTTTCTCTCTCTGGATCTCTCTGTCTCTTATTATAAGATATTGGCTTACATGATCATAGAGGCTGAGAGGTCTCAGGACCTGCTCTCTGAAGCTGGCAACCTGGAGGCCCAGGAAAGCTGAGAGCTGGATACCTGAGAGTATAGATTCTAGTCCCTGTCTGAAGGCTCAAGAACTTGTAATGCGAAGGACAGGAGATCTAGCAGTGGGGCAGCATTAATTAACCTTTCTTTGCCTTTTTGTTCTATTCAGCCCCTCAACCCAGTGGACGACACCCACTGGCATTGGAGAGGGCCATCCGTTTTACCACCAGTTCACATGCTAACGTCTTCTGGAAAATCTCTCACAGACACACCCAGCAATAATGTTTAACCAGCTATCTGGACATGTTGTGGCCCAATCAAGTTAACACATAAAATTAACTCTCACAGAGGGGAAATGGGAGACACATAGCGGTCACTTGCTATTAGTAATTCTAAAATTCGATAGAATACCTCTCACTGGTTCCTTGAATGGGGTGCTTTCCTACTCCCTTCTCTGCTACTTTTAACTCTGCCCACTGAACTTTTCATTATGCCAAGGCATCTTTCCTATACCATAGGAAATGCCCCGTTTTGTAGCTGAGTAGTTTTCTCGACCTCTTCTTTGTCCTAGAAATTTTGGGGGTTCAGAAGCCTCTTTTTATTTTGTCATGATTCTGGTTTTTAATCTATTCACACGAAATTTTCAAGTTTCCTTTTGTAAATGCAGTCCTTGATCCTCTATTGCGTGCTTAATATGTGAAGGCAAGATTAGCCACTGGGATGTAGAAATTAACAGAATAGGCATAGTTTCTGCCATTATGGAGAATAGAATCTAATTTGACAGCTTTTCATCATTAAGATTCACCACACAACAAAAATAAAGGTCTCCACAAAATATCTATCAGAAGAATAATCCTATTCTGCACGGTTAAGGGAGGCTTCCTTAAGGAAGTGACATTTAAGGAAATATCTAAAGGATGAATACAAATTAACTTTAATGTGTTCACTATTTCTGTATTAGTGCTGTATATGTTTTGAGCATTTAATTAATACCTTCTGATAGTTAAAATATTGTTTTTTTTAATATAAATCTAAAACAGTCCATAAAATATGTGTTTTTATTCTAATCTCTCAAGACTAGCAAATATAGAGGGGAGAGATTTTCTTCCCTTTCTGTGGCAGAAGTAGTCATTATAATTTATCCTTACACAACTAAATCTATATGCAGCAATATTGCCATGGCAGTATTGGTAAGCACACATATACTCACATGAGTGATTATTCTTCATCATTTGTTCTCTTCCATAAAAAGAATCAAAGTTACTGTTGAAATAAATAAGAATAAGGAATAGAGCTTATGGTTATGGGCCTAGGGCCTATGATTAAATATTTAACAAGGTTCCATTGGAAGCTTGCATTTTCAGGGATTTATTGTTCTGATATAAAATTTGCTGGGATTAAACTAGGCAGACAGCAACTTTTTATTTTTTTTAAATCTAGGTAAAATTGGTTTGCCTGTTTTGTGTTATGGAAGTTTAAAGAAAAAAAAAACACGGTATTTCTAGTCTTCTATTCTATCTGAGCACTTTTACTCAGTGTGGGTCTAAATTTAAAAAGTAGTAATGATAATAAAATAAAAAGATGGGTTTATAGACATGTATTTCATGATAGAAAATGAGAGTATGAAACAGGTTTCTGGTAGTTGAATGGGTTTTAACTAATCGTAATTTCTTCTCTTTCACAAAGAATTGCGTGGCACATGAAAACTGGGACCGACTGTATGGTATCAAGTATTTAGTACCATTTCTACCCTATAGCAGTTGATTTCGTCTTCACAAGTGGGTTGATAGATTATTCTGTTTAGGACATTTGCAACTCCTGGCTTTTAATTTGGCCTGGTGTTAGAATAGACATTTGTAACAGTATGATTTTGTGTGTGCATGTGTCCAGAAATTTAATGGTTTTTTATGCAATGTCCTTTTTAAAAATAACTAATAGCACTGAGCCAGGAAAGCAATTTTCACTCTTTGTTTCTAATAAAAAATATAAATTCATCAGTACAATTAAAGGACATCTTTTGACATTGTTATTTTATATAAAACAAGGGAGCAAACATAGAAAAGTAAGAAACAATATGATTAGACTATATGTAGACTTGTCACCAATTCTTGGTTACCATATTCCCACTGTGATGTTTGGAAGTATAATTTAATATAGAATAATAATTCATTATATAGTAACAAATATATAAAGATTATTATGTTGAAAATTTTTATCAGAAAAAGAATTAGAAAGCTGAAATAGTTTAAATAAAGGTGGGTCATTTGAGGGCTAAGGGAGAATAGGAAAATGAATGGAAAAAATCAAGCTTATTCTAAAAGTTTTGAGTTCATATGTCCATTAACATGCTAAAGAAAGATAAGATATGGATTGTTGTTGATTTTTTTCTAATTTTTAAATTTTTTTAGAGACAAGTTCTCATTCTGTTGCCCAGACTAGAGGGTACAGTGGTACAATCATAGCTCAATGCAGCCTCCAACTTCTGGTCTCAAGAGATCCTCCCACCTTAGCCTCTTGAGTAGCTGGGACCATAGGTGTGTGCCACCATATCCAGCCAATTTTTAATTTTTTTTTTTGGTAGAGATTGGATCTTGCTATGTTGCCCAGGCTGGTCTCCAACTTCTGGATTCAAGCAATCCTTCTACTTCAGCCTCCAGTGCAAGTCACTGCACCTGGCCCAAAGATAAGGTATATTTAAAAAATCAAAAGCAGACACACTGATGGGAAGTGTGGTGGTGGATGGAATTGGAGATTGCCATAAAGAAGCCAGTGTAGCCAATGTGGAGTAGGAAAATTGAGTTTGAAACTTGGGAGGGGTCAGGGCAGCAGAGATAGAGTGAGAAGTCACCTACAAAGAAGTGACATTAGATAAATTGGCTCAGGAACAGAGGGATTAAGGAGAGAACAGGGTAGTCCCATTAATTGTCCATTGTGGAATATGAATATTTAAGGGGAAGACTGAGGAAGAGGAGTTGGAAAAGTTAGATAATAAGTTCATTGAGAAAGAAAGAAAACAGAAAAGAAATAACTTGCTCAAGTGCATGTGTATCGTAAGTTTCCGAGGTAGGTTGGCTTAGATGTGTGGAGGATCTTCTGTGGGGTACAGACTCTGCTAGACAGGGCTAAATATACAGGCTTGAAAAGATTCAGTCTTTATTTAAACAAGCTTGCAATGGCAAATAGTTATAAATGAGATATTTTTTAGATATTATAGAAATCATTTGGTGAAGCTAACATCAGAAAAGATATTGAATCAGTATTAGAATTGAAAATGAGAAAGAATTTTCTCTCTTTATAAAAGTACATAGTTTGTAAACCTATTTTTCTGAAGCAGTTGTGAATTTCATATACAATTTCCTGAGTAAAAGTATTTTTTTCCATTTGACTTTGGGGGAGATAACTGAATGCAAAGATCAGCTGAACGCTGGAGGCAATTAACATCTGATTTAAATTTAGTCTTCCATGGAGCTTGGGTGATTAGACTACCACTTAGCAGGAATGTATCTGTAGGATAGCCAGGGGGTGTGCACACCTGTTATCACTACAGCTGGTTGGCAAATGTCACTGCTGCTTCATATAAATAAAGCAATGAAATGGATAAACAGCATTTCACAGACATATTATGAAGTCATCGTAGAGTGTTTTGATGATTTGTGCATTTCTTCATAAATTAACACAGTATATTTGTTAAAATGATATAGTAACATTTAAAGAAAACATATGCTCAGCAAGTCATTATAGAATGTAACATTCATCTACAAATTAAAGTGTCTTTTTTTTCTTATTATGGATATAAAACCTGTATCTTACTAAAAGAATAAGTGAATCGGCTGGCAAAATGAACAGGATAAACAAATATTTCGATGTTATCTATAAAATGAGGCTAGGTAATAAATATAGAGGCAATGTGTCAAACCATGTATTTTCATCTCTTTTCATGTTCTGGCTAAATTACGATAAGCTATAAAGTCTGTGTAATAAGAATTTCCTGAGAGGGCCAAGGGAAATATGTTTAAAACCATCATTTTTATAGAGTGTAGATGAAAGTGATTGATACTACCTTATTGATAAGATTATTAGCAAATACACATAAAAGAATATACATCTAATGATGGTTGTTAGGTACTATTTTGTGTGTACTGTGCTATCTCATAAGAGTTTATTTTGAGATATTAAATTACAGTTAAATTATAAACTAGAAATAAGAAAACAAGCACCTGAGGTCGGGAGTTCAAGAGCAGCCTGGCCAACATAGAGAAACCCCGTCTCAACTAAAAATATAAAATTAGCTGGGTGCAATGGCACATTCCTGTAATGCCAGCTACTCATGGGGCTGAGGCAGGCGAATCACTTGAACACAGGAGGCAGAGGTTGTGGTAAGTTGAGATCACGCCATTGCACTCCAGACTGGGCAACAAGAGCAAAACTCCGTCCCCCAAAAAAAAAAAAAAAAGAAAAAGAAAAAGAAAAAGAAAAAAACAATGCTAATATTTGAACAACTCTATGGGTTAGGTTAGTTAGGCTCTGAGGAAGAGTGGACCTTCTGAGCCTCCCTAAGCCCCACTCATCTACCCTGATGGGTAACATCTGAGCAGCACTGTAATCTCTTCTAGAAAGTTCTGATAGACAATTTTAAGGGAGTAATGAGTGGAATGACTTTGAAGATTAACTGAACATAACACCATTTTTCTTATCATTATTACCCCTTTGTCAGTAGAATGATAACCCAACTTTCCATCTCATTGTTGAACCTCCCTAATCCCCCAGTGTGGCTCCTTCCTATCCATGCAAACTTCTGTTCTGCTGCCCTGTTGATAGATACTGTCTGTTCCAGCTACACACGTTTCTTCAGTTTTTACTGTCACACAGTCTGGACTCCAATATTTTGCCCGTCCTAAAACACTTTGCCCTTGCCCTTTGACCTATCCAAGTGCCAACCATAACTCAACACTCAGTCTCACCTCCTTCATTAGGCTTTCTTTTACTGCTCCATTCTTCATTGATCTCTCCACTTCAAATATGTATTGGCTATTACTACCTGTAGAATTTGTTTAGCAATTCATTAAGTATTGACACAAGACAGATTTTACAATTGTTCCAAGGTTTAGATCATGTCTACAGAAATAGATTATTTTCTTCTACAAGGCTTCAGTGTTTTTATACCTTTCTCCTCAGCACAGTAGTATTTTGATGAATACTTGTTAAATTAAAAACAAATAAGAAAAGTAAGTGATATTGTAACGGGCTTATTTTAAGAAAATTTAGCAATATATACTATAATAATAATTATTATTAATAATCACAATATTACTACAACTAATAATCCTAGAAACACAAGCAGGTCTTTCTGGCCAGCATAGGGCTAGGTTAATACACAAGCTATGACCAAACAACACAATTGATATGCAGTTTATTTAGGTACCCTGATTAATAAAAACAATGTAGGCAGCCAAATCTAGTGTAACTAAATGTAACTACAAAATAGTAATACAGTCAGTTTAATAATATTCTGCAGAGATATAGCCAGAAATTCCTATTTGCCATTGGTTGCGTTTCACCATTTATCCATACATGAGACTATCATGTTCTTCCTATTAAGGTAAAATTTGTTATTTCCTTTTTGTCAAAGATGTCAGATGCCTGCCTATAAATAAAAGAATGGCATCTTTGGTTGCTGTCCTCTTGGAAATGATCAAAAGAGTAAGGTATAAAGAAATAGCCCAGTTTTCCTATTTCCTCACCATTTTCAATGACTAAATAAAGCTAAGTTTTGCTTACAGATAACCTGTGATATGCATTTGGGATTGCAAATGAGTGTACATCTAACATCTTACTATCAATATTCCATCCATATTAAACCCACTGTGATTTGATCTATCTGTTAAGCTTCTTTAAAAATTAATTTCAAATTATATGTTATCTACCCACACTGTAGCTTTTAAAGGAAATCATTTTTAATTATGCTAAGATTAATGATTTTAATATTTCCTGTTTAAGAATTTCATTTACTCAGAATGGAAATTAAATTATATGTTAAAATGAACAGCTTGTGTTTTATAGAGTAAAAGAGTCTGAGTTTGGTAACATTACTTTCTGGGATATATTGAAAGGCCTTATAATAAATATTGAATATTAAAATGTATTCTTATTATATTAATATTACTCTTATTACTGTTTTTACTATCAATTTATAAGAACTTCCCTTACTAATTTACAAACCTTCTGACCTTTCAAAATTATAAGTTTCCATGACAATATTAAATGTGCTGTTAAGCATTTTTTAATTTTACTGTATCCAACTGAAATCGAAATACTATAAAAGATATATTCCCCTGATTATCCTTGCTCAAACTGAGCCCACATCTTAATATGCTGAGAAGATCAAAGTCTATATAAATGGTCACCTGAAGACAAGTTAACAATTTCCAGTGGTATAAAACAAAGATATGTCATAACCCATTTCTCTAAAACTTATATGTTAATGACTCACAACTGCTCCTGGAAGATTTGAGTTCCTGTTCTTTTGCTCTGAGGAAAGAATATTCGGTGTTTTTCTTCATACCGATGATATGATTTTGTTGTCACTTACTATACATAGCTTCAGTGTGTCTCACTACAAAATATTGTCAGAAAAATGGTTCAAGAGAACTATTCTAATACTAAAATGATTATTTTGTGCGTCTAATGACAATATCTAACCAGTCTATTTCCAACTACTTTTTACTGAGATCATTTGTAATTAATCTACATGAAAGTATGATATCAGAATCCAAACTAATAAACAGTAAATATTAGTGCAGTGCTTTACCGAGATTTTTAAATGGTGATTTAGTAATTAGTAACATTTTCTTTAATATGTTTCTAGACAAGATCATTGAGATTGGTCTACAGGTAAATATTATGGTCATTGTATCTCTTGTGTTAGAATAGACTCGAACAATTTCTGAAAAATATCTCAATTATGCTTGAGGGCTAGTGTAGAGGTAGCATGATTATCTCATCAGGTATCAGCTTACATTATGTTTATGTAAGAATGTCACTGTTCTCTTCACTCACAACATGGTTTTGTTCCCAGATGACAGCAGAGTTTACCTTCATTCCAGGCTTTAGCACAAAATAGAACCTCAGACACTGAGTGGTTGAAGTGATTACCAGTGAGGATGTCCATCTATTTTACTAGATATATTATGTTTGTTTAACTATTTAATCAGTTGTTTTAGTTTTCATAAACCACCAAGAAGACTTGTGGAATATTTATTTTACTGAATTTTGTGACTGTGCTATTTATTGCCCTGCCTTGAACAGCATGCTATTGTGTTTAAGACAGGACTGTCTTTTCTTTTAGGAAGACATATGGAAGATGTTTTTTAAGTCCCAGCACTAGAAAAATGTAACTTTATCAGTATAGTTTTTAAAATATGAAAAATAGTGAAGGCTTGTAACTGAACTTGTTCATCTCTTTGCTTTGGCTTCTAGGAAACTCAGAAAATTATTTGTTGATTTATAGCAACTTACGGGATACATTAGTACACATTCTTCTAATAGTTCCTGACTTATTTTTATTTTCACACCCTCAGTTTTACCTTGACCTGACTTTCATATCTATTTCCTTTCTCCAAATTCCTTGGAAATGAGGCATTACCCAAAAGAATAATTACTTGAAATATTTCACCTTTAAAAACTCCAAAGTGGATCAAAACTTATCTTAAAAAGGAAAGAAAAATAGATTCCAGTTAAGAGGAAGAGGGAAGGAGCAAAGACATCTATGGAGTTCGAACCAAGTTGGGCATTGTTCAAACATTTCATAAAGTTTCATGTAATCATTATAACAGCCAGGTAAGCTATTTTCATAATAGCCATTATTACTGATAATTTATTTTTCTACATACTCATTTAAATGATTTGCGTATGTTAAAAAATTTAACACAACAGTCTTGTAAGATAGGTACTAGGATTATTCATGAGGCGCAAATAGATTTAATATCTTGATCCAGGTCACACAAGCAATGTGCAGAGAAACCAGGATCCAAATCCAGATGTTCCTGCTCCAGAGGCTCTATCTTGGCATGCCATGCTTTTCCTTATTATCCCCATTTGACCAGTGAAGAAACTTTGGAACTCTAAATATGTAATTTGATGTAGACAGTGGGTACTGGAGCCTAGATTCAGACCCAGTCTGTTGGCATAGAATGTGTGTTTGTCCTCTGTATCACTCTGTCTTCCAAAACACATTTGATGTTCCAGAAATTGCTCTATGCCAATGTTTCAAAAATACTTTTCCATATTAACATATCAATTCTAGTTATTTTAAATGCCTTGTTTGATGATTTTAATTTTTCAGCTATGTCAGCATTTATTTTCTCTTGCCTAATGCTTATATTTTGTTGCATTTTTACATATGTGATAATGCTTATAAATTTTGCTTGTATAGATAGTGTCTGCACAAGAACAGTAGAGAGAAAAGAAAATATTATTTACCCCTGATATTTACCCATTGTTCTGTTAGACAGTCAATTTAAGAAGTTGAGTGAATCTAATCTGAGATGTGAGGCTAGGCCTCATTGTAGCTTTCCTTGCATTATTCAAACACTGTCCTCCAAACTTTTATGGCTGTGGTAGATTTTTTCTTTAGCAGGGCTTGAGATTGGCATGTCTCAAGATATCCTGACTCTCAAGTGAGAGCTTGTCTGCACAAATTGGTAGCAGACTTATTCTGAGTGTGAGATTTATTAGGGTTTATATCCATCATAACAGGCCACAACATATACTCCTGAAAATCATAATGATCATAGCAATAACATAGCTGAAAGAAAACACTAGCTTGAACTAGTCAATGTGAGAAAAAAGTCTACTCTCAAGTGAGAGTCAGGATATCTTTACAAAGCTGATCTTCCAGTTCTGCAAACCATGGAAGAGTTCTTTCTGCTTTAGAGATTGACTGACACGTTTTTGGTCAGTCAGTTTGCTTCCTAGTTTTCTGCCCTTCAGATGATTTCTATTCACCTGCTACTTTGCCAACAGCCTTTGGAAAACATCTATGTACGCTTAATGAGGACCTTGAAACTCTCAGATAAATGTTTTTCAGTTATTCTCATCCTGTCCCCAGTCTTTCAATGTATTGCCCTAATGCTCATATTGGTAGCAGTCTTATTCTGAGTTTGAGGTTTATTAGGGTTTAAATCCTTCATAACAGGCCACAACATATACTCCTGAAAAATCATTATGATCATAGACATCACATAGCTGAAAGAAAATACTAGCTTGAACTGGTCAATGTAAGAGCATTTAGATTGATTATTGCATATTGATAATTCCACGATCTATGGAAGATGTTTATCCAGAACTGATCTATTGTGAGCAGGTTTTGCTTGCTTCTTGGCTAGGCTTAATCTACTATTCAATATTAATATGTTTGTATACCTATATAATAAAAAATATTTTCAAGTTAGAGATCCCTTCATAAAAAATATTAGCCAAAAATTAGTCACATTTCCACATTGCTATTTTCTTAAAGTACCTGTAAAGCTGAAGTAAAGTACAACAGGCCTGAAAGGTTAGAACTGCCTTATTCACAATGGTTGCCAAGCTTGGCTGCTTATTGAGATGACCTGTTGAGGTTTTCAGAAACACAAATTTCCTGCCTACACTGTACCACTCTCCAGGTCCTATCTTTTCCATCAAAATTTCATGAGGTGAAGTGTAAGAATCATTATTATTTTTAAAAAATCTAAATTAGTTCTGACTGAACGTGTTTGGGGAACCGCTGCCCTAGGGTTATTACTTTTTTTTTAATCGAAGAGAAAGGATTCAAATAAAGCAATTAGTTACACCAAACATATATCAATCCTCACCTGTTTAGCCTAACAAATTTCTTACATACAAATAGATCCTAATGTTGTTGAAGAACTGGAATTTTATTGTAAACAGGTTAACATATATATATATTATTTCTATTATTCTCTTTGTCTTTTAATCTCCAAGACACCATGTGAAATATTTTAAGTCATTATCTTTTTCCTTGCACAGTATTCCTCTGAAGAAACTGGCAAAATGTTTTGCATGTATTTTCACAGGACTATAGCACTAAAGATGGCAAGGTCTCACACTGAGACTTTTTTTTCTTTTAACTGAGAAGAAAGTTCAGGGACTAAACACTTATTCCCAAATATGAAAAATAAATGTTAAGTTTTACAAAACCTTGGGGAAAGCAGAGTCCAGGAATGCATTAAAAGCATCATTTTTTCTTAGTAATACAAGCCTGAACTGAGAAGCAATTTAAGTGCAAAATGAACTTGAAATGATCTGTCATGTCCTCATCTCTTTAATAGAAACTAGAGACAGAGATAACCACTCCCAGGACAAAATACTGGAAACCTAATTTAATCTAAGTCACACTCAATAGTGGATGTAGTGGGAACATTGTTCAGATTGAGTTATAATGGCTGCTTAGCTAGTACAAGGAAAGTAATATTATGAAGACAGGATCCTGACTCTGATCAATTTTATCTTCCAAATATCTTCGAGCACCAAACTCCAGACAGATGGTTATCTAACAAATGTTTATCACTTCTGACAAAAAGTTCTTAACAAGAGTGGGTGCAAATGTATTACTATCATAATAACCTAATACAAGTGTATAAATTGCTAATTTATCATGGACTTTATATTTGAGAAATTATATAAAATGAAGATGGCATTAGCCATGAGAACAGTGGATGTCAGAAATTGATAGAAAATTTAAATTATACACTATATAGGTGATTTCAGAGTTTGCTAAGTGTTTCACCTAAATCATCTGAGTTGATCTTTAAACAAAGCTACAAAATGCCTCTGTAAGTAGGTTGAATAGTGGTCACTGAATAAATCAAATCTTTAATAAATCAAATCTCCCTGGAAAGTGTAAATATTACTGTATTTTGAAAAAAGGGTATCTGCAGATGTGATTAGGTTAACAATTTTGTGATGAGAAAATAACCCCAGATTATTTTGTAGGGCAATGAATGCCATAAGAAATATTTTTATAAAACAGAGGTAGAGGTTTCATACAGCCAGGAGATGAGAAGGAAGTGTGGCCTTGTGGACAGATATTAGAATGATGTGATCAAAAGTCAAATAAAGGGAATACTTCTAAACTCATTCTATGAGGCCAGTGTTGACCTAATACAAAACCAAGTAAGGACACATCAAGAAAAGAAAACTACAGGCCAGCATCTCTGATGTATATTTATTGATGCAAAAGTCCTCAACAAAATATGAGCAAAACTAATTTAACAACACATTAAAAATTTATTCATCGTAACCAAGTGGGATTTATCCAAGGGATGCAAGCATGGTTCAACATATGCAAATTAATCAATGTGATACATCATACCAATAGAATGAAGGACAAAAACAATATTGTTATTTCAATTGATGCTGAAAAACCATTTGATAAAATTCAAAATCATTTAATAGTAAGAACCATCACAAATGGTATAGAAGGAACATACCTTAACATTTAAAATGCCATATAAAACAGACCCACAGCTAGTATCATACTGAATGGGTAAAAATTGAAAGCCTTTTCTCTAAGAACTAGAACACAACAATGATGCATATTTTCAACACTGTTACTCAATGTAAAGCTGGAAGTCCTAGCTAGAGCAATTAGTAAAAGAAAGAAATAAATGGCATCCATATTGGAAAGAAAGACATCAAATTATACTTGTTTGCAGATTATATAATCTTATATTTTGAAAAACCTAAAGACTCCACAAAAAACTGTTAGAATAACTATATTCTGAATGTGATAAACACATTCAGTAAAGTTGCAGGATGAAAAATCAATATGCAAAAATCAGTAGCATTTCTATATGCCAACAGTAAAATTCTTAAAAAGAAATCAAGATAGCATTCCCATTTACAATAGATAACAGAGAAAATAAAATTCCTAGGAATAAACTTAACCAAAGAATTGAAAGATCTCTATAATGACAACCATAAAACACTGATGCAAGAAATTGAAGAGGACACCAAAAAGTATAGATATTCCATGTTCATGGATTTGAAGAACCAATATCTTTCAAATGTCCATATTACCAAAGCAAATCTACAGATTCAATGCAATACTGATCAAAATATCTAATACATTCTTCACAGAAATAGAACAAACAATGCTAAAATTTTTATGGAACCTCAAAAGATCCAGAATAGTCAAAGCTATCCTGAGCCAAAAAGCAACACTGGAGGAATCACATTACTTGACTTCAGATTAAACTACTGAACCATAGTAACTAAAGCAGCATGGTACTGGCATAAAAACAGATACATAGACCAGTGGAACAGAATAGAGAACCCAGAAACAAATCCATACGTCTACAGTGAACCTATTTTCAGTAAAGGTGCCAAGAACAAACATCAAGAAAAGAGTCTGGGAAGAGTAGTGGTGGGGAAGTGGGTATAGTTAATGGGTACAAAAGAAACAGAAAGACTGAATAAGACCTAGTATTTATTTGCTAACACAACAGGCTGACTATAGTAAAAAATAATTTAATTTTGCATTTAAAAACAACTAAAAGAGTATAACGGGATTGTTTATAACACAAAGGATAAATGCTTGAAGTAATGGATAAAAAAAAGAAATTATTGCTGTCTACTTGGAGAGCTGGATAATTTCTTCCTCATGTTTCTTAATAGAGATTTCCATTTGGCCTGAGTCATTAATCCAAGTACAATAGGCTATATTAGCAATTGCTTAGGCTGCACATTTGCCAATAAGGATGAAATCTATAACAATTCCAGCATTCCGAACATCCCTAGTCAATGAGTTGAGGATAAGCCAAATTCCTTCCAGCTCCAAGACAGTCTGATTGGTTACTTCATCTAAATTCAAAACAAATATTTTAGCACTTTTTCTAATTTGATGACTCACATTGTAGTAATAACTGCCAAAAACAGCTAATAAGTAAGGAGTCAGTTATCCCTCAACAAATCTACCTTGGAAAATCCAGGGCTGCCTCATTTTAGAGAGAATGCCTCAGTCTTCTGAGCTCTCGGATTTACTGGTGGTGTTTCATTAAAGACTTGCTCTCTTATCACCACCTGTATTTCAATATAAACATTGAAAATAACAATATTTTTTGGAAGGGAAGGAAGTTAATTCCTAGCTTCTACACAAGAACTATAATCCCAGCAATATGCACATGTTGTCTCAGGGGAGAAAAGACATATTATGATTGTTGAGGTCCTGCTCATGGGATCTCGAACAATCAATGTGGGGGCACAAGTTGATTCTGCCTCAAATGTGTTCTCCAGGCTCACTGGTAGATAGAGTCTAGTTCCTGATTTTGAAAAGACTCTGAAGGCAGTTCCATCTGTCCTGCTTTTTTTTTTTTTGCCATCATTTGGATGCTATTCATTTGCCCCAGGCAATAATGAGAATGTGGATGGTGGACTTATGGAGGTAGAGAGGAGACTTTTCTTTGGGAGTTGCAAAAGCTGGAATCATTCCCTGTTGTTTGCGATAGACCTATTGATAAGGTTAGAAGAAAAAGCAATGGTTAGAGATGTCTGGTTAGGATAGATAACCCAGCAAACAATTTAAAGTGTGTGCAACAGTTTTTGTTGTGTCATCACCAGGACATT
Organism: Symphalangus syndactylus; assembly: GCF_028878055.3. Taxonomy (NCBI): domain Eukaryota; kingdom Metazoa; phylum Chordata; class Mammalia; order Primates; family Hylobatidae; genus Symphalangus; species Symphalangus syndactylus. Next base: position 100,101,859 of record NC_072428.2, on the reverse strand, counting down.
TTTCTTGGTATGAAAGGATCCAGGACAGTTCTGAAACAAAAAAATCACTAATGTGTCTCCCCCATCTATCTACACCTCAGGGGCCTAATGGATTGCTTTCTGGGGAGCCAGGGTAGTTGCTTTTCCTCCAATACCCCAAAATTGGTGTTTCTAATTCCTTTAAGGGGAACTCCACACTTTGAAGCATCTTCTGTGCACACCCAGAGCTTTCACATAGTGGGGTTAGGTCCAAGTGACAAGGATATTTTTTTTTTATTATACTTTAAGTTTTAGGGTACATATGCACAATGTGTAGGTTTGTTACATATGTATACATGTGCCATGTTGGTGTGCTGCACCCATTAACTCGTCATTTAACATTAGGTATATCTCCTAATGCTATCCCTCCCCCCTTCTCCCACCCCACAACAGGCCCCAGTGTGTGATGTTCCCCTTCCTGTGTCCATGTATTTTTATAAAACTCACAGAGACCCAATGTTTCCCTCTCTTCAACTTGGAGAGCAATGTATTTAACCAAGTGGTCATTACACTTACGATCTGCTACTGTGTCAATTCAACAGGACAATGCAGGTGGCTGACCTAAAATTAATTTTGAATTACCGACACTCCCTTTTGCTAGGTTGTCAGACTATGAATCAGGCTATCCTGGGATTCTTGTTAGGGGAAAAATAATCCCATCCAGGGATGTCAGGAAAGAATTTTGCATTTTTGATAGTTACAAGTAAAGATCAAAGGTCTAGTATCATCAGTCTGCTAGAAATAGACTGGAGTAGTGCCCATGGAATATGTTCTCTCACTTAGTGACATCCGGACAAACTTTTGCTCCTATTGATCCACTGGCTTTACCTCAGACAATAGACTAGGGGTATAATTTCCTATAAAGGAATAGCTGCTACTTTTTCATGTGAGGTCAAGTTGCTGCTGAGGATAGGCCAGCTGTGTTCCTGAACATACCATTTTCACCCAGCTAGGGAAGATTATTGGGCCCTTTCTTCCTTGGTAATAATTCAATCTGAATTGACCAACTTCAATCTAGATATATCAGGGTAAATATTAATAAGGCCTTATGGGTGAGACATTCAGTGTTGACAAGAGTGCAGTAGTAATTGTAATGGTCTCTTTTCTTTTTTAAAAAATTTGTATATATTTAGTGGGTATGAGTGCAGTCCTGTCACATGGATATATTGCATAGCAGTGACATCTGGACTTTTAGTCATCACCCAAATAATGTACATTGGACCCACTAAGCAGTTTCTTATCCCTCAACCTCCTCCCACACTTCCACCCATCCGAGTCTCCAGTGTCTATTATTTACACTCTATGTCCATGTGTACACATTATTTAGCTTCCTCATATAAGTGACAACATGTGGTAATGGACTTAACTGTTTCTGAGTCATTTCACTTAAGATAGTGGCCTTTAGTTACATTCATATTGTTACAAAATACTTTTTAATGGCTGAATAGTATTTTATTGTAATATATATAGTATATATAATATTGTAATATATATATACTATTATATAATGTAATATATAATATAATTATATATAATTATATATAATATAATTACAAATATAAATATATAATGTAATATATAGTAGTATATATAATATTGTAATATATAGTATATATATTGTCATATATAGTGTATATATATTATATTGTAATATATATATTATATTGTAATATATATTATATTGTAATATATATATTATATTGTAATATATATATTATATTGTTTTATATATATATATATATATATTACACCTTCTTTATCCAATCATTCATTGATGGACACTTAGGTTGATTCCATATCTTTGCTGTTGTGAATAGTGCCGTGATAAACATATGAGTTCAGGTCTCTTTTTGATAAAATGATTTGTTTTCCTTTGGGTCAATACCCAACAGCGGGATTGCTGGATGGAATGCAAATTCTGTTTTTAGTTATTTGAGAAATTTCCATACTCTTTTCCTCAGAGGTTTTACTAATTTACATTCCCATCAACAGTGTATAAATGTTCCCTTTTCTCCTTTTCTCTGCATCCTCACCAACATCTGTTCTTTTTTGACTTTTTAACAATAGCCATTTTCACTGGTGTAAGATAATATCTCATGTGGTTTTAATTTGCGATTCTCTTAATGATTAGTGATGTTGAAAATTTTTTGTATGCTTATTGGCCATTTGTATGTCTTCTTTTGAACAATGTCTGTTCATGTCCTTTGCCCACTTTTTAATGGAGTTATCTGTTTTGGTTTTCTTATGCATAGTTTTCAAAAAAGGTGGAACTATTAATAGTATCAGGGAGGCAATGGGTCCAAAATTCAAAGAGATTCCTCCAGGTGGAGTCTTGCCAGAGTCTCCAACTGACAAAACCATCAGTCTCAGAGATCTATAACTCAAAGATATCACTCAGCATGGAAAACTTGTCTTTAGTGTGACAGAGAAACTTAATTTTTAATTTAATTTAAATCAAATAATATACATATAAATAGCTAATGTGACTAGTAGCACAGGCCTACATAAATATCACCTCTTTGAATTACATATAAATCAAGAACAAAATAAAAGATAAGAAAAATCACAAATGGGTTCTATAAAGAATATTCTGCGAGAACAAGTGAAATATCTTACTGTACTAAAGATAGACTGGATTAAGAAAATGTGGTATATAGACACCATGGAATACTATGCAGCCATAAAAGATGATGAGTTCATGTCCTTTGTAGGGACATGGATGAAACTGGAAAACATCATTCTCAGTAAACTATCGCAAGGACAAAAAACCAAACACCACATGTTCTCACTCATAGGTGGGAATTGAACAATGAGAACTCACGGACACAGGAAGGGGAACATCACACTCCGGGGACTGTTGTAGGGTGGAGGGAGGGGGAGGGACAGCATTAGGAGATATACCTAATGCTAAATGACGAGTTAATGGGTGCAGCACACCAACATGGCACATGGATACATATGTAACAAACCTGCACATTGTGCACATGTACCCTAAAACTTAAAGTATAATTAATAATAATAATAAAGATTTTAATAAACTGTTGGTCTCTGAAATGTGTGTACCATATGGACTAGAAAGACACTTAAAAAAAAAAAACCTTATCACCTATGAAAGGATAAGGATGACAGAAAACAGAAGCCAACTATGAATTAAAGATGTTTCTGATTATGAAAAGGCAAAAATGAGAACGAAATCAACAATCAAAGAACAAAATAATTTCAATTAATTTCTCCTGTAGCTTAAAAAATTATAACTAGGCAGAGCAAGAGAGCTCATTAAACTTTAGATAGAATTAATGAAAAGAGACCCCAAGAAAAATCCTCTTAAACTTTTCTTAAAAGGTTAATGAAAATAATTCTACGCTTATCCAAATTGCCTACAGAAGAACAAAAATCAAGCTATTTTTGGTTTTATATTTGCAGTAAAATATGCCTAAGCTAATAGCATATGTAGAATTTTGAGAGACAAGAGGTTAGTGTTTCTCAAATTTTATGATAACCTAAATGTTTTTGATATTTGAAGAAAAGAGAAAAACATTTGCAAAATACTCAAGGGCTCAGGAGCCTTGCTAACCATGAGTGTTTCTGTACAATATATTGAAAAATAACTCAGTCAACTGACAGTTTAATCAAAACAGGAACACAAGAATGAAAAATTATCCCTTTCTCTGAATAAATGGTAAGCATTTAAAATAGTTAAATAAAATTGCATCTAAAACTACTTTGAAATTAACATTATCAGTCTGAAAGGTAATGTCAATTTTATTGTTGTGAGGATATGTTAAATATAAATGAATTAGAGATAAGCTGGATATTAAGATATATATTACACTTACAAAAACCCATGTATACAAGAGTGGGTGGAAAAGAAAAATGTGGCAAATATTTCATTTTTCATTCTAAATTGTTAACTCAAAAAATAAATGTTAAAAAGTAGTTTTGAAAATTTTAATGAGAAGGATTTGTAAAATAATAACTAGTAAACATTGATAACATTAAAATTACTGAATAAATAAAAGTCAACATAGCAAAAATTTAAAAAATTTTAAAAAGTAAAATGAGAAAGTATGAAAATTAGAAAAGATTATATCAAAAGGAGATATGACCAAACATCTATTATAGTAATAAACACAAGTATTTTTTTTCTCTGTCATGAGGTAAACTTAAATACAAACTACATGACTTATATGAGTGAAGACTAAAATAAAATTTCTTAGAAATGTAAAAAATGAGAAGAATTGTATAGTTTTATCAAATAAATTCAAATCAGATGAACATAAGTAACTATTTTATGTAAAATAATAAACATATCAAAAAGCACTAAATGAGAAAGTAATTTTGTATCCATAAGAAGTGCAAAATACAAAAATATATTTATAAAGCATCGTAGTTTATGAGAATAATAAAAGTATAACAAATATTAAAAATGCAAGAAGACAATGATAGAAACATAACTGTGCATTAATTTAACACAACTTTATAAAGGTGGATTTTATAATATAACCAATAAAGCTGCAAAAATTTCATTTTCTTACCACACTGAAGGATAATATTTCTGCAATAATCACAAAAGAATGGCATTATCATCAGAAAATCAAGAATCCATATATTTATATGAAATCATTAAAAAAGAAGAGTCAAAATAATCAAAATAATATCCTTTATGGAGAATATCCATGTGCACATAGCTTATCAAACCATCAGTAGAATTATTCTGAAATTTAAAAATCTACAAAAATGGTAAGCCAAAAGATAAATATGTGCATTGGCTATATTAAACCAAGAAGTTTCACTGATAAGACTATGAGAAAAATTTTTCAAAATAACCAGGACGTGTGTTGGTAGACACACACACACACACACACACACACACACACACACACACACACAGAGAGGGACAATGAATGTCACTCATTTATGTAGTCTTAAACTGATCATTTAAAAGGGAGAAACACTGTAAGGAAGAAAGTTTATCCTAAATTCACTTATATGATGAACGAAGTCTCTATTAAAGTTTCAATGGATTTCTTAAGAAGAGGACATGCTAGAATTAAAATTCAAGAATAATGTCAAAGTGAATTTTAAAACCAAATGATGAGCAAGCTCCTTGACTTTATATTCCAGATAATGTGACAGTATTTTGTATATAACAATATTATTGTGAAAGGAAATAAACAGATCAATGGAAAAAATAGCTCTTGTAAAGAGTTGAAATATATTACAAGATACTGATGTTGAACAAGGGATGCAAATCAAAATGTATTTCAATATATATTTCAGTCTGCAACATATTATTGGAAAATTAGCTATTTAAAAACACATATTTAAACCTTACAACAAACATGAAATAAAGCCAAGAAGCATTAAAATATTAACCACAAAACTTCATATTATAAAAGCAAGATGATTCAATATCCTTAAAACATAAAAATTATATGCAGTATATATAAATTTTATATAAAAGTAATGTATTTTATATAAATATATAAAAATAAAATGCTGTTACCTCAAATGAAAATTAGCAAATGACACAACCTTCTACTCACAAAAAATAGAAATAATATATGTGACCAGTTAAACTACAAAGAACATTTTTCTACCATACATAAATGAAAGCTAAACTGAAACTAAAAGCTATTATCCTGGGTTCAGTTTTATCTTATGAGCTTTTAAAAGCAGGAGCAGAAGGCAGAAGTGTCAGTCAGAAATGGCACGGAAGGAGGGAGGAGAGATGAAACAGAAGGGGAGTTTGGGGAGATTAGAAGCATGAGAAGGACTCAACCTGCCTTTGCTAGCTTTGAAGATGGAGAAAGGCGCTCCAGCCAAAACATTTGAATGGCTTCACAGCCGACATACATCAAGTTATCTTGGACTTCAGTCCTACAACTGCATGGAAGTGAATTTTTCCAACAGCCTGAATGAACTTGGAAGTGGATTCATTCCTAGATCCTCTATAAAGAAACACAGCTGTACTCACACTTTGATTTCAGCCTTGCAAAACCAGGACCAGAGAAACAGCTGAACCATACTGTTCCTGAATTTCTGATCCATAGAACTCTAAGATAGTAAGAGTATTGTTTTATGCCTCAAATTGGTGGTAATTTGGTGAGAGAACAATAACAAACTACTGGAAAAATTTCTCTCCTGATGATTTGGCAGAGATTAAACAAACAAAAAATCATTGCCAGAAGACAGGCACAACTATATTTAGTACTGGCAACATAATTTATCTCAGATTTTCTAGAAACTAATTTCATAGTATGTGTCTAGAGCCTTAAAGATGTTTATAGTCTGTGCTGATTCTATCCGTCAGAATCCACCATTATGACCTGAGCAGAACTACAGACTAAGGTTTAAATATGAGGGTATTGGCCAGACACAGTGGCTCATGCCTGTAACCCCAGCACTTGAGGAGGCCAAGGGGGGCAGATCACCTGAGGTCAGGTATTCGAGACCAGCCTGGTCAACATGGAGAAACCCCGTCTCTGCTAAAAACACAAAGATTAGCCGGGCACAGTGGCGGGTGCCTGTAATCTCAGCTACTCGGGAGGCTGAGGCAGGAGAATGGCTTGAACCCGAGAGGCGGAGGTTGCAGTGAGCCGAGATCGTGCCACTACACTCCAGCCTGGGTGACAGAGTGAGACTCCTTTCTCAAAATACGTAAATAAAATAAATAAATAAATAAATAAACTATAAGAGTATTATCCATAGTAGCAAACGTTTAGAAACCACCTTTAATTCCGAATAAATTATAATCATTTATATGTTGAAATATTATTAAGGGAATAATGTCATATTATAAAAAATATATTTGAATATACTCAGTATATAGTACCAGATGAAAAAGTGTGCTTCAAAAATAAACGAAACCTCTCAATCTCTCTACTGTCTATCCATCCACTCATTAGCACACACATACACACACACCACATTGAAAACAGACTGGTAAGAAATATAATCAAGTGTTAATAGTGGGTATTTCTAGTGGAAAAAAGTATAAATATTTTAAGTCTTCTAATTTATAGTTTTCTGTTTTTCAATATTTTTTGTAATCATGTGAATTATGTTTGTGATAAAACTATTAAGAAGCAAACATTATTTCACATTTTTGAAATAGAAACGTTGCAGCTGTAGATTTAATATGTAGATAGACTCTTAAATATATTAAAATTTTAAATATGCCTCTTACTTTGTTTATCTGGTTTTTACTTTTTTTTTCAACCAGGAAATATTGAATATGTATCTGGGAACACTTGATTTTTTAGAAGCATATCTTAGAGTTGTCACTAATTTTTCTTTTTTCTGTTTCTTGGACTTATAATTAGTGTTTCCTTTTATGCTTACATATTGACATATGAACAAAAAACCTTGTGTTTAGTTTTGGACTACATAGAATCTAATAGCATCTAAATAAATGTATTATTAACTGTGTTCAGCCGATGGAATAACTAGACATCTGTTGCATTGCAAATAAAAAAAAAAAGGTACTTTACTCAATGGAAACAATAAAAAATTAAAACAAACAAAACCCGACCATGTCATCTTCGTTATGATCAAGGCTGTGAAAATTAGCATCATTTCTTCTCTTTTCTTAGAAATTACAGCTTCACAAATATGTTCATATATACTCACAAAGTCCAGTTTTAGCGAAGTTACAAGAAAGATACACTCCACAGCCCCCCACCTCCCATTAAAACTGTTAAGAACAACTGATACTGGGCAAAAGCCATGCAGGAATAGGTAAGAGGAAAAGAGGAGGATCCAGTGGAAACAAATTTCAGGAAATTTTGGTAAGAAAATCCTTCAGAGTTAGGGTATTTTTTAAAATATAAAAGCGTGATCCTGTGTTTTCAACAGTGGAAAAGAAAATTAGAGTAGAGAGAAGTAGATCCTTTAGTACCAACTTGGTTCAGAGAAAACAAGGAGAGATGGACACTATAAGCCATATTTGTAGAAAGTGGTTTCACTCTGGAACAGCAGAGAAGGATCCTTTAAACTATAAAAACACGTTATGATAACACTGGATGCTATGTGTTTCTTCCTGACTCGGTCCCAACCCCCATATCACAGGAGCCTCCTAAAAATAACACATCAGAGACAATCCAAATGCAATGCTGAGGCACAAATCAGCACAGCATAGCACAGAGATACTGCAACAAAACATGTAAAAAGAAGTAGCCAAACTTTCTAATAAATAAATATTGCTGGAAAATGTTACTACATAGCAGATGAAAATTGTGCCAAAATATTTTGGTTTAAATGTCATAAACAATCAATGGTTTCTCTAAACAAAAACTATATCAGAAAAACAAGAATTCTGTAACCAGATAGTGAGTCATGGAGAGAAAATGAAACATAAGAAAGAGGTAGAAGAAAAAAAAAGACATGCTTAGAAAATTTAAGACCGAACTGAAAGGGATACAAGCAAGAAGAGAGATTATGTAAGGCTCAGTAATGATCAAAGATAATATAGTAATTATACATTGAAATAAGAATGTATTATAAAATATTGGAAAGGCAGTAATAGATATAAAAAAGGAAATTTAACATGCCAATAACTGGAATTCCTGAAGAAAACAGATGAAATAATGGAACATAGCAAATACTTAAATATATAACTTAGACTTCAACTTTTGGTACTGATTGTACTAGAGCAGATTCCCCACCAAAAAGAATATAAAATTTGGGTGTAATAAAAAAGCGGCTAGATACCTTAAGACAGTAGAGAACAAAGAAAATTTAGGCAGATTACGGTGGCAAGTATACACTCAGAGGAGTGGAGTTACACGAAGTGGATTTTTGTCTTCCCAGCTGTTATCTTGAGGCCAGATGCAGTCATCCTACTGTGCGCATTCTTCTTCTCTTGAAAATTTAGAAAAACAAATTCAGGAAAATGGTGGTTACTGGAAGGGTGTTCTCAGAAGGTGAAGGGCCAGAGAGGGGATTCTGTGTCTAGCCACATCACTGGCTCCCATAAGTCAACAATAAACAAGCTCTACAAAAACAGTTCTGCCAAAGATAAAGAATATGGACTTATAACAATGCTATAACCTAAGAAAGAAACCTTAACAAAAAACTATAAAATAGAATAAAACTTACAGAATAAGAAAATAAATATTTTTGACAGCTGTATACTGTGTTTGTATTTTAAGCTAAGTATTGCAAAAGAGTAAAACAGTTTTTTAAAATTAAAAAGTTTATAAAAGTAAAAACAATTCAGTAAGCTGAAGTCAATTTGTTATTAAAGAAAGAAAAAAACTTTAAAAAGTAAGTCTACTGTAGTCTAAGTGGGCAGTGTTTATAGAGTCTATAGTAGTGTACAGAATGTTCTGGGCCTTCACATTCATTCACTGCTCACTCACTAATCACCAAGGGTAACTTTCAGTCCTGCGGGCTCCATTCATAGTAAGTGCCTTATAAAAATGTACCATTTTTACAAATCTTTTATACCATATTTTACTGCACTTTTTCTATGTTAAGTTATGTTTAGATATACAAATACTTACCATTCTGTTACATTGGCTATAGTGTTCAGGACAGTATGATGTACAGGTTTATAGTCTAGGAACCATAGTCTATACCACACAGTTTAGGTGTGTAGTGGGCTATACCATCTAGTAGGCTATACTTTGTGTAAGTACACTCTATGATGTTTGCTCAAGGACAAATCACAATATGTTATTTTGATATATTAGATTGAGTTTATATATGTTTAGATTGAATTTGGATAATATTTCTGTTTTTTATTTTAAAAATCTATTTTTAAAAAGAAATGCTTTCTGTCTCCAATTTTCAGTGAAGCCTTTGGTTTTAATTCCTGTTAATATACTTAAAAGACCTTCCCTTACCCTTTTTTCTACCAAAGGGAGAAAAAAATCCTTCCAAAGAGAATAAAATCTAATTTGGCACTATCGTATGTCAGGGAATCACTACTTTTATATCTACCCAAAGCCAATTTTGTTATGTTGCAGACTTTTTGAAAAGAGATTACTGTAATTTACATTTTACTAGGGATAAAAAAAATATCCTTTTAGAAACTGTTGAATGGTCTGTCATTACTGAATTCAGTATCTTCTAGTCTGTCCTTGATGTGAAATATTCTTGTCCTCTGAGTTCACATTTTGTATTTCAGGTCCTTCCACTTTGTCATTTAATCCACATTGCAGCTATATAAAAAATAGGCAGTTGAGTGCTTTTACAAAGAAAATTATCCAACAGAATATTTTAGGAAATAAGATGCTCAAGACCTTTTCACCTGCCAGAGGGAAGAGGAGGGGGCAGTATATATGATAATCACAAATATGAGAAGCCACTGACATTGTGTACTGACAGTGAGTCAATAATTTTCACCAAATGTGTTACAAAAGTTGTGGCTTAAAGTAGCTTGGATAAATGCTGAAACTGATTATTTCCAAGTTTAGTAGAAATAATAAGTGACAATCAATATAAATTTTACTCACAATGATATGTGTGTGTGTATATATATATACACACATATATAAATGTATATACAAATATGTAAATATATATGAAATTTCTCAAGTAATTAACACATTTCTAGTTTTCCTATAGCTTACTGCTGGGAGTATCCCTTATGCCAGTAGTTGTAATCTTTCATGTGACTATGAATTATCTGTGCTCAAGAAGTTAAGATACCTTACTTCCACTCCTAGAGACTTCAATTCTGACAGTCTGGACTCCAGCCTGGGAATTTGTGATTCTGTGGTAGAGATGGATGCACTACACTGTTAAGAAAAGACTTTCATAATCTCTTTCATTTTAAATAGTGGCTTATTCTCTCTCCACATATTGTTATTCTTTACTTGAAAAGTTGAGTTAAGCCCAAAATAAATAGTGCACTTTTCTTTTTACATTCTGCATCTCCACTTTTTGTCCAGCATTGTTTTGAGATAATTCAACCAAGCTTGATTCTTTACAACATGGAGTATATTAAAATAACTTATAATAAGCGTCTTACCTTACTTTTATTTATCAATAATCTGTTCCTTTTCTTATTCCCGAATCACAATAAAGGATCTCTCCTTTATTGTGATTTATTGTTGTTATTATTATTATTATTATTATTTTGAAACAAGATCTTGCTTTGTCACCCAGGCTGGAGGGCAGTGCCAGGATCTCTGCTCCTGCAGCCTTGACTTCCTTGGTCTCAGGTGATCCTTCCACCTCAGCCTCCTGAGTAGCTGGGACTACAGCTGTGTGCCACCACATCCCACATCAGAATTTTTTTTTTTTTGGAGACACAGGGTTGCGCCACGTTGCTCAGGCTGGTTTTGAACTCCTGGGCTCAAGCGATCTACCTGCGTTAGCCTACCAAAGTCCTGAGATTACAGGAGGGAGCCACTATGCCTGGCCATGGAGATTTATTATTTATTGCTCTCCTTTCTTTCATTCTAGTTATTGCCACCCATAATTATTCAATCTGTACCAAAATTTTCCAATCTATATATTCCTTGACCTTGACTTGTTTTGGTTTATTGGCCATGAGATATCTGTCAATTTCTTGAACATTTACTATCTCATGTATTGCAAAGCAGCATAAGATCAAAGCTGCTTGAGGTGAGAGCCTACTAACGTGGTACAGCTTGAGGCATGCCAGATGGTGTCCTGACAAAATAATAATAAGTTCTGGGGTACATATGCAGAATGTGCAGGTTTGTTACATAGGTAAACACATGCCATGGTGGTTTGCTGCACCCGTCATCTACATTAGGTATTTCTCCCAATGATATCCCTCCCCCAGGCCCCCACTCCCCTACAGGCCTTGGTGTGTGATGCCTGCCCCACATCGTGTCTATGTGCTCTCGTTCTTCAACTCCCACTTATGAGTGAGAACATGTTGTGTTTGGTTTTCTGTTCTTGTGTTAGTTTGCTGAGAATGATGGTTTCCAGCTTCATCCATGTCCCTGCTAAGGACATGAGCTCATCCTTTTTTATGGCTGCATAGTATTCCATGGTGTATATATGCTACATTTCCTTTATCCAGTCTATCATTGATGAACATTTGGGTTGGTTCCGAGTCTTTGCTATTGTGAACAGTGCTGCAATAAACATACATGTGCATGTGTCCTTATAGTAGAGTGATTTATAATCCTTTGGGAATACACCCAGTAATAGGATTGCTGGGTCAAATGGTATTTCTAGTTTTAGATCCTTGAGAAATGGCTATACTGTCTTCCACAATAATTGAACTAATTTACACTCCCACCAATAGTGTATAAGCATTCTTATTTCTCCACATCCTGTCCAGCATCTGTTGTTTCCTGACTTTTTAATGATCGCTATTCTAACTGGCGTGAGATGGTATCTCATTGTGGTTTTGATTTGCATTTCTCTAATGACCAGTGATGGTGAGCTTTTTTTCATATGTTTGTTGGCTGCATAAATGTATTAAATAGAAGTGAAAGAAGTGAGGTTTGGTAGTGAGGAAGAGGAAACAAATCAAAGAGAGGTCAGAGGAAGAAATGGGGCAAAGACAAGGAGGAATAATGAAAACAAAACTTCATGAAAGCAAGTTAGCAAAGTAAAGAATTTGCTGATTCATGATTTTACCTGGGATTAGCTTTGTGTTGAGTTAGGTCAATAAAATAAACTTGTTGGTCAGAACTTGAATTTGTGTTTATTAAACCAGTGGAATCTCAATTCTTCCTGCTCATGATTGTGATGGTGGTGAAATGAAAGTGTGTCTAGGAAGCACTATCCACTCTAAAACATTAATCACATTTTACTTTATAATAATGAGGATGGTGAGGACAAGGTTGATAGAACTTGATCCATACAGCTACATGAAGGTAGCCACTATTAGTTCATTCAGGCACACTGCATATGGTGGAAACAATAGCTAGTTCAGGTTAAGTGACAGCTGAAAATTCTGACTCCTGTAGTGAAAGCAATGTGATTTAAATCTGAGGTGCAAATTATTTGTTTACGTATGACTAGCTAGGCCAATGCATAGCAGTTATAGGTGGGAAAAACAGAATATTTTGAGAATAATGTACTGATCCTGGGGAATTTGTTCTTGACTTTTAGGCATACCACAAGATACTGTAATTGTTATTCATTCATTCACTACCAATGGTGGGTGTCTGGATGGTTAATTGGCTTCTTTTCACGCCCTTAGGAAATACTGGAGATTAGGCAGCATGATGCCCCAGACTCCTGCATGCTTTGAGGAGAATGTTAGTAATAGTCTAGTGGAACAGGGATTTTTCTTTTTAATGAAAATTAAGTCTGTGTCAGGAAAGAAAGGATAGATGAGAAAGATCAAGGCAGAAAGCAGCTATCCCTTAAGGACACCAATCTTAAAATGACAATGACAGATGAATGGTGAGCATAAAATGATTATAATGTAACTAAATTATTAAATTTATTTCTACTAAGGAAAGGTTTTTTATTGCATTAAAATAAATGAGAAAGTAACATTGGCCTTTATTCCTCTAAATCAAGGCACCGTACTTAACAACTGATACTATTTCAGTATGTTTACTATTTTAATAATTTTTATTAATAATTTCACAGGAATACACTTTCTTTAACAAAAAATATTGTATATTTTAGCAAAGCATATATTATTATAAGTAGAGAGGTAAAAAAGTACTTTTTGAAGTCTTAATTTTTTCTTTAGTGAAAATATTTTTGAAAAATCTACAATAAAACCTCACAACTTGTAGTCCATAAAAGTACTTTTTAAAATATGTGTATGATTTACACAAAAGTTTGAAATAGTTGTTATGAGTGATAACAAATGTGTATTTTTATGAATGTAAAATAATGTATTAAAAGAGAAATTTCTATCTCTGTTTAGATGAAATGCTTTTCCCTACCGTGTCTTCAGGAGTTGTCAGACTTTCATGTCTAATTTGTATCCTCATTGAACATTGTGGTGCCACGTGGGTAGCTTCTCAATGTTGAAGCTTTTTGGCTCTGCAATGTTCAAAATACGGTTTTACCTGAATCATCTCAGAGAAGCTCTTCATTTAGCTTATCTTGGTATCCTTGTCTGTCCCTCACCCCCAAAACACACACAGAGTTTAATTTCTGACAGATTCTTTTATGGATGCTGTTGGGCAGCAGTGGACCCTCTAGGTCAAAGTGGTGATTTAAATCAGGCCTGTGTCAGGGTAGCATGGCTGGATTCGCTGTGGAACCATGATTCATTTCAGCTGGTGTCCACAAGGATCTCTCAGCATTCATGATGCAGCAGCGACATTCCTAAACTGCTGTGATTCACAGTCTCTGAAAATCACGAAGGAGAAATTACAGTTATATAAAGTGGAAAGTTAAACACTGCTGGTCCTTCATGTCCACAGTGCATTTTTGCTGATTTAAGGCAAATATTGTTTAACTCACAAGGTTCTGTTGACACTAGCTGTTTTCATTATTTTAACTTAGCTTTTTACTTAAAAAAAAAAAAAGTGATGTTCCCCTTCCTGTGTCCATGAGTTCTCATTGTTCAATTCCCACCTATGAGTGAGAACATGCGGTGTTTGGTTTTTTGTCCTTGCGATAGTTTACTGAGAATGATGGTTTCCAGTTTCATCCATGTCCCTACAAAGGACACGAACTCATCATTTTTTATGGCTGCATAGTATTCCATGGTGTATATGTGCCACATTTTCTTAATCCAGTCTATCGTTGTTGGACATTTGGGTTGGTTCCAACTCTTTGCTATTGTGAATAGTGCCGCAATAAACATACGTGTGCATGTGTCTTTATAGCAGCATGATTTATAGTCCTTTGGGTATATACCCAGGGGTGGGGGGAAGGGGGAGGGACAGCATTAGGAGATACACCTAATGCTAAATGACGAGTTAATGGGTGCAGGAAATCAACATGGCACATGGATACATATGTAACAAACCTGCACATTGTGCACATGTACCCTAAAACCCTAAAGTATAATAATAAAAAAAAAAAAAAAAAAAAAAAAAAGTGTACCACATGGTTAAAATCATTTTGTACTAAGACTATTTTCCATTTAAGATCCCTTCCCCTCTCACTCCAGTTAAAATTTCAAAATAAAACCATAGTTCGTTAAAGGGGGGGTAAACATTAAGGAAAAATGTTATTTTTGAATTAGCATAATTAATATTTGTAAGCAGGTGTTTTAAAAGTCTCTGAAAAGAGTTATATATTCCTGCATATATTAGTTAGTATACTTCTAAAATATCTTTTGGTATATTGTAACCTATAGTCTTTTTCAGTGACCACAACACCAGGCAAATAGAGGCCAAATTAATTCCCTTTTGTGGTACTATTAATATGCTGTTAGGTTTGAACATCTAAATGCTGACAGAAAAACCACAGCAACAGCAACAGACAATAGTTCTATCTTGCAGGTTTGACATGGCCAAGTGTATTTTAATAAAATAACATCAAGATTGTCAAGTTGTTAGTTGAATGATTTTGATCATAATAATTGCAAGACTTAAAACTCTGACACATGATGCACAGAAGAGGAAAAGGAAGATGGGGAGGTGGGGAAGAATATCTGTTTCACATGTCTAAATGTCTATAATGTGAAAAAGAGATTTTTTTATCAGAAGAAACTGGAATCACTTATAAAATTGACAAAATAGAGATTTCAGGACCCTACCCCAGAACTATTGAATAAAAAGAATTAGGGGTGTCTCCTGAAAATCTGCATTTTAAAAATATCTCCAGGTAAGTATAATTAGACAGCCAAAATTGGGAACCCCCGTTTATGTGATTCATAATAGAATCAGAATAAATCACTGTTAGCTCCCTAGGAACAGAAACAGAAACAGGAAGTAAATGAATTTTCATCCTTTTTGTCCTATATAATGCCTGTCACATAATAGTTACTGAAATATTTGTTAGATGAATGAACGAAGATACTGGGAGGCATGTTTCATTCAAACGTAATGAAAAGGTATTTTGTCAGCTAGAATTGTCGTTTCTTGTGCCTGCAGCTGTTAAAGCAATGGCTAGATTACTTATTGGTGTCGCTGGTATCAGAAAAGTGCAGGGACTGACATATAGTAAGCACTCAAGAAATGCTTCACAAATTAATGCATAAATTAAATGTGAGTTTATTACTCCAAGCATTTCTTGATCAAATTAAATGACTATGAACAGATCAGTGGTGGAATTATAATCAGATTAATAAGAACAAATGAGCTTATGAATAACTCATTCTATAAGAGAACATAGAAATAATTAAACAACTTTTGGCATTTCTCAAAAATGACAGATCTTCTACTTTAGTGGTATACAAACACCTCTAAGATCTGTTAAGTTTAAATGCCAAATCCACTCTTGATTCTTCAGCAACATTCCTGACCCAAATTAATCACTCCCAACATTGTACCATTCAAACTACCATGTATTTACCTTCTTTTACCATTTATTATTTATTTGAGAATGTATTTGTTTTTCTCTTGTAAAATCTACCTGCCTTGAGAACAAGGGCACTATCATTTTGCACTCCTGCAACCTCCTCCCAATGATAGATCTGTTTGACTTGGTAGTTGTTAACTGTTGTGCCTGAGCTATGTCGTTCATTGTGACAGTGCATGGAGCTCTTTTAGTAACTCAACAATTCTCTTGACTATCAACCAATGTTAAGGTTCTGCTGTTGCTTATCAGGCACTAAAATTGTATGTTGATTTAAAGACAAAAATCCAATTATACATGAATATTTTATGTCTGATTCTTTACCTCATTACAGCACATGGATCTTATTACTTTTCCTTCTTTGGGCAGGGAGGAGTAGCCAGCTGCATGCTCAGTTTTCTTTCTTTTTGTTCCTCAAGATCTTCTTGTTTAAAAAATCTCTATCTATCTATCTATCTATCTATCTATCTATCTATCTATCTATCTTTCTACCCATCCATCCATCTATCATATACTTAGGCAGAGCTTACTACCATCTTGCACAAGATGGTTACATGATCTTCAAGTTTGTAAATGCATTTTACTTGTTCTTTCAGGTAATGGGCTTCAAATGAGTTATACAATATACATTTTGACAGTTCAATTGATTTATGCACCCAGGATGATTGATTTGTGTATTATTTCAAGAATAAGGCACACTTCATTTTACACGGTTCATTTTCACCATTGTCAGACTTTAGTCTCTTGATGGTCTAAAGGAAACGTGAGCCACTTTTTTTTTTTTAAGTTTGCAACTCCATTAGTCTCTCTGTGTACCCTTTCTTCATAGGATTGAAGAAAAATATTTGGTGAATTCCTTCAAAGATACATTATCATTGTCAAAGTTTCAAGTTACCTAGGCTCTTTGATGAATGTGTGATTGGAGGCAAACTTCAGGCTGAGGTTATTGACTGCCTACTAAGTAATCACACAACTTTTATAGTAGGAAGAATAGTACAGGTGGTGGCTGCTAGCTGACCAAAGAGCTCAAGCATAATCCCCCCCACCAGCTTTTCCTTAGCTGACTATTCACAGTATGCTCTATGTACGTGCGGTTTAGGTTTGGTAGAGACTTAGGTAGAGGATACACACAATGAGTGGGTTTTGCCATCTGTTATTTTAGTTCATGGATTTCCTCATATTCCCATGGCTGTGATTTGCCATGAAATCTCTAAGAATTGAAGCTGAAAACAATGAAAAAGGTACCCCCATGGGAATATCTTGTGAAGTCTTAGATCCCCCTCTAGAATCTCCCTGCTCTGCTGCTGTTGATGCTCTAGAACCTGCAAGTATTTTATTGTACTTTGTCCAGAGTTTACATTTTGTATGTGCTGGGAGATGTGTCTGGTAGGAGTTTATTTGGTCATTTTAGTAGAACTCCCCTAGTATTTTTCAAATATTGTCCATTAAATTTTAAAGGAGAATGGCAGCATATCAATTCTACAATTTACCCTCTGAGATCATTTTTAAAAGAACTTGTTTAGCCTATTTGCATAAGTAACTAAGTTTATTTCCCAACATAAATTATAAACTCAGTAATTAAAATGGGGTTAACACTTAGTAATTTAGTTGAGAAGGGCAAAGTTCAGGGAAATAGTTAAGGGAGTCTCCTCACATCTAAAATGATATGGAGTAATCTGCCAGAAGATCAGACAATTAAGGACTGAGAATTAGAATTCGTGGAATCATCAAATCTTGGTATTGGACAGTACCACAGAACTCATTAAGCTTTGTACCTAAAACTAGAATTCCTTCCATGGCATCTCCTAACAACATAGTTATTATGGACTACAAAAGTATGCTGATAAAAATGTTAAACATGGCAGTAAAGTAGATAGGAATAGTTAGCTAGAAATGTTGAAATATCACATAACTTTTCTCATACTGAGCTATTGTGTAATGTTTTCTATTTTATTTTAAAATCTCAAATTTCTAGTTTAGCTTTGCCATTGTATTATTTTATAATTTTTACTGAATAACTTTCATGCTCATAGAATCAAATAATCAGGACACTTCTGGGTGAGTAATGTCATAGTCATACATTAGATACTAGAATTATTTTATTTTTTGGAAGGATAAATTACAAGAGAGTCAATTAAAGCAGTTTCCTGATGACAAAATAAGAAAAACAACTTTGGATCACTTTAGTTTCTTTTATAATCCTTACAAAGTCAACTCCAAAGAGTATCTGAAACATGAATTCTTTTAATATATTGAAAAAATTTAAAAGGCAAATCTAAATGACAAAGAATTATACAATTTCTGATCATATATCAAAATGATAGCGTTAGGAAAGCATTAGCATCTTTCTTGGGGGTATCCTATATACCAACATAAAAGAGCATTTGAAATGAACTTTAAAACTTACAAACCTTTGCCCAAAACTCATTAATTCTCATCTAAAATAATTATAAACATTGGATTAGCACAGTAATCACTTAAAAACTAAATGCAAAGAAACATGTGGAATTTTTTTTCAAATACCCTTAATATTTATGCAGTACACTGCTTCCAAGAACAAATATACATAGTAAATAACTCCAACAGGGAACAGAACAATATATTGAGGACAAGAACGGAATCTAATCAGATTCATAATATGATAATTTTCAAAAGATATACTTAATGTTGTATCCATACATTCCCTAAGGATCAGGGAGGCACTGGTGTTTTATAACAGCAAGAAATTAAAAAATAATCTGCCTGCTTAGTAAATCTTAAACAAACACCACTGCACTCCCACCCCTTCCACCACGAACATGAAGTCTGTGAGGAAAAAATGAAGCATAAATGCAGTTAATCTCAAAATAAAGCTACTTTCTTTCTACATGATAACAGGATGAATGTGGAAGATCCACAATTTTCAAAATGCCAATGTAGGGAATAGCAGCTTTATTTGTATCCTTAAAAAAAAAAAATGCCAATGGCATTCTTGCATATTCAGTTCTACCACAGCGTCTAGTTCACAAAGTGAACTCAATAAAGGAGAATTTAATGAATGGATTTATTACAGCTAAGTCTCCTTGAACACTGTCTTTTATGAGAGTAGACATACAAACTCCCTCCTTTATTATTTTTTGGAGCCAGTTTTTTCACTGAAAGTGAACCAGGTTTCACTCCCTTCTTACATGTACGTGCTCATGCATTACCCTTTCTCATCTGTCCCTTCAGCCTCTCCCTCTCTACTCTTTGCTCTTAGCTTACAAATATGGTCTAGTACTGCTCATCCATAAACACCACAATCAAATTATTTTTCCAGGTCTTTTTTCCATTTCCAAAAGCATAATACTTTTTTTCTTCCTTTCAAAGAGAGCCAAGCTACTTAAAAGTACAACGTACAATTTAGGTCTCTTCCTTACCTTCCTTCATTTCTCAGCACATTACAATTGGTGTTTTGCCCACATCACACTCTATCTAACTGACTCTTGCCAAGGTTAGCAATCAGTGCCCTCGTTATCCACTCTTCCTTCCTACTGGGAAATTTTGTTTTCCCTAGGCTTCAGGTACTTTTTTTTTTTTTTTTACTTTTTCATGTTATCCTCCCTCCTACCTCTTATGACTATTTATTCTGTCTTTTCTCAATACCTCTTGCTTACAAGCTGCTGTTTTCTGAGATTGTGTCCCTGGATCTTCCTTGTCACTCTGTCAAGTCAGGATAAGCTAAGTTACAACTAAATACCCCAACGATCTTGGTGGCTTAATACAACCTTTCTTTTTTGTTCATACTACATGTTCATATCAATTCAACCAAAGGTCTCCTTCCCATGGTTGTTATTCAAATCTATAGGCTTACAGAGCCTCCAATACCTGGAATATACCTAGTCACGGTGGCAAAGGGAAGAGAACATGGAAAATTATGCATCAGCACTTCAAAGTTTCTGTTCCAAGGAAGCGTAAATCTCTCCCTTTTTTGTTGGCTCAAGTAAGTAATGTGGTCAAACCTAACTTCAAATGAAGTGAGTAAGTATAATACCATAATACGCAAAAAAGGGGAAACCAGAATATCTGAGAATGACTTCAATGGCCATTACAGTCTCTCAGTTACCAAGTAAAAATATGAAATATAAACTAAAATATGAAATATAAAATAAAATATGAAATAAAAATGATGGTTTCAATAAGCACATAAATGTTAACAGCTTGAAATCTTTATTTTAGGCTTATATCTCTTAATCTAATTAACTAAACATACAACTTTCTATTAGACACCTCCACTCAAATATGCAAATCTTGAAATCAACTTACCTCAACTGAACTCATTACTAAAACTTCTTATCTTGCTTACCTTCCAAGAACAAAAGTCAGACACTTGGGTGGGGGTTATTTCCATTTTATTCCTCCTCTTTATCTCATATATCAATGAGAACATACTCTAACTCAGTTAATGACAATACTGTTAGAATCTACGACCTCCTCTCTATTCACATTGTTTCCTTAATGTAATCTCTTCCTATTTATTCTTGAATTGCTGCAACTGCCCCTTTTTGTGATCTTCCTTCTACTGTCCAAACTGTCTTTCCTAAACTATCCTTGTCATGGCTGTCAAAATTATCTATGTCATGAATTTGATCACTTATTATTATTACTTTCTTGTTTTTTTGAGACGGAGTCACGCTCTGTTGCCCAGGTTGGAGTGCAGTGGCACCATCTCAGCTCACTGCAACCTCTGCCTCCCAGGTTCAAGCAATTCTCCATCTCAGCCTCCTGAGTAGCTGGGATTACAAGCGCCCACCAGCACGCCCAGGAAATTTTTTTGTATTTTTAGTAGAGACAGGGTTTCACCATCTTGGCCAGGCTGGTCTTGAACTCCTGACCTTGTGATTCTTCTTCTTCGGCCTCCCAAAGTGCTGGGATTACAGATGTGAGCCACCATGCCCGGCCCACTTATTATTTTAAAATGCTTTCTTTTTCTTGTTAGCTCTAGGATAATGTCCAAACTTGTATTGCATTGTCCCTTTTATGATACGATCTTTGATCATCTGGCTAGCTTCATCTCTCTGCTCTTCCTCCAGCTCATCACATTCCATCATCTGAAGTTGACAAGTTCACTAAGAAATAAAGGAGAAGTGAAAATAAAATACACCTTCATTAAGATTTCTTTTTTTAATAAAAAGTCTTGGAAAGAAAGAAAACTCAAGTTTGATGTCAAAACTGAGAGAGCCTATGGTCCTTAGTAGGAAGTTCTAACTCCTTTTAGTCAGACATTGTATTCACCTGGAAAGATTGTTGAGGTCTGAGTAGGAGACTGACAGAGATAGTTTTGCTTTTAGAGGAAGGCCATTAGCATGTCGAAGCAGTAGGTCTTTGAATTCAGACTATGAAGGTGTGTCCAATCATGACATTTAGGATATTTATACCTTGATGAAAAGCTGTATCTGTAGGTAATAGCAGATTACTATGTGAACAGTAATAACACTTCTCAGCTACATGGCAATGACCGAGTGAGTAGGGTCATATAGTACATCGGGCTTGCCCCTTCCAGGGATATGGGAGAGCACATTCTCTATGAACATGGTGCAGGATTAGCATGAGGATGATCATCAGATATGATGATTGGCATTCTACGGTATTTTTAATTATGTAAATGCTGCAGATTCAAGATAGAAGAAAATAAAAGAAAATTTGAGAAATTTGGCTTCTTTGAGACAAGAAAGCTAAAAGAATAACATAGATTTATATTTTCACACCTACACAATCCTTGCTACTGGATCTAGCCAAGGGCGAAGCTACAGTAAGTGGTGAAGGAGGAGAGGTTTTTGTAGTAGTAACTTTTTTCCCTTTTTTTTCTTTCCCTCTACCTATACCTATCTCTTACATTATAATATAATTTAAAAGAGAAAAAAAATTCCTCTAGTACACTGCAGTCTTAGAAAGTATCTTTTATTTCCTACTAAGGGAAAATCAAATGCAAAGAGGAAAGTTTCCCAAGTTACTAGTACAACATTAGTGAATAAAAAGTAGATGTTTTCCTTCAACTGCCTAACACTTATAAGCAGAAAGATGAATTAGCAGAATGACAGGTGTTGGGAAATGACAAAAGGAAAAAGATTACTGATGGGAATCAAATTACTTAGTCCTTCAGTTACATTCCAAGCACAAATAAAGTAAAACAATTAATCTTTTATTTCTGCCACCTGTAAATCTGCCAGGAATTGCATGCTCAATAGCATTAACGAATTGCAATGGAAAGACAGGCTGGGCTAATTTATCCTTTACTCTGTAACTTCAGAGCCACCATATTTGACAGCTGCAATCATTTCCTACAGTGTCTGTATGACAGTCCATGAGGTTGAATGGCCTGTAGACTGAAAAAACCCTCACAATTACATTGAACGGGGGTGGAAATCATTAACATTCACCAGAAAGGAAGAGGCAAAGTACACGATCCCACACTAAGGATAATATTAAGCATTATGTGGCCAATTTCTGGATTGTAAGGCACAAGTAAGGATGGGAGACTAAGAATGGATAAACTAGAAAACAATTATCATGTGTTGTTTCCATTTGTTAAGAGGTCAGAAACTGTAATGATTTGTTGTCACAGCTATGGCATTTTTTAAAAATAAATAAAATGTAAAGAAACAAACAGAACTATCATTTGTGGCAGATGCCACTAAATTTTCACATATTACTGCATTTCTTAACCATAGTTATGATTTTAGAACTTATGTCTTCACCATAACAGACTGAAAAATCTGAGTAGGCACTGCAATATGAAAGAAATCCTTATCTATTATAATTGTACCATAATAAATTAGCCTGAGAATGTTTGCAGACCTATGCCTCAACTCCTGCCTCAAAGCTATGATGTCTCTAAGGCCGTTCAGCCTATTCCTAACACAAGTCTTTAGTATTTTCTTTTCTCCTGATACACAAATCTTCCTCCTTCTTTGTAGTTTTCTCTGTTACACACCTCACCTCACTAAGTAACTGAGCATATGTTCGACCATCCTAGCTTTCCTAACTCCGGAATCATGAGGAAATACATTAGTAGAATACCTTATGAAAATTCTGCTAAATATTAGTTTTTCTCTTATTTTAATGAAAAACTGTTTCTTTCTAATAAAATATCATTTCCTTTTTACCATCCCTAACTCAAATTCAGAAAGACTCTTTTTGTTTATGTAGTTGGTGTTTTCCTCTAGGTTGTCACCCAGCACATTTATTTCTCTTTAGGTTGCCCCTCTTCTGAGTGATTTAGCAGTTGATCATACGTCTTGTCATGACTACTGCAAGCAGTTGGATTTTGTTTGATTTTTAATGAAGCTGTGCATTGTGATGTTTCATTTCCATTTTTGGCCTGTGGTGATAACTTATTAGCAAAGCACAAGGAGAGAAAAGGGGTTGAGGGGGAAGAGAGAGAAATGAAACCTCTCAGGTCATTCTGGCTTCTTCTAATTTTTAAATATATTCTCAGCAGTTGTATCTCCCACATCCCCATAAAATTGCTGAAAGTCGAATACTGCCTAGATACAGGAAAATATGAATTGATTCTGGCCTGTTGGAAATTCCAAGCCCTGTGGAGCTCGCAGTAGTGTTTTCATCTTCTTAAAAATGTTTCTACTTTATTTTTTTCTTTAGAATCAAGCTTTATAGTTAATTGCTGATAACATCATTTTTACTTAGTTTTTTATGGAGCAATCAAGTCTGCTTTCTTCTCTTTCTATCTAGCTTCCAAAAATCATGGCTATTTTGAGAATTTTTTTCCCTCTGAGGTTAGCTAGTTTCCTGGAGTGAACAACAAATGCATTAAATGTCCAACCAAAGAAAAAATGCAATCTGATTTAAAAAAAATGTTTCAAAAATGTGTTCTATAACTGAATTTTGTAATTGTAACTCTGGAGAATGAGTTACCTTGTTTAAATCGCCCAAGACATTCTCCTCGGGCATGTAAGCATTTCAAGATGCTCACAAAGATAGTCTGGGCATAGAAGCAATGGAGTAGTTATGGCCTCTGCTTGACCCCAGATAGCTCTGTCCAACTTTGTATCTTTATAACAGGTCCCCTACCTGAGCCTAAAACCTTGTTGTTTTTTAATGAAAACAAAAATTGAGTATTGATTCCAGAAGCTACATAAAATGTATAGACTTGGAATGAGAGTTGTAGCTATCTTCTGATATAGCTCATCTAAGATTGTTAGTTGTTACCGTGGGACCCTAAGGGAATAAAAAAAGAATAGGCAAATGCTGGGAAAAGCGGTGCAGGGTGCAGGGGGTGGGGGTGGGTGGTGACAGTGGGATTTGGCTATGGCAGCAGTGGCCCAGGATGTCAATAAGTGAAGTGGCCTAAGCGTTGGCAGACCTAGATGGGGTTTGGATAAAAGTGGCTGACTTTTTAATTACTATTTTTTGGTAGTCCAATTTTATTACTATGGTTAAACACAATGATGACTATAATGATTTTTGCATCATTTAGCATTGATACCTTTTGACATAAGAAACTACTACCACAGTGAAGGTGAATACCATATTCATCCATTTAGCATTAATAATTGTTTTTTTAATCTGAAACCGTGTATTTATCTTTTACTCTTATGAACATTTTGTTTTGAAAGAATTGTAGATTCTACACTTGTAATTAATAATGCAGAGATCTCATATCTGTTACTCAGTTTCCCTCAATGGTAATATCTTTTTCAAAAAAGTGTTTGAAAGTGACAAATAAAAACTATACATATTTGTCATATACATGTTCTTTTGAAATATATATATATTATGGACTGTCTAAATCAAGAAAGGTGCCTAAAACTTAAAGAACATGGAGAACCAGCTGGCCAAGATTCAGTGCTACACTATATTTATATTCCCCTTTCTCATCTCCGTACCCACTATTTCTTACACTTCTTCCCTTTTATCACCCCCAAACAGCTAATGAAAATAAAATAAACACACACCCTTGAGTCTATTGGAGAATTAAACAGGAAAAAAAAAACATTAATCTCCCATATAACTATAAAAACATTCATTCAAAAAATTTCTAGCTCTTTAAAGTGAAAGGAGCAGGCCCTCAGAGAGATGGGAATATTATAACAGATATTGAATAAAGCAAATGCAAACATACACACTGCCTCAAAGATCCTTTACGCTCTTCAAGGTAAGTTAAGCAATTTTTAATAAAAATTACTATTTTTCACTTGCTGCCATACTGATTTCTTCATACTTGTAAGAACACATTATAAGGGCTAGGCACAGTGGCTCATGCCTGTAATCCCAACCCTTTGGGAGGCAGAGGCGGGTGGATCACCTGAGGTCAGGAGTTCGAGACCAGCCTGGCCAACATGGTGAAACGCTGCCTGTACTAAGAATACAAAAATTAGACAGGTGTGGTGGAGCGCCTTTAATCCCAGCTACTCGGGAGGCTGAGGCCGGAGAATTGCTTGAACCCGGGAGGCGGAGGTTGCAGTAAGCCAAGATCGCGCCATTGCACTCCAGCCTGGGAGACAGAGCAAGATTCTGTCTCAGAACAAACAAACAAACATTATAAGGAATTATAAACATGTTACTTGTTACTTGCCACTGTTACTTCAACAGTCGCTACCAGGTGATAGGTATTGGGATTTAGAAGGGAATCCCAAGAAGTAGGAATGGAAGATGGTAGATAAATGACCACAACTTGCTTCATATCACTGAGTGATTCACTCATTCTTGTTGGCTCTGTTTCAATGAACTAGTTGCCAAGCCTAAGTGAAAAGGAGATTTAAAAGAATAAAAACACACAACCCTCAACCTGGCTTTAAGAGCCAAGAATTCAAAGGCTTAAAGCAGATTCTTCCCCATGTTTTAGTTTAACTTCCTATGTTGAGGATTCAGAAAAATGACATGGGATGGAATATATTTTCTCGCCTCTGTTTTCCATGTATATCCACCTTCCCCAGGATCTAGGTTTGATAAGTAGTATTTGTAGTATAGTTGTCAGTAACTTTTCTGAGCTTATATAAGTTTATGTGGAATTCATTTACAAATGTGTGATTATTATGATAGATGTTACTTTGTAAATTTCAAGGTTCTTTAATATAGCATGGACCTGTTTCCAAATCAATAAATATAGCTTACTCACAGAAAAAAAAAAAAAAAAAGAAAGGGAATTCCAAATGTAGACAAACTTGTCAAGTTTTGTGATGGTCTTTTGGCCTCTGCTTCCCTTAATTTTTTACGCCACTTACCACTTGTGCAGGGCTCGCTTGCAAGCCCTTTTAGTGTGCCAGTGTGCTCATTCTTTCTCCTCGTTTTCCTTATCAGGAAAATATTTGCACCACATTTATACAAAAAAAAATAAATAAAATAAAAGGAAATAAAGAATGACCTTCTTAGTGTTTCTATTCCTAAAATGTTTATGTTTTAAGAGTGCCCAAATCCATGAGTTAAATGAATCACTTAAATAGCAGATTTTAAGGATCAATGAAAAGACGGCAGATAGATTTCTCTGGAAACCACCCAATGTGGGAATACATTATAACATTTAAATGTTAGGCAGACAATTCTTGAGCTGGTTGGCAAGGTCGGATAAGACTGATTGAAGTTTAGTAATTTAAATGTTTATTATTTTTTAAGTAGCAGAGTCTATTAACTGAGTATTTTTGCTTATCTTTCATGGTTGAATAATGCCAATTTCTAGATTTGTTCCCTTGAAAGGGGGCCCTAGGATGCCTTTGAGAACAATTTTTAGAACCCCCAAAATTTTGTAGAATATGTTTTATTCTTATTCTTATTTAGAAGAATGTGTCACTACTTTTACCTAGGGATGATAATCCATTCAGCAATCCAAAGCAACACTCTAGTTCTTAATATATTGCCTTGAAATCACTTTAAAAAGGGGTAGTCAATATAAATTCTCCCCATGGTTTTAGAGAATGTGCTCATAAAGTCTTTAGTGTAATCACGCCTGTAATCCCAGCCCTTTGGGAGGCAGAGGCGGGTGGATCCACTGAGGTCAGGAGTTCAAGACCATCCTGGCCAACATGGTGAAACTCCGTCTCTACTAAGAATACAAAAATTAGCCAGGTGTGGTGGAGCGCCTTCAATCCCAGCTACTCAGGAGGCTGAGGCAGGAGAATCGCCTCAACCAACTTAGTTGGGTTAAAACTAATTCCGTGAAGGCATACATACCCACTATTTTTTAAATAAGATTTATTTTTTAGAGCAATTTCAAAGCAAAATTGAGCAAAACGGAGGTACAGAGATTTTCCATCCACTTCCTGCCCGTACACATGCATAGCTTCCCCCACTGCCAACACCCCCCACCAGAGTGGCACATTTGTTACAACTGAGGAACCTACTTTGACACGTCATTATCACCCAGAGGCCACAGTTTACATCAGGACTCATTCCTGGTGTTGTACATTCTATGGCTTTGGGAAAACACATAATGACATGTATCTGGCATATATAGTATCACACAAAGTAGTTCTACTGCCCTAAATATCCTCTGTGCTTTGCCTATTTATCCTCAACACCCTAACCCTGGCAGCGACTGACCATTTTACTATCTCTATAGTTTTGCCTTTTCCAGAATTGTTTCTTAATATAAAGACATAAAAATTATCTTCAAATTAGAAGCTTGAAGTTTTGAAACTATCTCATTGTAAAAGTTACTCATGCCTCAAGAAACTTAATCCATTGTTACTGTTCTTTGGAGAAAAGTTTCTAAATTTAGAATAAAGTCTCTTTCACTATGAGCAAATCTTCAAAACCATATTACGAACATTCAAACATCAAAAGAAAATATAGGTGAAAGACCCATTTATATGAAAATATTCTTGATAGGCTTTTAACATCAATGTATCACACATATCCTCAAGTACATTGTAAAATTAGAGTTTTCCAATAAACTTGTATTGGAGGGACCACTAATATCCTGTGGTATTAGTCAGGGTCAGTCAGAAGACAGAAAAAAATAAAAAATACCAGTGGGTTGAATAGGAAAAGTTTATAAAGGTTTGTTAACTACTAAGAAGTGGTTAACTATGAAAGGATACAATATGCTACGGTTACTATTAAAAGAGTTAAAGTGGACTCTAAGAGGTCAAGAATTAGCCAGCTAAAAGAAACAAAAGCAGCTATTACCACTAAGTTAGGGGAGACAGGGGAATGATATTCTCCTTTGCCGGCTGTTAGACTTTGTCAATAAGGGCTGCTGGAGGCACATTGCCAGGTGCATGGCTCCAGGAAGACACTCCCTTCGGGGTACCAAGCTTGCTTCGTTATTATTTAGCACAGGGGCCCAGTGACCTGCAAAGCCAGCTCTTTCTACAAATAGTTCAGGAGACCAGTTTTGTAGTAGTTCCAGTCATGTTCGCAGGCAGCTGTCTCCCAGCTGGTGTGCCAGGCCTATGTAGCAGCTTCATCTCCTACCTTCTGACAGGTTTCTTCACGACTGGCACACTGAGTGTTACTGTGGTAGCTGTACCAGCTTTGAAGAGACCTGAATTCATCCTTAGGGAAGACCTTCTAAGTCCTCTGCTCTTTGTTCTTTCATTCCCCTCTCTCTCCCAATTTAGTGGTAATAGCTGCTTTTGTTTCTTTCAGCTCACTAATTCTTGACCTCTTAGAGTCCACTTTAACTCTTTCAATAGTAACCATAGCATGTTGTATCCTTTCATAGTTAACCACTTTTTAGTAGTTAACAAACCTTTATGTTAACTTTTCCTATTCAACTCACTGGTACTTTTTTTTTATGTCCTAACTGACCCTTACTAATATACTAATTCTTTTTTTGATATAGTTTATTACCATGTCATAGAAAAAGTAAAACTGTCCACATTTTCCATTCAAGAAATTATATTATTATTAATTATCTTAACAAATAGGAAATACACTAGCAAGCCATTGAAAACAGCCGAGAGAGAAGCCATTTTATGATAGACCAATGACATTATTAATGTGTGTGTGTGGAGATATATATATATATATATATTTTTTTTTTTTTTTTTCTAAATTAGTATGATATATTGTATTACTGAAGTTCAGGAAATAATATTTTTAAAAAGTGACTTCCTATAAGAGGATAATATCCCCTACTGTCAAGTAACTAAAAGTTCTATAATGGTTACTCAATTAAGTGGTTACAAATTATTATAGTGCATAGTTGGGTAGGATGAGGAAGATATGATTGTGGGAGACTTATTTTTATCATCTGATAGCAACAATGATAATAACGTGCTCACAAGCTATTTGTAAGTAATTATGATAGTGGATATTGACAAAACTAGTGCAACTTATAACATAATAGTCAATAAAAGGACTGAATAATATGTGTGACAGAAGATACTTAAGAATTCCAAGTCACATATTAGTGATTGGTAGAACTAGGATTGTAGTCAGTGTATACCTAAATCCAAAGTCCATGCTCTTCCTAACCTGGTAATTATAACCTGGAAACGGAAAGTAAAGTCAAAAAGACACCTGGGAAGCAGGCAATACAATATGTTGATGAAAACATTCTCTCCTTACCAAATCAGAGTGATTTTGACGGATTTTTATGTATGTCTTGAGTAATTGTAAACTATAATGTGTTACTGTGCAGTGATTTAAAAACACCTGGTATGCTATTCCTTTGCTATCAATCACAAACCCCTTCCCCTTCTCAGTTTAAAAGCAGCAATTTAAAAGCAGAAGTCTTCCCAGTACATGGCTGGCAGCCAGCACCTTCAGATCAGAATTGACTTCCAGGATAAAACTCAGTTGCCATCCCTGCTAGCTAGTGACAGGATTGATAGAACTCTCCATGTGACCAGAAAGGCTGGGTGCTAGGGAGATGAGTAAAGCAGGGAAGAAAAAAAAGTATTAAATCACCTTTCTACCAGGGGTTCTACCAGACAGAAAGAAGAGATTGGGGTAGAAAGTGAGGTATAGGGAGGTAACACACAAACTGAGGTAAAGGGAAGTATTATAGCCAAAGAGTAACTAAGGTCTGAATTTAGTGATGGCTTACTGAACATAGCTAGAGTTAGAAAAAAAAGTACTATGAGCTATGACAGATATGGGTGCCAATGCTGGAAAGATTTTTAATTAATAGAAAGGCAAATAAGAATAAAAATAGAACAGCAGATATTTGATCAAAGCAACATAGTGATAGTAGAAAAACTTGAAACTATCACAGCATGCAGACAAAAATGAAAATCAACATACAATAATCTGTTTCTAATGGACAGCTGAAGCCATAAGGTGTATCTCAAGGAGATAGTGATGAAGAGAGAACAACAAAAACAAAAATGGAGGAACAGAGAGATGTGTTCCTGGGCTTACCATGTGGCTGCATTGGATGGAGTTAGATGGATATGGGTTATCTTTGAAAGACACTTAAGCCTTTCATATGAGGTTTATACAGACAGGAATTAAGAGTTTGGGGATTTGAGTAGTGGAGAGTTGAAATAGAGGCATGAGACTGGGATTCTTAAAGGGAGGCATGCTCATTAAAGGTGGCATGAAGAAAAACGTGTCCACTGTCACAGGGAGATGCCGGAGTGTGGAACGTGTGGCGTAAGCTGTATACATTTGAACATCCTATCTTTATGTACTTCATGCCCCTTGTTTATGCATTCTTAAGTGTAACTTTTTGTCACCCTTACCCAAAGGTTATAAAACCTTACCCTTAGGTTACCTTACCCAGAGGTTATAAACCCTTACCCAAAGGCTATAACCCAAAGTTATAAAAAACACCTTCCATCTATTTGAAAACACATTTTTTTTCAGTATTTCAAGTAATAGTTTAAAAAACTTAGAACACATAATAGTGATTACAAATACTTTACTACTGAATAATAATGAAACACGAAATGTAAGAAAAGTGTTATTGATAAGGAAAAATACAGCCTTTAATATTTATATTACAAAAGAAAAACAATTTGAAAATTGTTAAGTATCCAAGTCAACAAGTTGCATAAAAAGAATATAGCAAAACATTACCTCATAATGCTGAACTGTGGAGTTATCCCCTTGAGAGCCTGTTAAAAATTGTACTGTATGTGTTAATCCCACTAGATAAAATGGAAATAAAAGTGCAACATTTTAAAAGAAAAGCATGCGCAAAAAAAGCCCTGGATAATTTTTACACAATGGGTGAGAGAAGAATTTATTACATAATACAAAATAACTACAAACCAAGGAAGGAAAATATTGATCCGTTTTGATATACATAAAGCCAAGCAAATAAACAAAAAATACACAGGATGTCAATACACATCACGAACAAAATGTAAATGTAAACCACGGCCTCGGAGCAGAGATTTGCCACACTCATAGCAAACACAGAGTAGGTATCCAGAATATATAAAGAACTACTCTAAAGAAATAAGAAAAAGGCAAAAATTTCAATAGAAAAAATAAAGGAAATTAATAAGTATTTCATAGACATGAACACCCAAAAGGCTAATAAACATTTGAACAGATGTTCATTTTAATAGCTATTCATAAAATGCAAATGCAAACAATAAGGCATTATTTTACACCCATCAGATTGGTGAAAATTAAAAAATTGACAATAACAATTGTTGCTCAGACGGTCTGGCAAAAAAAGTTCTCATGACATGTTGGCAGTTGTTTGAGTTGTCACAACGATTTGAAGAACAATCTGGCAGGATATGGTAACGTCGAAGAAGATATTAAGCAGTTACCGCATGAGAAGTTTCATTTCTGAATGTGTACCTTTGAGGAACTCTCACTTAAATACATGATATAGAATGAAGAAAAATCTTTACTAAGTATTTTCTTTAATAGGAGTAAATTATAAGCAACCTGAAACATCAATGGACAGAAGAAAAGATAAATTGTGATATGTTCATATAGTAAAATAATATTTAGCAGCCAGTGAACTAAAGTTTCATCTGTCAGCACTGGTAAATTGCTAAACATAATATTTAACAAATACAGAAGAATGTCCAATACAAAATGATAGAATGTTTCAACGTTTAAACATGCAAATAATAATACACAATTTAAGAATATATACAGATAAAGTAATAACATAAACACTTGTTAAAAAAAACATGAAATACCCCAGTTAGATTTTCTCTGCATGTAGAGGGAGAATAATGAGGCTGATGGAAGCCATTTAAAGATGTGCAATCCCTTTGTAGTGTTTTACTTCAAAAATTATGAAGAGACTATGGCAAAATAAAATCTGATGAATTAAAATGTGTATCTAACTAGGATATATTTTAATTCTTAGAGACTGACTAAAAGTTAGGAATCAGCCCCAATGGCCCAGCCAGGCAATACTTTAGAAGAGATTAGAAAGCATATTTTAGAGGGAAAATAGACAAGCCTTCGGCATCTCTTTAGATCTTTTCCCTGAATGATGATAAATAACTTTAAATACATGGATGGTTTCTAGGTGAAAACTTTCAGGTAAAGGAGAAATCAAAGTCATTTGCAGCAATGCAAGGAAAGGGCAGAGAGAAGAAGGTAATTATTAAAAGTTAACTGTGTACCATTCTGGGCAATATACACTCTGCTCAGGTTATTGTTTTTTATCTGGTTAGCCCAGGAAAATTTCTTTTGCCCTGCTGAACGTCTAATGGTAACAACAATAATGGTCACAAATGCTGGTTTCCAGGATGAATAGTAGAAACAAAAATCTCTGATGTGCAATTTCTTATAGATGCTGAGGCTTGCCAAATTCAGCTTCTTTGAATTATACATTAAGAAAGAGAGAAATAAATGAGGAAATTAAGAGATGCAAGAATCAAGGAAACAATGAAGTTTCTATCTTTGGCCTGAGAACCAGAATACCTGGAATCTAGTCCAGTCTATTTCATTAAAGGGATGTTTTGTTCTGTTTGCTTGTTTGTTTCAGGTAAATCAGCTTTCTGGATTTCAGTTTCCTCCATCATAATATAAGAGCATTGAATTAATGTTAGCTCCTTTCCATTTAAACTCCATTTGCTCTACAATTCTAAATCCGTATTTGAAGATTCTCATCTTTCTGACATAGAATTGCAGAGGGATGGATTACTGTCATTCCTTACTGATGTCCCAAAGATGATGAGTTCCTTGTTGGCTTAAGCCTGGTACTTCTTAGTCAATAGAGCAATACTAAGCTGTCCTTGGCATCGGGCATGTTATAGGTATCCCACTGACACAGATTAATTAACTGATCTTCCTAATGAGGCAGGATTCCCATGGCACCTGATCCAGAAATGGTTAAGGATGTCTGCTGCTGCTTAGTTTCCTAACTGTATATGAAGTAGGTTTTCAAATAAAGCACTCTCAGGGATGTCAGTGGCAACTAAGACATTTCTGATGCTCTGATGTTCTTTTGGCAATTGCTGGAGTGTGATATAGTCAGGAGGGCTCTTCTTGGTGCATCTTTTGCTAGAACTGGTTCTGTTTATGTAAGTTACTGTCTCAGTCTCTGGCCTGACCCTTGTTAAAGGAGGCCCTCTAAAGGCAGGTACTACTCTCCTCTGCTTCTTAATACATCGAATTGAATTGTACATATGTGTTGAATTGTTTGATAATAGAACAAAGTGCATTTGATGGCACTCTGGTCAAATTATAGATTTCAGATTTCCCTAAAATAGATCGTATCAGGCTTTTTTTCTAAAAAACTAATTTCAATTTTAATTTTAGATTCAGTGGGTACATCTTCAGGTTTGCTACATGGGTGTATTGCATGATGCTGAGGTTTGGGGCACAGGTAATCCTGTGTCCCAGGTAGTGAGCATAGTATCCAAAAGGTAGTTTTGCAGCCCATGACCCACTCCCTCCGTCTTTCCCTGGTAGTCCTTAGTGTCTATTGTTCCCTCTTCACATCTATATGTACTCAATGTTTAGCTTCCACTTATAACGGAGAACATGTGGTATTTGGTTTGTTTTCTGTTCCTGTATTAATTCACTGAGGATAATGGTCTCCGGCTGCATCCATGTTGCTGCAAAGAATATGATTTCATTTTGTTTTCATGTTTGCATAGTATTCCATGGTGTACATGTACCACATTTTTCTTTATCTAATCCACTGTTGATGGGCACCTAGATTGATTCTATGTCATTGCTATCAGATGTCAGTGAAGACTCTCCATAGATCTCTTTTCAAATATAGACTATATAAGTGACCTGTGAGTCTAGTGTATCAGATCACTAACAGGATTGCTTAGGGATGTAACTGGCAGCTTAGTTTTATGTGTAAGTGATGTTTGTGCTTTGCTGCAGCTAAACTATTTTTCTACATGAAGCCACACAATTATTGCAATCTGGGGAGCAACAATTTTGGTATATAAAAGTAGTACTAACAGAATCCAAAAATGCTGTGTTAACAGTTCACTGATCATTTAATGGGAGCCACATCTATTAAATGTCTTCATGCTGTTATGAGGAATATTTTATCACTGGAAATAAAGCTAAACTCATCAGGAAGTCAGGGAAAGAACCCTACAAAAACAGAATAACAAAGACTTTGTAGTCAGCTGATCTTCAATCTGATAATTTACCATTATATTAGTCAAAATTCACTTATCACTTTTTACTATATTCCAGGCTATGTTCTATGTGCTTAAAATGTGTTTTCATTGACAATTCACAACAACTATATTAAGTAAGAAAGTGCTGTTACTCCTCTTGAATATGAAGCACTCTGAATGGACATGGAATTTGACCAAGGTCACACAGATGGTAAATGATAGCAAAAGGATAAGAACCCAGACAATCTGGGTTGAAACCAGCAGCCTCAGTGTGGTTTCTATTACTCGTCATTAAAAAGTAATATTTGTGGCCAGGCGTGGTGGATCACACCTGTAATCCCAGCACTTTGGGAGGCCAAGGCGGGCAGATCACAAGGTCAGGAGATCCAGACCATCCTGGCTAACACAGTGAAATCCAGTCTCTACTAAAAATACAAAAAATTAGCTGGGTGTGGTGGCGGTTGCCTGTAGTCCCAGCTACTCGGGAGGCTGAGGCACGAGAATGGCATCAACCCGGGAAGTGGAGCTTGCAGTGAGCTGAGATCACACCAGTGCACTCCAGCCTGGGCGGCAGAGTGAGACTCCATCTCAAAAGATAAAATAAAATAAAATAAAATAAAATAAAATAAAATAAAATAAAATAAAATAAAATAAATAAATAAAATTTCTTTCTCTTGTACCAAAACAAATACTGCTAGTAACATTAGCTAAAAAAATTCCTTGAAAACAAAATTATTTGATGTATTCGATGATCTGTTTCTTCACATCTAATGAAATTCTTTTGGAAAAATGCTAAAACTATGAAACCCAGGTAAAAGCCTTTATTTTTTGACATATCTTTTACAGTCATATCCAGTTTCACATGACCTGGCCCATCATGCAGTTTTTATGCCCTACCTAACTTGCACTGAATCTACAAGTTCACAGATTATTTGAAAATCAATCTACAAAATACTATATAATGTTTTAAAATATTCTTAAACCAGAAATTTTTCAGCTTTTGGGAGATTTCATGTCACTGGTCCTCTGCAAAGACCATAGTCAAATAATCAAAGCCCTTTCCTATACATCTTTAATTTTCCCTTCTCTGTCATCTTTGGTAGAACACATGCAAACTCATATACCCAAAAGATTTTCTATTTTAATGTGAAACTTAGAGAATAAATTTTGCATGGTGTCCTTATTTTGTACATAGGTTCTGGTGAAACAGTTGTTATAAAGCTTATAATAAGACTACCTTTCCTCATGGAAATAATTTCATAAATGAGAGTAATGTTCTTGAACTAGGCCATACAAGACTCCTTAACCTCTATTATCTTCTGAGGTTTCTTACTAATAGCAAACTCTATTCACAAAATTGACTTTTGTAGTATCCCATGGAAAATGCGTTTTTTTTTTTTTTTTTGCATGCAGAAGACATATCTTCCTTCATTGGTGATGTCAGAAGTACTTTCAAAGTTAAGCATTCAAATTTCCTCTAGCTACAGAAAAGGAGTCCATAGATCTGACACTTTTAGATTTGAATAGTTCTCAGAATCACCCAGATGTTCATCTTATAACCCACATTTTTTTTCTCAGAATTTCTGTAAATATAATCCCCTTTTTCTATTTGTGCACTGAGAAGTTTCAAGAGATCTGAAAACCTCTGAGGGCACATACACGTCCCTAAGAAAATGATCACTAGCTTTAAACTGAACATTTTTAAAAACCAGGGTGGTTTCAAGACCTTATCATCTGAAGATTTCATGACCAATGTGTTTTGATAAACGGTGATTAACGTTTGTAGTCACCATAACTGAAGATAAGGAGGAAAGTAGAGTATTTGTAAGTAATTCCATTTAGCGGTGTGTTGTCAGTAAGCAGCAGGTATCCATAAACCCTCTAGACTATTTTCCCAAATTATGTTCTATGGAGCACTTGTATTCCTTAAGATATTTTACATATTCTACATTCTGTCTCTCTCTCTCTCTCACACACACACAGAGACAGACACACAAACCCATACAGACATATAGTTCTGTAATAAAATCAACAGAGGAGGAATTGCCTACTATATTATCTCTTCAGAGATCCACAACTAAAGCTCTGAAAAACTTTTTGCAGTAGAAAGCAATTTAACTATTTGATTTAGCATTCCCCCAAAGTATTTAATCTATAGAGTACTTTTTAAAAATAATTTGAAAAATTATCTTTTCAGGAAGGATTACATGAGGATGTGACATATATATTTTTGCCATATATATTTTATTTTAAAATTATTAGCATATTTCAAATATTGTTCACTTTATTTTTGTCATGGTGGCAAAATTTGAACCAAGAAAGAGGAACATAGATCTCTACAGTTATGGAATTTGAAAGATATCTCCGAATATATAATCAGTAGGAAGAAGGTGGCATTTTCTTTTACCTATATTTAATTGCTGATCTGGCAGTAGTGGGCACTTTTCAAAATTCTGCTCTATGCAACAGCTGTGCAGTTTTTCATCATAATTAAATCACTCCTAAAAGGCATCCTTAGAAAAATCATATAACGCCCACTTCAATATTTTCTGTAGCTCAAATCTATTGTGATGAAAGATGTGCTCATATATTCACTTGCTCCTTATCTAGTTGAACAGGATAACAAAATTCAACTATCATCACAAAAATTATGTAGGAGAGCAAACTGGGCTGAAAAAATGAAACTTTTATCATCTTTACATTATTTCTAGAAGTTGGATGTTGGTTATTTTTCCCCCAGCATATTTTTACCGTTACACTTTTTGCATCTATCTATACTCAGAAGGATTTTAAGAAAGCCAAGCAGTATCATAAAACCTTGTTGCCTATTTCTCTCCTGGCTTGCAGACTCTGTGGGGAAAAAGCCTCCCTTCACACCTCCCTACAATCTGTTCCATTTGAATGGATAATCATTCAGCAGTAGTCAGCAGCTGCTGCCTAATGCCTAAGCCTAATGCAGAATCTGGAGACTCACAAAGTCATTAAAAATCTGTCTTGGTGAAGCATGTGAAAGTTGCTCAGGAGGCTAGGGTGTTTACTAAGGCAGCACTGCCTCTTCCTTACTCATTCATGGTGATACCCTGGAAACACTGCATGTATTTTTGTATTCAGAGGAAGCTGCTTTATGTTGGCTTTCAGCATCAGTTAATGGAGGGTAGAAGCAGGCCACAATTTTGCTTCTATTTTTCCTCTTGTGCATCAAAGAGTATCTAGCACAGTAATATTCAGTTGACCTATGTTTTAGATAGATTCATTATTTTTCTCAAATAAAGTCATTAGTGGAGTATAAACCTGATTATAAGCAGAAAAGTTCTGATTGAAAGAAGGCTTGGACATTGGAACCAACCTGTTCGCCTTCCCTTATTTACCCATGACTAAGGTATTTCCATGGAATTCCAAAAATCTGAGAAAGAAAAGAGTTTAGAAAGTAGACATCTAGATAATTTCACTGACTGAAAACAAAATTCCATTATATTCTTTTATAAATAAAATTTTATTCTTGCAGAGTATGACAGAATGGACATTTATATGAAAGATATTAACCAAATTGTTTTTATTTAATCAACTTTATGACGCTCCTTTTTTTTCAATTATTGATTTTGGACATTTTATTTTTTTAAGAGAGGGGGTCTTGCTATATTGCTCAGGCTGGTCTTAAACTCTCAGCCTCAAGAGATCTTCCCAGCTCGTCCTCCCAGTATTGGGATTACAATTGAGAGCTTCCACATCTGCCTGATTTTGAAGATTTTTTTTGGTTTATACTTTAAGTTCTAGGGTACATGTGCACAACGTTCAGGTTTGATACATTGGTACACGTGTGCCATGTTGGTTTGCTGCACACATCAACTCATCATTTATATGAGATATTTCTCCTAATGCTCTCTCTCCCCCAGCCCCCTATCCCCTGACACGCCCCAGTGTGTGATGTTCCCTGCCCTGTGTCCAAGTTATCTCATTGTTCAATTACTACCTGTGAGTGAGAACATGCGGTGTTTGGTTTTCTGTCCTTGTGATAGTTTGCTGAGAATGATGGTTTCCAGCTTCATCCATGTCCCTACAAAGGACATGAATTCATCCTTTTTTATGGCACATAGTATTCCATGGTGTATATGTGCCACATTTTCTTAATTCAGTCTATCATTAATGGACATTTGGGTTGGTTCCAAGTCTTTGCTATTGTGCATAGAGCCGAAATAAACATACGTGTGCATGTGTCTTTATAGTAGCATGATTTATAATCCTTTGGGTATATACCCAGTAATGGGATTACTGTGTCAAATGGTAATCCTAGTTCTAGATCCTTGAGGAATCGCCACACTGTCTTCCACAATGGTTGAATCCATTTACACTCTCACCAACAGTGTAAAAGCGTTCCTATTTCTCCACATACTCTCCAGCATCTGTTGTTTCCTGACTTTTTAATTATTGCCCCATTCTAGCTGGCATGAGATGCTATCTCATTGTGGTTTTGATTTGCATTTCTCTGATGACCAGTGATGATGACCATTTTTTCACGTGTCTGTTGGCTGCATAGATGTCTTCTTTTAGGAAGTGTCTGTTCATATCCTTTGCCCACTTTTTGATGGGGTTGTTTGATTTTTTTCTTGTAAATCTGTTTGAGTTATTTGTAGATTCTGGATATTAGCCCTGTGTCAGATGGGTAGATTGCAAAAATTTTCTCCCATTCTGTAGGCTGCCTGTTCACTCTGGTGGTAGTTTCTTTTGCCATGCAGAAGATCTTTAGCTTAATTAGATCCCATTTGTCTGTTTTGGCTTTTGTTGCCATTGTTTTTGGTGTTTTAGTCATGAAGTCTTTGCCCATACCTATGTCCAGAATGGTATTGCCTAGGTTTTCTTCTAGGGTTTTTATGGTTTTAGGTCCAACATTTAAGACTTTAATCCATCTTGGATTAATTTTTGTATAAGTTGTAAGGAAGGGATCCAGTTTCAGCTTTCTACATATGGCTAGCCAATTTTCCCAGCACCATTTATTAAATAGGGAATCCTTTCCCCATTTCTTGTTTTTGTCTGGTTTGTCAAAGATTAGATGGTTGTAGATGTGTGGCATTATTTCTGAGGGCTCTGTTCTGTTCCATTTGTCTATATATCTGTTTTGGTACCAGTACCATGCTGTTTTTTTTTACTCTAGCCTTGTAGTATAGTTTGAAGTCAGGTAGCGTGATGCCTCCAGCTTTGTTCTTTTGGCTTAGGATTGTCTTGGCAACAAGGGCTCTTTTTTTCATTCCATATGAACTTAAAAGTAGTTTTTCCAATTCTATGACAAAAGTCATTGGTAGCTTGATGGGGATGGCATTGAATCTATAAATTACTTTGGGCAGTATGAGTATTTTCACGATATTGATTCTTCCTATCCATAAGCATGGAATGTTCTTCCATTTGTTTTTGTCCTCTTTTATTTCTTTGAGCAGTGGTTTGTAGTTCTCCTTGAAGAGGTCCTTCACATCCCTTGTAAGTTGGATTCCTAGGTATTTTATTCTCTTTGTAGCAATTGTGAATGGGAGTTCACTCATGATTTGGCTCTCTGTCTATTATTTGTGTAGAAATGCTTGTGGTTTTGGCACATTGATTTTGTATCCTGAGACTTTGCTGAAGTTGCTTATCAGCTTAAGGAGACTTTGGGCTGAGACGACAGGGTTTCTAAATATACAGTCATGTCATCTGCAAACAGGGACAATTTGACTTCCTCACTGAATACCCTTTATTTCTTTCTTTTGCCTGATTGCCCTGGCCAGAACTTCCAACACTGTGTTGAATAGGAATGGTGAGAGAGGGCATCCTTGTCTTGTGCTGATTTTCAAAGCGAGGGTTTCCAGTTTCTGCCCATTCAGTATGATATTGGCTGTGGGTGTGTCATAAATAGCTCTTATTATTTTGAGATATGTTCCATCAATACCTAGTTTATTGAGAGTTTTTAGCATGAAGTGCTGTTGAATTTTGTCAAAGGCCTTTTCTGCACTATTGAGATAATCATGTGATTTTTGTCGTTGGTTGTGTTTATGTGATTGGTTACATTTATTGATTTGCGTATGTTGAACCACGCTTGCATCCCAGGGATGAAGCCGACTTGATCATGTTGGATAAATTTTTTGATGTGCTGCTGGATTTGGTTTGCCAGTATTTTATTGAGGATTTTCGCATCGATATTTCTCAGGGATATTGGTCTAAAATTCTCTTTTTTTGTTGTGTCTCTGCCAGGCTTTGGTATCAGGATGATGTTGGTCTCATAAAATGAGTTAGGGAGGATTCCTTCTTTTTCTTTTCTTTTGTTTTTTTTTTTTTTAGGGTTAATTGATGTTTTACTAATTGGCAAGGTAATTTAATGAGGAAAGGATAATTCTTTCAATAAACAGTGTTACAATGACTGGATACTTGTATAGGGGAAAAAAGAACCCCGATCCATAATTCACAACACACATATCAATTCAAGATAGATCACAAATATAAAAGTTTATGTAATAAAGCAGAATATCTGAAATCTTGGGGTTAAATTGAATAAGACAGAAAAAATATCAAACACAAAAGAAAAAAATAAATTTGACCTTGTCAAAATTTAAAATTTCTATTCATCAAAAGACATAAATAGTCAAGCCACAGACTAGGTGTAATATTCTCAATACACATATCTGACGAGAGACTTGCATCTAGAATGTATAAAGAATTTCTATGACCCAATTATAGCTATCAGGGATATACAAATTAAAACCAAAATGAAACATCACTACACACCCATTGGAATGGTAAAAAAGGAAAAATACTGACAACACCAATATTTGTAAAGATCGGAGGTACCAGAACTCTCATTCATTATATTCATAAATTGACAAATATAATTCCTTCTTTTTCTATTGATTGGAATAGTTTCAGAAAGAATGGTATCAGCTCCTCTTTATACCTCTGGTAAAATTCGGCTGTGAATGCATCTGGTCCTGGACTCTTTTTTTGGTTGGTAGGCTATTAATTATTGCCTCAACTTCAGAGCCTGTTATTGTTCTATTCAGATTCAACTTATTCTTGGTTTGATCTTGGGAGAGTGTACGTGTCCAGGAATGTATCAGTTTCTTCTAGATTTTCTAGTTTATTTGCGTAGAGGTGTTTATAGTATTCTCTGATAGTAGGCTGTATTTCTGTGAGATCGGTGGTGATATCCCCTTTATCATTTTTTATTGCGTCTATTTGATTCTTCTCTCTTTTTTTCTTTATTAGTCTTGCTAGCGGTCTATCAGTTTTGTTCATCTTTTCAAAAAACCAGCTCCTGGATTCATTGATTTTTTGAAGGGTTTTTTGCCTCTATATCTTTCAGTTCTGCTCTGATCTTAGTTATTTCTTGCCTTCTGCTAGCTTTTGAATTTGTTTGCTCTTCCTTCTCTAGTTCTTTTACTTGTGATGTTAGGGTGTCGGTTTTAGATCTTTCCTGCTCTCTCTTGTGGGCATTTAGTGCTATAAATTTCCCTCTACACACTGCTTTAAATGTATGACACTTCTTTTATAAGAGTAGGTTGAAATTGCCAAGTAACTGGAAGCTAGAAATCATCTGAATATGTTTAAATGTTTTCCCTCAGTTCTTCCAGTGACTCTAAACTGTAAAATATTGCTGGTGCACATCAGTTAATTTCAAGACCTTGTTTAGTTTTTATGTTACGTGTTTACCCTTTGATTGAAATGTCTTCGATTTCTGCATTTGGTAAAC
This sequence comes from Symphalangus syndactylus, assembly GCF_028878055.3. Classification (NCBI taxonomy): domain Eukaryota; kingdom Metazoa; phylum Chordata; class Mammalia; order Primates; family Hylobatidae; genus Symphalangus; species Symphalangus syndactylus. The sequence continues at coordinate 100,059,325 of NC_072428.2, read as the reverse complement.
AATGACTTTTCCTTAAGACCTAACATAAGTTTCATCTGGATAAAGTGGATAAAGAGGCCTTTTTATCCACGAGGCAGCTCAGTCATTGTACTCATTAGTATTATTATTATTACCGTCTCTTTAAAAAAAATGATGATGATGGGATGAGATTATTAAAAATTATAAACAGAAATTTATTAATATTACATATTCTATTATACCTTGAAATTCCTATTTTGATATCTTAAACACGTGCTTTCAATATTTTTTAATTTAAAGTATTTTTGTTTTATAAAAACAACTAAGTTTACTAACCCACATTTGTTCCTCCTCTGGTATCTGGTGTCTGGAGAGCTTGTGGGCCACGGGATCTGGTCTGGTATTTCTTTCTTTCTTTTTTTTTTTTTTTTTCTGATATGGTGTCTCTCTCTGCTGCCCAGGCTGGAGTGCAGTGGCACGATCTCGGCTCACTGCAACCTCTGCCTCCCGGGTTCAAATGATTCTCCTGCCTCAGACTCCTGACAGCTGGGACTTCAGGTGCCCGCCACCACACCCGGCTAATTTCTGTATTTTTGTAGAGACGCGGTTTCACCATGTTGGCCAGGCTGGTCTCTAACTCCTGATCTCAGTTGATCTGCCTACCTCGGCCTCTCAAAGTGCTGGGATTACAGGCATGAGCCACCTCACGTGGCCCTGCCCTGGTATTTCTACAGAGACATAAGCTTGTATGTTTTTAAACATCAAAGGAATACATTACTTGATAACTTTGTTGAATTTTATTATTTAACTGAGGATATTTGACCCAATTCACCACATAGTTGATACATGACAAAGGTGGAAGGCATTTGAGTTTTTAGACTCTCTACAAAAAGACACACTGCCATCATCGACTATACAGTTTAGTCTTCTTTATAAATATTGATAACTTGTAAATTTCTTTTTACTGTGACTAACTGACCTTGCATATTTGATAGTAATCTTCATAATAGATTGTGATTCATATGTAGTAATAAATTTCAATTGCTATAATGAACAGATAGCCTGTTTTCATAAGAGAAAAGAAGGAATATAGCTGGCTAAAGAAAAACATACTTGTGTATACCTGTTTTCTAAGTGAAAACATACATATGAAAATTGTCTGCGGATGTTCACATCCTCGGTACAGTTTCCTGCTCCATGATGTTGAGCTTAGCCATATGACTTGCATTGGCCAAATGAATGTATACCAACTGACAGATTTCCAAGCAAAGACAAGCTAAAGACATTGCAAGCTTCTGTAAATTCTCTCCTTTCATCACAAGGAGGCCACACTCGAAAGAATCACATTGTAGATTTCCATAGTAAGATGATGTTTGGAGAAGGCTGAGAGCTAACATACTAAAGCGAAGCCTCAGCACACAACTACACAGATAAGGGCTCCAAAAATGACAGAAATGGTTGTTGCTTTATTATTATTATTATTATTATGCTTTAAGTTCTGGGGTACATGTGCAGAACATGCAGTTTTGGTACATAGCTATACACTTGCCATGGTGGTTTGCTGCACCCATCGACCCATCACCTACATTAGGTATTTCTCCTAATGCTATCCCTCCCCTAGCCCCCCAACCCCCAACAGGCCCTGGTGTGTGATGTTCCCCTCTCTGTGTCCATGCATTCTCATTTTTCAACTCCCACTTATGAGTGAGAACATGCGGTGTTTGGTTTTCTGTTCTTGTTTTAGTTTGCTGAGAATGATGGTTTCCAGTTTCATCCATGTCCCTGCAAAGGACATGAACTCATCCTTTTTATGGCTGCATAGTATTCCATGGTGTATATGTGCCACATTTCCTTTATCTAGTCTGTTATTGATGGACGTTTGGGTTGGTTCCAAGTCTTTGCTATTGTGAATAGTGCCGCAAAAAAACGTACGTGTCCATGTGTCTTTGTAGTAGCATGATTTATAATCCTTTGGGTATATGCCCAGTAATGGGATTTCTGGGTCAAATGGTAAGAAATAGTTGTTGCTTTAAAGCCACTTACATTTGGGGATATTTGTTACAATGCATTATCACAATAAAAGCTAAACTATGAGTGAGAATAGCAAAACAAAACAAAACAAAACAACTGAGATTTAGATATCCAAAGATTGCATTGCTACAAATACTAGAATTGTTAGAGACAGAATATATACTAGCTATGTACAGAAAGTATAAGTAAATAAGGATACAGTCGTTGAAATGTAAAAAGAAGGGGCTGTAAGGTATAAGTAGGGAAAATTGACAAAAATTAAAAGCTAGAAAAAATAATAAAGTTGTTATAAAAGAAGCAGTGGAAGTGACAGTGAGTTAGACGCAGCTGAGTAGAAAATTAGTGAACAGAGTTTTATCTGAACATTCTACAAGGAAAGAAACACGAGTTTGAATCTACAAAAGAGAAATTAAGAGATGAACAGGTTTGCATGAGATGTTTGGCATATATCTGATCAGTCCTGGAAAGAGAAAATAGATTACTGAAAGAACATATGTAAAGAGATAATGGCTGCTAGTTTTCTGAGCTGGTGAAAAGGATGGATCCACAGATGAGGAAGCATGGTATATCCCAAGCAATGTAAATAAAATGTTTAGAAATCCCTAGATGTATAATAAACCAATATAGCAGCCAGAAAAAAAAAATCTTAAGAAGAAGCCAACCACTAATAAAGGAATAAATAGAATGATAGCAGGATTCTTACAGATAATAGAAGCCAGAAGATTATGGCATAATATCTGTAAGGATTTAATAGAAAATAGTTGTTGACTGAAAATTGGGATCTACTCTGTGTCCAAGATCGTAAAGACATTAATAGGTACATAAAATTAAACAACTTACACAAGGAGATATAAATTACTGGAACTTTTACTCATTTGTGTACTTCAGAAGTTGGAAAAATGATCCAAGAATCATCTAAAATGTGAGAAAATGAATATGGACACAAAAGGGCAAATAAGCATTTTAATACAAATACATAACAAATTATGCTGCTTTGTGGGGTTAATTTGGGCTTTGATGAAGAGTTAAGATATTGCATATTGCATATTTATATTTACAATAAAGAAAATAGCAAAGCTAATATTATTAGAAATAATGCCTGTATTCTTAGTGAGTAAATAATAAGAAAGAATAGAAAAAAATATAAGGTAAATTTTAAAAATGAAGAATTTTTTTAAAAAGCAAGAAGGAGGACACCCTGAGTTCACTAGTATAATATAAAAATCCTAAAAATATGAATTATAATAATAATACTCAAAAATTGACTGAACTTTTCAGTCAAAGATAGAGACTGTCAGATTGGATGTTTTAAAAAATCTAGCAATATGTTGATTTCAAGGCCTAAACTTAAAACAAGATAGCAAGGATTTATTGTAAGTAAAAATATAAAAAGATAAATTGGGCTAATATTTACCATGAAAACGAACTTGGTTAACTATGTCAATAGCATACAAAATTTAACTTATAAGACAATACTACCAAGAGTAGGTCATTAGATAATAATGAAGGTTTAATCCCTTGAGGAAAAAAGTCACTCTAATGTATATAACCAGTAAAGTTAGATTTGTATGCTTAGCTGAATTACTAACATATACTAAGAGCTCAAGAAACTTCAACTACTATTATCACTATTTAAATGAAAAATAATCTAAAAATAGAAGATCCATAATATAGACAATTATGGTCTGTATAGATCAATGAGACAATAGAAAACACAGAATTAGACCTTATTACAAAGAAGACTTTAGTATTTGATGAATGAAATACTTTTTCCACAGATTAGTGGAAAAAGTAGGAGGAATATACATAAATACAATAAAAGAAAACTTTTTTTTTTACTAAAAAGCCAGCAAAATGTAGAAATGAAAGCAAAATATATATCTCTCATGAATACATATTAAAATAATACTTTTATGTATATACAAGGTGGGTAGAAAATGGGTATAAATTTCTAGACAGCAGTTTATCAATATGAATCAGTAGTCTAGTCATTCAATAACACATACAGTGGGAATAACATTCATGTGACTAAAAAGGGGAAATAATTGCTTTTACTAGCACCTTAGCAAAAAAAAGTGTCTACATAAGGCAGTGATTCAGTAAATTTCTCTTTAACAGCAATTACTATAAAACTAGTAAAATATATTTTCTAAGAATATACGAGAAAAGAAAATCACTCCTAATGACAAAAAAATCCAGAATATAAAGTTGTGTATAATGTATGATGTAAATTTTATAAAACCCTAGACAGATATAGCCATGGATATAATATAGACAGACCAAACAACTGGCTCCAAATATTGAGTGAGATCAAAAACTTCTGAGTGAATAAATTCATATATGGCTTTCTTTTCTTCTTCTTCCTCTTGTTTGTTTTTTTTTTGTTTTTTTTTTTTTTGAGATGGAGTTTCATGCTGTCACCCAGGCTGGAGTGCAGTGGTGCGATCTTGACTCACTGCAACCTCCGCCTCTCAAGTTCAAGTGATTCTCCTGCCTCAGCCTCCCAAGTAGCTGGGATTACAGGCATCTGCCACCTATCCGGCTAATTTTTATATTGTTTAGTAGAGACAGGGTTTTACCATGTTGGTCAGGCTGGTTTTGAACTCCTGACCTCGAGTGTTCCCCCGCCTTGGCCCCCTAAAGTGCTGGGATTACAGGCGTGAGCCACCACACCCAGCCTTCTTTTTTGCTTTACATTTCAAATTATCTCCACTTATTTATATAATAAGAAAAAAGCTTTAAATTCAAAAACATAATGCATTTTTCTCAGTATTATACATATTTTTCCAACGAAAGAGTAATCTTGAAGATATTACTGAGTAAAGCTTTAATTACTTTTACCGAATACTTTTCTTCAAATTACAATTTTAATTTTACATATATCTATTTGAATGTTATAACATTGAACTCTGCCTGTCTCTGATCTTTTATTCAGTAACTGCTTGATATTCAAAATTTATACTTTTGCAAAACTTAGATTTTTATACATTGCTAGGAAAGAAAATGCACTTGAAATCAGAATACTTAAATTGTACTCTCTTATTTGTTAGCCTTAATCATGGATACTTTCTATGCTAAGTCATTCTTGAAGGAAAAACATCTTGCAGCTCATTTTTTTCGATAAATAAGAAATTATTTCTTAAAAATTTCAAGATGGTTAAAGATTGCTCAATGTTTCCCAGATCTTCAGAACATCATCTGAAAATCATCACAGCCATCTGTTCTCAAACACAAGAGATATGAGAGAACAGTTAGTAAAGATACATTGAACACCCCAGGCTGTAACAAGAAAACATGTCTACATCATTAGAAGACACTCCTTTGACCTGAAAACCATTCTATTTTTATCATTGCCATATCCCACATACTCCATATATCAATAAATTTTGGCTAGGTTGGGCTGTGTTAACATACAGTCCCCAAATATCAGCACTTTACAGTAACAAAGCTTATTTCTCTTTCTTGTAATATCTCTAAAATGAATCTCTTCAGTCAGGTTTTCCCTCTAGGACCCAAGACGGTGAAGTAATTCCTGTTCTGGACACTGCAGGTATAATGGTAAAGGGAAGAGAATGTATTAGTGAACGAAGAAGTGACTCCCAAAGTTTCTGCTAAAAAATCTGCATTTAGTAGTTTTACCCACTTTTCATTTGCCACCTCAAGACAAATGGCCTTTCTGAGTTCAACAGCAGTAGCATTGGGGAAAAAGATATTTACTGTAGTAGCCCATTATCACACTGCTATAAGGACATACTTGAGATTGGGTAATCCATAAAGGAAAGAGGTTTAATTGACTCAGTTCCACAGGGCTGGGGAGGCCTCAGGAACCTTATAATCATGGCAGAAGGGGAAGTAAACATGTCCTTCTTCACAAGGTGGCAGGAGAGAGAAGAATGAGTGCTCAGCGAAGGGAGATCCCCTTATAAAACCTTCAGATCTCACTAGAACTAACTCAATATCAAGAGACCAGGACGGGGGGAAATTGCTCCCATGATTCAATTATCTCCACTTGGTCCCTCCCACAGCACGTGGGGATTATGGGAACTACAACTCAACATGAGATTTTCGTGGAGACACAGCCAAACCGTATCAGATCTAATCCTTCCCCAGAGGGCACAACACAAGTCATATGGCCAGGCATGGTTTTGCTGAAGTACAAAACTGCCTTCACCTAGAAAGAAGCAGCCAGTATTTTGAATAATGTTGCAACCAACCTTAGTCGTCTGAAAATCTAAATCTTTTCTAATATTGTAGATTCAAGATTCAAAAGATACTGATTTAAAATCTGCTATGTTTCTGGAAATGTGCCCTACACTGGGGATTAAGACTCAAATAAGACAGAAAATTCTCTGCTCTGATAAAACTCACAGTGAACAAGCACATATGAATATAACATACTGTCAGATTGTGTTCAGAGTTGTGGCATAAAGCACCGGTTGGCAAATGTTTTCTTAAAGCGCCCAGTAGCAAATATTTTAGTCTTTGTGGTCCATATGATCTCTGTCAAAATTATTTCACTCCGATGTAGAACTAAAGCAGCCACACACCGATTGCAAAGTTGCATTCTAATGAAACTATATTTACTAAAACAAGCAGCTGAACCGGGCGTCATGGTTTGCCAGTCCCTGGACTACAGAATAAATGAGGATGTGGGCTTCTTGAGATAGAATTGTCAGGAGAGACCTCTCAGAGATTGTGAGTGTGCTGAGCTCTGAATGCTAAAGTGACCAGGCATGTGAATACATGGGAGTGGAGTTGGTGAGCTACGGGTACAACCTGTGTAAGAGCCCTCTGATGGGAAAGAACTTGGTGTTGTTGAAGAACAGACAAAAGGCCACTGTTGCTAGAGCACAGTGTGCTAGAGTTTGCAGTTATGAGCGAAGTATAGATTATATAAAGTTTTATCGACCATGTAAAGAGTTGGATTTTATTCTAGGTGGGATTGAAAGTCACTGAACTCTTTGAAGTAGAGGGATGGCATAATTGTATTGACTCTGAAAAACATGATCCTTCAAGCTGCTGTTTGGAGAAGAGGTGGGGTGGGCAAGAGCAGAAGCAGGGTGGTTATTGCAGTTATCTTGGAAAAATATTGGTGGTTTGGACTAGCAGTGGAGATGAAAAGAATTGAGCATGATCAACATATTTTCAAGGTGAAATTGGTTGAACTAATTGAGGGCATCGGAAGGAAAGCAGACATGTAGAACTTCACATTTGGGGGTTTAAGCACATGAGTTGGGGATGAACTCTTTCAGCTTTACCTACATATACAAAATCAATTTGAAAGTTGAGCCAATTATCTGAAGAATTTAAGCAAAAAGAGCACTTTTATGCAAAACATAATTATAATATATCCTATAATTGTTTCATTACTCCATTTGTGTTTTACATTTTTAAATTACAGATTAAATTTATCCAGCCAATGGTAAAATGCACTCAATTAAGAGAACTGGCAATTGCATCAGTTTTAGCTGAGTGAGGCTTTTCCAGTTAGCAAGTTTAGCTTTCTGATTTCAGAATCAAATAGGTTCCCAAGACAAATAAGACTATTTTTTAACATACATACCCATCAATATATATGGAGATGTAACCCCAAATTCAAAAAGTTAGTCTTTTTATTTTTTTCTAAAAGTAGGCATGTGTATATTTATTAAACAGATTTTTTATTGAATACATTGGATATGCTGAGAATACAGGGACACAACAAAATCAAAGCCCATATATGGACTTTATATTGGGAGCATTAGATAATGTTTAAGTAAATGAATAAAGCAATATGTATAAATTGTGATTAATATTTACTGAGTAAATATTTTTTATTTTACTCTTTCATATCTACCTCCTCTTTCAAATTCATTACAGATTTTCTAAATGCATTTACTTTTTATTTCATTCTTTATAATCTATATACTGTCTAAGATTCTAGTAAAAATAGTAAGGGTAAAATCAGTAAAACATTTCAGCATGATCACATCGCCTCAAATTGAGAAAAATCTTTGGCCCTGGTTGACAAGACTATATTCATTAAAAAACCTCATGATTCAAGAAGAATTCGCAGCATACAAAGTATATATGTTTAAGTCAATTCATTATACTGTCATGGTTAGTGAATTTGTTTTTCCATTTTAATAACATTTTTGTGTGGAGAATAGGTAATGGAACAATTTTTCCATTGAAGTGACCACTTTATCAGTTTAATAATTTCTCTCCAAAGTAATTTGTTGTCACCAATTACTGAACAAAGGTGTAATAAGCAAACAGATACTCAAATTATTTTCATTACAACTGTCATATGATAGTGATAAAAAATAAAAGAGAACCATATGAAAATTGATTTTCAGGACTAAATGTATAGTGATTAATAGAAAGCCTTTCAGAGAGGAGAGATTTTTTTTCCTATTATAGGTAAAAAGAGTCGAATAGAGAATATTGAGGAGGTTGAAATTTGAACTGGTACAAATGAGATTGAGCAGAATAAAAATGGAAACTTCAGGCCATTTCTTGAATTGACGTGCAAACAATCAGTAAATATGAAATTCAGATGAGTAACATCTAAAAACTTTTCTTTATTTCTCCATTTATTTCTTATTGCCTCTTTCTCAACCTTTCTATCAACACACACTTATTGCACCTTTTTTAAATCTCATTTACTTTTTTGGGGGGGGAGCTGGTATTGCATCTGAAAAATAAAGTATAGGCTTTCCTTTTATCTAAAACAAAATCAGTGTTCCATGGATAAGTATGCCACCCACCACTTCAACCTGTTGGCATGAGAAAATTCCTTTTCTGACAGTCATACTACCTACCAGTTGATTCTAACAACCCTAGAAAGAAGTGAGATAGAAATTAATATAATGGAAGAGTGTTGATATGTTAAAATAAGTATTAACACTCTCAGTCATCTAAAAACATTTTCATGGGAGGAAATTGAGCTGAACAAGAGTGTCCAAGTAATTTGAGCGTTTTGGAAATCAGAATATTTTTAATTATTGTTTTTACGTTATATTTAACATTTTTCTATCTTTGAGGCTTGAAAAATAAATGCAGTTTCCCCAATGCAACATACTGCAATTTTTCTTTAAAGAATTTTATTATTATTGCTTTAATCAGAAATCGTTGTGGAGAAATATATCCCCTACACACTCATACTGTTATTACTGCTATTTGGTGCTAAATCAAATTAGCATTTGATTCTCACTTTACTTTGACTTCAGTTCAAGTATCTTTTTAAAGACAATATAGCTTTTCACTCTAATTTCCTAGCATCCTTGATTTGTTCTTCCCCCTCCACTAATCCTTTTCTTGCTTTTCTCACTCTCTATGCAAAGTTCAGGTTCTCACCACTTTTTGGTATTCAGATATTCATTAATTAAACAATTCTCTTGAATCTACAATTTTTTCTCAAAATATGACTGAAAAAAGTATTGAACTCTGAATTGTCTAGTATATAAATAGAAGACAGTACTAACAGATATTGTCATTTGTAATGTTTCTTTAATATCACCTCCTTATTTCTTCATATACTCATTAATAAGCTCTCAGTCAGAAACAATTTAAGACAGAAAGATGCCAGGATTTTTTTTTCCTTTGGAAAGTATAATTTTTATTTTATTTCATCAGATTCTACTAAACAAGTAGTCTAATTCTTCTCCATAAAGAAATGAGTTTCTTTCTAGGTTTTTATTGTTGTTTGTGTTGTTTTCTTTTACTGTGGAATAAAATATCAGAAATTAAAGGGGGAATGTGCCAAATTTGGTTAAGTAATTTTTTTTTTTTGAGTTGGAGTCTCACTCTGTCACCAAGATTGGAGTACAGTGGCGTGATCTTGGCTCCCTACAACCTCCACCTCCCAGATTCAAGCAATTCTCCTGCCTCAGCCTCCCGAGTAGCTGGGATTACAGTCACACACCACCATGCCTGGCTAATTTTTTGTATTTTTAGTAGGGACGGGGTTTCACCATGTTGGCCAGGGTGGTTTTGAACTCCTGACCTCAAGTAATCCATCTGCCTCGGCCTCCCAAAGTGCTGGGATTACAGGCACGAGCCACCACACCTGGCCTGGTTAAGTAATTCTGATACAGTAGAGAATGAACAGTTACTGAATATCTATTATCAGTCTGGTTCTTTTCATATATAACTTCACTTAGTCATCAGAACATTTTTACTAAGCAGTCATTCTCTGCCTTTTGTTAATGAAGAAACTGATAAGAAATTAAGAAACTAAAATATGAACCTTGGAAATAACATTAACCTTCTCTAAGCTATTGGAACACAGTAATTTTGTATACTAACCATTAATGTGAAGAAAGATTATATATTTTTTTACCCTGAACCTCTCATGTTGTCTAAAAATAAATTCTATTTCTAGGAGGTGTTCAGTAAATGAGAAATTAATTTCTAGCTTTTATGTTCCCAAGTTCATATCTATAATATACTTCCATAGAACTATCCTCTTTATAAAGACATCATCCATTCATTGGATAAACAATTATTTCTGGAGCATGTACTATGTGAATCTACTCAAGATGATGAAGTGAACAAGGCAGACATTGTCCCTGCATACAGTGAGCTGCATTCTGTTGGGGATGATATGTTAAATAACACACAAGTAATTCGTCCTTAGATATGAAGTAATGTAGAGTGCTATTACAACATATACCTGTGGGATCTGAACTAATTGGGATACACAAAGAAGGCTGAGGATGCAGGTGAGAATACCTCTGCATGGACAAGTAGACTGAGTTCAGATCTTCCAAGGCCTTCTATGATTTTGAAGACATAACGATAACTTGAACTAAGATAATATCTCTACAGATGAATGTAGATTAATAGGATTGATAGATATAGAAAAGTAAAATTAATTGAACTTGTAATTGATGGAAAATGAAGGAAGAAGTAGATATTGGGGAATGTTAAAAAATACTTCTAGGTAAGATTATGGTACCACAATAATGGTGTTTCTCTCAGTAGCTGGAATCAATGGTTTCAGGTGTATATGTGAAGTTCTAAGCCATACCTTGGCAACATAAGTTCTATTGTGTTGCCATCATTGCTTCGGGCAGGGTAATGACAATTACTAAAACCAGTAGTGATAGCATCTCACTGTGTAGAAAATCCATTTGATTTTGCAGGTAAAAAGAACAATTCTAAATTTCACTCATAGTCTAAGAACGCTTTGCATTTCCATCAGTGTCTTTTCACATTTTCATGCTACGTTGTTTGGAATACCTGCTATTAAGCTACCTATTTGATTCAGTGCAATTGTTGACTCTTTTTCTCTCCTCTTACACAGTCCCACAAGTGACCATAGTATTATCTCTTCTGAAACTTGTAGACAACTGCTGTTAGTAAGGCCACCTAACTGCTAGTTACCAAACAGTATTAGGATAACTAGCCAGAATTAAACATATTTATATTATATCACCCAGAAGATAAATGCTTCTCAAAGTAATGCCAACACACTCATTAAAATATTTGAAAATTATATCTTTCTTGGATTCTGTCTTTCTGAAGGACAAAAAATTGGCTAAACCTTATACTTTATAACATTTCATTCCTATGATAACTCTTACTGTGTATAACACACACACACACAGAGAGAGAGAGAGAGAGAGAGAGAGAAATTATGATCTCTAAACATATTTTTCTATTTTCTCACCCAAACACATTTTTAATTTCAGGGAAAGAGCTACAGCTTTCTCTCTAAATTAAAACATGCAAAATGTAAAAAGCAGAAGTACATAGTGATGAAGAGATAATGATTACATTCCCAGCATGCTCTGTGTCACTTTCTGACATCCTTTGGATGACAACAAATTTGTACAGAAGTAATTGAGATTATATTGGAATATTTGGGTATTCTTGATAAACTGTTTCTCAATGACACTACCCACTTATAATTGAACACATAAATATACAATTTATTTTTTTCCAGAATTGTTTAATATAAATGAAAATAAACTGAGACCCAAACTGATAATAAACTGATAGACTGACGTTTGTCTCTTCAGGACCCTCACATATTTCTAAAGAAAAATATGATGTAATAGGATTTTATAATTTTAGTAATCAAAGACATCTTTTGGATAAGACTACAACACCACCAAGAACATTTTTATGAAATAATGAAAACTCTTGTATTAAGAAGTTTATACAATTTATCTGATCAATTTGAATATTTTAACCTATCAATCAATCCATCCATTTATCCATGCACATTATCTTTTCAAAGTTTGTATGTTTATGCCCTTCATGGAACATATAGTTCTGCTCTTTTTTCTGTTGGAATAATAAATCTGTAATATACAGAATGTTTTCTCAGTGATTTACAAAGATATAATCAATTGTGGATTTTTTATTGATACTTAAACTCTTGTATTCTTTTCAAAGGACTTTCTAATGTCAGCTCAAACATTACAAGTTAGTAAGAAATTGCCTTCTCTTTTCTGTTAGAAATATCTAGCACATTATGTTTATGAAAGTCATATTTTCATATACGAATAATTTTATTTATATTTATGCTAAGATCATTAGGTTATTGAAAGGCAGTTCTTAAATTTATTTTTAATCATAAATTAAACATTAAACATATAAATAGGTTTGTTCTTCTTTTTTGTTCTAATTTTCTTTCCAGTGCCTGTTTCAGTATCAAAATTTTCTGTGCTTATGTTTCAAATGTTAATACTACAAGAAAATAAGTATGGTAAACTTTTGTAAAATTGAAGAATCCATATATATTATGCAAGATCTTAATACAAATGATCAATAAAAGAAGAGCTGCTCTAGCTGACAAGCAGAGAGGGCACTCAGAATCTTGTCATTTCAGCCACCTTCTGGCAGCTTTTCGGTCTCCATTCTCTGGCCCTGGGATACCTCAGAAATTACTAGGATTTCTCTAAGAACAGGCTGAAAACCATTGATAGTATAGAGAAGTATCAAAACCATTTATATCAGAGGCAAAAAGATTGAAGTTCTTGATCAAACTCGACCACTGATTTGCTATGTGACTCTTAGCGTCTTTCAACTTCTGTTGGTCTCAGGTACTGAACGGCAGCATTATCTCTTAATTCATGGGGCAAATAATGATTTATAAATCTTCACTTAAAGAAATGTATGCCTATAGATTGTATGTAAGTCAACTGAAAGGTAGAGCTACCCAACTACTGGATTACAATCAGAATTTTTGTTTTGAAAAAGTTAAGATTATAGTGTCATTTTAACCCAGTACAAGTCAACTGAAACTTTATTACATATTCACAATAATAATAATTGTTATTATTCCTATTATTATAACTAAATGCAGACATATAGATGTGTTATTTCGTTTAATTTTTACCACAGGCCTGGATGAAGTCATATTTCCATTTTATAAGTGAGATAACTAAAGCTCAGAGAGGTTAAATAATTTGTCCATAGTTAGTTACAATCATGGTTAGGATTTGAACGTAGGCTTGCTTGTCTCATTTGTTATTCTAGCCAATTATTTTGCTCTCAGGAATGGTCAAGAATGATAAATTTTCTTAAGAAAATATTAAGAAAAATGTGTGCCTTAAATTTTACACAGTGATATGCAGTGAGTTCACTAGAAATTATACATATAAAATATAAAATATGAATGGAATTAAACATAAGGTGTTACCAAAAAAAAAAAAAAGAGAGAGAGAAAACTTATACAGAAGGCATTTGTACTTAGGAGATTTGAGTTCTGGCCCTATTTAGCCATTGATTTTTTTGGTATCCTTTTAGATGTCACTTAACCTCACTGGGTCTTAATTTCTTCATTTATATAATAAATATTTTTTTCTGAGGTATCTCCAAAGACCTTTCTAGTTATCAAATTATGAGATATCTAGAAATGCTGATTGGTTAATTTATATTAAAAAGTAAGAGAAAAATCCATGTAATGGCATTACTTATTATCTAATGAAACATTTTAAAATAATTTTGATAAAGACCATTTTTAGAAGAATATTATGATTCACCTATAACTAAAATAGAAAATAAAAACACACTCATATAAAATCTTATTATCAATAATAATTGAATTATTTAATATATGTCATCTTGAAATTATTATTCATAATACTTTTCACCTTGTAGCTATAAATACATTCCCATTTTAGCAGGTTAATGAAATTATCTTTATAATACTATAGAAGCATTTATTTTAAGAATACCAGAAAGAACATCCTGAAAACCAAGAACTCAAAATGGCTTTTTATCCCAAAGACATGTTTTTAAAATGTATACCTATTCATCCATTTGTTTTCACAATTGGAGCTACAGAGAACTTTGAACATAATGATGTACAGCAGAGGCTTGTTCCTAACATATTTAAAATTTTAGCTCAACCAAACATTGCTGTGGAAACTGAACTGAAATGAAAAATCTTACAATCCTAATTTCTAGCCACTTTCATTTTAGCTTAATTTTAAGATGTTTTGCAAAATGTTCCCATATCAACTTAATAGTTACTATACCACCAAATATGGATCGTGATGATTTTATTTTCTAGATTGGCTGAGTCAGGCTGTATAATCTTCTGCAGGGTAATAAGTGTCAACTGCATCAAGCACATGGAGGTGGACTCGCTACAGAAGGAAGGTTTTCCAAATAAAATTCCAAGTATTTTTTAATTTAGCCTGCTAAGACCTCCAGCCATTCATCGGGTCATAGAGTGTCTCCTTTAGGTTGTTGTTGTTTTTAGCCAGGTTTTGTGTAGTCAGCTTTTCAAGAAATGTAACTGCAGTTTAATCCCAGTTCTTGCAGTAAAAGTCACTTTCTTCTGCCTCCCAATTAACACCTGCAGCTCAAAAACAGAGAATTTCTACTGACTCTAATATTGGAAAAGATTATATAGTGGGTTTAGGGGACATTCCCAAATACCTTATTTCTGACACAGCAAGAAGTATTTGGGGATAATATGACATTAAATTCCAATAGAGAGTAAACATAGATGCTGCGGGTTTGAAGTTATGTCCGATACTCACTAGTTGGCATTGGATCAGACGACATGACCTGGATCTTTGAATTTCCATCTGCAAAAAAGAAGAATCCAGACATACTTTAAGCACATAATAAACCCTGGGTATCTGAAACCAAATGTTGAAATTGGTTCTCTTGTCCTGGCTAAAGTGCTGAATGAACATTGTGCAAATACAAAGAAATTGATAGAGTGAATAGAACTGTAGACCGAAAACTCGTCTCAGATGGCATAATGACAGCTGGGGAAGTTTAGATAAGGAAAAATGAAATGTCAGGATTCTTGTCTTTGAGGTTTGTAGTCGGCTGGCATATGCTTCTGTTGAAGCTTTGGGAAACCCAGCCGTAATCCAATTGTTGAAAAGAGCTGGTTGAAAAAAATACATAATGTGCTTCTTATTATGATGTAGAAAAGATTCCTATTTAAAACTAAGACAACAAAGAACCGTGAGGTTATATATATATATTCAGTTTTTCTAGCTTAAAAAATTGGAGGAAATAACTATCTACATAGTACTCAAAGCAAAAGGGAATTTATGAAAATGTATGCAAGGCTATTTTAATACTGGGGGAGAGTAACACTTAAAAAAATTCAAAACCCAAACACTTCTACCTATGCTATGTGAAAATCTCATTGTAATGCCACTTTATTGAAGCTTTTCAAAGACAGATATGGATGAGTGCTACTACACTGCCACCTGGTGATTAGGCAGGTAGGAGGAATTTCAGCAAAAATTCCTGACAAAAGATCAGGATTTGTTAATGAGTATTTAATAATATTGAATTTCTCTAATATATCCAAATTTGTTAATAACATGAAGGTGCTTTGTATCAGGTCATATATTATTGAAAAGCATGTTCCTGGTAAATTTTAAATTGATTTCTATCAAAATGTATGTGATCTCCATTTCATATCTATTTGCAGCTGTATCCTTCCTTGATTTATTTTAGTTTGGGTAAAGTAAATGAGCAAACTCTTTGCAGAGGTTCAGGAGCTAGTGACCTATCCTTGGAAATGGGAGAGGAAAAGAATGACATGACCTAAATTTATTCTACTTCAAATGGTGCATTTGATGTTTGCAATCTTGACTTGTGCTCTCAAACTACTCATTCAATTTGGAGTTACTGATTTTATAGTCTTATCTTTTTCTTTTAAAAATGATTTTGCCTAGGAAAGAATGGCTTTAGCAATTTAAAGTTGGATATCAAGGCAACAAATACAAATAAAAAAAGGCATCAAAAAGTGTGAGCATTCCATGAAGTTGCATGTTTCCTTTCTGTTGTATTTTTACCCTGGTGAGGTTTGCTAACAGTTTTAATGAGCAAATACAGGTGTTGAGATAACAAAGTTCTTAATTAACTCATTGTTTGGATAGATTTATCTATCTAGTCACAGATAGGAGGTTAAATTTAATATTTACTTTTATTTCCCAGTCTGTTTCTATGCTCATACCTCTAAAGGGTAAGAGAATGTAAAGGGATAGAACAAACCCCTGGGAGAATCTATGTGGCAGAGCCATGCTACAGAGATCCGGCTCTTCCTCAACTGAGCTAAAATAACTTCAGGAACTGCAAAACGGGAAGTGTTCTTGCCAGTGCTTTCATATACATAGCATATTCTTAGTGCTTGTGGTAAATTATGAGACAGTAGTTCACCGCTAATGTGGATTTCCAATTGAGTTAGATCATCTTCTTTTCAAACCACTATTCAAAATGTGAGATCATCTAAGCTTTTCAGTAGAAGATAAAATAATCATTTACGTATAACAGTCTTCAAGTATGCATGATCATAAAGTCTGCATTGCTGGTGAGGCTCTATACAGTTATAAATGCAGACATGTGGAATAGATGTCTGATCCATACACCATTTTTAGTTTCACTATATTCGTAAGAGGACAGACAGATCCTTTTGGTCACTACAGAGGATGATATCTTGGCAGCACGTCTATGTAGACAAAAAGGCAATAAAATGCTAGGAGGTAAATAGTGAAAACAGTTTCTCTTGGAATGGATGTGAGGTGTGGGGAGTTATAGTGCTGTGCTCATATTCTGAAAAAAAAATTCTATCCACTCAATTTTTATTTACTGATATTTTTATTTCCCATGCTTTCCTATTAGTATGTTAGTTTATTAACTTGTCTAGGCTAACAGGTAAAAGTGGAAAGCTAATTAATTTGAGCTGAATTTTGTTCATTGTATTTCTGGAAGCAAAAAAAGAAAGATACAATAATATGGAAAAGCCCGAAGGAAGACTATTGGACAAAATATTTAGAAAAAAAAAGCCCTTTTCTTAAAATGGACAATCACATTTAAAATAATGTGGGCAGTTCTATTCATTGCTCTTTTGAAGGATGATGAGAGATGGACTATTTATGCTCTCCTCAAACTGGGCTATGCCTGCTCCCAGTGTTTCTCCCTCACGCTCACATTCACAATCTTCACCCAAGAGAGGAATATTGGTTGACCAATTTTAGAAGCACTGAATAAGTGACAAAAATTGGTTAGAAAGGAAGTAAAGAAGAAATCCTGTTATCTTCCTCTCTGTATTATAAACTGCCAGTGAAGTGCACAACAGATAGTGAGCACTAATAAATCTTGGTTTGACTGAAATTTCTGAAAGGGAAATCTAAAAAAGCAGAGCTTCTCAATTAGGAAATATGAAGGCTGAAAGCATGTGATTCATTTCTATAAAATCACAAAGAACAACTTGTGCATCAAATTTCAGAATCTCCCTTAAGCATGATGTCCACGGGCACAGTGCATTATAGCATACAAAGCACTTTAATATTCTTTATCTTACTTTCCTTTCTGACCAATTCTGGAAGACAGATAATATTCTTACTATACATTGGGTGAAACAGGATCTTGAGAGATCTCAGAACTCAAATTGAAATCAGCCATTTTTCAAATGTTCATTTTGCAACTGCCTGAGTAGAGATTTTTTGAGACAAATAATAGCAGCCCTACTTTACACACCATAATTTGAACTTCTTACTCTGAGAAATCATTCAGGTACAAAAAAGAATTAATTCAACAGGGCTTTAGAGATTATAGAGCTTTAGAATATTTGGGATTATTAGGGTTGTTCAGTTAAAAATTCCTACTTTGAGATTTAAAACATGGGTAGCAATTCCCACATTAAATCATATCTTTTGATAGCACTGACAGTGCACAATGTTGTACGTCTACTCTCTCTATTGTATGTCCCATAAATACAATGATAACTATTTCAAGTCATGAAAAATTTACATTACCTGCATTTTGAAAAACGAATCTGATTTTAACTAGTAGAAACCATAACTATAATACAAAAACATTTTAGAACATAATTATTCAATAAACATTTACAATATTTTGAAAATGTTAAAGAATAATATTGATTCTTCTGTAGTGAAAAAGCTGTAGATAGTTGAATAAAGAATATCAAATAAACATTTGATAAGTTTTATGATTAATCTTTTAGATATTGAGTTCTGGGGATTACTTTTTTCTAAATACATTGTCATCATATTTGTCAAACTTGTCCTGGACTCTTAGAATAGTAATTTAATTTCTAATTTTGCTCAGAATATATGTACTTTAGATTATTTAAACAAGACTATGTAAACAAGATTTTGAATAGAGAACAAATAAAGGTAAATTATTATAGGGAAGAGCCCACATTGTTCTTCCATTTCTTTTTCAGCTGCTTTTAATTGGTCGACTCTGTTGAGTGTGTCGCCAACAACCACACACAAAAATGGAAACATGTATGAACGACCCTTAAAGAATTAATAGATTCAAGCCTGCTGATTCCTTGTCAACAGGTAAGCTATTTTCTTGCCTTAAGTTTTGCACCCTTGTAGCATATATAATACAAAGGAGGAAAGAAACTCAATCAGAATAAGAACTGGGGTACTTTGTAAACTCCTCTTATAGAAGTTCATTCTTTAAATCTTACGGAAGAAACCAGAAGATTTCACATGATTGAAACAACATTGTGGTAAGTCGTGTAAGCATTTGTATTATATGGGCTTTTCCTTCTGTATATATAAATAAAGTAAAAAAGGAATATTAATTTCTTCTTTAAATGGGCACATTTTCATTAACATTTCAGAAACACTTTAAAGTCTTTAAAGTATGATTGCTAAATATCAAAGTTTAAGATAATAAAGTAGAATGATAGAACAAAAAATAAACCAGGATGAATTCTTCCTTATATTTCTTTTCATATGTCTGTCACCTATAAAAATGTAGCCTAGAACATTAATGATTTTGTGTGTCTTATTTCTCTCTGTCTCTCTCTCTTTGTCAAACTAGGTAAAGTTTTGTCAATATTATTGATCTTTTTAAAGAAACAGCTTTTGGTTTCATTGATTCTATTGTTTTTCTATTCTTTTTCATTTATCTTCACTCTATTCTCTACTATTTCCTTCCTTCTGGTAGGTTTAAATTGCTTATCTTTTACTAATTCCTTAAGATGTAAAGCTAGGCTATTTGGTAGAGATATTTTGTCTTTTTTAATGCGTGCATTTACTGCTATACATTTCCTTCTGAGCACTATGTTCACTGGATCCTCTAAGTTTTGGTATGTTATTATTTTTATTCTCTAAATATTTTCAAATTTCATTTGTGATTTCCTTTTTGACCCTTTAGTTTTTTTAAATCCCCTTTTATTAATTAATTGTAAGTAACACAAATATTCCAAAAATATAACAGACACTTAATGGCATCCTGCATTTCAAGTTTTTGAGTACAACAGATTTATCAAACCATGAATCTGTAAGCAAGGTAGTCAGAATCCCATAGCCCAGTCACAGTGGGAAGCAGATCCCCTACCCTCCAAGCGGCATCTTGAAGGGGGAAAGCGGCTCGAAATGGAACATGATAAGCAAAAAAGCTCACAAGGCCCAAAGAGGAGGGTCCGCTCCAGGGGCAGGCCCTACAACGTTAAAAGAACGGGGCAGCTGGCCCGACCTCTGGCCTCCTCTTCCCTGGCTGAATGTAAATATTTACCAGCATTTAGAAAAAAGGACAAAAAGATAGAACTAAACCCCTGTTTAGGAAAAAGGGACCGAGGGACAGCAGTGGTTAAGCAATCCACTGAGGACCTGAAGGGGAAAATGGACTTACCTTTCTCATATACTTGGCCTGGCTAGGACACCGGGTGCCAGAGAGCCTTCTGAGGGGATTTTCTTTCTAAATGAGGCCTCAGGAACAGGTAGGGGCAGCAGAATAGAATAGCATCCATTTCCCAGGGAAAGACTGCCTTGACATTTCCCATGCTTTTGTCACAAAGCAGCATCTGGGTCACTGTAACCAGAGGTGAGTTTATACATTTACAAAATGCTTAAAATCTTTGAGAGGCAGGAGGAAGCTAAACAGAAGGTCCCAGGCTAACTGAAGGCAAATTCACTCAACCTCTCTAGTAAAGGACCCATGGGCCTACAGAGTGTCCCCTCTACAATGTGCAAAGTGGAAACCCTTACCTGACCCTTTTCCAAACCGGTCCTGGTCCAGAGCTCCTCCTATGAGAGGGACACAAACATCAGGCTTTTGATCTAGAAGCCCAATCAGAGAGACACACTGTGTCCCTGAAGAGGCATCTTAAAGGAACTGAACCTGGCAGGTAGGCAGATTCCTGGCATGGCTTGAATTGGTGCTGACCAGGCATGGTGGCCTATTGCCTCCCAAAGACCAGTCTCAAGTGGGAAGGGCTGATGGTGGGAAGCCCTAGAACAGAGTCTGGGATGAAGTGGCCACCTCTCTGTCTTGCCCTCCAAAATTGAGTCTGGTCTGATTCCTTTGAGGAGCAAATTTACTATCATCCCTCACCCTAACACACGGTGAAACTGGAAACCCGACAGCAAGTAATGGCTAGGCTGGCTCTGGTTCACATGAATGGACCCTGGCTTGGTTTGGCTGAGTAGCTTCTCTGGGGCAAGTGGGAATGGCATTGCTGTGGGGGAGTTGCAGGTGGGCAGGCAGGGTTCTGATGGGAGTGAGGCCTAGAAAGCAGGGGCTTCATGCAGGTGCAGCAGGGACACTCCCAACAAGCCATCCTGGGCTTTGGTCATGGGTTCCACACCAAGCACTTGGACAAGCCTGTTAGGAAAGGGGGTGGCATATGCTCTTTCTCCACCTGGAAAAACATGGAGATCCAAGGGAGAGCAGGAAGGGTCCTTGCAACTCAGTCAGCTTAGAGCCTCTTATTGCTTATTTAGTCAGAAAAGCCTGGCTGGGCCCAGACGGCAAAAGATTTGGCCAAGGACTAACCCTTAGGGTGGGGCTTGGAAGAGAGGCCCCTCCTACAATATTAGGATAGCAGCCTAGGTCAGGCCTTGGGTCCGAAGCCACAGCTGGCTCTAAGAGTCTGAGCTCTTACTTTCCTTCAAGAGACCCTTTAGTTTTTTACAAGTGTGGTTCTTAGTTTTCACATATAGGTGAATTTTACAGTTTTCCTTGTCTTTGTAAACATTTCTAGGTTCATTTGTTTTAGTTTCATGATCACAAAAGATACTTGGTATAATTTCAGTCTTTTCAATTTTATTGAGACTGGCTTTATGGTCTAACAAGGGGTCTACTATGGAGAAAATTCTGTGTGCAGTTTATGCGTACATAAAGTTGGCACATTTTACTTTTATTGAGTAAATAATTCTATTTATTTCTATTAGATATAGTTGGTTCATAGTATTCATCAAGTCCTATATTTTCTTATTAACTTTTATCTACATATTTAATCCATTATTGAAAGTGGGGTATTGAAGTCTTCATTACTGTAGAGCTAGTTCCCTACTGAGGTTTGTTAATGTCTGCTACATTGGGGACTCTGTTGTTTGGTGTGTATATGTTTATAATTATTATATCTTCTTGATGGTTGTTAACATTTTTATCACATTGTATGTCCTTCTTTGCCTCTAATAATTTTTTTGGCTTAAAGTATATTTTGTCTGTATTAGTATAGCCATCAATATCTCTTTTAGTTACTATCTACATGATTATCTTTTTCCCTTCTTTCATTTTTAACTTACTTGTGTATTTGGATCTAAGATGAGTAGGATATGGTTATATCATGTGTTTTTATCCATTCTGCCCATCTCTCCCTTTTGCTTGCAGTGTTCAATTCTTTTATACTTAATAACAGTACTTAGTGCTAAGAAATAACTTACTTATGCCATTTTACCATTTTCTTAATGTCCTGCATCATTTTTTGGTCTTCCATTTCCTCCATTACTATTATCTCTTGTGTTTAGTTGTTGTTGTTTTGTAGTGCACTGTTTTGAGTCTCTTTTCATATCTTTTTATGAATTTTTAAAAGATATTTTCTTGGTTACC
The DNA here is from genome assembly GCF_028878055.3 of Symphalangus syndactylus. Lineage (NCBI taxonomy): Eukaryota > Metazoa > Chordata > Mammalia > Primates > Hylobatidae > Symphalangus > Symphalangus syndactylus. The sequence continues at coordinate 100,037,044 of NC_072428.2, read as the reverse complement.
ATAGAGATTACAATTAACATCCTAAATTTATAACGATCTAGTTTGGATTGATACCAACTTAGCTTCAATAACATAAAAAACTCTCCTCCTGTTCAGTTCTGTCCCTTCTATCTTTATGTTGTTGTTGTTGTAAACTACATCTTTATACATTGTGTGACCAATAACATATATTTATAACTTTTTATGCATCTGTCTTTTAAATCACATAGGAAATAAAAAGTAGAGTTACAACTTTAAAACACATACTAATTTTTATATTTACCTCTGAAATTATCTTTACCAATGACCATTATTCCTTTACACTTTACAAGTCTTCAAGTTACCATCAGTGGCACTTAATTTAGGCTGAAGGGCTCTATGTAGCATTTCACCTAGGGTAGGTCTACTAGCAATACAAATAAAGTGGCAAGATTACTACCAACTTACAGAAACAAAAACAGATTTTAAAATAATTATATGAGCAAATATTAGCCAACAAATCAGATAACATAGATGAAATGCACAAATTTCTAGGAAAACAAAATTACCTAAACTGACTCAAGAAAAATATAAAATTTCAACAGTCCTATAACATGTAAAGAGATTAAATCAGCAATCAATAGCCCCCAATGAAGAAACATCCAGGACTAGATGGCTTTACTGATGAATCATACCAAATATTTTTTAAATTAGCCCCAGTTTTTCTCAAACTCTTTTTAAAAATCAAACATGAGGGAACACTGCCTAACTATTTCCTTCAGGCTGACATTCCCTTGATGCTATAAGACCATTCAATAGGGAGAAAAATAGTTTCTTGAACAAATCGTGCTGGGACCAAATATCTGCATGCAAAAGAATGTAGATGGATTCCCATCTGTCTCCATATTTAAAAATTAACTCACAATAGATCAGTAACTTGAATGTAAGAGCTAAAATCATGCAACTCTTAGAAGAAGACATAGGGGTAAATCTTCATGAGCTTGGATTTAGTAATGCATTCCTAGATATGACACCTAAAAGCATGAATATTAAAGAACAAAAACAGCTAAATTTGGCTTCATTAAAAGAAAAAAAAATTTGTGCTTAAATGACATTTTCAATAAACTAAAAAGATAACTACAGAATGAAATAACACATTTGGAAATCATACAACTGATAAAGGCCTACTATTCAGAATGTATTAAAGAACTGTTACTAGTCAATAACAACAAAACAAAAAAAAATTTTAAATGGGCGAAGTTCTTAAATAGACATTCCTTCAAAAAAGATATAAGCAAGCACATAAAAGGGGCTTGACATTAGTCACTAGAGAAATGCATATCAAAATCACAAGGAATTACTTCAAATCCACTAGAATTATTATAATACAAAAAAGGAAGTGTGTTAGCAAGAATGTGGAATACTGGAACCCTTGTACACTGCTGATGGAAATACCCAAAGTTTCCGTCAGTGCTATTCATAATAGCTGAAAAGTACAAAAGGCCCGAATGTCCAGCAGTGGATGAATGAATTAACAAATCATAAATACAAATATACAGTCAGCCTTCCATATCCATGGGTTCCACATGCATGGATTTAACCAACAGCAAATTATAAATATTTGGGGAAAAAAGTTCTACAAAGTTTCCAAAAAGCAGATCTTGAATTTGCTGCGCAACAAGTAACATACTGAATCTATGCAAGTGAAATGCTGCTGTAGGCATTACATTAGATATTATAAGTAATCTAGAGATGATTCAAAGTGTAAGAGAGGATATACATAGGTTATATGCAAATGCTATGTCATTTTATATAAGGGACTTGTTCATCTGTAGGTTTTGGTATTCTCAGGAAACGAATCTCCTGCAGATACCAAGAGATACCCAGGGACAATTGAATGTGTGTGTGTGTGTGTGTGTGTGTGTGTGTGTGTGTGTATGTGTGTATTACTTAGCCAAAAAAAGAAGTAGTGATACATATAACAAAGTGACTAAACCTCTAAAACATTATACTAAGTGAAAGAAGCCAGACACAAAAGCTCATGTATTGTATCACTCTTTTTAAAAGAATATCTTTTTAAAAGAATTCTTTTTAAAAGAATGTAGATAAATCCATAGGGACAACATATAGATTGGCAGTTGTCAGGAAATGGGGATGGGAGAGGGAGAACTGGGAAGAACAGTGTTATGGATAAGGGGTTTTACTTTGTAATAATGGAAATATTTAATTTTCTAAAAAGGAAAAAAATATTTTCTGCATCTACACAGAGAAAGGATGACTTAAACAAGTGTAAGAGTTAAGCCACAACTCCCTTCTTATTTCAAACCTAATGAATTCTTGAGGTTTTGGTCGACATCTGGAATTTGCCACTATCAGAAGAGAAAGAACAAACTGGTTAAGAATTATGCCATGTGATTGGGTGTTCTGAACCATTAGTCTTTTCAGTAGAGCAATAAAGCTTGACATCTGTATACTAATTCTCCACTTTCCAGTCATTTTCCCACTTTGTAATGGGCAGACTGAATTTTATCACAATACACATTTTAAATTCTTTGCCATGTTCATACAGATTAAGTCTAAATTTTGCATAGGTACTTAAAACCTAAGCTTTTACAAATTGAGAGATCCCAGCAAAGATGAAAAATAAAATCAAAAAAGAATTTAAAAAGATTGTTGAATAAGTCCAGATAGAAATTGAAGAGAATATAATACAGCTACATTCATTTCAATCACTCCTCACTTTGGTATTCTCATTCTGTATCTTTAAAAGCATGATATTCAAGGTTTTACCTCAGTAGGCAGTATCTACCATTTAAGAGGCTCATTTTATTGTGTGAAACCCCAGGTGTCCTCTGTCTTCATTCTATTAAGTGACAATCATGTGGCAGATAGCTTAGTGGGAACTGTAATAACACATATATTATAGAGTAAATTGTCACATTCTAAAGATCATTAAAATAATGATGATTCCTGCAGAGTCATATTAATAAGTAAAAGCTACACCTGTACTGTAAGAAGTATCCAAAACGAGGACTTTTATGACAGAATTTGACATCTCACTCACTATTGAGTGTACTTAGGTTCATAAATTAACCAAGAAATTAAAAAAATTACATTCAACCAGAAGATGAGTTAATAATAGGGTGATGTATGTGTAGGGAGCAAAAGGCATGCTTCCTACCTTAGCACTACTTCCTAGCAAAATATGTTATTTCCTAACTTAGCCTACACTGCTTATAAGCTAACTAAAAATGTCAAAAATTTCAGCCAAATGTTGTATTTTTCTACAATGTATCCTTTTTGCTTCATAGTTTTATATATAATTATATGCTTCAAAATGTAAAACAGACATTTGTATGTATATTGTCTATTTGAAGTTTTGAAGATTGCATATAAATGAAAGCTCTAAACCATTCTCTCAAAGAGTTTTATACGACTTTTACAATTAGAAAAAACATGATCCATGGACCATAGTTTGGTTAACAAGGCTTTAAATTATCTCTTGTTTTGTAATGCCACTTGGGTCAGAGTCAGTGAATAAATGATGTGAACAGGGACGGGAAATGGTGAGTAAATTTAGGAATATTTTTTAACTCTAAGTGCCATTACCAGACAAATATTTTCAGGGGAATCAGTTTTCAGGAATTTGCAAAGCAAAAGAATAAAAGTAAAAGAAAAATAAATAATTAAAATATATCATTTAAAGAATAGTTACTATACATTAAAAATTTTGTCTTTTTCATAACCAAAATCTATTAATAGAAGTTCTGGTAACTTTTAGCATACTAAAAGGACCATAATAGGTAATAGTGGTGAAGAAATGTCAACAAGACTAGCCCTTTCCAAATACATAAATTATGCTCCTAGACAAACCATTAATAAAATTGAGGAGATTCAACACTTGAAAGAAGAATATCTTGGAAAGAAAATAAGATTATGAAGTTTTTACTTAAAGGAAGCTGGAACTTAAACTGAAATTCATCATTTTACTGGGTTGAGAGGTTGAAGATCTGAAATAAAGGCTTCTAGATGCTTAGAAAGTGATGTGGTAAACAGTAGGCCGATAAGGCCTAAAGAACTGAAAGCCCCAAAATCTATGTATAGATTCCTTCTAAATCTTTAGTTGATCACTTAACTGCCAAAGAATTCAGGGTGTCCCATGAAAATAACAGGTACATGAAATGGTTGAAATAAGAGGAGAGTTTCAACTGTTGACAACCACAGTAGAGTTTGGAGTCAAGCCAAGGTAATTGCCTGGTAAAACAAAAATCAATTCTCTTCAGAGGAAAGCATTATGCCGCAGAATTCATTTTCTGCACAATATTGTAAACACAATTTTCAATTAACAGACAAAAATTGCCAAACATGCAAAGGAAAATGAACACAAATTTTAGCCCTACAACTATTCTGCTAGATGTTTAATAAATGTATTCTGAAATTGTACCCAGGTATGTATGCATGCAATATTATTCTAATTTTTTCTTTTTTTTTAGACGGAGTCTCACTCTGTCACCCAGGCTGGAGTGCAGTGGCGCGACCTCAGCTCACTCCACTTCCCAGGTTCAGTCAATTCTTTGCCTCAGTCTCACGAATAGCTGGGATTACAGGCACCTGCCACCATGCCCGGCTAATTTTTGTGTTTTTAGTAGAGATGGGGTTTCACCATCTTGGCCAGGCTGGTCTTGAACTCCTGACCTCGTGATCCACCCACCTTGGCCCCTCCCAAAGTGCTGAGATTACAGGCGTGAGCCACCACGCCCAACATATTGTAATGTTTTAAAACTATACTGTATAAACATGTGGAATATACAGCCACAAAACAAAGAAAGATGCATGTATGTAGACACATATTAATACATACAATTAGGTGAAAAACAAGATATAAATCAGTACATACAAAATGTAATATAATAAAATATAGTGTCTTTACATAATATTTTATATATGTAAGATTTTTCTAGGAGAATACACAAAAAACAGTTTTTGGGTTAATAGCTTTAGGAAAAGAGGATGGGATTTTGTTTTTAATTTTGTTTTTTGTCATTTGCATTGAAAATATGTGTAATTTACTACTTTTTTAAAAAATATATTGAAATAACTATCTGAATGGTAGCAGTGAGAGTAATTTTTGTTATCTTTCCTACACATTGCTAAATTTAAAAGAAAACATACATATTCTAAAAATAGAGAAGGTAAATATAAACTCACTTGCTAACTTCTAATTTAGTCACTAAAATATTACATATATATATACACGTATATGTATATATGCATATATATGACAGCATAATAATTATATATTTATGTTGTATGCTATATATTTATATAATTTTTTTGATGAGACAGAGTCTCACTCTGTCGCCCAGGCTGGAGTGCAGTAGTGCTATTTTTACTCACTGCAACCTCTGCCTCCCGGTTCAAGTGATTCTCATGCCTCACCTCCTAAGCAGCCAGGACTATGGCTGCATGCCACCACACTCAGCTAATTTTTTGTGTTTTTAGCAGAGACAGGTTCCACCAGGTTGACCAAGGTGGTCTTGAACTCCTGGTCTCAAGTGATCCACTCACCTTGGCCTCTCTAAGTGCTGGGATTACAGATGTGAGCCCTTGCTATACATTTATATAAATTTTATTTGTCAAAAATTTTTCTAGAAACAGAGATAATGTATATAAAATAGTTGTTGTCACAGTGCCTGGACCATGGTAAGTCATAATAGGAGATAATCAATAAAGTGTATATATTTAATAGTTTTATTAATATATATTAATTTATTCAGCTAATATTAACGTGTACTAGGTTCAAAGAACTATTTTGAGTATAATAAACTTAATCTATTCAACAAACTTATAAGGTAAATATTAGCATATCCCATTTTCACTTGAGAAAATTGAAGCCCAGAGAAGTTTCATTAACTTGTCCAAGGCCATGCAGTTAGAAAGTGTGGGGTAAGAATTACATGTACCACACAACAGTATATCCCTTCAGACCCCAAGCTCTTAAAACCTGTTTATGAAGTAGTAACACCAGTATAGCCTCTATCTTTCTAAGTTAAAGTTAAAATGACAATAATTGAAGTAAACACTAAAGCTCAAATTGTTTTAGTGTGAGAAATAACAATTATTTAAAATAATCTGTTTCTCTATGTGTAAATGAAAATGAATCCAATAAATATGCAATATATTCTGAGTTAAGACCATTTTATGTTTAAATATGTTAGATACTTTCTGATCACTCCAAATATTCCTAAGAGGGAAAACTAGATTAGTGGATTTAGTAAATCTTTAGGATTACACTTTTTAATTTAAGTAGATTTCATCAATTTTGCCTTTACAAAAATGACCCATTACACTATTTAAAATGTAGAAGGATGACAACATATTAAATTTTTCTAGTTCTATTTTTGATTAAAGTTTTGAGATAAAGCTCGTTTGTATAGTATTGCACATTTTTAAAAATTCCACTAAGAAACACAGCTAATACTTGTAATCTGACTCTAAACAACTTTAATTAATTGTACACGCAAGCTTAAGTTGTAAACTTTTCTTATTAAACTTTTTCCAAATTTGAGTGATTCTTGTGAATGTTTAAGAATAAAGAAAGAAAACTAGGTCAACAAATATTTATTCAATATCTACTTTGGGGAAAGATAAGGGGAATGTACTTTTAAGTTTGTTTAGAGAATATTATCAGAGCATGAGGTATTGTAATATAGAGATCACACCCCAATCCGATAAAGTTGATATCATTATGCAGTGAGTTTGCAGTAAAGCATTTGTTCTTTTAAAATATAGGAGAGTAATGAATCCGTATCTTCTACAAAAGAGATAGGTCAAGATGGAAATCTGGTTGTGTGCGTGTGTGTGTGTGTGTGCGTGCGTGTGTGTGTGTTGTGAATGTGTGTGCGTTTGTTTAACTTTAAAGCTTACAATAATTTTTCCAAAGCAAGAGGGTTCCAAAAAAAAGTATACATATGATGTTAGATTTTTGGAAAGAAAAACAATAAACTACTAAAATGTATTTAAAACAATAAAAATTGTTAGAGTGATGGAGAACTAAGTAAAATATTTCTTTTCTTTCTGTTGATTTATTAGTTACAGAAACTTGGTGATAAAAGTATTTTGACATTTTTGCTATGAATGCTCTATCTTTATTTTTCTTCTGTAAGTCTTTTAGTATCTACATTTACGCATGGTAAGCCTACAGTTGGTTTTGTTTTCAGAAAGAACAGTGGATAATTGAAGATGACTGTATTACAAGATCCCAGAAGTAATGAGATCTAAGTATATCCTAATAGGAGAATAAATGAAGAACAGTTACTTGGCTAGTCAATAGTATTTACTGAGTGCCTGGAGGTGTCCTTAAAACACAGTAGTGTCAGTAACAAAATCCAATAAGCATACATAATGACACCAATCCATACATCCAATATCAATAATTTGCAAAGTTAGTGTCTACAGAAGTCACTTAAGTCCAAAGAAAGTATTGTTTATTTCAAGGTGCTTTTTGTCCTCTTTGATCTGCTTAGGTCAATATATTATCTTTAATCAATAATACTAATAACTATAAAAATAATAAATAAAAGAGCCACTACACTACTTTTATAAAATACTTAAGGGAGTGACAAATCCGTGCATTTGGACACAGATGACACTCTCAATATGTTTATTGGCAGGCTATTCCGTTTCCTAGTATGTAAATAAATATAAATCTTTTGTCTGATGACTAGGTGATTTATTTTATTTTATTTTTGCCACATTAGGTCAAGCCACTCTTCACTTCTATTAAAAGACTGAATTGCATTTTTTTTAAGTTTTTATCTAAATTATAGGATATCCAGTGTTAATAATTGGAGATTCTCAATCTCCAATAGTGTCTTACTCAAAATAATTTCTTGATTTAATGAAGTTGTTTGGTAGTAATGGCCTATTTTATAATTTGCAAATATCTAGAACATGCATTATTACATGCATGCCTAACAGAGTAAAATACCTGACGATTGAGGAGCAGTCCTTTGTTCAAATTTCACAAAAGCATCTAAGCAGGCACTCATGTACTTAGGTCCTTATGTCTGGATCTTGACTAATTTTATCTCAGGATGGTGAAAACATGCTATAGGTTTTTTTAAATACACATGAGCAAGTTTAAAACTTATATATTTTATATTTTTAAATACTCCTATTTAATAATATCTCCAAATAAGTATTTACCACATTGCCGAGAGGAGATCATTGAAATCTGAAACTATAAGCATAGATATATCAATTGCTTCCTTTATGTCCTACAGTTTTTAATGCATGTATTCTGAGACTCTGTCGTTTGGTATGTACACACCTAGAATCATTAGATCTTCTTTGTGGGCTGATTTTTTTTTTTTTTCATTATGTAGCAACCTTCCTTGGTAATTTTCTTTGCTCTGAAGTTTAGTTTTTCAGATTAATGTAATTACCTCTTTAAAATCATTTGTATTGATATTTGCATAGTATGACTCTTTTTTCATATTTTATTTTCAACTTTGTTATATTGTTGAATTTGATATGAGTCATGCAGTCATTTCTCCCAAGAATTATTTTTTGTTGTTGTTGGAAAATGGCTTTAGCAGCCAAGACTTTGATTCTAACTTTTCTGGTGTATCGATGTTTCTGGGATCTCTTCTATCAGAGCGAGGAAATACTGTGTACATACTAATCCATGCATATATACAAGTCTGTAAGTATTTCTATATATAATATCTGTATCTGTATTCAGAAAACATGCATTCCTACTGTTGTTTCCAATTCTATATCACATGGATCATTCTAGCCTCTTCGCTTTGCCTATCTGTAACCTCCTACTTCAGTGATGAGAAACCTGTCTCCCACCATCATTTACTTAATTATTCATTCCAAGTATACAGGTATTAGTGGTTGTATTCATTTGCTAGGGCTGCCATAATAAAATACTACAGACAGGATGACTTAAACAACAGAAATGTATTTTCTCACATTTCTGGAGCCTGGATGTTCAAGATCAAGAGGTCAGCAAGTATGGTTTCTCCTGAGTCCTCTGTCCTTGGCTTGCAGCTGGTGGCTTTTTTGCTGTGTTCCTTGGGTGATTTTTCTTTTATGCATGGGTGCCCTGCTATCTCTAAATATATCCATGTTTCTTGTTCTTATAATCACGCCAGTCAGATTGAATTAGGGCCTACCCTAGAAGCTTCATTTAAACTTACTTATCTCTTTAAAAGCCCTATCTTCAGATTTATTCACATTCTGAGATACTGTGGGTTAGGCCTTCAATATATAAATTTGTGAGTGTGATACAAAATTTTTCTTGTGTACCCTTGTGGGAAACAATTTTATCAACACCAGTGCAATGGCATTTATATGTAATTCCTTTTGCCTTTAGTCTTAGAGACTCCACTAATTTCACATTTACTCAGGTCATCAACTTTTACCCCTCCCTCTTTACTGAGATTGTTTCATTGAATACAGTTAAATTTCTTTGTCACGTTCTCCATTCCATCTTGGGATTCCTCTTGACCTCTTAAATGCTTTAAAACAAATTACATGCTTTGGGGTTCACTCTTTGTGCTATAAAAAGTTCTATGGGTTTTGAAAAATGCATAGTATCATATAAGTACTATTGTGATATACAGAATAGTTTCACTGCCCTAAAAATTCTCTGTGTTTCATCTATTTATTTATTTTATTTTATTTATTTATTATTTTTGAGATGGAGTCTCGTTCTGTCTCCCAGGCTGGAGTGTAGTGGCGCGATCTGGGCTCACTGCAAGCTCCGCCTCCAGGGTTCACAGCATTCTCCTGCCTTAGCCTCCCAAGTAGCTGGGACTATAGGCGCCCACCACCACGCCCGGCTAATTTTTTTTTAAATTATTTTTAGTAGCGAAGGGGTTTCACCGTGTTTGCCAGGATGGTCTCTATCTCCTGACCTCGTGATCCGCCCACCTCGGCCTCCCAAAATGCTGGGATTACAGGCATGAGCCACCGCGCCCAGCCCGTTTCATGTATTTAACCCTCTCTCCTTCCCTTGAGCTCCTGGAAACTAACAGTCATTTTATGTAAAATTCTGTAGTTTTACTTTTCTAAACTAAACTCTATAGAATAAAACTCTATGGTTTTACTTTTCCCAGAATGTCATGTAATTGGAATCACAGATTATATAGCCTTTACAGACTGGTTTCTTTTACTTGGAAATATTCACTTAAGATCCACCCATGTCTTTTCATGGCTTTGATAGCTCATTTCTTTTTGTTGTTCAATAATATTCCATTGTATAAAAATAGCACAATTTATCCATTCAACTATTGAAGAGTATCTTGGTTGCTTCTATTATTTTGGAGATTATAAATTAAGCTTCTATAAACATCAATGTGCACATTTTTGTGTGGACATAAGATTTGTGATCAATTGGGTAAATACCTACCAGTATAGTTACTGGGTTACATGGTCAGTGTGGTAGTTAATACTGAATGTCAACTTGATTGGATTGAAGGATGGAAAGTATTGATGCTGGGTGTGCCTGTGACAGTGCTGCCAAAAGAGATTAACCTTTGAGTCAGTGGACTGGGAAAGGCAGGCCCACCCTTAATCTGGGTGGGCACAATCTAATCAGCTGCCAGGGAATATAAAGCAGGCAGAAAAACGTGAAAAGGTTAGACTGGCCTAGCCTCACAGCCCACATCTTTCTCCCCCAATGGATGACTTCTGCCCTCGAACATAAGACTCCAAGTTCTTCAGCTTTGGAATTCGAACTGGCTTCCTTGCTCCTCAGCTTGCAGACGGTCTATTATGGGACCTTGTGATTGTGGAAGTTAATACTCCTTAATAAACTCCCCTTTATATATATATATTTATATATGTGTGTGTGTATACACACTTGTGTTTTTTTGTGTGTGTATATATGTGTGTGTGTGTATATATATATATACATCCTATTAGTTCTATTCTCCAGAGAACCCTGACTAATACAATAAGAATATGTTTGGCTTTGTAAGAAACTACCGACCGTCTTCCAAAATGGCCGTGCTGTTTCTCATTCCCATCAGCAATGTTTGAGAGTTGCTTTTGCTCTGCATCGTTGCTGGAAGTCGGTGCACCTTTACTTAGTGAAAGTGTAATTAATATGTGTCTTGTCATTTGTGATTACCCTGTTCCAACTTTAATCAGCTTCTTGAACCTATAGGCTTGTGTCTTTTGTCAAATTTGGGAAGATTTGCGGCATTATTTTTCAAAATACTCTTAAGTTCATGCTTTCTTTCTCTTCCTTTTGAGGATTCCAATGATAATAATGTTGGATCTTTTCATATGTTCCACAAATTCCAGGGGCTCTGTTTATTCATTTATTTTTATTCCATTTGTCCCTGTTATTCATATAGATGAATTTTGTTGTTCTGTCAAATCTGCTGCTTGTAGCCTGTCATCTGCACTCTTCTATTAAGTCCACCCAACAAGTTTTTTAAAATTTGTTATTGTATTTTTCAGTTTAAAAAATTCAACTTGGCTTTTTCTTATAATCTCTATTCTTTAGCTGGGATTCTCTATTTTATATGGTTCAAGAGAATTTGAAATTGATTGTTAAAGCAGTTTTATGATGGCTGCTGTAAAATCTTTGTCAGGTAATTCCAACATGTGATTTCTGTCAGTGTTTTTATAAGTTGACTATCTTTTCTCATTCAAGCTGTGAATTTTCTTAATTCTTGTTATGAAGGGTAATTCTTGAATATATGCTGGACCTTTTGTCTATTGTGTTAGGAGACTCTGGTTTCTGTTTATATCTTTTATTTGAGTAGACAGTCACCTTGTTTTGGTTTATCATGTGAATTAGCCTTCTCTTACAGGCTATAGTTCCAGCAGCAATTCAATTTACAGAGCCTTTATGGTATTATTTAGATCTGTTTTATTTCTCTTGTGCTACTGCAGTTCTCACTGGTCCCTGCTAATGTTGACTAAAGTGTGTGTGTGGGAAGGGAGGATGAATTTCCCCAGCCCTGGCTTCCAGGTGTCTCTCTGAGAGGAAGTGGTATTGTGGGATCTCTCTTACCAGTGTACCCTGATTGCCCAAGTATCTCTGGGGAGTATAGGAGAGTTGCAAGCCACAAAAAACAAGGAGGCTTCCCAGGCCAAATCACTAGATATGACTGATTCTCCTTTACTGTTTCCACCACCCCAACTAGACATCTTTGGATGGGGGAGGAGGGTTGTATTAGTCTGTTTTCATGCTGCCGATAAAGATATACCCGAGACTGGCCAATTTACAAAAGAAAGGTTTATTAGACTTACAGTTCTACATGGCTGGGGAGGCCTCACAATCATGGTGGAAGGTGAAAGGCAAGGAGGAGCAAGTCACGTCTTACATACATGGTAGCCCGCAAAGAGAGAGAGAGCTTTTGCAGGAAAACTCCCGTTTTTTAAAACCATCAGATCTTATGAGACTTATTCACTGTCATGAGAACAGTATGGGAGAAACTGCCTCCATGATTCAATTATCACCCACCAGCTCCCTCCCACAATACATGGGAATCATGGGAATACAGTTCAAGATGAGATTTGGGAGGGGACACAACCAAACCATATCAAGGATCTTGGGCCCATGGGGAAAAAGAGGCTTCCCTGGACCAGGCTGCTTGTTATGGCTGTTTCATTTTTGGCAGTTCTGTTTTCCTGCCCCCACCCCACTGTCTGTGGCAGGGTATGAGGGTCTCAGGGACAGAGAGGCACCTGGGATGGGATACTTGTTATGACTGAGTCCCCCTTGCCAGTGCTACTTGCCTGCCTGAGTATCCCTAAGTAGAAAAGAACTTTCTCAGGCCTAGTGAGGACAGGAAATGCTTCTCTTGACTGCTTATTTCTGTAGGTGCATTTAGTTGATTTCTCTTGATAGTGTTGATAGGCTCTCCTGATGTCATTAGAGATACTCCCATTTGGTCCATGGGAGGAATGAGACTATTTGACTTGCCTCTTGTTGATCAAATAGAAATCAAGAACGGTCAGGTCTGGGTGGTCTTCCTCTGTTGGGTGGTGGTATGCAAGATATCCTATTGTTGTTTCTCCAGTCCTGGGATCCCAAACCAGATTCTCTTCTTCTTACCACATTTCAGAGCTCTCCTTTGGTTATCTCTTCATCATTTCTAAGATTTATAGTTGTGCTTAGCAGACAGAAAAAGAGCAACATGGGTCTATGTCATCTTTTCTACACTGGAAGTCTCAAATACATTTCTGAAAGGTAATTTTGTAGAGAAAATACAAACTATTCTTTTGTTTCTAGAATGTGTTGGCCTGATTTAATTATATTTCTTTAAATGGCTAGCACTTTAACATTTCTTTAAACGGCTAGCAATATGTTAAAGTCTAACCACAATTCTTTATTTTCAGTCTGATCACTTTCCCTGTACTATAGGTCTTAGACACAATACTCAATGCCATTTACCCAGCAAAGATAGGTGGGCTTTACTTTGGTTCTTTCTATCATTTGTTTTTGCTTCCTGCTCTTCACTGTTGGATGATTATTTTTGAGGTTTAGTAAATAGTAGCTGTGAATATCAACTTTCAAGAGAGAACTCCAGGAGGACACTGCTGTTAACTGGATTTCTTAGTCATGTTCGCATGAAGCTGCTAAGGCTTGCTTCAGAACATGAAGAACAATGGTATATAAGAAAACTCGTTACAGCAAAATTTAATCTGTTTACTTACTGGGCATGAAACTTATCCCTGCTTGAAAATATATCTAAAGAAGCCTAGTCTATTTTTGCCTTGTTATGGAGACTATAAAGATTATATATTTCATCTACATATGTATATGTGATTATATATATATATATATATATTTCTTTAGGATATAATATTACATGATACTATATTATAATATTATTACAATATAATACCACATTACAGTAATATTATAGTAAGTGATCATCCAAAAGTGAAGAAGAAGGAAGGAAAAACAAAATAAGAAACCAAAGTAAAACCTACCTGTAATGCTATATTATAATGTTATTATAATACCACATTATAATGTTATTATAATACCATATTATAATGTTGTTTTCATATAAGATTTAAAGTGTTAAGATAATACTAAATCATATTATAATACTAAATTCTAATGTTATAATAGTGCATTATAATGTTATAATAGTATTTTAATATAATACTATATTATACTATTTTGCTGATACAATACTATATTGTAAAGTTTTAATAACACTATATTATACTGTTTTTTATTATATAATGCTACATTATCATGTTTTTATAATATAATATTATCTTATACAATTATAACAGTGGTTAAAACTCAGGTTCAATGTCAGGCAGCATGGGTTTATTCCAAAATTTACTGTCAGCCTTAGACAATTTGATTAATTTTCAATTTGAAATAAATAACAATGTATTTCATAGCCTTGTTTCTGTATTCTAGTAGATAATGCCTAGAAAATGTTTAACACAATGCCCTGAACATAGTAAATATTTAATAAACAGTAGTTTCATTATTTAAATGTCATCATTCTTTCCCTAAGGCTCTTCATTTTAAAAATGACAACAGTAAAAGCAGAGAGTGAAAGCATTTGGTATAAGTTTCTTGAACATATTTGTAATCAAAAATGTCCACTTCTGGTTTGTTTAGAAATTTTTATCTTTCTCCTAACATGATTAAATAAGGACCTACAATATTTCATTTATTAAAAGTTTATTTCTGTTTGTTTTTAATTAATAGAGGTTTTCCCAGAAACAATCTGCATTAATCAACATTATAGCCAAAATCTAATTATATCACCCTGTCGAATCAAAATGATTCATAACTTATTTCTAAGGTTCTGTTGATTAACTTACATATCAAGCAAAAATTATGACTATTTGTATCTAGGTTTTTCTTCAATTAGGTGTGTATTACATAAATGTTAAGATAATTTCCATTAAATGAGAAAGTGAGATGTTTGAAAAAAAGGACAATAATTTTATTTTGAGAGATGACATTGACTTCATTGTTCCCTTTGGCCAAATCTACATTGTACAGTGTAATATCAATTAAACAAATATATATTTATCAATCATCAATGATAGTCTTCATTGATTTGGCATTTGAGGAGGGCCCATGCAGTAACATGGTTGTGGTTCCTACCTCAAATGGTCTAGTTGTTAATATGAATTTTGAACAGTTGACAATTTAAAATTCTCTGAAATTTCATTATGTGGTTTGTTTCTAGAAAATAAATGAACTAGTAAAAGATAAGTGATTTCTGCAACTGCACTGCAAAGTGAAGATAAACACGGTTATTAGTTTATTTGTTTGCAGTGGGGGGTCTTAAGTACTATCAGATTGGGGGTTGGGGCATGTGGTCTGGGATTTGGCTAAGTAATGATAAGACTAAATGACAACAGGGAGGCCTATTGCAGCACATTGCCATGTTGATCTGTGAAGAAAATATATAGTAACTTCTCTGTAGTCTACTTTAGAAAGTGAGTTGTTTATACACTTTTGATACTGTAAACTGGAAAGTGCCCAAATGACTTATGAAGTTTTCTATGCTCTTTGACCAATAATTTATTTATTACACTCTTAGTCTAACTGCATTACATGAAAAACTATTTAAAGTTAAAATAATGCATCTAAATAAGTCATACAAGATGTTGTAGAATCTATTTTTGGGGAGTATTATTTGAATATTACCTATAGAATTTAAACTTACTGAGTATGACCTCATAGGATATAGGTGGCACTATGAATATTTCCCCAGTAATTGTATTTTACTTTTATAGATGATCCATCAGGTTATTCAGTGATAAAAAGGAAACAAAATTAGCTAACAGATATTGCATATCAATACTGTAGGCACACATGCATAGTTTTGATTTAAATTATATGGACAATTCACATAATTTGCCAATATGTTTGTTCATAGCTCCAGTGATACAGGTTCATTAGGGACTTAAAGTTTGTATGTTAAAAAGTTGCCTCTCTTTTCAATCAGATCAAATATAATTGTATGTTCAGGTATATAGATTCATAGACATGTCATTTTCCTTAATCTTTTTATTCCTGATAAATAATCTCCACAACTCTTTCTATATTTACTTCGATCAAAGCAGACTATATCCTCTCATGCTTATACTACTAAAATTTATAATCTGAACAGAACCTTTTCCTCTGAATTTATCTTTATTAACTGTAAAAATGATCACTGTGTCTTTAGGTCAGTAAGTGCATTTTCTTTTGGTTGTGCCAAGTTTTAGATTACTAATTCAATTTCATCAATTCGTCCCATGAGCCTAGGGCCCATCTGAGAATGCTAAACAAAGCCAGAATTGGTATTAGAGTTCTAGCATGCAAATGGATAAATTGTAATCCTTCCTTAGGAAACCAACAGGTTAGTTTCAATGGAGGAGAACAACTGTGCCCAAATGGTTAGGACAATTACCCAAATTTATCTGAAGCCAGTAGAGGTAGGAAATTGGTGGAAAATAATGTCTAAAAAAGATATCAAAAAATAGTAAAAAGAAAAGAAGCTATATCTCTCATTAGCCCAAAGGGTGAGAGTGGGGCCCAAAATAGAAGTGAAAATTACAGATTAGAAATCAAGAACACATGGAAATAGAACAAAGCATGAATGACGGAATAATATTCAAGGATTTTTTTCTATAAAGGCTGAGTCATTCCAAACCTCCTATTAATGGAGGCTGGTATTAGAGTGTTTGTGTAGATCAGAGATCTATACAGATCAAGAGAATTATTGTTAAGGCTATTTAAACATTATGCACAAATATATCAATATATATTGTAAGAAAGTTTAAGACCAAGCTGGGTTCCAACACTAATATAAGAAAGTGCTAAAAATGCGAGTTGGGCTGCCTCGGTTTTGGTCCAGTTCTGAAGAGCATAGCTCCAATTATATATGCTATCAAAAGGCAGAATCATCAAAACAGAACATGGTCAAAAACCGGTTTTGCAATGCTTAGCTGTCAACCCCAAAGAGGGTACAGAGTGAGAGAGAGAAGATAACTATTTGAAGATAATTCTGGAAAACTATTGGGTTTCTGGGACTGTTATTGTCTCCCATGTCTAAATGGGAAAAAATTAAATACCTTATTCTATATTCAAGTCTAGAAAAAGAAGCCTCAAGAATGCCACTGGGATAGTGTATTTGGGTTTCTTGGAGCATGGTGTATGGGATGAACTTGTTCCGAATCATGCCTGAAAAATCTTAAGTATGTGTGACCGTGACTTCTTGGCTCCTCTGAAGATGAGATCTTGTTATGGACGGGTTTTAGATCCTGCCCAAGAGTACTGCCTGGAGGGGAAAAGACCAGAAAAGAAATAATATAAAAATATAGCTTAGGATGCAGAAGGATCAGAAAAAAGAGATGATTTGCACACACTAAAGAAAGTTCAAGTGAGAGATCACCAATGATTAGGTGGAGAGCTGCGTTTGAAGTACACCCAAGAAAAAGGGTCCATTTGAGAAAACGTAAGTTTAAACATCTGCCAAACCAGGTGAGTACAATTTGCCAGATCACTGTTAGAGTAGCAGTTAACTTCTGCTCTGAAGAAGCCCAAGAGAATATAAACAGGTGAGAAGGAGTAGAAACTGTAGGTAGAAACAGGAAGAGACTGGCATCATACATTCCTTTTCCATTCATCTGAATAAAGATGAATTTTGGTGGTGATACCTGTAGGTATGGCATTACATATTTTAACTAATCACGATGTACTTCAGGTTAATTCTGTTGAAAATAGAAACTTTGCTCCAATATAATTCCCTTTCTCCCTGTTTTTAGTACTGTTACTCTTAAACACACATATACGTGTGTTTGTGTGTATGTTGATAAGACTCTCTTAATTGATACTTGTTTGTTTCTTTCTCTGTTATTCAACCAGATAATTCTCATTGATTAATCTTTGAGTTTACTGATTGTTGTTTTTCTACCATCTTAAATATGCTTTTAAATTCTTTAGAGAATTTTCTATTTTGTTTATTATATTTTTCAATTTTAAATTTCTCATTTTATTTTTTAGTTTTTATGCATTTACTGAGATTCTCATTTTTGAGCCATTGTCTTGATACTGTCGTATAATCTTTAAATATATTCAGAATAGCTACTTTGAAATATTTCTGCTAAACTAACATCTGGGCCCACTTGGAATCAGTTTCTGTTGCCTGCTTTTTATTTCTTCTAAGTATAGGTCTCAATTTACTGTTTCTTTCCATGTTGCATCATGTTTTGTTGAAAAGTAAAAATTTATATAATGTATTTTAGTAACTCTTGATTCTAATATATTTCTCTGAAGGATTTTTGTAATTTGTCTTAAACAATGAATCTATTTTCCTCATGGTGTGTAGCCATGTTTGTATTTAATTATGTTTTATTATTTTTTATTTTACTTTGCTTGACTTCTTACTGGCTGCTCTTATGACTGCATAAATAAGTGATCAGCTAATTATTTGAACAGATAGAGTCAAACATCTCAAGTCTATATGGCTTTTCATCCTCTATCATTGAATTTGTATGTGGATTTGTGAGCACTTTCCAAGTTTAACCATTTTATACACCACCTTTGATTTTTCACTTTCTTTGGACCTGTTATGGATCTCTTTTTTGACTAATTTCTTAGTCAGCTATGGATGTAGGAAGAACTTATTTATCTCTTGTATGGCTCTCTCATATATGTCTACCGCATAAAATCTGACTGGTATTCCACTCCCATAACCAGTTCCGTAAACTTAGGCTAGCAAAGCTCTGAATTTTTCTCATTTGTTTTCTACTGAGGTTTCTACTTTCACCAACAAACCACCTTCATGTATTTCCACAATCTGCCTTGAATCAAATCCATTTATCCTGGCAGCATGACTATTATTTCTAATAGCCAGCATTGCCCTGGGAACACTGCAGACCTAGAGGGAATGGGAGAAATTCTAACAAAAAAGACTACAATGTCCTGCTATTCATAGCAGCTTTTCATGATAAATGGTTTTAAATTTGATGTTTGTTTTTGGGTAATTTTCATAGCACTGACATGGTTATTTCTAACAATTTTGCCAAGATTTCTACTTTTTGGGAGGAAGAGCATTTGCTAATTTCTTCAGATAGCCATAGCAGTTAGTCTAGCAGTTCTGTAAGGTTTATTTAACATTGGAAAATCAGTTATTTTTTCCACATTAAAAATTTGCAATAAAAATGTGATAATATGACCATCTATATAGATGTAACTTTAATGTAGATAAATTTTAAAACATGTTCACTAATTTAAGGTCTTAAACTAGAATGAGCAAGAAGCTTCCTTAAACTAAAACAATAAATGGCATGGGGGAAATAACAATAGCAATAATTACACTTATTTTGGAACATTGAACACACTCATTTTAAATACAATAAAAATGGTGCCAACTATCACTATTTCTATTAAACATTAATTTTTTACCTTTTTGCTTCACATTGCCATGTGTTCATTAGATACCAAATATATTCATATTAGAACACTCACTCTTATTCAGTATATTCATACCATCAAGTTTGAGTGCTTAATTTTTAGATATTTTATTGAAGTTAGGTATTAAATTTATAAGGTTTATGATATCTCTGTAGTATTTGGAGAGAGTAGGAATCTTGATTTAATCTTCTTACATTATTGCTACTGTGACGCATAAATACTCCTACAGTTTATAATGCAATAAATATAAAAATCACTCAAAGGCATACTCACCACATACCAAATGGTTAGTGTGAGTTTATTATACTCCTTATAAAAATTATGAAACACTGTATTTTTACCAGTAACCACTCATCTCCAAAACACTAAGCTCATTATTGTGGTAGAAGCACCTAATTATTGTCAAGATTGATGAGAAATGTTTGGTAATGTTTTTGTTTCCCCATTCTTTATCACATGTGCTAAAGACAGACATCAAGCTATCATTTTCTGGTTCCATCATAGGATGCTGTTTGTCATATCACATTTTTGCCATACGTTTTTTGTTCAGGCTGACAGTTTACATAATTTTCTCAATCTTATCATGATGGGTATAGACCAAACTGAAAAAATACATGTGTTCCAGAGACATTAATAAAACATATTTATGTCAAAGCTCATACTTTTCTTACTGAACTATATTATAAACAAATATTCTAATAAAGAAAATAATTTTATTTGAAGCTAAAATGTTTCCTTTGCAGTTTCAACTATTTTGTGTCAGGAGAATTTGACCACTACTGAAAGACATTTGTCTTTCTTCATTTCAAAATAAAGCATCCTTTACAAGAATATGATTATCTTATTTTAATATGTAGTTATTCTTGCATGAATATCCCCTATTCTCTTCTGCAGTCATCTGGACTTTATGACCAATTCACAAATAACTCATTCCTATTTCATTATCAGAAAGTATATCTTTTAAATTTCTCTCAAATCCATTCTCTTCCCATTTCTTCTCATATTAAAACATATATTTTTGTTATATTTCTTTATTCAGGAACATATAATCACCTTTTTTGGACTGGTGCAATAGCCTGTTAACTGATTTCAAGCCTCTAGTCATGTTAAGTTCTCAATTTAATATGAGTATTATAAGGAATTTTTAAAGCATGCAAAGCACATTGACGTTTCTCTGCACTTCCAATGTACGAAACAAGACAAAAAAAATAGTAGGTTAGATAAGGAATAAAACTGTCATTATTTAAAGATGGATCAATATTATGTGGAGGAAATCCCAAGAATTTACAGATAAGCTACATAAGAACTGCAAACTAAATTCAGAAACTTCAAAAACTGTTAAAAACATGGGAAAATATAAATATAAATAGTAATTTCATGAAATTTACATAGAAAACTGCAATTTTTTCCCCAAAAATAGGGAAGGAATAGCTTATAGTATGTTTTATACCTTCAAAATACAAAGACATTTCAAATATGCTGCAGACCTCTATAGACCTATTTTGAGTCTATGGGAATACAACTACAAGTTCTTTAACAAAATATTAACAGAATGATTTCAGAGACACATATAAAAGAATGCAGCATGACAGAGTGAGGTTTACTTCGAATATACAATGATGGTTTTCATTTAGAAAATAATCAATGTGTTTCGCAAGGCTAACAGAATAACGCGGACTGTCAGGTGGTAATTTCAAAAATTGTAGAAAACCACTTGATAAAATTCAACTATCACTCAAGATAAAAACTAACCAAGGTAACCTATAGAAATCTTACAGCTAAAAAAAATTAGCCGGGCATGGTGGCGGGTGCCTGTAGTCCCAGCTACTTGGGAGCCGGAGGCAGGAGAATGGCGTGAACCCGGGAGGCAGAGCTTGCAGTGAGCCGAGATCGCGCCACTGCACTCTGGCCTGGGTGACATAGCGAGACTCTGTCTCAAACAAACCTTCACGTTGTGCACACGTACCCTGGAACTTAAAGTTTTATATATATGTAAAAAAAAAAAATATATATATATAAAATATATATAAAAAGTATATAAATATATATATATAATATATATAAAATATATATAATATATATTATATATAATATAAAATATATATAATATATATATTATATAATATAAAATATATATAATATATATATTATATATAATATAAAATATATAATATATATATTATATATAAAATATATTATATAAAATATATAATATATATTATATATAATATAAAATATATAATATATATTATATATAATATAAAATATATATAATATATATTATATATAAAATATATAATATAAAATATATATATAAAAGAACAAGAAAAAGCAAAAAAAAAATAATTAATTAAAAAAATGTTACAGCTAGCCTCACTTTTAATGGCAACATATCGAAGTTTGATCATGATGTGAAGGTGCTTGATTTTACCACCCTCATTCACTGTTATATGGCAGGGGGCAGCTATTATAATGTAGCAAAAAAGAAAAGTTTAGCAGGATGAAAAGATACAAGTTTAATTTACAAAAAGTTTTGGTTTTGTATATACTAGAAACAAACAACTTTAAAATAAAACATTCATAAAATAGTCATAAAACCGCACAAAATACTTAGGAATCAATTTAACTAAAGACAAACAAGAGTTTCTGATTAGCCTTTCCAAAGGGGACAATCAGATATGTATCTATCTTAGTAACTTTGAACAGAACTAGAGGAAGGTTTTCCCTAAGCAATTTCCAGCTTAAGTTTTCCTTAGTGACTTTGGGGTCCCAAGATATTTTCCGTTCACACAACATTTCACTGACTGTCCAACCAATACTACTTGGCAAAACAAAGATAAAAACTAGTTATCTCAGCAAATGTTTTTCATTTGTATATCTATGAATTGATATACAAAGTCTGTATACACATACAGACACACACACAAATAAATATATATGAGAGAGAGGGCAACAAGAACATATTAATAGAACTTTCACTACTAGATATTAAGGCTTATTAAGTAATTAAAACAAATTGGTATTGGCAAAGGAATAGATGACCAACAGACTGTTGGGACTGAATAAAATCCATACATACATGGTAACATTATTTATGACAAGGGCAAAAGACATGAATTTATAGATTTAAGAAGCTAAGCAAATTACAAAAGGGATAAATGCCTAAATCATGATTTATATTAATAAATCAGAAGCAAACTAGAAGGCTATTAATATCAGATAAAGTAAACTTCAGAAAAAGGAATATTACTGGGGATAAAAAGACACTAGATAATGATAAAAAGGTAAATTTTAAAGATGATATAAAAATTTAATGTCTATGCACCTAAAAATAAAACTTCAAAATACATGGTGCAAAAACTGGCAGAACTAAAAGAAGAAATAGAAAAACCTACAATTGTTTTTGGATATTTCAACTATTCTTTCACAGCAATAAATAAAACAATTATGCAGAAAATCAGCAATAATATTGAAGGTCTGAAGAACACTATTAGTCAATTTGCCCTAATTAACATTTATGAAACATTTTACTCCACAATTGTAGAAAAAGATTTTTTCCAAGACCACATGGAATATTCATTAGGATAAACCATTTTCTAGGCAATATAACTAAACATAAAACATATTTTAAAAATAAAATTATAGAAAATATTTTCTGTGAACATATTGCAATTCAACTAGAATTCATTAACAAAAAACCTGGAAATTTTGCAATATATGAAATCAAACAACAGACTTAGAAATAACCCAAGGGTCAAAGAAGATATCACAGGGAAAGAAAAAATATGGAATGAAGGAAAACCTCAACATTTCAAAATTGTTTGATTCAGCTAAATTAGTATTTAGAAAGAAATTATAGCATTAAGTTCCGATTTTAGAAAAGAAGAAACATCACAGGTCAAGTCAGTAATCTAAGTTTCTACTCAGAAAATTTAGACAAAGAAGGACAAATTATATACTGAGCACACAGAAGGAAAGAAAAAACACAGATATTAATGAAATTAAACTAATAACACAAACACTTCCAGAAACAGAAGAGAGTGGAATATTTCTCAATACGTTTTTTTTTTTGCAGCTAGTATTATGACACCAAAACCACAGTCACTATAATTAGAACTGCAATCCAATATTGATAGTAAATAAAGAAACAAACTTTCTTATTGAAATAGTAGTAAATTTATCTAGCAATATATAAAAGATAGCCTATAATGACCAAATAGGTCTTATTCTTGGAATAAAAAGCATTTGACACTAGAAATGCAATCAATCTAATTCCCCATAAGAGCAGAATAAAGAAGAAAATCCATATGACAACCTCCAAAGGGAATTAGAGAAATTATTTGAAAAAATCCAAGATCAGTTTATGATTAAAACTCTCAGCAGCTTGTCTAGAAGGGAATGTTCCTAACCTAATAATGGGAAACCCATTAAAAACAAACAATAATTCCTCTAGCTAACATCACAGCTGATGGTGAAAAATTAAATGCCTTTCCCTTAATCTTGGGAAAGACACAAGGGTGTCTACTCTCACAAATCCTATTGAACATTATACTGGAGGTCTTAATCAATATAATGAAGCAAAAAAAAAAACATAAAATAAAAGCTTAAACACTTAAAAAATGAAATCATCATTATTCACTCAGAAGATATGATTGTATATGTAAAAAAACCCCAAGAAATCTATAAGCACTAGAACATAAAAATGACTTTAGCAAGAATACAGGATATAAGGTCAGTAAAGAAAAGTTAATTACATTTCTGTGTATTATCAGTGAAGTAGAACTTGAAAAGCGTTACCATTTAGTAATACTAAACCTCACAAAATATTTAGGCATAAATCTAGCAAAATAGGAACAGGATCTCTAAAACTAAACTGTAAATCACGTGAAAGAAAAAAGAACACTAAAAAATTGGGAAATGCAGTCTTTTTATGAATTGGAATACTGAATATTGATGTTAGTTTAAATTCAGTGCAATTGTGTTGAGATTCAGTGCATCTCCAATCAAAATCCCAGCATGTTTTTGTGCATGTCAAAAATCTAATTCTAAAATTTTCAGGGGGATAAAAATAAACTAGAAACTAGACTAGCTATACAATTTTGAAAAAGAACAAAATTTGTTCTGATAAAATATTAAAGCCATCCTATAAAGCTTCAACAATAAAACAGTGTTGTTTTGCTGAAAAGATAACTACATGTTTCAATATAACATAATAGTTAATCCAGAAATACACCCATTCTTTCATGATCAATTGCTTTTAGACAAAATAACAATGTTAATTGATTCAAGAAGAAATGATCTTTTGGAAAACATGTTAGAATTATTGAATACATACATGCAAAAAGAATAAAAACAAAACCCAAAATCTCAGCTATTTGTTTTACTTTATGCAAAAAACAACTCAAAATAGACCATAAAACTAATTGTAGATATAAAACCTCTGGAGGAAAACATAAAAGGAAATTTTTTAATCTCATCTTAGACAAAGTTTTTTTAGCTACTACCTGTAGAGTATGATCCATAAAAGAAAAAAAAGGTGATAAATTGGTCTTCATCAAAATAAAGATCTCTGCCTTTTGAAAAAGATTGCTAAGAGGATTGAAAGACAGAGTATAGATTGGAATAAACTATTTACAAATAACCTAGCTTGGAAAGGACAAATAAGGCAATTCTAAAATATGGACAAAATATTTGTATAGACACTTCACAAGAAAACAGTGTATGAATGACAAATAATTGCATAAGATTCTCAGCATCATTAGTCATTAGAAAAACGAACATTAAAAACACAATTACATGCCACCACTAACTTACTAGAATGTCCAAACATACACACACACAAACCACAACAAAATGGATAATTCCAAGTGCAAGAAAGTATAAGTAGCAACCAGAATGCTCATACTCTGCTGGTAGGAAGATAAACTAGTGCACTCCTGTGGAAAACTGGCAGTTTCTTATAAAATTATGCACATTCTTAACAAATGATTTAGCAATCCCACTGCTGTTTATCCAACAGAAATGAAAAGTTATGTTCATGCAAAAGCCTGTCCACAAATATTTATTTATTTATTTTTATTTTTGTTGATATAGTTGTTCATATTTTGTGGGTATGTGTGATACTTTGATATATGTATACAATGTGTAATGATCAAATCAGGGTAATTGGGATGTTCATCACCTCAAACATTTTTCTTTGTGTTGGGAACACTACAAATACCTAGCTTCTTTGAAAAATACTATATGTTATTGTTAATTATAATTTTCTTACTATACCACTGAATATTAGAATATTTATAATATTCAATAATATATTATCACATATTAGATTATTTATAATGGAATACTTACAGGGTTATATTTATAATATAAAATACTTTATTTCCCAGTTTAGTAGGTTTCTCTTTTCTTTCATGAGATTTACAGTTTGAGTTTATAGATCCTGTTTCTATTTTGCTAGATTTATGCCTAAATATTTTGTGGTTTAGTATTATCAAATGGTAATGCTTTTCAAGTTCTACTTCATTAATAATATTTATAATATTTATAAGTGTTGGCATTTATAATTGCTGACAACTGCACACAATCCAAATATCCTTCACTTGATAAACAGGTAAATAAACTGGTACATCCATATAACAGAACACTACACAGCAATTAAGAGGTACAAACTACAGATGTACACAACAGCTTGATACAATGATAAGGATCACTAAAAAGGGATAAAAATGAATAGTTTTGGAGGGGATGAGATATTTCTATATATTGGCTGTGGTGGCGGTTACAGAGCTGTTGCAAAACAGTGAATTTTATTGTGTGGAAACAAAAACTTTACTTAAAATATTAACCATTAACAAAGATTAGAAAAAATGTTTATTACAGCAGAAAATGTTAATACTTACAAATTCATCGGGGGACTTCTGGTTTCTGATTTCGCATGTAAGGAGTTGAAAGTTGCCACTCCATCCTAACAAGTGAAAAACCTGAACAAATGAAAATCAACAATCCTTAGATTTCTCAGATAAACGAAGTCACAGGGAAAAATCATTGACCTTCAAATTTGGAGAGACAGGCAAATGTACAAAATCTCAATCTACCAAAGCAGAAATCCACAGACAGAAACCTCTATGGGAACCAGTGCTTGGGTAAGAAAATCTAAACTGTAATTGAAGAATTTCTCAAGGCTTAGTGTGGACAAGTCTGATAATTTAAAACCCCAGAGGAATCCCGACTGAGGGAGGTCCCAGAGTTTTCGTATTCTACATTCAGAGCTCAACCAGGATTTTCCAGTGAAGGTTAGAGAAAAAAAATCCCTTCTGCTTCCAGTAGAGGAGAGGAAAAGGAATCATACTGAAATATACCAGAGCATTCTGTACTTTTCACAAAGCCTTACCTCAGGACAAAATATTTTAGGAGACCTGCTGGAGTCTTGTCAGAACCTACCTGATCTGGGGGCTGGGAAATACACAACTCCAGCCCATTCTAGCCATCCTGTTTCACCGAAGGCCAGAAACAGAAGCGGGTGTGAAGATCACAGGCTAGAGTCCCAGGCTCACTAACAGACAGACTTCAGCAAGGATTTTCTCCCCACATCTTACCACCATGCCACTGAAGGCCTCTTGACCATAGTTCCTTTTACCTAATACATCATATCCAGCTATCCAAAAAAAGAAAGAAAGAAAAAGCATATAAGACATAATAAAAGGAAAGAATCCCCCCCGCCAAACCAAACAAAACAAAGTTTGAAGAGACAGAACAACATTATAACCATTCTCAGACATATGGCAGGGATTTTGAAATTATTAGATTTGGAATTTAAAACAACTATGATTAATACGCTGAAGGCTTTAATGGATAAAATAGATAGCATACAAGAATAGATGGGCAATGTAAGCAGAAAGATGAAAGAGTGGAAAGAGGAAAGAATCTAAAAGAAATGCTGAAGAACAACCACACTATAAAATAAAGAATGTCTTTGATGAGCATTAATAGACTGGACATGACTGAGGAAAGAATTGCTGAGTTTTCCTCATGCTAATGATCTCATGATAGAAACTTCCAAAGTTTAAAGGCAAAGAAAAAAAGATGGAAAAAATATGTCCAATAACTATGAGACAACTACAAAAGCCGTCAAGTGTGTGTAATGTGAATATTAGAAGGAGAAGAAAGAGAGAAATAAACAGAAGAAATCTTTTAAACAAGAATGACTGTTTCCCGCAAATTAATGTTAAAGACCAAACTATTGTTCCAGGAAGCTCAGAAAAAACAACAAAGATAAATGCCAAAACACCTAGGCATATTATATGCAAAATGCAGAAAATCAATGAAGAAAAATACTTGAAAGAAGCCAGAGGAAATAATTTAAAAAAAAAAAAAAACAACTTTACCTACAGAAGAATAGATTAGAATAACATCTGACTTCTCAGAAAACACACAAGTGAGAAAAGAGTGGAGTAAAATATTTGAAATGTTGGGAAAATAAAAAAAAGAAACCCACACCAGCCTAGAATTTTACACCCTGTAAAATTATCCTTCAAAAGTGAGAGAGAAATACGGACTTTCTTAGACAAACAAAAATTGAGAAAATTTGTTGCCAGTACACCTGCCTTGCAAGAAATGTTAAAAGGTTCTTCAGAGAGAAGAAAAATAGTATAGGTCAGAAAATTGGACTTACATAAAGAAAGAGCAATCAAGTAAGGAAGTGTCAAGGTAAAATATAAACTTTTATATTTCTTAATCAACCTAACCAATAAAAGTCTGTTTAAAATAGCGACCACAATATATTTGATTATTTTATATATTTATATATATACATATTACATATGTATGCTTATGTGTGCTTATGCATAAATGAAAAAAAAGACAACAATAATACAAGAAAAGGGAGGAAGAAATTAGGGTCTTATTTTTTTTATTATAAGGCACTTGACCGACCCATGAAGGTTTATAGTATTATTTCAAAATGAATATAGATTTGTTGTGAATGTAAATTGCAAACTATAGGGCAACACTAGAAAAAGGAAAAAAGGAAGTATAATTAGTTATGCTAAAAAAAGAGAGAAAATGGAATCATAAAATGGTCAATTAAAACCACACAAAAAAAAAACAAACAGAAAAACAGTAAAGACAAAGACAAATAGGAACAAAGAACGAGGACAATGAATCAAATAGAATCTAAGTTGAGAAGAGCTGAACTTCATATATGAACTTTTAAAATGTGATCGATATAGCATGACAGCTTAGTAGAGAAATTATAGAATTTCAAGAAAAAAGCTGGGGCTTGGGATATGGATGTGAAAAATGTGACATTGCATACCCACTCCATATAAACAAAAATTACTCCTAGTAATATTAAATGAAAAGTTCAAAACTTGGTCAATGTCAATATAGTAAAATATATGTACATGTATTGGTCAGCTTGGGCTCCACAACAAAATAGCATAGACTTAGTGGCTTAAAGCCTTAAACAAGAGAAATGCATTTCTCATAGTTTTGGAGGCCAGAAATCCAAGATCAAGGTATAGGCTAGTTTGGTTTCTGGTGAGGGCATTCTTTCTGGCTTGGAGCTAGTCATCTTTTTGCTGTGTCCTCACATGGTGGAGAGAGAGAGAAATCTCTCTAGTTTCTTTCTATAAAGGCATGAACCCCGTCATGAGGGCCCTACCCTCATAATCTCATCTAAGCCTAATTACCTGCTTACAAAAAGCCCCACCTCTAAATACCATCATTGGTGGTTAGAGCTTCAACATATGAAATTTGGAAGGACTTAACCTTCAGTTCATTATGTATGTCATTGGATTAATAAAAATGTTTTCTTAAGATACGAAACAGACACAGGTCTTCCTTAAGGAAAAGATGATAACTGAAAAGTCAGATATTACCAACTTTTGGCAGAAAGCTGACACAAGAACAACATTCCCTCTCTGCTGGTGCAATTCTTTATTGAAAAAAACATTTTAGAAATTATTTTGACAATTCCTAGCAAAGTGGAACATGTACTTGTTCTATGAGCCAGGAATTTCATTATTGGGTATGTATGTTAAACTCTTGCACATGTGCATAATGTGACATAGATGAGAATTTTTGTGAAGCAACAAAATTTACCTAATAGTAAAACAAACACACAAATAAACAGAAAAATGAACAACTCAATAATCTATTTACAATATAATTGATAAATAAATTATGGTTTATTCTGTATTAATCTGTTTTCACATTGCTGATAAAGACATACCCAAGACTGGGCAATTCCCAAAAGAAAGAGGTTTAATTGAACTTACAGTTCCATGTGGCTGGGGAAGCCTCACAGTCATGGCAGAAAGCAAGGAGGAGCAAGTCATGTAGTACATGGATGGCAGCAAGCAAAGAGAGCTTGTGCAAGAAAACTTGTGCAAGAAATCATCAGATCTTGTGAGACTTACTCACTGTCATGAGAACAGCATGGGAAAGATCTGTGATCTGTGCCCATGATTCAATTACCTCCCACCAGGTCCCTCCCACAACATGTGGGAATTCAAGAGAGATCTGGGTGGAGACACAGCCAAACCATATCGTTCCTCCCCTGTCCCCTCCCTAATCTCATGTTCTCACATTTCAAAACAAATCATGCCTTCCCAACAGTCCCCCAAAGTCTCAACTCATTTCGACATTAACTCAAAAGTTCACAGTACAGAGTCTCATCTGAGACAAGGCAAGACCCTTCTGCCTATGAACATGTAAAATCAAAAGCAAGTTAGTTACATCCTAGATACAATGGGGGTATAGGCATTGGATAACTACAGCCATTCCAAATGGGAGAAATTGGCCAAAACAAAGGGGCTACAGGCCTCATGCAAGTCTGAAATCCAGTGGGGCAGTCAAATATTAAAACTACAAAGTGATCTCCTTTGACTCCATGTCTCACATCCAGGTCACGTTCATGCAAGAGGTGGGTTCCCATGGTCTTGGGTAGCTCTGCCCCCGTGGCTTTGCAGGGTATAGCCCCTTTCCTGGCTGCTTTTCCAAGCTGGCTTTGAGTGTCTGCAGCCTTTCCAGGTGCATGGTGCAAGTTATCAGTGGATCTACCATTCTGGGATCTGGAGGATGATGGCCCTCTTTTCACAGCTCCACTAGGTGGTGCCCCAGTATGGACTCAGTGTGAGGGCTCAGACCCTACATTTTCCTTCTGCATTGCCCTAGCAGAGATTATCCATGAGGGCTCTACCAGTGCAGCAAATTTTTGCTTGGGCATCCCGGCATTTCCATACAGCCTCTGAAATCTAGGCAGTGGTTCCCAAACCTCAATTTTTTACTTCTGTGCACCCACAGGGTCAGCACCACATGGAAGCTGCCCAGGCTTGGGGCTTCCACCCTCTGAAGCAACAGCCGAAGCTGTACCTTGACCCCTGTTAGTCACAGCTGGAATGGCTGGCACGCAGGGCACCAAGTCCCTAGACTGCACACAGCATGAGCTGTGAGTTCATAATTTTCTTGAAAATTATGAACTCCCAGCTTTAAAAGCAGATATTGAGCCTCAAGTCTTCTAAGATTGCCTTGAGTGAGAGTCTTATCTCCTGTAGAGAAAGAGCTCAAATTGTGGAAAAACAGACAGAAGCTCTTATCGTGCAAGTGGCTAACTTGCAACCGAAAATGCACGCACAGCCTCACCAGGTGTCTACTGTTAAAGTGAGGGCATTGACTGGAAAAGAATGGGATCTTGCAACTTGGAATGGGGGTATGTGGGAGAACCCTGATGTAGCTGGGGACACTGAGTTTGTAAACTCCAATGAATCTTTTTTGCTAGAGGAAACAGCTTCCCATTTCCAAGTAGTGCCAACATCCCCTCCCCAACCCCTGCTGCCATTAGCCTTTCCACCTTTGTCTGAGGATATAAACCCTGTGTTTACTAAGGCAACAGTGATGGCTTCCCCTCAGGCAGTTGCCAGACAAGAAAATGTTGATTATCCTCAGGAGCCACACCCAACACCCTCATTAGCTTCTAGACCTATAACTAGACTAAACTCCTGGTGGGCCCCTAGAGATGAGGTTGAGAGCATGACCCATGAGGAGGTGCGCTACGCTCATAAAGAATTGCTTGAGTTTTCTAATTTATATAAACAGAAATCTAGAGAACAGGCTGGAAATAGATATTATGGGTGTGGGATAATAGCGGAAGGAACATAGTGTTGGATCAGGCTGAATTTATTGACTTGGGTCAACTAATTAGGGAATCTGCATTTAATGTTGCAGCTTAGGGAGTTAAAACAGGTTCTTAATAATTTATGTGCTTGGTTAGCTGAAATATGGCTTAAAAGATGGCCCATTGTAAGTGAGCAGGAAATGCTTGATCTCTCTTGGATTAATGTAGAGGAAGGGATCCAAAGCCTTAGAGAGACTGGGATGGTGGAGTGGACTAGTCACTTTGACCTACCACCTATGAGTGAGAACATGTGGTGTTTGGTTTTTTGTCTTTGCAATAGTTTTCTGAGAATGATGGTTTCCAGCTTCATCCAACTCCCTACAAAGGACATAAACTCATCATTTTTTATAACTGCATAGTATTCCATGGTGTATATGTGCCACATTTTTTTAATGCAGTCTATCCTTGTTGGAGATTTGGGTTGGTTCCAAGTCTTTGCTATTGTGAATAGTGCCGCAATAAACATACATACGCATGTGTCTTTATAGCAGCATGATTTATAATCCTTTGGGTATATACCCAGTAATGGGATGGCTGGGTCAAATGGTATTTCTAGTTCTAGATCCCTGAGGAATCGCCACACTGACTTCCACAACGGTTGAACTAGTTTACAGTCCCATCAACAGTGTAAAAGTGTTCCTATTTCTCCACATCCTCTCCAGCACCTGTTGTTTCCTGACTTTTTAATGATCGCCATTCTCACTGGTGTGAGATGGTATCTCATTGTGGTTTTGATTTGCATTTCTCTGATGGCCAGTGATGATGAGCATTTTTTCATGTGTTTTTTGGCTGCATAAATGTCTTCTTTTAAGAAGCATCTGTTCATATCTTTTGCCCACTTTTTGATGGGTTGTTTGTTTTTTTCTTGTAAATTTGTTAGAGTTCATTGTAGATTCTGGATATTAGCCCTTTGTCAGATGAGTAGGTTGTGAAAATTTTCTCCCATTCTCTAGGTTGCCTGTTCACTCTGATGGTGGTTTCTTTTGCTGTGCAGAAGCTCTTTAGTTTCATTAGATCCCATTTGTCAATTTTGGCTTTTGTTACCATTGCTTTTGTCGTTTTAGACATGAAGTCCTTGCCCACGCCTATGTCCTGAATGGTGTTGCCTAGGTTTTCTTCTAGGGTTTTTATGGTTTTAGGTCTAACATGTAAGTCTTTAATCCATCTTGAATTAATTTTTGTATAAGGTGTAAGGAAGGGATCCAGTTTCAGCTTTCTACATATGGCTAGCCAGTTTTCCCAGCACCATTTATTAAATAGGGAATCCTTTCCCCATTTCTTGTTTTTGTCAGGTTTGTCAAAGATCAGGTGCTTGTAGATATGCAGCATTATTTCTGAGGGCTCTGTTCTGTTTCATTGGTCTATATCTCTGTTTTGGTACAAGTACCATGCTCTTTTGGTTACTGTAGCCTTGTAGTATAGCTTGAAGTCAGGTAGCTTGATGCCTCCAGCTTTGTTCTTTTGGCTTAGGATTGACTTGGCAATGTGGGCTCTTTTTTGGTTCCATATGAAATTTAAAGTAGTTTTTTCCAATTCTGTGAAGAAAGTCATTGGTAGCTTGATGGGGATGGCATTGAATCTATAAATTACCTTGGGCAGTATGGCCATTTTCACGATACTGATTCTTCCTACCCATGAGCATGGAATGTTCTTCCATTTGTTTGTATCCTCTTTTATTTCATTGAGCAGTGGTTTGTAGTTCTCCTTGAAGAGGTCCTTCACGTCCCTTGTAAATTGGATTCCTAGATATTTTATTCTCTTGGAAGCAATTGTGAATGGGAGTTCACTCATGATTTGGCTCTCTGTTCATCTGTTATTGGTGTATAAGAATGCCTGTGGTTTTTGCACATTGATTTTGTATCCTGAGACTTTGCTGAAGCTTATCGGCTTAAGGACATTTTGGGCTGAGACAATGGGGTTTTCTAGATATAAAATCATGTCATCTGCAAACAGGGACAATTTGACTTCCTCTTTTCCTAATCAAATGCCCTTTATTCCCTTCTCCTGCCTGATTGCCCTGGCCAGAACTTCCAACACTACGTTGAATAGGAGTGGTGAGGGAGGGCATCCCTGGCTTGTGCCAGTTTTCAAAGGGAATGCTTCCAGTTTTTGCCCATTCAGTATGATATTGGCTGTGGGTTTGTCATAGATAGCTCTTATGATTTCGAGATACATCCCATCAATACCTAATTTATTGAGAGTTTTTAGCATGAAGCGTTGTTGAATTTTGTCAAAGGCCTTTTCTGCATCTATTGAGATAATCATATGGTTTTTGTCTTTGATTCTGTTTATATGCTGGATTATGTTTATTGATTTACGTATGTTGAACCAGTCTCGCATCCCAGGGATGAAGCCCAATTGATCATGGTGGATATGCTTTTTGATGTGTTGCTGGATTTGGTTTGCCAGTATTTTATTGAGGATTTTTGCATCAATGTTCATCAAGGATATTGGTCTAAAATTCTCTTTTTTTGTTGTGTCTCTGCCAGGCTTTGGTATCAGGATGATGCTGGCCTCATAAAATGAGTTAGGGAGCATTGCTTTTTTCTATGGATTGAAATAATTTCAGAAGGAATGGTACCATCTCCTTCTTGTACCTCTGGTAGAATTCGGCTGTGAATCCACCTGGTCCTGGACTTTTTTTGGTTGGTCAGCTATTAATTATTGCCTCAATTTCAGAGCCTGTTATTGGTCTATTCAGAGATTCAACTTCTTCCTGGTTTAGTTGTGGGAGAGGGTATGTGTCAAGGAATTTATCCATTTCTTCTAGATTTTCTAGTTTATTTGTGTAGAGGTGTTTATACTATTCACCGATGGTAGTTCTATTTCTTTGGGATCGGTGGTGATATCCCCTGTATCATTTTTTATTGCGTCGATTTGATTCTTCTCTCTTTTCTTCTTTATTAGTCTTGCTAGCGGTCTATCAGTTTTGTTGATCTTTTCAAAAAACCAGCTCCTGGATTCATTGATTTTTTGAAGGGTTTTTTGTGTCTCTATTTCCTTCAGTTCTGCTCTGATCTTAGTTATTTCTTGCCTTCTGCTAGCTTATAAATGTGTTTGCCCTTGCTTCTCCAGTTCTATTAGTTGTGATGTTAGGGTGTCAATTTTAGATCTTTTCTGCTTTCTCTTGTGGGCATTTAGTGCTATAAATTTCCCTCTACACACTGCTTTGAATGTGTCCCAGAGATTCTGGTATGTTGTGTCTTTGTTCTCATTGGTTTCAAAGAACATCTTTATTTCTGCCTTCATTTCGTTATGTACCCAGTAGTCATTCAGGAGCAGGTTGTTCAGTTTCCATGTAGTTGAGTGGTTTTGAGTGAGTTTCTTAATCCTGAGTTCTAGTTTGATTGCACTGTGGTCTGAGAGACAGTTTGTTATAATTTCTGTTCTTTTACATTTGCTGAGGAGAGCTTTACTTCCAACTATGTGGTCAATTTTGGAATAGGTGTGGTGTGGTGCTGAAAAGAATGTATATTCTGTTGATTTGGGGTGGAGAGTTCTGTAGCCATCTATTAGGTCTGCTTGGTGCAGAGCTGAGTTCAATTCCTGGATATTCTTTTTAACTTTCTGTCTCGTTGATCTGTCTAATGTTGACAGTGTGGTGTTCAAGTCTCCCATTATTATTGTGTGGGAGTCTAAGTCTCTTTGTAGGTCACTCAGGACTTGCTTTATGAATCTGGGTGCTCCTGTATTGGGTGCATATATATTTAGGATAGTTAGCTCTTCTTGTTGAATTGATCCCGTTACCATTATATAATGGCCTTCTTTGTCTCTTTTGATCTTTGTTGGTTTAAAGTCTGTTTTATCAGAGACTAGGATTGCAATCCCTGCCTTTTTTTGTTTTCCATTTGCTTTGTAGATTTTCCTCCATCCCTTTATTTTGAGTCTATATGTGTCTCTGCATGTGAGATGGGTTTCCTGAACACAGCACACTGATGGGTCTTGACTCTTTTTCCAATTTACCAGTCTGTGTCTTTTAATTGGAGCATTTAGCCCATTTACATTTAAGGTTAATATTGTTATGGGTGAATTTGATCCTGTCATTAAGATGTTAGCTGGTTATTTTGCTCATTAGTTGATGCAGTTTATTCCTAGCCTTGATGGTCTTTACAATTTGGCATGTTTTTGCAGTGGCTGGTACTAGCTTTTCCTTTCCATGTTTAGTGCTTCCTTCAGGAGCTCTTTTAGGGCAGGCCTAGTGGTGACAAAATCTCTCAGCGTTTGCTTGTCTGTAAAGTATTTTATTTCTCCTTCACTTATGAAGCTTAGTTTGGCTGGATATGAAATTCTGGGTTGAAAATTCTTTTCTTTAAGAATGTTGAATATTGGCCCCCACTCTCTTCTGGCTTGTAGAGTTTCTGCAGAGAGATCAGCTGTTAGTCTGATGGGCTTCCTTTTGTGGGTAACCTGATCTTTCTCTCTGGCTGCCCTTAACATTTTTTCCTGCATTTCAACTTTGGTGAATCTGACAATTATGTGTCTTGAAGTCGCTCTTCTCGAGGAGTATCTCTGTGGCATTCTCTGTATTTCCTGAATTAGAATGTTGGCCTGTCTTGCTAGATTGGGGAAGTTCTCCTGGATAAAATCCTGCAGTGTTTTCCAACTTGGTTCCATTCTGCCCGTCACTTTCAGGTACACCAATTAGAGGTAGATTTGGTCTTTTCACATAGTCCCAAATTTCTTGGAGGCTTTGTTTGTTTCTTTTTATTCTTTTTCCTCTAAACTTCTCTTCATGCTTCATTTCATTCATTTCATCTTCCATCGCTGATATCCTTTCTTCCAGTTGATCGCATCAGTTACTGAGGCTTGTGCATTCGTCATGTAGTTCTCGTGCCGTGGTTTTTCAGCTCCATCAGGTCCTTTAAGGACTTCTCTGCAAGTTATTCTAGTTATCCATTCGTCTAATTTTTTTTCAAAGTTTTTAACTTCTTTGCCATTGGTTCGAGCTTCCTCCTTTAGCTCGGAGTAGTTTTATCTTCTGAAGCCTTCTTCTCTCAACTCGTCAAAGTCATTCTCTGTCCAGCTTTGTTCCGTTGCTGGTGAGGAGCTGCATTCCTTTGGAGGAGATAGGCACTCTGATTTTTAGAATTTCCGGTTTTTCTGCTCTGTTTTTTCCCCATATTTGTGGTTTTATCTCCCTTTGGTCTTTGATGATGGTGACGTACAGATGGGTTTTTGGTGTGGATGTCCTTTCTGTTTGTTAGTTTTCCTTCTAACAGTCAGTACCCTCAGCTGCAGTTCTGTTGGAGTTTACTGGAGGTCCACTCCAGACCCTGTTTGCCTGGGTGTCAGCAGCGGTGGCTGCAGAACAGTGGGTATCGGTGAACCGCACATGCTGTTGCCTGATCGTTCCTCTGGAAGTTTTGTCTCAGACGAGTACCTGACCGTGTGCGGTGTCAGTCCGCCCCTACTGGGGGTTGCCTCCCAGTTAGGCTACTCAGGGGTCAGGGACCCACTTGAGGAGGCAGTCTGTCCGTTCTCAGATCTCAAGCTGCATGCTGGGAGAACCACTACTCTCTTCAGAGCTGTCAGACAGGGACATTTAAGTCTGCAGAGGTTATTGCTGTCTTTTGTTTGTCTGTGCCCTGCCCCCAGAGGTGGAGCCTACAGAGGCAGGCAGGCCTCTTTGAGCTGTGGTGGGCTCCACCCAGTTCAAGCTTCCTGGCTCCTTTGTTTACCTACTCAAGCCTGAGCAATGGCGGGCACCTCTCCCCCAGCCTCACTGCCACCTTGCAATTTGATCTCAGACTGCTCTGCTAGCAATGAGGGAGGCTCCGTGGGCATAGGACCCTCCAAGCCAGGTGTGGGATATAATCTCCTGGTGTGCCATTTGTGAAGCCCATTGGAAAAGCACGGTATTAGGGTGGGAGTGACCTGATTTTCCAGGTGCCGTCTGTCACCCGTTTGACTAGGAAAGGGAATTCCCTGACCCCTTGTGCTTCCTGGGTGAGGCAATGCCTCGCCCTGCTTCGGCTCATGCACGGTGCACTGCACCCACTGTCCGGCACTCCCTAGTGAGATGAACCTGGTACCTCAGTTGGAAATGCAGAAATCACCTGTCTTCTGCATCGCTCATGCTGGGAGCTGTAGACTGGAGCTGTTCCTATTTAGCCATCTTGGCTCCACCCCCTACACCTGTGTCTTTGAAGAGCTGTGTAATAGCTCTTCTCTGTATGTCAGATCTAACTGGGAACCACACTCAACTACAAAATGTAAATACAATGGGAATAATTGGATCATGAAGTGGCAGGGACCAAGTGGCAGCACTCAACCATCATAGGCCAGGTGGGAGTAGCTACTGTAATGGACAGCAAAGGCAAAGGGTGAATCAGAATAGTCTGACTCCTGTACAACTCTGGCATTGACTAATTATTAATAGTGTTCCTAGAAGTGAAATTGATATGAAGCCTACTGCATTCCTTCTTAATTTATATAGGCAGAAAACTTCTAGGTTGAATAGACAGAAGACTAATTTAAATTATAAAACAGAGAATCACGTCTCCTCAATCAATTTCCAGACTTGAGCCCATTTACAGACCCAGAACCCCTTCAATGAAAGGGAGTCTGGGTCTTCTTGAGGAAGGACTTCACTACATTACTGAAAATTTATGCTGTCAATCTTTTTCCCATCAATACCCAAGGAGACCTCAGGCCTTTTTCCAGGGTGACTGTGCATTGAGGAAAGGGAAATGATCAGACATTTTGGAGACTATGGATACTGGTTCTGAGCTGAAGTTGATTCCCAGAGACTCCAAATGTCATTGTGATCCTCCAGTTAAAGAAAGAGCTTATGGAGGTCAGGTAATTAATGGAGTTTTAGCTCAGGTCTGACTTACGTGGGTCCCTGAACTCATCCTGTGGTCCTTTCCCCAGTGCCAGAATGCATAATTGTCATAGACATACTTAGCAGCTGGCAGAGCCCCCCGTGCCTGGTAGGATGAAGGGTATTGTGGTGGGAAAGGCCAAATGGAAGCCATTAGAACTGCCTCTCCCTAGAAAAATAGCAAATCAAAAATAATATCACATCCTTAGAGGGATTGCAGAGATTAGTGCCACCATCAAGGAGTTGAAAAACACAGGGTTGGTGATTCCCATCATATCCCTGTTCAACTCTCCCATTTGGCTGACAAAGAAGACAGATGGATCTTTGAGAATGACAGTGGATTATCATAAGCTTAACCAAGTGGTGACTCTAATTACAGCTGCTATAGCAGATGTTGTTTCATTGCTTGAGCAAATTAACACATCTCCTGGTACCTGATATGCAGCCATTGACTTGGCAAATGACTTTTTCTCTATTCCTGCCCATGAGGCCCACCAGAAGCAATTTGCCTTCAGCTGGCAAGGCCAGCAAGATACCTTTACTATCCTATCTGAGGGGTATATCAACTCTTTGGCTTTGTGTTATAACTTTATTCGGAGAGATCTTGATCTCTTTTCACTTCCACAAGGTATCACACTGGTCCACTACTTTGATGACATTATGCTGATTGGATCCAGTGAGCAAGAAGTAGCAAACATCCTGGACTTATTGGTGAGACATTTGTGTGCCAGAGGATGGGAAATGAATCTGACTAAAATTCAGGGACCTTCTACCTCAGTAAAGTTTCTAGGGGTCCAGTGGTGTGGGGCCTGTCGAAATATTCCTTCTAAGGTGAAGAATAAGTTGCTGCATTTCACCCCTCCTACACCCAAGAAAGAGGCACAATGCCTAGTGGGCCTATTTGGATTTTGGAGGCAACACATTCCTCATTTGGGTGTGTTACTCCAGCTCATTTATTGAGTGATCCAAAAGGTTGCCAGTTTTGAGTGGTGTCCAGAACAGGAGAAGGCTCTGCAACAGGTCCAGGCTGCTGTGCAAGCTGCTCTTCCACTTGAGCCATGTGACCCAGTATATGATCACACATCTGACCATTTCTACTTCCATGCAAAGTGCACAATCAGCTGGACTGCTCAAAGTTCTGCCATATTATATGGCAGATCCAATGATGCAGGTCTGTTGGAGTTTACTGGAGGTCCACTCCAGACCCTGTTTGCCTGGGTGTCAGCAGTGGTGGCTGCAGAACAGTGGATATTGGTGAACTGCAAATGCTGCTGCCTGATCGTTCCTCTGGAAGTTTTGTCTCAGATGAGTACCTATGACCCAGCAGATCCAATGATGCTTGAGGTGTCATTGGAAGATAGGGATTCTGTTTAGATCCTCTGGCAGGCCCCCATAGGTGAATCACAGTGGAGGC
This sequence comes from Symphalangus syndactylus, assembly GCF_028878055.3. Classification (NCBI taxonomy): domain Eukaryota; kingdom Metazoa; phylum Chordata; class Mammalia; order Primates; family Hylobatidae; genus Symphalangus; species Symphalangus syndactylus. The sequence continues at coordinate 99,997,248 of NC_072428.2, read as the reverse complement.
CTCTAGGATTTTGAAGCAATACCTTGCCATCTTCTGCAGATAACTACTCGTCTTTTGAGTGACAGCTCTTGGCCTGTTACTGGGCTTTTGGTGGAAACTGAATGTTTGACTATGAGTCATCAAGTCACCATGCAACCTGAACTGACTATCATGAACTGGGTGCTTTCTGACCCATCTAGCCATAAAGTGGGTTGTGCCCAGCCACATTCCATCATCAAATGGAAGTGGTATATATGGGATTGGGCTTGAGCAGGTCCTGAACGCACAAGTAAGTTACATGAGGAAGTGGCTCAAATGCCTATGGTCTCCACTCCTACACCCTGCCTTCTCTTCCCCCAGCCTGCACCAATGGCCTCATGGGGGAATTCCTTATGATCAGATGACAGAGAAAGAGAAGACTAGGGCCTGGTTCACAGATGGTTCTGCATGATGTGCAGGCACCACCTGAAAGTGGATAGCTGCAGCATTACCGCCTCTTTCTAGGACATCCCTGAAGGACAGTGGTGAAGGGAAATCTTCCTGGAGGGCAGAACTTTGAGCAGTGCACCTGATTGTGCACTTTGCATGGAAGTAGAAATGGCCAGATGTGTGATTATATACTGATTCATGGCCTGTAGCCAATGGTTTGACTGGTTGGTCAGAGACTTGAAAGAAGCATGATTGGAAAATTGGCGATGAAGAAATTTGGGGAAGGGATATGTGAATGGACCTCTCTGAGTGGTCAAAAACTGTGAAGATATTTGTATCCCATGTGAGTGCTCACCAATGGGTGACCTCAGCAGAGGAGAATTTTAATAATCAAGTGGATAGGATGACCCACTTGTTCTGTGGACACCACTCAGCCTCTTTTCCCAGCCACCCCTGTCATTGCCCAATGGGCCCATGAACAAAGTGGCCATGGTGGCAGGGATGGAGGGTACACATGGGCTCAGCACCATGGGCTTCCACTCACCAAGGCTGACCTGGCTATGGCTACTGCTCAGTGCCCAATTTGCCAGCAGCAGAGACCAACACTGAGCCCTCGATATGGCACCATTCCTCGGGATGGTCAGCCAGCTACCTGGTGGCACATTGATTATATTGAACCTCTTCCATCAAAGAAAGGACAGAGGTTTGTCTTCACTGGAATAGAAATTTACTCCAGATATGGGTGTGCCTTTCCTGCACGCAATGCTTCTGCAAAGACTACCATCTGTGGACTCATGGAATGCCTTATCCACCATCATTGTATTCCACACAGCATTGCCTCTGACTGAGGCACTCACTTTGCAGTGGGCTTATGCTCATGTAATTCTCTGGTCATACCATGTTCCCCATCTTCTGGAAGCAGCTTGTTTGATGGAATGGTGAAATGGCCTTTTGAAGTCCCAATTATAATACCAACTAGGTGACAATACTTTGCAGGGTTAGGGCAAAGTTCTCCAGAAGACCGTGTATGGTCTGATTCAGCTTCCAATATATGGTACAGTTTTTTCCATAGCCAGGATTCATGGGTCCAGGAATCAAGGAGTGGAAGAAGTGGAAGTGGCACCACTCACCATCACCCCTAGTGATCCACTAGCAAAATTTGTGCTTCCTGTTCCCAAGACATTATGTTCTGCTGTCCTAGATGTCTTAGTTCCAGAAGGAGTAATGCTGCCACCAGGAGACACAACAATGATTCCATTAACTGGAAGTTAAGATTGCCACCTGGACACTTTAGGCTCCTCCTACCTTTAAGTCAACATGCTAAGAAGTTACAGTGTTTAAGTTATGTATCTTTAAGTTATAGTGTTGGCTGGGTTGATTGACCCAGACTATCAAGATGAAATCTGTCTACTACTCCACAATGGAGGAAAGAAAGAGTATGCATGTAATACAGGAGATCCATTAGGGCTTCTCTTAGTATTACTGTGCCCTGTGATTAAAGTCAAAGGGAAACAACAACAACCCAATCTAGACAGGAAGGACTACAAATGGCCCAGACTCTTCTATAATAAAGGTTTGGGTCACTCCACCGGGAATAAATAAATAAATAAATAAACAACCTGCTGTGGTGCTTGCTAAAGGCACAGGGAATACAGAATTGGTAATCGAAGGTAGTCATAAATATTAGCTATGACCACGTGACTAGCTGCAGAAACAAGGACTATATTTGTCATGAATATTTCATCCTTCTTTTGTTAAAAACTTGTTTGTACATGTATACACTTGTACGAAGAAAATATCTTAATTTATTTCCTTTTTCTTTTATCATGTGACATAAGTTTTATTGACTTCACATCAGCATTTAAGCATTGTTAACTTTATGTAATAGTATTTGGGTTGGGGACTGTTGCGTTTCTGGTATGAAGGATAGTTGTATTATGTTAGGCATAGTTATGACCTTATCATTGTCTTTATTTGAAGATTATGTATGATCTCAGAAGATGTGTATAGGTTCAAGTTGACGAGGGGTAGACTTGTGATGATTAATACCGAGTGTCAACTTGGTTGGATTGAAGGATACAAAGTATTGATGCTGGGTGTGTCTGTGCCAGTGTTGCCAAAGAGATTAACATTTGAGTCAGTGGGTAGGGGAAGGCAGACCCACCCTTAATCTGAGTGGGCACCATTTGATCAGCTGCCAGCATGGGTAGAATATAAAAAGCAGGTAGAAAAATGTGAAATGACAGACTGGCCTAGCCTCCCAGCCTACATCTTTCTCTTGTGCTGGATGCTTCCTGCCCTGGCACATCAGACTCCATGTTCTTCATTTTTGGGACATGGATTGGCTCTCCTTACTCCTCAGTTTGCAGACAGCCTATGTGAGACATTGTTATCATGTTAGTTAATTCTTAATAAACCTCCCTGATATATATATACATGTATATATATATATATATGTACATCCATGTATATATATGTATATACACGTACATGTATACATATATATGTATCCTATAAGTTCTGTCCCTCTAGAGAACCCTGACTATTATACATGTTAATGACATAATTTATTTTCAAATTTTATTATTTTTAAATTTTATCATATTTAATTGACAAGGATTATATATGTTCCAGGATTAAAAATGTGGTTACTTGATATGCATATACTGTAATTTTTATCATATCAAATTAATTAACCAAATTATCACTGCCTATGGTTTGCATTAAATCCCATAATTGCTCATGTTATAACTGAAAGTTTGTGCCCTTTGAGCAACATCTTCCCATTTTCCCCAAGGGACCAGTGTTAAGATCATATCAGAGCCAGAAAATAAGGCTAGGAAATAAGCAAAGTATGTATGTGTTATCATAATGTCCATACTACCTGAGGTGATCTACAGATTTAATGCAATCCCTATAAATTTCCTATGACATTTTTTACAGAAATAGAAAAAATATTCAAAAATTCATATGGAATCTCAAAAGACCATGAATAGCCAAATAAATCTTAAGACAAAGCAATGTTGGGGCCATCACATTCCCTAATTTTAACTATATTACAAAGCTCTGGTAATCAAAACAGTATGGTATTGGGATAAAAAACAGACACATAGACCAACAGAACAGTATAGAGAGCCCAGGAAAAAAACCCAATCGTGTATGGTCTACTAATCTTTGACATATGTGCCAAGAATACAACATGGGAAAAGGACAGTTCCTTCAGTAAATAGTGTTGGGAAAACTGTATATACAAATGCAAAACAATAAAATTGGACCATCGTTTTACATAATATACAAAAATTTCTTTGAAATGTATTAAAAATGTAAATGTAGGTTCTGAAATCATAAAACTTCTAAAAAAAGAATTTATATAAGTAGACAGATATCTACTTAGCAACTTCCTCTTAACTAATTAATTACATGAGAAAAGTGTCACATAAGAAAGGATGCTCAGTTCCATTAGGAGCACATCAACTTTGTAATTTGAAAAAAGTGAATGAATTATGTTTTAATTTCAGTTTCACAATTTAAATTAATAACACTAAGACAAGTTGACTTATTACAGTGAGCCTAAGAGAACATAAATATATTTCTTTAAAATGCTCAACAAAGAAAAATAATTTTACCGAATGAAATAATGTAATATTATAAAAACATCTACTGTTCTCAAATACGTGATTTAATCCATTTTCAGTCAAAATAACAATTTTTGCTCTTTTTTTAGTCATTTGAGAATGACAACTTGTCAAAAGTATTTAAAAATATATAGTAAATATTAGAAATGCCAAAAGATTTTTGCAAAAATATTTAAAAAGTATTTTTGCTACACCAGTTTCTGAAACAGATCTACTGTAAATATAAAATATTTGTATATCATTAAGCAAACAGATGAGAGGATTGAAATATAGAGTTCAGCATTAGGTCCAAGGATATAAGGAAAACACATATGACTAAAAAGTGGTGAGAATGTTTAACATTCAGCTCTCTGGGGCTGCATCAGAGTAGAGGAGAGACTGATATAGACTTTACCAGTTTCTGTGATATAAATGCTTAGACTATAGCCAATTATAAGCTACCAATGTCATACCAACTAGCTTTCAAAACTCCTAAAAATTTAACAATTGGAGCACATCACTGATAAAAGTGTTATTTCAGTCTCCTGGAAAATGTTTGCTTAATAAATGATTGCCTAACCAACTTAACAAAAATAAAGTTAAAAGCCTAACACATTTAAGACAAAAATAAAATCTCTATTGTCTGTATGTAAATTAGCCATATTTTATTACATGAGAAAATAAAACTTGATAGATAAAAAGACACAGATATAGATAGATGATAGATAGATAGATAGATAGATAGATAGATAGATAGATAGATAGACAAATAGATTTACACTGAGAAAAGCTAAAAGACAAACAATAGACTAGGAAAGCATTTGAATCAAAATTTAATATTCCATATATATATGGACCATCATTTGTGTGTGGACAGTTGTGTGTATACCCACCCACCCACACACACACACTGTACTATAAATTCAAAAGCAGCAAAAATTAAAAATGATACAATAAGTAAGAAAGACAACCCATAAAAGATAACTGAAAATTGTTAAAGAAGGAAAGACATAAAAAATATTCTGAAACTCATGGTAAGTAAATCACAAGAAAACATCATTTTTAAAAAACATCAGATTAGCAAAATTTAAAAGACTAGTAATATCCAGTATTAAATGGGGAAATGTGTATACTGGAACATTTTGTGGAGAATGTAGTCTCACATATTCTGTAACAACTGTAAGTTAAAATTATACATACTTTGACTTAACAATCCTATTTTGTTGTGTGTGTGAAGTAGAGGAGATCTCTTTTCAAGGGAAAAATTCAATAAACATGAGTAGAAACATGTATGTCTACAGGGACCTTTTTAATGATAGCAAAAGATTTGGGAGTAGATATACATACGCCAATAGAGTAGGTAATGTTTGAATTGGTTATAAAATATTAACACTGTGTAGTATAACCCAGCATCAAAAGTGAATTGTATCTCTCACTATTGATGTGATGGGATATAAATGATACTCCAAAGACAAAAATTGCTAAACTGTTATTAAAATCTCATTTTTCTAAGACAGATGTAATTGAAGTGCCTACACATGCCTATATATTGGCATATGTGTGATTAAAAACAGAATAATATGAGATATCTCTGCTAAAAAGATAGACTCAAGGTAGGTATGTTTGTGAAGTAGGTAGGGTGAGTGAAAATTACTAGCATTATCATTTTATATCTCAACATTATTTAGTTAGAAATAGCTAGAACGGAAGGTTTGAAATGTTCCCAACACAAAGAAATGATAAATGTTTGAGGTGATGGATGAGCTGCATACTCTGATTTGATCATTACACATTGTAGACACATGTCAAAATATCACATGTACACAATAAATAAGTACAAATATCTAACAATTTAAAAATAAAGTACATTGTGTGGCATTTAATATTTAAAATATACTGAAATTTTGAAATAATTTGTTAGATTAATATATATTGAATTGAACGATTGCTGTGACATATTTCATGAATAAAAGAAAATGATTATGAACAAATAGACCTGTTTCAAAATTAAAACAAATAAAAGTGTGTTATATATGTTATATATGATAAGTTGAATTTATTTTTAATATTATTTTGTGTTTGAATGAAACAAAAAACATGATATAAAGATTGAGAAAAAAATTCAGTCTTTTACAATATTTGTAGGAATGGAATTGGTATAGGCATTCTGGGAGATAATTAGGTAAATACATTTGAAAATACTTAAAAAATAGGTGTCATTGTCTCCCAGAAACTTAACTTTTAGTCATTAATCTTGAGGAAATAATTGAAACATTTATTTGATGAATAAATTTAGCAAAGATTTGGCTGCTAACATGTCACAACTTAAATGTAGTTTTTACTAAGTGACTGATTAAATGCATTGTTTTTACTATCAGGCCTGATAAGTAGCTGATAGTCACCCACAGTCCCGATGGTTTATGTTAGCATCTGTTTCCGCCATTTGCTTTATGGTTATTGGTTGGCGGTTTGTGCCCACAAACATGCAAGATGTTAATATTCTAAATATTATACCCAAATATAATCTTCTGAGAGTACAGTCTACAGCCATGACAAGTGACATGGTGCAATGGTGTTTCCCTGCTTTAATAATTTGCTATTTTACCCTCAAGAATTTTGCCATATGCATGTGCCACCTGAGTCAATATTTTCTTAATATAGTTCCCTAAGTCTGCTAATAATCTTGTCAAAAATAGAAACCAGCATTGTTTAATATGAACGAAGAGTAATGATAAATACAAATATGATCAAAACAATACTATTAATTATAAGCTTGATAAGCCTGTTTAGGCATTTTAGAAAAGGATAATTAACAAAAAAATGACTAAGTCATGCTTAAGTCTTCTTTATATAATCCGAATGACTGCAGTAAAATGAGAAACGAAATGAAGTTTATGTTATTGACATAATATTATTTATTTATTATTTGTTCTAAACAACATGAAATTAGCTTCTGTAGTCATAACATCAAAGACATATATGCTACATTTAAGGAAACACTGAGATAGATGAAAAATGAAAGACTTATTTGGTTCCAAGTGAGAGAAAACTCAAGCACAATGGCTGAGGCAATTTATGTTTATGTTTCTCTCATATTGAGGAATCTGGTTGTAGGCAGTGCTGGGCTAGAGGCTCAAGGATGATGTGTCTGTGATCCTCTTTGCCTTTCTCTCATGCTCCAAAGATGGCTGTTAAGGTGCCAGTCTTCTAATCTATATGCAAGTTGGAAGAAAGTAAAAGGACGGGGAAAAGAAAGAATGAAGCCATCTGGACTTATTTAATTGGAAAAGCAAATGTTTGGCAGGGTGTGGTGGCTCACTCCTGTAATCCCAGCAACCTGGGAGGCCGAGGTGGACAGATCACTTGAGGCTAGGAGTTCGAGACCTGCCTGGCCAACACGGCAAAACCCTGTCTCTACTACAAAAATAAAAATTAAAAAGATAGCCAGGCGTGGTGGCACATGCCTATAATCCCAGCTACTCTGGAGGCTGAGGTACGAGAATCGCTTGAGGTGGAGGTTGCAGTGAGCAGAGATCACGCCAAGACGAAAAAGAAAGAAAAGCAAAAGTTGAACAGTTTTCTGGAATGCCTCCCCCCGCACCTCTCTTCTCTTAGAACTTTTTGGTCCAAACTGGACCATTGCTTACCCTACATGCCAAGGAGGCTGGGAAATCAGGGAATGGGATTCTTTTGAGTGGCTTTACTAATATTTATCCTTCCTTTGGACTGTACACCTTGCTGTTTCACAGACATCCTTTTTAGGAAGAAAATAGGGAGTGGATGGTAGCCAACAATAGCTACCATAATGTGCATGGTGTTCACGATATATTTTCAACACAGTTTAAAAATGACATCTACAATATTCTGTTTTTCAAAAGAATTTAGCATGTGTGTATACACATGTGTGTACTTATTAATGAAAATCTATGTGTTGCTTTAAAGGAACTCCCAGCGTGCTGGGATTACAGGGGTGAGCCACCATACCCTGCCAAGGATGTGGTTAAAGGAAATGTGAGGTGACAATTTTTTAACTCAATTATATTTTAAATATTAGACTTATATTATTTAAAAAATATAAGATTCATGTCCTTTTTGAATCAGATTTTGTTAGATTTTAGAAAATAGAAAATAGCCCAGGTTTTCTCACAGGCTTTGCTCTGCTCACCTAATGTCTTAGTGTCCCAACAACCAATCTCCGTGGCCTGTATGTAGACCAGAAAATTACTTAACAGGGGTAAGAGGAATTACGTGCTTCTTGTTCAGCAAATACGTTGTTTCATTTGGGAAAGTCTAAACTGTAGATAGAAATCTGACTTTAACCTTCTATTTATGCCTTCATAGCAGCATAAAGAGCTGGGTAGACAGTGCAGGGCTTACCGTTTTGAGAGAAGAGCTTTCTCTCTTATCTAATTCTTCCAGAATCCAGATTTTGTGGCCTTTAGACAAAATGTAAGCTACATCTGTTTGATTCAACAATTGTATAAATTTTATTACTGTTGAGACAGAAAGTATCCCACAAGAAAAATAATGAATTTCCAGCATTACATCTTTGTGTATTTATATGAATGGCATGGCTCTGAAATATTGTTCAGCTATCTGAGTGGGTGTCTGCCTGGTGCCCTGGGATTTTAGTGCCTTTTAAACATTCTGGCACAAAGCAAGCCTTTTTTTTTCTTAGTTGTGTGTGTGTGTGTATACATATATATACACATATATATTCATATGTACATATATACATATATATTCATATGTACATATATATACACATATACATATATATACACAGACATATATATACACATATATATACACATATATACACATAATGCTTAACCATAATGATGATTCAACTAAAAATCATTTCTGTATTAAATAAAATTTCTGGAAACCAAAGATAACCTTCATGCACACTTGATATTAAAACAAGGTCACTGGTCCCTTTCAATAGTTCCAGCTCACTCTGGAATCAGTGAGCATAAAAGGCCACTCAGTCTGTCGTATGATTGCTACTTTTTATTTAATGCCTCTTGGTTTTCTCATTTACTGGTGGGGGCAGGGATTTCTCAATCTTTTCTGAAATTTGAGATAGATGTAAGGCCAAATTCTAAATGATGGCTGCCTTGACAGCCCCACTGACTAGACTTTGTTTATTATCTATATCATGCAGGACAAAATGAATATGTACAAGTGCACATAGTAGTGTTGGTGGAGAGAATAGACCATCTATAATACTGTATTAGCACTTTATCACAGTCTGACTATAAGCCGTAACTACTTTTTTCATTAAAAATTCAAAATAAGGCCGGGCGCGGTGGCTCACGCTTGTAATCCCAGCACTTTGGGAGGCCGAGGCGGTCGGATCACGAGGTCAGGAGATCGAGACCACGGTGAAACCCTGTCTCTACTAAAAAATACAAAAAATTAGCCGGGCGTGGTGGCGGGCGCCTGTAGTCCCAGCTACTCGGAGAGGCTGAGGCAGGAGAATGGCGTGAACCCGGGAGGCGGAGCTTGCAGTGAGCCGAGATTGCGCCACTGCACTCCAGCCTGGGCGACAGAGCGAGACTCCGTCTCAAAAAAAAAAAAAAAAAATTCAAAATAAAACAAACTTCATCCTTTCACATACCTGTGTTCTCTCTGCCCTGCTCATCCCAAGGGAACATCTGGACTCAGAATTTAGAAATCATTATATTAGTGAATTGAGAGCCAAGGCAGCCAGCATAAGGATGATAAGATCCAATGAATCATTCACATCTAAGAGTTGAGCTGATTCATTTTAGAGCCATTGAAGTGGACACAGAGCCTTTCATTGAGGATCAGCATAAAATACCTTCCAGTTGTCAAGCCAGATTGAGCAAAAAAGCAAATTATCTGAGCATCATTTCAGAAAGTGTCAAAGGAAATGCCAACCAAGTGGCAGCAGAAATTTTTGCGTCTCAAAACTGCATGATTTGTCATGACAGAACTTTAACCATTTTATTTTTATAAGGTATTCCGAAGGTGAAAGCATTGCAAGTATTTCTCCCTTATGCTGACATTTAAGTGATATTTATGGGTAAATATAGGCTTTGCTTTTTTATGTGGAATAATAAACCCCATAGCATTTTCTTATGAATATGATCATTGAGGTATAAATTAAAATTTTAATGAAAGGAAACCAGAGTGACAAGCAGGATTCTCCAAAAACAGCCCTAGATGCTTATGTCAGGTTGCCTAGAAGAATGCAGGCTCCAGAGGGAGAGTTCTACATTCCCACATCCTTGTATTCATGCCGTTGTGTAATTTCCTTCCTTTTAGTGTGGGCTGCACCTGCTGTCTTGCTTCTAACCAAAAGAATATGGCAAAAGTGATGAGATATCACTTGCGTGGTTAGGTTACAAAAGGCTGTGACTCCCATCTTCCTAGCTCTCTCTCTCTCTCTTTTAATGGAACTCTCTTGCCTTCTCGTCTTTTACACTTTTCTGAAAAATATTGAAGAGACTTGAGTGGCAAAGAACTGGGAGTGAACTCTGCCCAACAGCTAGCAAGGAAATAATACCAACAACCAAAAAGATTGAATCCTGCCAGTGACCACTGAGTAAGCTTGGAAGTGGATCCTACCTTGTTAAACCCCAGTGTGACTGCAGTCCAGTCTGATACTTTGATTATAGTCTCATGGGAGACCCTAAAGAAGAAGCCTTAGTTAAATTGTGCTGTGATTCCTGACACACAGACACTGTCAGATTATGAATGTGCATTGTTTAAACTGTTAAGTTTGGGGTAATTTGTTACAAGCAAAAGATAATTAATACACCCACCAAACCTCCCATGGCTTCCCCATATTTCCAAGTGCTCAGCAGCTGCTATTTCACAACTGAAAACTGCTGACGCTAAGGTCAGAAAGCCTGGTGACCAAATAAATGTGTAGGTAAGAGTTGGTTTTCATGCTTGCCCCATGTTTGAGGTCAAGTTATCTGAAAATAGATCCTAAACCAAGATTAAAGATTATCTTGTGCAAGTGATTCACTATAGAACTCTTCCTAGAAAAGCATATAAAGGAGTGGGGAAAAGCAAGTCAGAGAAGGAGAAGAAGACAAGCAAAGATGTGATCCTCAATGAAGTCTGGAGAAGAGTAGCTTTAGCTTTAGCTTGATCCTCTAGCTTGATCCTACAGAAAATCTCTGGAGTCTAAGTTACTTCTCAGATTTGTTCCGTGCAAAGACAAGACAAGCTCTCAGCTACTTGTTATTGGCGGGGGAAGGTCAGGAGTTGATGGGATGTGACCTCCCAAGCGCTTTTTGCCCTTTGTGCTTCTGGGAAGACAATTCTAGTAGTCCAAGGGTTGTGTGATGAAGAGGAGTCTTACAGTATGGACTGTATGAACCAAAAGCACAATGACACTGAAGAAGGAGAGTACAGAACTGGTAGAACGCATTTGAGAAGATCTGAACAGAGACCAGCAGGGTGCACTACTACACCCTTTAAAAAAACCTACTGAAGCACATTCGTCTAGCTCTGACCTGGTGCAAGCACACCTCTCCACAGGATGCTGGGAAATGGGGACCCTGCTCTCTTTGTGACTTCCAGCCTGTGTTTCCTTCACGTGTTAAAGACAGAAACTTCACAGTGTCTTGAATTTATAATTTTTTTAACTTATAAATACAGTGTATGGTTAAAAAAAAATTGATTCACATGACCATAAGTAACAAAATTTAAATGTTCTAGTCATGGATTTATAAAAGTTAGATGATCTGATGGTGATGTTGGAGAGAACAAAATATAAATATTATGCTGTGGTAAGCCAATATGTGGGAAGATTCAATAATCCTGTGTAGTTGAATTCATTCCCACAGTCTGAGAACCAATCTGAGGCAGAGCACAGGTGTGGTAGCAGAGACCTCTGTGACAGGGACAGGTGTGCTTGCCGGGGCCCTCTGTGTTGTGTCTCTGTGACTTTGAACAAAGCCACATTTCTTTGCCCAGAATTAGAACCAGAAGATTCTATTTGGTTCGTTTGTTAAAATTATTATATTCATGACAATTAAAATATATACCTTATCCTTCTTACTTCAAGCATGGTTGGCTTGGTTATTATTCAGTGAGTCTTTTACTTTCACAAAAGAATATTGCTAAGTAAAATGCTCTGGTGGACACAATGCATGAAATGGGTTATGTGTTCCTTCTGACCACCTGTATATGTATCTGAATTTTCCATAGTCTCACCAATGCTCAGTTGTAGCAAAAGCCTAGGACATTAAAGATGGGGCTCCTCCCTACACTTGAGTCTCAGCGTGCAAAAGTTAGAAACATTCAAGGCCACCGAGTGAAATGAAACAACAAATGAACCAAAAAAGCAAGTGATCTGAGGATACTCACCCTAATGAGTGATGTCTTCCACGTGTGCATCTTCAGCTAGTGCCAATCTGTAGGTTGATTCTGACATGCAATAGAATCACAGGTGCTGTCAAGTTACTTCAACCTCTGACTGTCCATCTATCAAAAGAAGTCACCTCAGAGTGCTAAGAATGGCTGCACAATCTCAGCCAGACAACTGATGTTGCTGAAGGAAGACAATCAAAATGTCCAGTAGATCAAAACTGACAATCATCCAGCACTCGCTTGCTGGTGATGAAGTGTCCACCAAGAAAAAGTGTAAGACCAGACTGCAAAGCAGTAAGACAAGTCATTTACTGGGGTCCTAGGCATTGCAACTTGAGGAACAGATCCTGCTAGAAGCCAAATTGTGTTCTGAAGACAGAGAGGGGAGTAGTAATGTAAAAGAAAGCTGACGGTGATTACACAAGTTGTTTTCAAGTAATTAACGTTGAACGAGCCTGGCTTAGTACATTATTCTATAGTTAATTGGTTGTTGCTGCTCAAGAGTCACAGTGCTGGTGAAATTTAGCTGTTTTGCAGAATGTTGTGGTTGTTGAGGTTTGGGCCAGTTCAAAGGTGCAAGGCAAAATTCCAGGATTTTTGTTTTTGTTGTTTTTGTTTGTTTGTTTTTTGACAAGGTTGCAGGTCATGCAGATAGTCCTTAGAATTGCTTCTCAAATTTATTTTAGGCCTCTGAACCAGAGAGATGCCATTTTGTATATCACATTTCACAGAAGAAAGAACATTCATTACAACTTTGCCTAATCTGGGGAGGGGCTGCCGGAGGCAGGTGGTACTCACACAGAGGATTAACCCTACCGAACAAAATTATCAGGTACTTTCCCCCAAAAAATAGTCAATAAAGTCAGGCTTTGGGGCTGATTACCTGCCAATTTGACATTTGAAGCGAATAGAATAGTCTGACAGACAACTTTAAGCCACTACTTTTTAATATGTTGGTAAAGTTTCCGTAACTTTCTTTTCTTCTTATATAACTCTCTTTAAGATAAAGGTTGTGAATTTCACGTTTTCACTTGCTCTCAAAAGAAAAAAAAACTGGGAGCCTCCCCAGGAGCCCCATGTACTGGGTGGAGGTTCAGAGATAATGAAGGATAGAAGAGAGCAGGAAAAAGGAGAGCATGGCAAGTGCACTCGTAAGAGCAAAGTTTACACATCTGAATGTCATTAATGTGAAGATTTCTGGGATAGCTTAAAGCCGACCTAAAACTTCACATAAAGGCACTTATAAGAACTTTCTTTTGCCTTAAACATTTTTCCCTTTCTTTTCCTTTTTTGTAATCTCAAATTGAGAGACCCTCAACTATTTCCCAGGAGGCAGATTTTTTGGGAAAAGCCAACATCTATTGGTTTTTAATGGGGCTTCTCACAGGAATTTTTGTACCTGGATAATGAATCAGATAAGAATTAGCTATTTCACTTTCTCATTCCCAGCATCTCCAGGTACGCTTGACCTCTGCGTGCCCCAGGCTTTCTTGAAAAGGTTTGGCTCATTATTTTGAAGCAACAGGTCAACTGTTATCTTACTGCAATCATTTCCTGCCATCAGACTGTCACAAATCTTTAGAACACAAAACTGATATTTTAAATGTTAATACTGGCTCAGCAATGTATCATTTATCTATAGCCATGAATGAAACTTTCACTTTTTAATGGCATCACAGATTGTAAGATTTTTTTGAAAATGTTATTTTATAATTATGTTCTTCAGGTTGCTTAGAGTCTTTTAACCACTACATCAAATTGAAAGAACAATTTAATAAATATAAAGAAAAGAGTTATTTTCTTGTAATCATAATGATATACTATGGGGAAACAACTATTGATTTTACTTAACCATTAATTACCTAAGAAGCCAAGAGGAAATACTTTTTTTAAAGCAATTCTCAGTTGTCTATGGAATTCATGTATATCTGTAGGAGACTCTGTGTTGGATTGTTGTCTTGAGAAAACAGCCATCAGTAAGAACAGCCATACAATTTTCATAATTATGTTTCTTATTTTACTGGTTAGAAAAATGGTACCCAAAAGGTATCCTGAAGTCAAATTTCATCAGCATTATGTAAGTGAAAAACCTTCACTAAAAAACATTATTTGTCTTGGAATTGTACACTGTGTGCTATAAAATATATACATTATTTTTTCTGTAGTTATTTATTTATTTATTTTTACATGAATAAGTTCTTTAGTGATGATTTTGTAGATTTTCGTGCACCCATCACCTGAGCAATATACCCTTTACCCCATATGTAGTCTTTTATCCCTCACTTCCTTCCCACCCTTTCCCCTGAGCCCTGAAAGTCCATTGTATCATCTTTATGCCTTCGCATCCTCATATCTATCTTAGCTGCCACTTGTAAGTGAGAACATACAATATTTGGTTTTCCATTCCTGAATCGCTTCACTTAGAATAGTGGTCTCCAATTCCATCCAGGTTTCTACTAATACCATTATTTTGTTCCTTTTTACTGCTGAGTAGTATTCCATTATATACTGTTTTCCATAGTGGCTGTACTAGTTTACATTCGCACCAACAGTGTAGAAATATTCCCTTTTCACCATTTTCACTCCAACAAGTATTATTTTTTATTTTTTGATTATGACAATTCTTGCAGGAGTAAGGTGGTGCTGCATTGTGTTTTTCATTTGCATTTCCCTGATCATTAGTGATGCTGAGCATTTTTTATATATTTGTTCATCATTTATGTATCTCTTTTTATTATTATTATTATTATTATTATTATTATTATTATACTTTAGGTTTTAGGGTACATGTGCCCAATGTGCAGGTTTGTTACATATATATCCATGTACCATGTTGTTCTCCTGCACCCATTAACTCGTCATTTAGCATTAGGTATATGTATCTCTTTTTGAGAATTGTCTATTCATGTCCTTAGCCCACTTTTTGATGTGATTGTTTGTTTTTTTCTTGCTGCTTTGTTTGAGTTACTTATAGATTCTAGATATTAGTCTTTAGTCTTACTATAGATTGTGAAGATTTTCTCCCACTCTTTGGGTTGTCTGTTAACTCTGCTGATTATTTCTTTTGCTGTGCAGAAACTTTTTAGTTTCATTAAGTTCCACCTATTTATCTCTGTTTTTGTTGCATTTGCTTTTCAGTTCTTGGTCATCAAATGTTTGTCTAAGCTAATGTCTAGAAGGGTTTTTCCCAAAGTTATCTTCTAGAATTTTTATAATTTAAAGTCTTAGACTTAGGTCTTTGATCCATCTTGAGTTGGTTTTTGTATAAGTTGAGAAATGAGGATCCAGTTTCATTCTTCTACAGGTAGGTTGCCAATTATCCCAGCACCATTTGTTGAATAGAGTGTCTTTTCTCCACTTTATGTTTTTGTTTGCTTTGTCCAAGATTGGTTGGCTGTAAGTATTTGGATTTATTTCTGGATTGTCTACCATTGATTTATATACCTATTTTTATACCAGTGCCATGCTGTTTTGATGACCATGGCCTTATATTATAGTTTGAAGTCGAGTAATATGATGCCTCTAGATTTGTACTTTTTGTTTAGTCTTGCTTTGGCTATGCAGACTCTTTTTTGGTTCCATATGAATTTTACGATTGTTTTTTCTTGTTCTTTGAAGAATGATGGTGGTATTTTGATAGGAATTGCATTGAATTTGTAATTGCTTTTGACAGCATGGTCATTTTCACAACATTGGTTCTGCCCATCCATGAGCATGGAATATGTTTGCATGTGTGTGTCATCTATGATTTCTTTCAATAGTGTTTTGTAGTTTTCCTTGTAGAGGTCTTTCATGTCCTTGGTTAGGTATATTCCTACGCTTTTTAAAAAAAAAAATTTTGCAGCTACTGTGAAAGGGGTGGAGTTCTTGATTTGATTCTCAGCTTGGTTGCTGTTTGTGTATAGCAGAGCTACTGATTTGTGTACATTAATTTGGTATCCTGAAATTTGATGAATTTATTTACCAGTTCTAGGAGCTTTTTAGATGAGTCATTAGGGCTTTCTAGGTATATTATCATGTCATCAGCAAACAGTGACAATTTGACTTCCTCTTTACTGATTTGGATTCCCTTCATTGTTTTCTCTCGTCTGATTCCTCTGGCTAGGACTTCCAGTACTATGTTGAATAGAAGTGGTGAAAGTGGCATACTTGTCTTGTTCCAGTTCTCAGGGAGAATGCTTTCAACTTTTCCCTGTTTAGTGTAATGCTGGCTGTGGGTTTATCATAGATGACTTTTATTACCTTAAGGTATGTCCCTTCTATGCTAGTTTTGCTGAGGGTTTTAATCATAAAGGAGTGCTGTATTTTGTTAAATGCTTTTTCTGCATCTATTGAGATGATTATGTGATTTTTGTTTTAAATTCTGTTTATATGGTGTATCACATATATTGACTTGTGTATGTTAAATCTTCTTTGCATCCCTGGTATGAAACCCACTTATCTTTGTGATATGCTGTTAGATTGGGTTAACTAGATTTTGTTGGGGATTTTCGCATCTATTATGTTAATGATATAATATGTTCATCAGGGATATTGTTCGGTAGTGTTTTTTGTTGTTCTTATGTCCTTTCCTGGTTTTACTATTAGGGTGGTACTGGCTTCATAGAATGATTTAGGAAGGATTCCCTCTTTCTCTATCTTTGGGAATAGTGTCAACAGGATTGGAACCAATTCTCTGAATATCTGATAGAATTCAGTGGTGAATCCATCTTGTCCTGCATATTTTTGTGGGTAATATTTTATTTATCATCTCAGCCTTGCTGAAATGTTATTATTGATCTGTTCAGTTTCTATTTCTCCCTGGTTTAATCTAGGAGGGTTGTATATTTTTCAGGAATTTATCCGTCTCTTCTAGATTTTCTAGCTTATGAGTGTAAAGCTGTTCAAAGTATCCTTGAATAGTATCCTTGAGTGTTCTTTTTATTTCTGTGGTATCGGTTCTAATATCTCCCGTTGTGTTTCTAATTGAGCTTATTTGGATCTTCTCTCTTCTTTTCTTGGTTAATCTCGCTAATGGTCTACCAATTCTATTTATCTTTTCAAAGAGCCATTTTTTAAATTCCATTTATCTTTTGTAGTTTTTTGTTTCAATTTCACATAGTTCTGCTCTGATCGTGATTATGTCTTTTCTTTTGCTGGATTTGAGTTCGGTTTGTTCTTGCTTCTCTAGTTCCTTGGGGTATGACCTTAGATTATCTGTTTGTGCTCTTTCAAACTTTTAGATGTAATTATTTAATGCTATGAACTTTCCTCCTAGCTCTTCTTTTGCTGTATTCTAGGGGTTTTGATAGGTTGTATCACTATTATTGTTCAGTTGAAATAATTTTTTAAATTTACATCTTGATTTCATTGTTGACCCAAGGATCATTCAGAAGCAGGTTATTTAAAGTCCGTGTGTTTGCGTGGTTTTGAGTGTTTCTTTTGGAGTTGATTTCCAATTTTATCTCCCTGTGGTCTGTGAGAGTACTTGACATAATTTCAACTTTCTTAAATTTGTTAAGACTTGTTTTGTGACCTATCATATGGTTTATCTTGGAGAATGTTCCATATGCTGATGAATAGAATATATATTTAGCAGTTGTTGGGTAGAATGTTCTATAGATATCTGTTAGGTCTATTTATTCCAGAATGTAGTTTAAATCCATTGTTTCTTTGTTGACTTTTTGTTTTGATGGCCTGTCTAGTGCAGTCAGTGGAGTATTAAAGTCCTCCACTATTATTGTGTTTCTATCTATCTCGTTTCTTAGATCTAGTAGTAACTATTTTACAAATTTGGGAGCTCTAGTATTAGGTGCATATATATTTAGGATTGTGATATTTTCCTGTTAGACTAGTCTTTTTATCATTATGTAATGTCCCTCTTTGTCTTTTTAACTGCTGTTGCTTTAAAATTTGTTTTGTCTGATGTAAGAATAGCCACTTCTGCTTGCCTTTGGTGTCTATTTACATGGAATATATTTTTCCACCCCTATACCTTAAGTTTATGCGGGTACTTATGTGTTGGATGAGTCCTTGAAGACAGCAGATACTTGGTTGGTGATTTCTTACCCATTCTGCCATTCTGTATCTTTTAAGTGGAGTATTGAGGCCATTTAAGTTCAATGTTAGTATTGAGATACAAGGTTCTATTCTATTTATCATGCTATTTGTTGCCTGAATACCTTAGTTTTATTTTTTTTTCATTGTGCCATTGTGTTATAGGTCCTGTAAGATTTGTGTTTTAAGGAGATTCTATTTTTGTATATTTCAAGGATTTGTTTCAAGATTTAGAGCTCCTTGTAGTGCTGACTTGATAGTGGTGAATTCTCTCAGCATTTGTTTGTTTGAAAAATATTTTATCTTTCCTTCATTTATGAAGCTTAGTTTCACTGGATACAAAATTCTTGGCTGATAGTTGTTTTGTTTAACAAGGCTAAAGATAAGACCCCAATCCCTTCAAGCCTGTAGGGTTTCTGCTGATAAATCTGTTAATCTAATAGGTTTTCCTTTATAGGTTACCTGATTCTTTTGCCTCACAGCTCTTAATATTCTTTTCTTTTTCTTGACTTTAGATAACCTGATAACTATGTGCTGAGGCAATGATCTTTTTAAAATAAATTCCTCAGGTGTTCTTTGAGCTTCTTGTGTTTGGATGTCTAGATCTCTAGCAAGGCCAGGGAAATTTTCCTTAATTATTCCCTAAAATATGTTTTCCAAACTTTAGATTTCTCTTCTCCCTTGGGAACACAGATTATTCTTAGATTTGGTCATTTAACATACGGCCAAATTTATTGAAGTCTTTCTTCATTTTTCAAAATTATTACTTTTTTTTGTTTTTTGGATTGGGTTAATTCAAAAGCATTGTTTTCAAGCTCTTAAGTTCTTTCTTCTGCTTGTTTGATCTATTGTTAAGACTTTCCAGTGCATTTTGCATTTCTCTAAGTGTGTCCTTTATTTCCAGAAGTTGTGACTATTTTTTATTTATTCTATTTCATTACAGATTTTCCATTTTTATCCTGTACCTTTTTTTTTTTTTTTTTTTTTTTTTTTTGAGATGGAGTCTCTCTCTGTCACCCAGGTTGGAGTGCAGTGGCGCAATCTCGGCTCACTGCAAGCTCTGGCTCCCAGGTCCACGCCATTCTCCTGCCTCAGCCTCCCGAGTAGCTGTGACTACAGGTGCCTGCCACCATGCCTGGCTAATGTTTTGTATTTTTAGTAGAGATGGGGTTTCACCATGTTAGCCAGGATGGTCTCGATCTCCTGACCTGGTGATCTGCCCGCCTCGGCCTCCCAAAGTTCTGGGATTACAGGCATGAGCCACCACGCCTGGCCCATTTTTTTAATTTTTTAAAGTTGGACTTCACCTTTCTCTGGTGCTTCCTTCATTAGCTTAATAATCGAACTTCTGGGCCAGACGGGGTGGCTCATGCCTGTAATCCCAGCACCTTGAGAAGCCAAGGTGGGCGGATCATGAGGTCAGGAGATCGAGACCATCCTGGTTAACACGGTGAAATCGCATCTCTACGAATAATACAAAAAAATTAGCCAGGCGTGGTGGTGCACACCAGTAGTCCCACCTACTCAGGAGGCTGAGGCAGGAGAATCACTTGAACCTGGGAGATGGAGGTTGAAGTGAGCTGAGATCGTGCCACTGCACTCCAGTCTGGGTGACAGAGCAAGACTCTGTCTCAAAAAAATAAGATAAACAAATAAATAAATAAATAAATAAATAAATAAATAAATAATTGAACTTCTGGATTCTTTTTCTGGCAATTCAGAGATTTTTGTCTTGGTTTGGATCCACTGCTGGTGAGCTAGTGTGATCTTTTGTCAGTATTAAAGAACCTTGTTTTGTCTTACTACCAGAACTGTTTTCCTGGTTCCTTCTCATTTGAGTAGACTGTCAGAGGGAAGATCTGGGACTCAAGGGCTGCTGTTCATATTCTTTTGTCACACAGGGTGCGCCCTTGATTTGGTGCTCTGCCCCTTCCCCTAGGGTTGGACTTCCCCAGAGCCAAACTGCAGTGATTGTTATTTCTTTTCTGGATCTAGCCACCCAGCAGAGCTACCGGGCTCCAGGCTGGTAATGGGGAGTGTCTACAAAGAGTCCTGTGATATCCATTTTCAGGTCTCTCAGCCATGGACACCAGCACCTGCTCCAATGGAGGCAGCAGGAAAGTGAAGTGGACTCTGTGAGGGTCCTTCGTCATATTTTTATTACATTCACTGGATTTTGTGTTGGTTGGCCTCCATCCATAAGGTGGTGCTTTCAAGAGTGCATCAGCTGCAGTAGAGAGGATACAAGCTTGCCCAAGGGTCAGGCAGTGGGTGGGGCCATAGAGCTCCCAAAAAATTATGTTCTTTGTCTTCAGCTACCAGGGCAGGTAGAGAAAGACCATCAGGTTGGGGCAGGGTTAGGGGCATCTGTGCTTCGACTGTCCTTGGGCAGGGCTTGCTGTGGCTGCTGTGGGGGGTGGGGAGTGTGGTTCCCAGGCCAATGGAGTTATGTTCCCATTGGGATTATGGCTGCATCTGCTGTGTCACACAGGTCACCAGGGAAGTGGGAGAAAGTTGGCAGCCAAAGGCTTCACCCAGCTCCCACATAGCCCACAGCCCAAAAGGCTGGTCTCACTTCCACAGTGCCCCCTTAAGAGTACCAAGTTTATTTCCAGATAGCCAGTAAGCAGGGCTGAGAACTTGCCCCAGGTTACAAGCCTCCCAGCTTAGAAAGCAAGCTGACTCAGCTCCTCAGCTGTCCCAGGGAGCCTGCAGCAGCAATCCACCTCCTTCAAATGATCTGTGGATCCTCTTGGCTTTCCTAGTATGTTAATGCAGTAGGGCTTGGAACAAAAGTTCATGATGTCAGTCTTACACACTGCTCTGTCTGTCAAAGTGGGAGCTGTACGTTACTCCTGCCTCCTATCCACCATTTTTTTACATTAATATTGTATGTGCAAGATATTTTAAATAATTATTTTTATTTGATTTGGAAGCAAAATTCTGCACTGTAACCTCAAAGGGAAAAATTAAAAATATCTTTATAGTCTTATTTTTCACTTAAGAACAGAATTTGCCTGTTTATTTCTGCAAAAAAAAACCTGAAAAAAATCTGCATTTTTTTCTTACACATACAAACTCTAAAATTTTAACTCCTCTATATCGCTATGATTCTATTTTGTTTACAAAATTCCAGTTCTAATAATTTTCAACCTGAAAAGATTTATGCTCTCTTTAATCTGTGTGAATAAAATTATTATCAGTGTGAAATATCAATGATATTTAGGTGTTAGACTTACTAGCGAAAGGTATGTCTGGTGAGGGCACAACAGAACAAAATGTAACCTTTGCAGGACTGGAATTATTTATGGAAGGCTTGGAGGAGTCACTTGGGCTGGATGTGAAATATGAGCAAGTATCAGACAGTAGGTGATGGTCCAAATATATTCCAGGTAGATGGCAAAGAAATGGCACAGGTTAGATTGACCACATGGTAAGAGATTGCAGACAGGATTTGATAGGGGGTTTAACCACTTTGACCTAAAAAATATTCACTAGTCCTGAGATCCTTGCCTCATTGGATCTGATTTATCTGTAAGTAAACCAGACTTTGTTGGATATACAATACATCAAACTACACAATTTGGTGATGATGTTAGTAAACAACATGGTTATGAAGATAATAGTCATCATGATATAAGAGGAAATTATGTTTGCCTTGTTTCCATGGTAAAATTTATCAAGCCAAAAGAAGGACCTAAGAAGTTTAAAAGAGATTCTGCATACAATACCATAGTTAGTGAACAAAAGTTGTATTAACTACACCGTTAACAATGCTCTCCTTAATTTGGATCGTGTGATCTTTGAATTACTTTCGGAAACAGTGACAAGCAAATTAACCAAAACCAACCAGACAAACAAAAAAGAGGAGCAACAATCTGTTGTTTATATATCAAGTACAGTTTAACATCTTCTCTATAAAGTTTTCTAAAACAGATCTAGGCCTCTTTTGACTCCCATATATCTCTGGTAATACTGCAGTTGTTGCTTTTATCACACTATATTGTGATTACCTTTCACTTTAACATCTTCCTAACTATATTGTGCCTTGAATCCAGGTTTATCTTTGGAAATCCACTACCTAGATTAATGCATAATAAATAATTGGTACAAACTAAACAGATAATTGATTGCCAATAACTACATATTATACTAGAAAGACTAACAAGAAAGAAGAAAATAGATATATTAATGTATGAAGATAATGAGTGTATAAACAGCCCCAGAGAGATGAATTGGCTTTCTTTTTACTGTTCTGATGGGGAAAAATGTCAAGAATAATTTTTAGAACACCTTTGCTATGTCATTTTATATAATGGTATATGCCATTTTAATATGGTCAAAAAGAATTTAGGATCAAATTTTAACTGTCTTTAGTGAAATGTCAGTATCAGAACACCTATCAACTTTTCAGAATTACATGCTTGAAGCTTCATCAATATAATTATGTGTGGAATGAATGAGTGAAGATCTACTTTTAGATAAATGACCTGCTGAATTTCCACAGTGAATAATTTCCCAAGAAAGTATGAAAAAATGCTTTGCAATAAAATAATATCTTAAGCCCAATAGAAGTAGTACAAATTCATTTGTAAAATGTAATGTAATTCTGTAAACAGAATAACCACTTGCAAAATAAACTTTTGGTTAAATGAAATATTTCATGTATCCACTTTACTTAATGGTAGGCACACCTCTATAAAAAGGTGTAGATTGACCTAAAACTGACAATAAGATTTAATGTGGTTTCACTAGGTCAGAGACAGTTTAGAGATAAGGAAGTCTGTGAAAAAAATATAAAACAATTAAAGCCAAAGAAGATATCTAAGAATGGAATACTAAACTATGTTCTAACTGCTGGCAATAAATACATAAACAGGAGAAATTCAAAAAATCAATTTTAATATATAATACTCCTAAAGTGATCTCAACTTTTTTCCTGAATGTAAAATCATCATCTCAACAAGTTACAATAAAACATAGTTTAAAAATCTTCTAAAATCAAATGTCGTTTGAACTAACAATGGCTCGTCCTCTCCCAAATACTTTATTTTTGTACCTCTATACACATGTGGAGTCAATTATTTTTCTGCATAGTTTAAGAAAAGAAATACAGGTGTAAAACCGACTGAACATGAAAAGAAAAATAAAGAATATGATTTTCATCTTATCAGCAAAATACTGGTATTGAAAAATTACCACTATAGTTCTTTTAGTCTGAGCATATAAAAAAATGTGGTTTTCCTACAATGTAACGATGAACAATGTGACATTATAGTCAAACTGTCAAGTGCAAAAGACAGAGAGAATTCCAGAAGAACAAGAGATAAGCGTCTAGTCACATATAGGGGAACCCCCATCAGACTAACTGTGGTTCTCATCACAAATCTTACAGGCCAGGAAAGAATAAAATGGTATATCCCAAGTACTGAAAGAAAAAGAGACACACACAAAAAATGCCAAACAAGGATATTATACCCAGTATAGTTATTCTTCATAAATGAAAAAGAAGTAAAGCATTTTGCAGACAAGCAGAAACAGAGAATTTATCACCACTAGACTGATCCCACAAAGATGCTTCAAGGAGTCCTACGCATGGAAGCAAAAGGACAATATCTATCAACACGAAAACACACTAAAGTATAAAACCCACTGGTCAAGCAAACACACAAATGAGGAAGAGAAAAGACACAAATGTTACCACTTCAGAAAATTACCAAAGTGTGATGATAAACAACAAGAGAGAAAGAGAGAACAAAAGATATGCAAAACTAAAAGAAAACAACAAAATGACACGAATAAGTCTTCACATATCAATAAAAACCTTGAATGTAAAAAAAAAATCAAATCAACTCCCAACTATAGTCTGCATACAAGAAACTTATCTCACCTGTAAAGACACCACAGGCTGAAAGTAAAGGAATGGAAGAAGATATTCCATGCATATACATATCAAAAGTGAGCAGGACTAGGTATACTTATGTCAGATAAAAGAGACTTTAAAGTCAAAAATAGTAAAAAGAAACAAATAAGGTCATTATATAATGATAAATGGATCAATTCAACAATGTGATGTAACAATTGTAAATATATATGCACTCGACAGTGGAGCACCCTGAGATATATAGTGAGTAATATTAGATCTAAAGGGAGAGACAGAGTCCAATACAATGATAGCTGGTAATGTCAACACCCCAGTCTTGGCATTAAACAGATCGTCTAGACAGAGAATGAACAAAGAAACATTAGATTTAAACTGCACTTTAGACCAAATAAACCTAATAGACATCTAAGAACATTTTATCCAACAGATGGAGAATACACATTCCTCTCATCAGCACATGGAACATTCTCCAGGATACACAATATGTTAGGCCACAAAACCAATCTCAACCAATTTTAAACTATCAAAACCATACCAAGTACCTTTGTAGACTACAATGGAATAAAACCAGAAATCAATAAGAAGAGGAACTTTGGAAACAATAAGCGTACATATAACTAAACAATATGCTCCTGAATGACCATTGGGTCAAGAAAAAAATACGGAGGACATAAAAATGTAAAACAAATAAAATATAAACACAACATATCAAAACCTGTGGGATACAAAAAAGCAGTGCTGACATGGAAGTTTATAGCAATAAATGCCTGTATCAGAAAAGCAGAAAGATTTCAGATAAACAATTTAAAAATTCACCTTAAGGAATTAGAAAAGCAAGAACTAATTAAAGCCAAAATTAGTAGAAGAAAAGAAGTAATAAAGATCAGAGCAGAACTAAACAAATAGAGACTAAAAAAATACAAAGAATCAGTGAATCAAAGATTTGGTTTTTTGAAAAGATAAACGAAATTAATACTAGCTTAACTAAGCAAGAAAAAAAAGAGAGAAGACCCAAGTCAACAAAATCAGAAATGAAAAGAGACATAACAACTGATACAACAGAAATACAAAGGATCATCAGAGACTGTTATGAGCAACTATATGTTAATAAATTGGAAAACTTATGAATAAATTCCTGTACTCATATCATCTATTAAGACTGAATCAGGAAGAAATAGAAAACCTAAAGAGGCCAATAATGAGTAACAAGATTGAATCAGTAATACAAAGCATCCCAACAAAGAAAAGCCCAGGACCAGATGGCTTCGCTGCCAAATTCTACCACACTTATAAAGAAAACCTAACATAATTTCATCTCAAACTATCCAAAAAAATGAAGAGGAAATATTTACTAATTACATAAGGCCAGTAATACCCTGTTATCAACCAGACAAGGACACAACAAATAAAGAAAACTATAAGCCAATATCTCTCATGAACACAGACACACAAATTCTCAACAAAATATTAACAAACTGAGTTCAAAAGCACATTAAAAAGGTAGTACATCATTATCAAGTGTGATTTATCCCAGGCTGTAAGGATGGTTCAGCATACGCAAATCATATCAAGAGAATGAAACACAAAACCCAATAGATGCAGAAAAAGCATTCCAGCCAACTTGCTGCAAATGAGAAGATTTTGCTCATTTTTATTTCTTAAATATATTCCATTGTGTGCACGATGGAATATACCCGTATTTCTCAGCAGTTTTATTCGTTTCTTTTCATTCTTTTTTCTCTATTCTTGTCTGCCTGTCTTATTTCAAAAAGGTAGTCTTCAGCTTTTAGATTCTTTCCTCCGCTTGTTCTATTCCATTATCTGTATTTGTGATTGCATTGTGCAGTCTTGTGTTGTGATTTTCAGCTGTATCGGGTCGGTTATGTTCCTCTCTACACTGGCTATTCTGGTTATCAGCTCCTGTAATATTCTATCATGATTCTTTGCTTCTTTGCGTTGGGTTACAACATGCTCCGTTAGCTCAGTGAAGTTAGTGATTATCCACCTTCTGAAGCCTACTTCAGTCCATTCACCCATCTCAGCCTCAGCCTAGTTCTGTGCCCTTGCTGGAAATGTGTTGCAATTATTTAGAGGAGAAGAGGCACTCTGGCTTTTTGAGTTTTTAGCGTTTATTTGTGTTGATTCTTTCTCATCTTTGTGGGCTTATTTACCTTTGATCTTTGAGGTTGCTGATCTTTGAATGGGTTTTTTGTGGGGTCTTTTTTATTGGTGGAGGTGGTGTTGCTTTCTGTTTGTTTGTTTTCCTTATATCAGTCAGCCCTCTCTTCCATGGAGCTGCTGTGGCTTGCTTGGGGTCCACTCCAGACCCTAATCGCCTGGGTCCCTCCCAGACCTGGAATGTATCATCAATGGAAGCACCTCCTTTGGCTGGGTGTGTGAGCTCCCCTAGCTCCATGCCACTCATAGGTGGGCTGTTGCCCCATCTTGCTTTTCCTCACTCTTTGTGGGTTGCACTGAACGCCTAGTCAGTCTCAATGTGAGAACCTGGGTACCTCAGTTGAAGGTATAGAATTTACTCGCCATTTTTGTTCTTCTCCAAAAGAGCAGCTGATTGCAGCCGCTTCTAATTGGCCATCTTAGCCTGCCCCACCAGCCACTTCTTATAATTACTATTTGCACAGTGTATTTGTTTCTCCCTATTTAGTTTCAATCTATCTTTGCAATGATATTTAAAAGTGTGACTCTAGTAAGCATCATACAGTTGGATCTTGCCTTTTTATTTAATTTTTCAATCCCTATCATTTAATTTTAATATTATAAGTTAATATTTAATGAAACTGTTAGTATGCTTTGATTTAGGTCTACTATTTTATTATTCCTTTACTTTTTTTTCCCTGCTGATTTTTTACCTCCCTGTGTTTTCTTCCTTGGATCATTTAAATGATTTCTGGTTTTCCATTTCAATTTATTTATAGGCTCCTTTGCTTTATTCTTTTCTATGATTTTTAGGAGTTTCTAAAGGGATTGAAATAAACATACCCAACTTGTTACAACCTACTGGGAGTTAATATTGCACTGCTTCATTTTAAATGTAGAAATCTTACAACCATACATATATCTACCTACTGTCATATTATACTGTAGTCATATTACATTTACATGCATGAAAATTCTGATGTTATAATACTTGCTTCAACATACATATTTTATAGAATTTAAGAAACCATATTATTTTATATGTTTTTGGTTTTTAGTTATGTTCTTAGTTACCATTTCTAATGTTCTTCATTCCTTAAGATTCAAATTATTCTCTGGTATCTTTTGCTTCAAACTGAAGACTTTGGTTTTCCATATTTTACAGAGCAGATCTATTGTCAACAAATACTTTCAATTTTTTATTCTAGTAAAGCAAAACAAAACAAAAATTGTTCATGTATTGTGCCTTCATTCTTATGGAATATTTTCTATGAATATAGAACTCATTGATCCCCTTTTTTCTTAAGCACTTTGTAGATGTTATTCTACTGGTCTAGATTCCATATTTTCTGATAAGAAAGTCATGACAATTCAATTGCTGGTTTTCTTTTTTCTTTATTTTTTTATTTTTTATTTTTTATTTTTTTTTTTTGAGACAGAGTCTTGCTCCATCACCCAGGCTGGAGTGCAGTGGTGCAATCTCGACTCACTGCAAACTCCACCTCCCTGGTTCAAGCAATTCTCCTGCCTCAGCCTCTCAAGCAGCTGGGATTACAGGTGCCCATTATTTGTCCCTTCAAAGATTTCTATATTATTTATTTATCTTTGATTTTCAGCAGTTTAATTATGATATGTTTAATAATGCTTCCATTTTTCTGTGCAGTAGTGTAAATGACAATAGAATTTGGAATTTGAAAATGTGAGCTTGAATACTAGTCTGGCCACTTACTTGTCATGTAACTTTAGGCAAGTCAATTCTCAGAGTCCAACATCTTAGCTGTAAAATGAGAATTATATGATCTGCATTATGAAATTGTTGAGAGGATCAAACCAAATAATACATGTGAAAGTGCTCTGTAAGGTGCAATATGAAACATACAATGTTTGGTGATGACTAAATTGAGGGTCAAAAAGGCTAGATAATGACCCATCTATTAAGTGGTAGAAGCTGAATTGGTAACTCCAGGTATGTCTGACCCAAAAGTTTATGCTTTTTCTACTTTTCCACGTTGCTTCCATTTACATGATGACGATTCTCTCTTAACTATTCCTGCCAAATACACCTTTGAGTACCTACTATGGCTCAATTACGAAATTGGGCACTGAGGATAGAATGATACATCATAGTACCTGTCCTTGAGGAATTCCATGTGCCATCCTCTTCAATGTGTTGACTCCTCTCCAGTTTCTGTTTTTTTCTTTTTCTTTTTTTTTTTTTTGAGATGGAGTCTCGCTCTGTCGCCCAGGCTGGAGTGCAGTGGCGTGATCTCGGCTCACTGCAAGCTCTGCCTCCTTGGTTCATGCCATTCTCCTGCCTCAGCCTCCCGAGTAGCTGGGACTATAGGTGCCTGCCACCACACCTGGCCAATTTTTTTTTTGTATTTTTTTTTTTTTTTTTTTTTTTTTTTTTTTTTTAGTAGAAATGGGGTTTCACCGTGTTAGCCAGGATGGTCTCAATCTCCTGACCTCGTGATACGCCTGCCTCAGCCTCCCAAAGTGCTGGGATTACAGGCGTGAGCCACCGCACCTGGCCCAGTTTCTGTATTCTTTTTGTTGCTTTTAGGAAATTCAGGTGGTTATTTTTACATTGTTTAGGGATACGTAAGTGTTATTTGCAAGAAGATTGGTCTAATACAAGTCACTTGAACACTACAAGAAGCAGAACCCCTGTCCACGAGTTTTGAATTTTGCTGTCTAGTTGCTTGATCATTTATATAGATTTGGAGAAATTAAAAACCAAGCTGCTACTGCTGCCCCATCTGAAAATATTCTTCTATTTTTAAAAATATAAGCCCAATGCCACCACTATTCTTTCTGTAATGCAGTGTTGGTCCAGATTACTACTTCTTTTAAAGAGCAATAATGTTTATCTGAGTTTCACTGCTAAGAAGTAACAGATCAGCAGCATAAATTCAACTACACATTCTTTCAGTGTATTTCTACCTTCCTTCACTCATTTATACCTATTGTCTTCTATTTTTGATACTGCAATGTTTCATATTTCTGATGTTGATCATACACTTACTCTTAGAGCTGTCAGAATTAAATAACCAGTTCCAAGTGTCCCACTTGTTTGAGTAATTTTGCAGATAAGAATAAAAGGTTTCATTGGAGGCCTATTCTAACAATATGAGTGAAAAACAGATACCTGTTTTGTAAAGTCAGCCTCTCGGAGTCTTTTTCTCTTGATCAATGTCTCAATTCTCTTCCAAGATGATACTGATCCACCTACAAAGGTAAATAAATAATATTCATAAACGAAGTTATTATCGACTTGACCATTTTCCATAGCAGATTTCAATGAAATCAGCCTTTCATCTACAACCTTCTTCTATTTGTATATTTCTCTTTGTAATCTTCCTATCTGTTATCTCTGAGATACCATATTAATGAGATTTGGATCGAACATGATGGTTATAAACCATCAGTGTTCATTTCAGCTGAGCATTTTTTGGTTTTGAGCAGCTCGAATTATGCCATATGATAATGCTGGCATTTTACTACTAGATAGTGTTCTGTAAAGCATTGCAAGACACTTGGAAATCATCCAGATGCTTGCTGGGAATGACTCATTTTATGTTGACGCTTACTTGCAATGCTGGCACCATTAGCTACTTTAGATTGGTAGAAGCCCTCTCTTCCAAATTTTGATTTTGGGTAAATATTGAACTATGATAACATTGTCACAGCCCTCTCTTAGTGAAATTCAACCCCTCCGACCTTATCTTGGATCATCTGAAAACTGGCAGATTCACATGCCACTTTCGCTGAATCCAGAACTTTCTTGCAATGACCCTAGTATCTTGTTCTTGGCTGCTACCATCTTGAGGAAGGGAAGAAACTGGAAGAAGTTTATACGTATTTTTATTTAAAAACAAGTCAAAAACAAAAAACACTGTATCTTTAATGTGGTTTGGGGAAGAAATGTAGACAAGTATTTTTATTCTATTTTTAATTTTTAACTAGAACTTGCAGTTGTTTTTGAAAAAGCTTAGATTTCACATGTAAAATTCCTTTAATACATTTCATGAATCTTACTCTCTTTTCATTCTTATGTTGCATATGTGCTCTTCATTTTGCACTTGAAATTCTGCTGTAAGTAGAATTTCAAAAGAGAACTAATTTTCATGAAAATATATGGTATAACAAAAATGGTAAATATAAATAAGTAAGCTATTTTAGGAATTCTACAATCAAATCTTTGCAAAAATGTTTCATCAGAAGGAAAATATATACTGTATAACTTTTAAGGAAAAAATATTAATTTGATGCAAACAAATTTGTAGGTAGCATACTTTGCCGTAGTCTTGTAAGTATGAAAGAATTAAGGAAGGCACTAAGTTGAATTATTCTATATTCACTGTTGAGGATTTTGAACCTGCGAATGCTGGTGATAAGAAGATGGGTGATATGGTAATATCTCTGTGTTTGAAAACATAATTTTAGCTAGTGTGTTTGAAAAATTACTGATGATCTGCGGGGCTACGACCAAGGAGTCAATAAGGAGGATATTAGAATTAAGGTAAAAGTTGATAATAGACAAGGACAGGGAGGAATAGGCAGGAATGGAGTAGACGAGGAAATGGTTGGGAAGAGTGGGAATCTATCTGGATATATTAATTTGGAGATTCTATAGCAGTAAGAGTGCATAAATTGATAGAAATGAAATAGTAATATGAGATTTTTATATCAGGCAATAGATATTAGAGTTATGGCATATAGAGTGAGAAATATGGGTAACAACGATATTTAATTGTTAGATAGAATGAAAGACAAAGAGGATAGAAAATGCGTAATCCCCATTTAGCATAATTTTCCCTCTCTTTTTGTATATACATGTCTGTTTAACTTTCTTTTTTAAGACAGGGTCTCTCTCTGTTGCCCAGGCTGGAGTGGGTGGCATGATCACAGCTCACTGCAACCTCAGCCTCCGGGGCTCAAGTGACCCTCCTGCTTCAGCCTCCCCAGTAGCTGGGACTGCAGGCATACACCAAACACCAGGTTAATTATTTTATTTTAAGTAGAGATTGGGTCTTGCCCTGTTGCACAGGCTGGTCTTGAAATCCTGAACTCAAGCCATGCTTCTGCCTCAGCATCCCAATATGCTGGAATTACAAGTGTGAGCAACTATTTAAAAATTTTTTTTAATTATACTTTAAGTTCTGGGATACATGTGCAGGAAGTGCAGGTTTGTTACATAGGTATATATGTGCTATGGTGGTTTGTTGCACCCATCAACCCATCGTCTACATTAGGTATCTCTCCTAATGCTATCCCTCCCCTTGCCCCCCACCCCCCAACAGGCCCCAGTGTGTGATGTTCCCCTCCCTGTGTCCATAAATTCTCATTGTTCAACTCACTTATGAATGAGAACATGTGGTGTTTGGTTTTCTGTTCCTATATTAGTTTGATTAGTTAGAATGATTGTTTCCAACTTAATCCACATCCCTGCAAAGGACATGAACTCATTCTTTTTTATGGTTGCATAGTATTCCACGGTGTATT
Organism: Symphalangus syndactylus; assembly: GCF_028878055.3. Taxonomy (NCBI): domain Eukaryota; kingdom Metazoa; phylum Chordata; class Mammalia; order Primates; family Hylobatidae; genus Symphalangus; species Symphalangus syndactylus. The sequence goes on along the minus strand of NC_072428.2, from coordinate 99,965,289 downwards.
TGTGCCAGATTTTCTTTATCCAGTCTATCATCGATGAGTATTTGAATTGGTTCCAAGTCTTTGCTATTGTAAGTAGTGACACAATAAACATATGTGTGCATGTGTCTTTACAGTAGAATAATTTATAATCCTTTGGGTTATATACCTAGTAATGGGATTGCTAGGTCAAATGGTATCACCAAAAGCAATTGCAACAGAAGCCAACATTGACAAATGGGATCTAATTAAATTGAAGGGTTCTGCACAGCAAAATAAACTATCATGAGAGTGAACAGGTAACCTACAGAATGGGAGAAAAATTTTGCAATCTATCCATCTGACAAAGGGCTAATTCCCAGAATCTACAAGTAACATCATCACTGACCCCACAGAAACACACCAAATCCTCAGAGCCTCCTATGAACATCTCTATGTACATAAACTAGAAAATCTAGAAAAAAATAGATAAATTCTTAGAAACGTACAACCTCTCAATATTGAACCAGAAATAAATTGAATCCATGAACAGATCAATAATGAGTTCTGAAACTGAATCAGCACTAAAAGCCTATCATCCAGAAAAAGCTCAGGACCAGACCACTTCAGAGCTGAATTCTCCCAGATGTACAAAGAGCTGGTGTCATTCATACTGAAACTTTTCAAAAATTGAGGAGGAGGGACTTCTTCCTAATTCATTCTATTAGGCCAGCATCATTCTGATCTCATAACCTAGCAGACACACAAGAAAAAGAAAACTTCAGGCCAATGACCTTGATGGACATAGATGCAAAAATCTTCAACAAAATACTAGCAGACCGAATCCAGCAACACATCAAAAAGTGAATCCACCACAATCAAGGAGGATTTATCCCTAGGATACAAGGTTGGTTCAACATATGCAAATCAATAAATTTAATTCATTGCATAAACAGAACTGAAAGCAATAACCAAATGATTATCTCAATGGATGCAGAAAAGCCTTTTGATATAATTCCATATCCCGTCATTGTAAGAACCCTCAATAAATTAAACATTCAAGAAACATACTTCAAAATAATAAGAGCAATCTATGCTAAACCCAAAGCTAACTTGGTACTGAACAAGCAAAAACTAGAAGACTTCCACTGTGAGAATGAGAATAAGACAAGATGCCCACTCTCGCCACTCCTATTAAACATAGTACTGCAAGTCCTAGTCAGATCAACTGGGCATGAGAAGGAAAATAAAGACATTCAAATAGGAAGAAACAAAGTCAAACTATCTGTGCTGTAGACAATGCGATACTCTACCATGAACTCCATACCCTCTGCCTAAAAACTCCTAGATCTGATAAACCATTTCAGCATAGTTTCCATATACAAAATCAATAGCATTTCTACACACCAACAATGTCCAAGGTGAGAGCCAAATCAAGAATGCAATTTTATTCACAATAGCCACAAAAAGAATAAAATACCTAGGAATACAGGTAGCCAGGGAGGTGAAAGTTCTCTACAATGAGAATTAAAAAACACTGCTGAAAGAAATCAGAGATGACACACAAACAAATGGAAAAACATTCCATGCACATGGATAGGAAAAATCAATATTGTTAGCATGGCCATACTGCCCAAAGCAATGTACACATTCAATGCTATTCCTATCAAACTATCAATGACATTCTTAACAGAACTAGAAAACACTATTTTAAAATTAATGTGGAACCAAAACTGAGCCCAAATAGCCAAGGAAATCCTAAGCAAAAAGAACAAAGCTAGAGGCAGCACATTACCCAACTTCAAACTATACAAGGCTGCAGCAACAGCATGGTAGTGGTATAAAAATAGACACATAGACCAATTGAACAGATTGAGAGCCCAGAAAACACACACACACACACACACACACACACACACTCACAACCATCTTACCTTTGAAGAAGTTAACAAAAACAAGCAATAGGGAAAGAACTTTCTATTCCATAAATGGTGCTGGGATAACTGGCTAGCCATATGCAGACAATTGAACCTCAATCCTTTCCTTATACCACATACAAAAAATCAACTCAGGATGGATTAAAGACTTAAATATAATACCTTAAATTATAAACACCCTGGAAGATAACCCAGGAAATGCCATTCTTGACATAGAAACAGGCAAAGCTCACATGATGACGGTGGCAAAAACAACTGCAACAACAACAAAAAGAATTGACAAATGTGACCTAAGTAAACTGAAGAGCTTCTGTAGAGAAACTATCAACAGAGTAAACAGACAACCTATAGAATAAGAAAAATTAATTACAAACTAGGCATCTGACTAAAGGCCTAGTATCCAGAATCTACAAGGAACTTAAGCAAATTAACAAGCATTAACCAAACAACCCTATTAAAAAGTGGACAAAGTACATGAACAAACACTTTTCAAAAGAAGACATACATGTGGTCAGTAAGCATATGAAAAAAAGCTCAACATGACTGATCATTAGAGAAATGCAAACCAAAAGCACAATGAACTACCATCTTACACCTGTCAGAATGACTATTATTAAAAAGTCAAAACCTAACAGATGATGGCAAAGTTGTGGAGAAAGGGAACACTTGTATACTGCTGGTGGTAATGTAAATTAGCTCAATCATTGTATAAAGAAGTTAAGCAACTTCTCAAAGAACTTAAAATAGAACTGTCGTCTCCCCCAACAATCCTATTATTGGGTATATACCAGTGGAATATAAAGCATTCTACTATAAAGACATATACACATGTATGTTCATCACAGTACTATTTACAATAGCAAAGACACGTAATCAACCTTAATGCCCACCAATGGTAGACTGGATAAAGCAAATGTGATATATATACACAATGAAATACTATGGAGTCATAAAAACGAATGAGATCATGTCCTCTGCAGAAACACGGATGAAGTTGGAGGTCATTATCCTACGTGAACTAACACAGGAACAGAAAACCAAACACCACATATTCTCACTTACATGTGGGAGCTAAACATTGAGTACACCAAAAGGACATAAAAAAGAGAACAACAAACAGCAGGGTGTACTTGAGGTCGGAGAGTGGGAAGAGGGTGAAACCTACCCATAAGGTACTATGCTTATTACCTGAGTGACAAAATAATCCGTACACCAAACCCTGTGACACAAAATTTACCTATATAACAAACCTGCACCTGTACCCATGAACCTAAAATAAAGTTAAATAAATAAAAAAGAATAGCCTATGACAGCCTGGCCAACATGGGGAGATCCTGTCTTTGCAAAAAAAATCTAAAAATATAGGCACTTGTGGTGGTGCATGCCAGTGGTCCTAGTTACTCAGGAGGCTGAGGCAGCAGGATTAGTTGAGCCTAAGAGAGAGGTCGAGGCTGCAGTGAGCCATAATTGTGCCATTGCACTCCAACCTGGGCAACAGAGTGAGACCTTGTCTCAAAAAACAATAGCCTATGACTCAGAAATTAACTTTCTGACTCTCAATTATTTTTAATTTTTATTTTATTTTCAGTTCTGGGGTACACGTGCAGGATATGCAGGTTTGTTACATAGATAAATATGTACCATGGTGGTTTGCTTTCACCTGTGAACTCGTCACCTAGGTATCAAGCCCAGCATGCGTTAACTCTTTTTCCTAATGCTCTCCCTCTCCTCACTCCATTTTTATCTGATGCCAAATATCCAAAAAAGCAATTCTTTTCTCTTAATATTTTGGTTAAATGGGGAGTGAATTTTGTATATTTCCAGTATAAAACTGAAGATGTTGCCAGTATAGTATATTTTCCCAAAGGTTTTTGTGTACACAATATCATTTTTTCAAGGATCCACCTGAATTACTTCCATTAGAGTCATTCATTTAGGCCAAGTAATTATTTTCAAGAGGCTGTTGTGTAAATGAAAATGTCTTACCTCTTCAGCCTGTAAGTTGTGGTGAATATTTTTGTATTAGTAAATAGGGACTATTAAAAAACATCCTGAGGGAAATTACATTACGAGAGATATTTGAGGGACGCGAACAGGAAAGTCATTATAATCCTGATATCTGTTATGGAAAGAAATATCATGTTAGGCAAGTAACTGGTAATGCTTATACCACTGCAACGCAGGATGTTCTGGGAGGCAAAGCAGTGTAGTGGTCAAGAGCCTAATGGCTTTGTTTCAAAATTCTGTTTACCACTTCCTGGCTGTGTGATCTTGTGCAAATAACTTAACCTCTCTATGCCTAATCCATGAAATAGATACTATAATAGTATCTGTCTGCCAGAACTATTAGAAAAATAAAAGAAATTTCTGCATAACAAAGTGTCTGCTTCAGCTAATGGTGACTATTATTATTAGAGAAGCTGAAAAAAAATGGATAAAAATGGCTACCAAAAAATGGAAACCTATTGAAAAAAATTCACACTGTATGTTAAAATATTGACTGAATGAGAACAATTTGTGTCAGATGAGCAAACAATATATGTCAAAGAATAGAACCTCATAATGCCTTATAAATATTAAATTATCAATACTAATAAATGAATAATTATAAAGGAAACATTTTTATGTCTGACCAGATATTCGAAAGTAAAGTAATAAAATGGAATAATGCAGAAAAATAGGTAATTAGTTAACCACAAAACAATGGCAGGTATATTTTTTAAATTGTATTTATTGTTTTATGAATTAGCAACAAAAATACTATATGCCTCTACTCCTAAACAAAGAATGTGGTAAAATGAAATTATCATGAAAAAATCTAAAGAGTATCAGTCTTTAATAGTGTTGATGCTGCATTGTTAACTATCTTCCCATGTAATTAAATTATTTCCACTGAGGTTTCTGAAGGTTTTCTTATGGCATCACTACAACTGTGTTTAAAATGTGTTTAGACACTAATGCAGTTTGCCTGATGACCTGTTCATCAGCTAAAGGCCTAGGGAAACAAGAAAAAAAAGTGTCAAATTCTTCATATGAACTTATCTAAAAAACTCAAGTATGTATCTAATATCAGCAAACCAAATACCGAATATTGTTTTCATGCTTGATTTTCAGTACAAATAGCATTCTGTCTAAACTAGTTTTAGTTAAGGAGGGCTGCTGAGGAAAGCCTGATGTCTTAGTCTGTTCCAACTCCTATAAGAAAATACATTGACCGGATGGTTTATAAACAACAGAAATTTATTTGTGACAGTTCTAGGAAAACTAGAAAGTCCAAGATCAAGACACTAGAAGATTCAGTTTGGGGTAGGTGCCCATCATCGTGCTCTGACTTCACACAGTGGAAAGGGCGAGGGATCTCTCTAGGATCTCTTTTATAAGGGAACTAATCACATATAAGAGAGTTAATCAACTTTCAAAGTCCCCACTTCCTAATCAATCACCTTTGGGATTAGTATTTCAACTGTAAACATTCAGTTAATTGAACCTAACTTTTGTGTTTGCATATGTCAGTATTTAAATGTATTACTACTCTTTATAATGACCCCCCCAAAATATCTGGAATTAGAATACATCTAAAGCCTTCTTTGAGGCTTAAGCCTTGAGGCTGTTATCCATTAATTTTAAGAAATTGATGATTTGCTCTACCACCGTAAATGTGCCATGACATAAAACAGATTATGTTTGATTCGATTATGTGGTGCTCATATAGCAGTTCTAATTAACAGTCAAATAGCTCAGATTCAAGTCTCCTCAGGCAAACCTACAAAATCTTTGAGGGAAGAAAAAGCTGTTAACTGTCACCAAATTTTGCTTTCTATTTTTTCTCTTCTCTGTCAAATGTCAAAGTGATAAATCAGGAATTTGAAAACCATATCAAAGAAAGGCGAGCACACATTGCAGCAGCACCACATCAAGATTCACATCTGCATAAAAACTCTTGGACCAAGGTGCTGTGCAACCTACCATTGAGATGCAAGGCACTGACTTGCTCTTCCTGTCACTTTCAATCACACATTCAGGTTCAACAGGGACCCATCAGATATAAAGATCAAATGACAAAATAAGCCTCCAATCATGAGTTGCTACAGCACAGGTGCATCACTGTGTCCACTTCATGCCATTTTGACAGGGCTTGTCATACAAAGGCAAAGACTAATGTTAATAGACATTTCAATAAATTATTTTTGAAAAGTTATTTACTATATGCTTTCACAGGAGAAGCAAGGGTAAATCATTTAAATTTACTCACAAAAAGTGAGCTGAAAATAAAAATGAGATTTAAATGTGTGTATATATATTTGAGATGGAGTATCACTCTTACTGTGTCACAGAGGCTGGAGTGTAGTGGAGCGATCTCGGCTCACTGCAACCTCTGCCTCCAGTCTTCAAGCAATTCTCCTGCCTCAGCCTCTCAAGTAGCTGGGACTACAGGTGTGCACCTATAGGTGTGCCAGCATGCCTGGCAAAATTCCTATATTTTTAGTAGAGATGGGGTTTCACCATATTGGCCAGGCTGCTCTACAACTCCTGACCTCAAGTGATCCGCCCAACTTGTTCTCCCCAAAGTGCTGAGATTACAGGCGTGAACCACTGTGCCCAGCCAAAAAAAAAAAAAACAGAAAACACTGGTCTCCTTGAACACTCTCACTGGTAAAAGCAAATGCAACACTGTGAGCATATTTTGCTGGCAGCTTCCCTCCTCAACCGAAGCCACACTGTCTTGTATGTCTGTCCTGTGAGTCATCTGTTATTACTCATTTGTGTGCTCTCTTTCACTTCTTTTCCCCATCTTTCTGAGTGTCAGCTGAACTTCAAAGGGATAAAGGAAACAAAGCTTGGTATCACGTAGAGTGGCAACTCCTTTTTAAATAGAGAAAGTGGTTCCTGTGAGAAAAAGCTGAAATTCTTACATAGGGTTTGAGTCTCACGAGCACAAGTTTTTCCTAAAACTCCTTGAAAAGCAGCACATTGCATTTCATGTTTGTCTCACTATTGTTTTATGATGACTACCATGTATGCCGGCAGAAACAATACAGCATTTCAGAGGGTTCTAGTCAGAATTTTTTGTAACATACTGCAAAAATTACGAAGACCATGTGAAAGACCAGAAAAAAGTAGTCATCAACACCAAGAATTGAAACACATAAGTCATTAAAAATGACTTGCTTCAATAATATATTTCCCTAAAAAAGTATGGTAATTTAATATAATACAAATTGCTATAGGAAAAAAACTGTTAAGTGAGAAACAATGTCATAAAGTTAAAAACAGAGTGACTGACTCAGTGATAAAATAAAACTATGTAGTATTTAAGTTGAACTATATAAAATTGCTGATATCTGACTGATTTTTACCTAGAAAAATGCCAGTTTCATATGTATATTTTTAAATTACAGAGAGTGTCTTGCTCTGTTACCCAAGCTGGAGTACAGTGGCGTGATCATAGCTCACTGTACTCTCCAACTCCTGGGCTCAAGCAATCCTTTCACCTCAGCCTCCCAATCAGCTAGGAATAAAGGTGTGTGGCACCGTGCCTGGCTAAGTGTAAGAAAATAATTTTGTAGAGACAGGGTCTTGCTATGTTGCCCAGGCCGATCTCAAATTCCTGGCCTCAGGAGATCCTCTCCTCAGACTCCCAAAGAGCTGGGATTACAGCTGTGAGCCACTGAGCCTCGTTTATATGGTTTTATCTAAAGCTAAAATATACTCTATACAAATAACATCTTCAGAGATCTTTTTATTTATTTTATTATTATTATACTTTAAGTTTTAGGGTACATGTACACAATGTGCCGGTTTGTTACATATGTATACATGTGCCATGTTGGTGTGCTGCACCCATTAACTCGTCATTTAGCATTAGGTACATCTCCTAATGCTATCCCTCCCCCCTCCCCCCACCCCACAACAGTCCCCAGAGTGTGATGTTCCCCTTCCTGTGTCCATGTGTTCTCATTGTTCAATTCCCACCTATGAGTGAGAACATGCGTTGTTTGATTTCTTGTCCTTGCGATAGTTTACTGAGAATGATGATTTCCAATTTCATCCATGTCCCTACAAAGGACATTAACTCATCATTTTTTATGGCTGCATAGTATTCCATGGTATATATGTGCCACATTTTCTTAATCCAGTCTATCGTTGTTGGACATTTGGGTTGGTTCCAAGTCTTTGCTCTTGTGAATAGTGCCGCAATAAACATATGTGTGCATGTGTCTTTATAGCAGCATGATTTATAGTCCTTTGGGTATATACCCAGTAATGAGATGGCTGGGTCAAATGGTATTTCTAGTTCTAGATCCCTGAGGAATTGCCACACTGACTTCCACAATGGTTGAACTAGTTTACAGTCCCACCATCTATCATGTATGTTGTCAACAGGATTTTTCTTTTTTATGACTAAAACATCCAGGTAAATCATTATTTTTCAAAATTCTTCCCAAGTAGGAATCATTATCAAATTATCTATGAAACCGTACTGCTTTTTATGTTCTCCTGCCCTTTTTTCACACTTGTGTCTGTAGAAAAACTGGATGACATTTAGAAAGTACATCTAATTCATACGTTTATTACTTGTTGAAAGAAAAATCCATTTTGTACAACTTGAGAAATACACTTCACTTTGTTTGGGAATTCAAACATTGCTACCAGAGGTTTATTTGCCAGAGAGCAGGTAAACTTTCTGCAGTAGTCAAAGTTTGAGGCAATTATGCTGGCAGAAACAACTATCTAAACAGAGAAGTTACAACTGGGAAATAATTACAACTCTGGTCTTTGGCATCCAGTTCAATGGTTACAAGGAGGGCTTGCAAAGATATCTCTGACCCCTTAGTCCTTATTACCTCATTAACAAATATCAACAAGAATGGCTGGTGGGTGATATCTTCCCTTTAATGTGATTGCTGCATAATTGACAAGAATAAAATATTTTCTTGCTTTATGCCACACTACCGTAGTTAGCAAGACTACAGCAAAATGGAAAAACGTGATGGACATGCAAAGAAGTTAAAGAGTTTACCAATAGGATTCTCTAGTCTCATGGCATGAGAAGCAGTGTTAAGAAGGTATACATGCATATATATATTTATGGGTAAATATCATATTATCAGAATTGTTAGGTACTTGTAAGGGTAGAAATGAACTAAAGATATCCACCATACCTTACTTTTTACTTATTTTCAAGCTCTATAAAATTGCATCTGACCTTGGTAACTTTTTTGCAAACTAGAACTGTTAATTACCCATCTATATATTTATTGATTAAAATAGCATCCTTAAGCTTTTAATTTTCATGTTTATTCTCTATATGGTTTTATGTTTTCAGTATATGGAGTTAATTTTTCTATGTGAATATGTACTCTATCCTCCTTTTTAATTTTTATTAATCTCAAATTTTACCTTTAAATATAATTTTATGTTTGCTATCCATATTACTTTTTAGAACCTACTATTTATGGAAAGATAACTCTCTTCACGGCACCATGCTAGGTTGAAGCTAGGAATTTAACTTAGCTTATTTATTGAATGATCTAGACTCGTTAGGTGCAAGAAGAAACAAGTTAATTTTTTGTCAAAACTGCCCCTATTGTCTGCCCTAGGGACTCTTGCCCCTAGATGAAACACCAACAGATTTCATGTTTTTCTTTTTTTTCTGGTTATTATCAAATGCTTTAGAACCCAGTTTATTCTACTATACAAAATGTTAGATTTTAGGATTTCACTCTATATGGATACAATATCCCCTCTCACTCTACCAATTGGAAACATCATTTAGAGTGTTAGAGCAGCAGTGACTTTCATGACTGCAGCATTGTCCCTCTGTATATGACAAATTTTTGTAGGGTGATTTTGTAACTGTCCCAGAAATTTGTCTGCTGGATATTACGTTAATTGTTCTCTAGTACAAAAGACATCTCAATTATTTGGCTGCAACTAATTCAGAACATCTCAGCTCTGGTTTTCTGTGTTTGGTGTAACTGGGACACCTCAACTTATCAGCTTGGGGGGATAGGCCTTTAAGCTTTCCTTGCGCCTCATCTTTATTTTTCAGGGTATATTCTGGCCTATAGGAAATAGATGCCTTAATCCCACAACTCAGAATGGTGTCCCTCTCTTTCATGGTGTTAACTTAAGCTAGATTTTGGTCCTTTACTTTTATAAGTATAAATTGAAGTGCAAAATCAGTTGACTTTAATTAAAGGAGATTATTCTAAGAAATCTGTGCGGGCCTCTTTCGGTCAGATAAAAAACCTTAAAATTAGAGAGACAAGGTTTCCTACAGGAAGAATAAATTCCCTCTATGAATAGAAGCTTTAGCTTCTGTCCAAGGGTTGCAACTTACATTTTTGATCTTGTTCAGATTTCAGGTTTGCCTTGGCAGCCTCCCATAATTGCATGCTTGCAATAAATCTCTTAATACATATCTACTTCTGGTTTCATTTCTCTGTTTGTATCTCTTTGACAGATGCAAATCATGGTACTTAAAGACATTCAAGAGAGACAGAAGCTTAGGATGAGTTTTCTAAATTGGTTATGTATTTTCTGGTATTGGTTCTCTGATTCCATCTAAAGACATTGATGACTCAAATTTCATTGATGAAGAAGGCGTTGGTAGTCCATGGCATGGTATGATAGTAGCAATATGAAAAATATTGCCATTGGACACTCCTAATCAGATGCTTATAAAAGGTAGCGTTCTGGGTGACCCTGTATTTGATATCTCAAAATATTCAAATTAAACTATGAAGTATAATGGGATTGGCCGGTTGCTCCTAACTGCCCTAGAGAATGTGGGGAAGAGTCAAATAAGAGCTTCAAATGTGCAACAGAAACCCCTTATATATGACCTTGAAGCTTCTATGCTTGACCTGAAAGAAACTCTTAACTTCTGTTGCTGCAGGGCTGAGACTCTGAAAGTTAAACCCAGAGCCTTATCCTGCTGGTCGCTGAATTAAAAAGCAAATTTAATTACCAACTTTACAGAGTTTCTTCCATTAAAGTGAGGGCATTTATTAGGAAGAAATTAGATCATGAAAGTTTGAATGGAGAAATATAGGAAGATCCTGATGGGGGACATCAAATCTGTAAATTTTGCTAAATCTACTTGCCAATAGAATGAGCCTTTTCACTCCTGCCTGAGGAGGTTACCTCTGCTTTGCCTGAAGAACCAACTCCTGTGGTAGTTGCTTTGCAAAGCATTGCTGATTCTCATTAGGATTTACCCCTGCTGTTTTTCACTTCGAGACCTATAAGTAGAAGTCCTAGCAGACCCTAGAGGATAAGGTACAAAATGCGATTCACAGGGAGATGTACTATACATGTAATGGAAAAAATACAAAGGTGGATCAGGTTGAATTTCTTGATATAGTTGCACAAAATAAAGATTTTGCATTCAAGTTTTCTTTCTTTTATTTTTTTAGTTTGTTTGTTTGAGACAGAGTCTTGCTGTGTTGTCCAGGCAGGGTGGAGTGCAATGACACCATCTCAGCTCACTGCAACCTCTGCCTTCTGGGTTCAAGCAATTCTCCTGCCTCAGCATCCCAAGTAGCTGGGATTACAGGCACACACTACCACACTGGGATAATTTTTTATTTTTAGTAGAGACAGGGTTTCATTATGTTGGCCTGGCTGCTCTTTAACTTCTGACCTCAAACAATCTGCCTGCCTCAGCCTCCCAAAGTGCTGGGATTACAGGCGTGAGCCACCATGCCCAGCCCTCAAGTTTTATTTCAAGGAGCTAGAAAGAACCCTGACAGTTTAGTTGGTTGGCTGAAACATGAATCCAAAGGTGATTTACACCAAATGAGGTTGAAATGCCGAAACCGATTCGGTGTAATATAGAGAAAGGAATACAAAAGCTTAAGGAGATTTAAATGTTGAGTGGATTTATTATGGAAGACCTGCTCATTCACTCTGGGAAGGCCCAGAATTTTTCCCATGACTGTGAGAAATGAATTTTTGAGGGCAACTAAGCATCTTTAAGTTCTCTGTGATCACTTGTGTCTGTAGGTCAGAAATTACAGTGGGAATGCATGTTGCCAAACTAGAATCTCTAAATGCAGTGGCATAATGATATCCTATGGAGGCAAGACCAAGTAGAAAAGATCTTCAAAGTCAAAGTGGGCATGGATGTCATAATGGACAGTGAAGTCAAAGCAGTAATCCTTAATCTGATTTGCAGAGACCTATGGTGTTGGGTGGTTGATCACGGTGTTCCTATAAACGAAACAGATAGGTACTCCACTAGTTCTGTGTAAGGGGGATAGTTCTAGGTCAAGTGAACAGAGGACTAACTTGTACGATAAAAGCAGGAGTCAGGACCACTCAATAAATTTCTAGACTGGAGGAAATTTACAGACACAAAACTCCTTGAATAAAGGAGAGGCTATATCCCCTTGAGAAAGGATCCCATTACATTGTAAACAATCTACTCTGGTATTCTTTCTTCAAGCCTTCCCTTAAGGGACACATGACCAAATACTAATTTCTAGAGATCCAAAACTTTATTGTGGTCTATCAGTGAGAGTGGCAGACCTCAGAGGCTTATGAAGGTCTGGTGATCAAAACAGTTTTACAGCAGCTGTCTCACCGTAGAAGCAGTGGTTTCCTGAACATATTCTGTGGTTATTTCCCCGTTTTAGACTGCATTATTGTTATAGTTAGACTTAGCAAATGGCAGAATATCCACATTGGTTCCCTGACCTGTGGAATGAAAGCTATCATGGTAGTAATGGCCACACAGAGTACAATCAAACTATCTACATGTACAAAAATAGTAAAGAAAAAGCAATGCTACATTTCTAAAGAGATTTCAGAGATTATTGCCATTACCAAGGACTTGAGAAATGTTGGGGTTGTGATTCCCACTACATCCCCTTTCAACTAATCTATCTGGCTTGTGCAAAAATGAGATAAGTCTTGGAGAATGATAATAGATTAACTTAATCAAGTGGTGACTCCAGTTGCAGCTGTTGTTCCAGATGTGCTTTCATTGTTTGGCCAAATTAAGGCATTCTCTGGTACCTGATATGCAGCTATTGTTCAGGCAAATGCTTTTCCTTTACCTTGTTATGAAAGACTGCCAGAAATCAGTTTGTTTTGAGCTCTTAATGCCAGCAATATAAATTCTCCAACCCTATGTCATAATTTAGTCCATAGGGACACAATCACTTCTGCCTTCCACAAAACATCACAAAACAAGGTTTAGACTGCCATCCAGTAACTTTGGGTTTCATGCCTCTGAAACAATAAGCAAAGAAGAAATAATATTATCAATGTATTACATTGATAATATTATTCTGATTAGAACTAGTAAGCAAGAAATAGCAAGTATTATAGACATATTTTTAAGGGTCCAGAGGTGTGAAACGTGTTGAGATGTTCATTCTAAAGTTAAGGATAGTTGTCACATTTGGCCTCTTCTACAACCAAAAAAGAGCACAACACCTAGTTGGCCTTTTTTGGATTTTTTTTTTTTTTTTGTCAGCAACATATTCCGTATTTGAGTTTTAAGTAGGGCCCAGAACAAAAGAAGGCTCTGCAAAATGTCCAGACTGCTGGGAAAGCTACCCTGACACTTGGTCGATATAATCCAACAAACATCTTGCAGTGTCATATGCAGATAGAGACGTTCTTTGGAGTCTTTGACAGTTCCCTATCGGTGAACCTATTGCAGTTCCTTATGATTTTCGAACAAAACTTTGCTATCCTCTGTGGATAACAGCTTTCTTGAGAAAAACACCTCTTTGGCTTGCTAATGGGACTTAGTAGAGACTGAACATTTAACTCTAGGCTGCCAAGTAACCATATGACCTGAGCTGCCCATGATGAGCTAATATAAACTGACCCACTAAACCATAATGTTGGGTATGCACAGCAGAACTCTAGTATGAAATGAAAGTGGTATATACAATCAGGTCTGAGCAGATCCTGAGAGCATAAAGGAATTGTATGAGAAAATGGTCCAAATACCCATGACCTCTACGCCTGCTACATTATCTTTTTTCTCTAAGCCCACTCCTATGCCCACATAAATAATTTCCTGTGACCAGTTGACTAGGAAGGGAAAACTGAAGCCTGATTTATTATTGGTTCTGCTTGATATGCAGGTACCACCATTAAAATGGGCAGCTGTAGCACTAAAGGCCCTTTCTGGAACATTCCTGAAAAACAGTGATAAAGGAGAATCTTCCCAGGGAGTAGAACATCAAGCAGTATTCTGGACTGTTTATTTTCTTAGGAAGTAAAAAACAGTCAGAAGTAAGAGTCTGTATTAACTCCCAAGCTCTGATCAATTATTTGACTAGGTGGTCAGGGATTTGGAAGGAGCACAATTGGAAAATTGGTTCCAAGATAGTGTGGGAAAAAGTATGTTTATAGACTTCTCTGAATGGATGAATAATGAGAATTATTTTGTCCTGTGTGAATTCTCATAAAAGGATGATCTCAAAAGAGTAGATTTAATTGAACAAGTGGATAAGATTATCTCTTCTGCGGGTACTGGTCAGCCTCCTTCCCCAGCCCCTCCTGCCATTGCCCAACAGGTTAATAAAGAAAGTGACCATGGCAGTAGGGATGGAGGTTGTGCTGGGTTAAGCAATTGGACTTCCACTCCCATTGTCATCCTGGCCACAGCTACTCTTTACTGTCCAATCTGCCAGAGGTAAAGAACAATACTGAGTCCTTGATATGGAACCATTCCCTGGAGCCTGCTACCTAAAAACAGGTTGATTACACTGGATCACTTTCATCATGAAAGGTGCAGCACTTTGACTTTACTGGAAAAGACACTTACTCTGAATACGGATCTTTATTTTCATTTACAAGATGTTCCTGCCAAAACTTCTAGCCATGAGTTTACAAAATCCCTTATCTGCCTTTAAGGTATTCAACACAGTATTAATTGCTTCTGGTCAAGAAACTCACTTCACATCAAGTAAAGTGTAGCAAAGGGACCATATTTATAAAATTACTAGTCTTACTATGTTCCTTAACATCCATAAGCCCATAAGCAGCTGGTTTGACAAAATAGTGGAATGGACTTTGAAGACATTTAAAACACCATCTAAGGGACAATACTTAGTGAGGCTGGAAAAGTATCCTCCAAGATACTGTATATGATCTAAATCAGCATCCAGTATAATGGTGCTTTTTCTCTTATAGCCAGGATTACGATCCAGGAATCAAGGGGTGGAAAGGAGAGTGACTACACAAACTTTTACCCCTAGTGATCTGTTAGCAGAATTGATACTTTCTGTTTCATCACCTTAACATCTGACGGTTTCGAAATTTTGGAGAAACAACAATGGCCATTGAACTGAAAGCATAGACTGCCATCCAGTAACTTTGGGTTTCATGCCTGTGAAACAATAAGCAAAGAAGGGGATTGCTAAATTGGCTATGTGGATTGGTGCTGAATACCAAGAGGAAATTGGGTTGCTGCCATAGAATGGAAGTGAGAAGCAGTGTTTCTGGGATACAGGATATTCCATAAAGCATCTCTTAAGATTATCATGTTCTGTGATTAAATCAATGGAAAACCACAAAAACCAGATTCAGACAAAACTTCTAATGGTTCAGACCCTTCAGGAATGAAGATTGAGCCACCCTGTCAGGCAAATAACAACAACTAAGTATAGTGATTGCTGAGAGCAAAGAGGATATTGAATGGGTAGTAGAAGAAGGTAGTTCTAAATACCAGCTATGATTATGTGGTCAGTTGCAAAAATGAGGACTGTAATAATATGTCTGATGGTTAATTTTATATGTAAATTTGACTGGGTCACAATGCTCACCTATTTAGTCAGACATTATTTTGAATATTTCTGTGACTTTTTTTTAGATGAGATTAACATTTAAGTTGGTGAATTTTTAGCAAAACAGATTACTCTCCATAATGTGAGTGGGGTTAATTCAATCAGTTGAAAACCTTTATGTCCAAAGTGTAACCACCCCAAGAGCTAAAAGGAATTCTATCAGTAGACTGCCTTTGGATTTGAACTGCAACTCTTCCCCAATCCTTCAGCCTTCCAGCCTGCCCCAGCAGATTTTGGACTTACCAAGCTCTGCAATCACATGAACCAATTATTTAAGATATCTCTTTGTCTCTCTCTCTATCTCTCTCTCTTTCTCTCCTTATCTCATTGGTTCTGTTTTGCTGAAGAATCCTAATATGTTTGTATATATAAACTAAATATTTTTATTTTCTACCCTCTCTTATTCCTTTGTCATAAAATATACAAATGATAGCTAACTTTATATTACAGCATTTGAATTACTGAATATCATCAGAGAAGAGTGGACATCATTACTCAAGGTTTTTGAATCATTGCCTCATGTTTTTTAGTTGTACGCAAGATAGTTATACTATATTAGGCAGAATTGTGACATTATTATTATCCTTATTTAGAGATTAATATGGATTAAGGAGAGTTTTGCATGGGTGCTAAAGTGAAAAGGACTAGGATGTGAATGTAAATTTTGTGCATCAAGTTGGTTAGGCTCCAGCCTCACTTATTATTTACCTGCTGGGAAGGTATTTTATAGAAGTGAATACAATTCATAATCAGTTGACTTTAAGTAAGAAAGATTAATCTAGCGTATCTCCATGGGCCTGATTTAATTAGCTGAGAGTCCGTAAGAGCAGAGCTGAGGCTTCCCTGTGGAAGAAGAATTTCTGTCTGTGAATATGTGCTTTGGCTTGTGCCAGGGAGTTCCATTCTGCCCTTTTTGATTACCTACTATATGAATTTTGTGCTTGCCTAGCTATGCACTAGCATAGCACAAAATAATTTCTTGTAATAAATCTGTTAATATATATTTTCTATTAGTTCTGTTTCTTTGGTTGAACTGAATCAATAGGAAATAATATACATCATTTCCAATGGACATAATGATAAACACTTATATGGATGGAAGATAAGGTGCCAGTCTTCCAAGTGTTCAAAGTATTATGTAAATCTCAAATTACCAACATCATTATATTTACAATTTGCTTTCATGCTTTAAGATCTGGGTTTAATTAAGGGGTTTTCTGTATTTTTGACCATGTTTATTAATATGTTTTGGTTAGTTAACCAGATACTTCACTAGCAAAAGTGGAATACATGGTAACCTATATTATACAAATTTTGTGAATGGTTAACTTTGATGAAATAAATTCTATACTTGCAGAGAATATGGTAGCTGAATAAATTACCCTTTAAATTTAAACATGTTGATAAAGTGAGACTAGCAGATGTACTTGGGATTCTATCTATCTATCTATCTATCATCTATCTATCTATCTATCTATCTATCATCATCTATCTATCATCAGTCAATGAGGCTGAGGAATAGATGAAATGGGGAGGCATTGATCAAAGGGTATAAACTTCAGCTATAAGATGAAAAAGTTCTGGGGAATCTCATGTACAGAATAACTATAGTTAATAATGTAGATAGAATTAGTTTTTACTGGTTGCCAGTTATGCAATTTTTGCCTTCACTTCTCATATTAGCTTGAGATACTTCCTGAGGTACATCTAGTAAGTCCTGACCTGTTCCGTCAGAATGGTTAGACTTCTATAGAAAAGCTCATACTTATGAAATCATGGAATTGCAAATTTCACACTTTCCCCTTTGTGTTCTCCTAAATTAATTTATATTTTTCTAGTGACTCATAATGATGGTGAGCATCTTTTTCTGTATTTACTGGCCATTTGTATATCATCCATTGTGAAGTGTTTGTTCAAATATTTTGCGTAGTTTTTATTGTATTGTTTTATTATTGAGTAGTAAAGTTCTTTATATATTTTCTGCAGAAATACTTTGTAACTTACACATATTGTTAATATTTTATCCTACTTAGCATTATGTTGTATGATTTTCTTGTATTGTCTTTAGAAAAGCAGCAGTTTTTAATTTTGGCATACTCCAGTTTATTATAATATTCTTCTATGCTTAGTGACTTTGTATCCTTGTTAAGAAATTGTTGCTTTATAATAATTTTCTCCTGATAGTGTTATTGTTTTATGTTTTAATTTAATGCTAATTTTATTTATAAAAATTTTATTCTAATTGTATGACTTAATTATAAAGTTTTTGTGAACAAGTTTTGAGAATGTTGTGAGGTATGGGTAAGATGCCTTTACTTTTACAAAAAAATACATTTCTTCCAGCACCACTTCTAGAAAGACTAAACTTTCCCCATTGATAGATAGGGCTATTTTCATATGTTCTATTCTGCTTCATCAGAATAGATATAGATATAGATAGATATAGATATAGATAGATATAGATATAAATATAAAGCTGGATATTCTAATTGTATATCTAGCTTCAATACTACACTATTAATCAAGCTTGAGAAGAACTATTGAGGTAAGGTATTTTTAGTCTTTGAGCTTGTTGTATTTTTGAAGATTCTATAAGCTATTCTACGTCCTTTAAAATTCTACCTATTTTAGAATCAGTGCATCGATTTCTAAAAACAAACATTCTGCTGGGCCTTTTATTAAGATTGTGTTGACTCTATAGAGTAATTCGGGAGAATTGCCAGCCTAACATTACTGAGTTTTTAAATTCATTAACATGATCTTTCCCTCCATTTATGTATAGTTTGGTCCAAAAGTAATTGCCGTTTTTGCAATTACTTTCAGTGGCAAAACTGCAATTACTTTTTTTTTTTTTTTTTTTTGAGACAGAGTCTCGCTCTGTCACCCAGGCTACAGTGCAGTGGCGCGATCTCGGCTCACTGCAAGCTCCGCCTCCCGGGTTCACGCCATTCTCCTGCCTCAGCCTCCCCGAGTAGCTGGGACTACAGGCGCCCGCCACCACGCCCGGCTAATTTTTTTTTTGTATTTTTAGTAGAGACGGGGTTTCACCGTGGTCTCGATCTCCTGACCTCCTGATCTGCCCGCCTCGGCCTCCCAAAGTGCTGGGATTACAAGCGTGAGTCACCGTGCCCGGCCAAAACTGCAATTACTTTTGCACCAACCCAATACTTCTTTTTAAATGTCTTCCACAATACATGGCAAATTTCACTGTATGTCTTCAACACATTTTGTTAAATTTGTCCCTGGATATTTCATGTTTTCTGATGCTATTTATAAGTGACATTTTACAAATCTATTTTCTAAATATTTATTTCAAGTTGTAGAAATAATTAATGTTTTATATTTACCTAGATACTGTTACTGCTAAATTCACATATTGCCTAGCAGCTTTTCTGTAGGTTCTTGAGGATTTTATACATATATATATAATATTACTTTGTTTATACTATATATATTATATATACAGATACATATTTATCTATACTATATATAGATAAATATCTTTGTATAGTATACATATATACAGTCTACATAGTATATATATAATATGACTACATATATCTGTGTATATATAATCTCTGTGTTATATATATTATTTCTGTATAAGAATAATATATATATTATTATCTGTGTGTGTGTATATATGTATATACACACACTGATATATACAGTTAATATGGTTTGGCTGTGTCCCCACCCAAATCTCATCTTGAATTGTAGCTCCCACAATTCCCACATGTCATGGGAGGGACCCAGTGAGAGGTAATTGAATCATCATGGGCGCAGGTCTTTCCCATGCTATTCTCTTGATAGTGAATAAGTCTCACAAGATCTGATGATTTTATAAAGGGGAGTTCTCCTACACAAGCTCTCTTGCCTGCCACCACGTAAGACATGACTTTGCTCCTCCTCCACCTTCCACCATGATTGTGAGGCCTCCCCAGCCATGTGGAACTGTGAGTCCATTAAATCTCTTTTTCTTTATAAATTACCCAGTCTTGGGTATGTCTTTATTAGCAGCATGAGAACAAACTAATACAATAGTCATAGTACTTACCAATAGTGGCAGTTTTATTTCTTTCTTTCAGTATGTATTTATTTATCTCATCTTACTGAACTAACTAGGACATTCAAT
Source organism: Symphalangus syndactylus (assembly GCF_028878055.3). Lineage (NCBI taxonomy): Eukaryota > Metazoa > Chordata > Mammalia > Primates > Hylobatidae > Symphalangus > Symphalangus syndactylus. The sequence continues at coordinate 99,945,445 of NC_072428.2, read as the reverse complement.
ACAATTTTGAGTCAAAGTTGTCTAAGCAGAAATCTGTGTCTTGTTCTCAATTTTAGGTGAAAAGCATTCTCTTCAGGATTTTCATAAATACTCTTTATCAATATGAATAAATTTCCTTCTCAATATTTTACTAAGAGGTTTGTTTTTACTTTTACTGGTCATCAATGAGAGGTGAATTATTACAAGTGTTATTGCTCTACCTATTGAGATGATTATATGATATTTTTCCTTTAATCTGTGATCACGGTTAATCACCTAACATGGTTAATTACTCAACATATGTTGAGTTAATCACTCAACATTTCTAGCTCAACATGTGGCTGTGTTTCAGTTGTTAAATCAACCGTGAATGCTTGTTATAAAATTCGTTTGATCATTAATCTGTTTATAGGGTCCAAGATTAAATTTTCTAATGTTTAGTTTAGGATGTTGTGGCTATACTTATGAGGTATATTATTGGTAGATTTATTGTAATGCCTTTTCTTTTGGTTTTCATATCAGAGTAATGCAGTCCTCCTAAAATTAGACTACATTCCTTCCTCTTTTCTTTCTAAAATTGTTTGTATAAGATTAATATTCATTATAAAATATTTGACATAATTCACTAGTGAAACCTACTGCTTCTTAAATATTGATTCATTTTACGGATAGAGAATTGTATAGACTAAGATTTTTCCTTTATTTTTCTTGTTTCAGTAGGTAATGTGTGTCTTTTAAGATTTTTCCCGTTTATCTAGATAGATTCTATTGTCATAAACTTGTTTGTGATATTATCTTACTTTCCTTCTAATTTCTCTACTATTTGTTATGTCTCCTCTTTTATTTTAGATGCTATATTCAGTTATCTCTTTTTGAAATTGACTAGTTTCAATATTTTTGTCAGGTGTTTAAGTTCTATGTATTTCATAAACTTCAGAATACACTAATATCCTATTTGTTTTCAGTGACCAATTATATACTAACAATTAAAATTGCAAAAATAAAATTTATATTTATCACATTTTTGGCACTCTTTATTTCCTTGTATTCTTCTGCTATTCTTTCCAGAGTTATTTACCTCAGGCTGCAAAGTTTCCTGTAATGTTTCAGGTAGTGCATTACTGCCAGCAGTACATTTTTACATTTTGCATTTGTTGGCAAGTATCATTATTTTGCCTTCATTTTTCAAGATTATATATAATAGATATGGAATTCTAGGTTGACAGATTATTTTTTCTATTTAGCACTTTATCATGTCATTTCATTGTCTTCTTTACATCACTTATGATGGAAAACCTACAGTGTTCTTTTCTTTGTTTCCCTATCCTGTATGTTATATGTCTTTTTATGGCTATTTTTAAATTTTTTTATTTCCACAGGTTCTGGGGGAACAGGTGTTAGTTGGTTACATGACTAAGTTTTTAGTGGTGATATGTGATATTTTGTCACACTCATCACCTGAACAGTATACACTGAATCCAATTTGTAATCTTTTATCCTTTACCTCCCTCCCACCCTTTCCCATGAGTCCCCAAAGTCCATAGAGTGGCATTCTTAACGCCTTTACATTTTCATAGCTTAGGTTCCACATACGGCTGAGAAAATACAGTGTTTGGTTTTCTATTCCTGAGTTACTTCACTTAGAATAGTAGTCTTAGTTCCATCCAGGCTGCTGCAAATACCATATATACCACAGTTTCTTTATCCACTTGTTGATTGATGGACATTTGGTTCCATATTTTTGCAATTGCAAATTGTGCTGCTATAAACATGTGTGCGCAAGTATCTTTTTTGTATAATGACTTCTTTTCCTCTGGGTAGGTACACAGTAGTGAGATTGCTGGATCAAAAAGTAGTTCTATTTTTAGCTCTTTAAGGAATTTCCACACTGTTTTCCACAGTTGTTGTACTAGTTTAAATCTCCACCAGCAGTGTAGAAGTGTTCCCTTTTCACTATATCCATTTACAGGCAACTGGTCTTTGACAAAGCAAACAAAAACATAAAGTGGGGAAAGGAAACCCCATTCAACAAATGGTGCCTGGATAATTGGCAAGCCACATGTAGGAGAACGAAACTGGATCCTCATCTCTCACTTTATACGAAAAACAACTCAAGATGGATCAAGGACTTAAAATCTAAGACCTAAAAATATAAAAATTCTAGAAGATAACAACAGGAAAACCCTTTTAGACATTGGCTTAGGCAAAGACTTCATGACCGAAAACCCAAAAGCAAATGCAACAGAAACAAAGATAAACAGGTGTGACTTAATTAAAGAGCTTCTGCACAGTGAAAGGAACAGTGAGTAAACAGCCCACAGAGTGGGGGAAAATCTTCACAATCTATACATTTGACAAAGGACTAAAATCAAGAATCTACAAGGAACTCAAATTATCAAGAAAAAAAATTCCATCAAAAAAATGGGCTAAGGGTGTAAATAGACAATGATTCATTCATCATTGGCTTTCAGGACTTTGATTATGGTGTGCCTTAGTGGTATGCATGTTTTTCACTTGTTTAGGGTCCGTTGATCTTCATAAATTTCTGAGTTCAGAGTTTTCATCATATTTGGAAAGTTTTTGGTCATTATTTCTTCAAATAATTTTTTATTCTCATTCTTTTAGGTAGGTGAAGTCACATGTATATTGGACTATTTAATATAAAGGACGCTAAAGCTCTGCTTATTGTTTTCAGGGTTAAAAACATCTTTTTGTTTCAGTTTGGGTAGTTTCTCCTTTTCTTGCATTACGTTCACTGATCTTTTGTTCTGTTAGTTTTCTATCTGTTTCCAGGCCTGTCCAGTTAAGTTTTTCTTCTCAGATACGTATTTTTTCAGTTGTTGAAATTCTATATTTTATAGTTCCCACCTTTCCATTCATTATGCTAATGTTTTTCTTTAATATCTTAAATATGTTCGTGGTAGCTAACTATGAGTGTCTCTCTCTTTTCTTTGTCTTTTTCTATTTGTCTTTTTCCTTCTAATTTTAGATCAAGATTTCTGCTTTCTTGCATTTCTGTTTTAGTCAGTTCAGGCTGTTAAAACAAAACACTATAGACTAGATGGCTTAAACATTTATTTCTCACAGTTCTGGAGGCTGGAAAGTACATCAGGGTGTCAACATGGTAATGTTCTCGTGTGACCTCTCTTTCTGGTTTTCTCATGTGGGCACTTTCTTGCTGTTTCATCACATGTCCATGGTGAGAAAAAGACACACATGCCACATACACACACATACAGAATGAGAGAGAGAAAAGGCAAGCTCTCTTGTGTCTCTTCTTAGAAAGTCACTAATCTTATCATAAGAGCTCCACCCTTATGTTCTAATTACCTTGCAAAGGCTCTACCTACTAATATCATCCCACTGAGGATTGGGGTTTCAACATATAAAGTGGGGGAGGGCACACAAACATTCAGTTCGTAGCACTTGCATGTGATATGGGATGCTGGACATTGTTTATACTGCAATATTTAATGTTTTGCTTTCATTATCTTCTTTTAAAGAATGTGGAATGTTGGTTTTCCTGGCAAGTATTAATTTACTTTGGTATTAGCTCGATAATGATGATGATAATGTGTGTGTGTGTCTGGTGTGTGTGTCTGTGTGTGTATGCGCATGTGTATTTGCACTAATGGGACAACTCTAAAATGGTTCTCTTCCTAAAAGAAGAAAGGAATTTTTGGACTCTCTACTAAATGTCCCAGGTATTTAACAAGCTTTCTCCAATCTGTTTTGTCAGATCTCTAACATTTTTCAATACTTTGCAAGCTCTAGGAAATGTTGCTAGAAATTCTTGGTGATTGTTTTCTTGGTAGTTTCTTTTTCTGAGCACATAGTCTCGCCTTCACATGTACATTTCCAAATATTGGCCACAAATCAAGGGAATACCTATGCAGATTTAGTCGTTCTTCCACTGTGAATGTACCTTCTGACAAATATTTTGCCCTATATTCTGTCTGCTTGAGTTTATCTGAACTCTAGTCTTCATCCCTTCAATTTAGCAAGACCATACTGGCTGTGTGAATTCCCTTCCTGTCTGTGCTTTGAAAAAATCATTTAGGCCATGAGCGGTGGCTCACACCTGTAAACCCAGCACTTTGGGAGGCCGAGGCAGGTGAATCAGCTGAAGTCAGGAGTTCAAGACAAGCCTGGCCAACATGGTGAAACCCTGTCTCTATTAAAAATACAAAAAAAAACAGCTGGGCATGGTGGCGGGTGCCTGTAGTCCCAGCTACTTGAGAGGCTGAGGCAGGAGAATTGCTTGAACCCGGGAGGTGGAGATTGCAGCAAGCCGAGATTGCACCACTGCACTTCAGCTTGGGTGACAGGAACAAGACTCCATCTAAAAAAAAAAGAAAAAAGAATAAATTATTCAATCAAAAAAATTGGACAATGGCAGGGCTTCCTTTATTTGTTTTCTACTCTCAGGACTCAAAGTCCTGTGCTGTCTCTTGTCTATTTTTTTAGATATATAACTTTATTTTCTAGAGTAGTTTTAGGTTCACAGAAAAATGCAGCAGAGAGTACAGAGATTCTCCATATATTCCCTGCCCTCCCACATGCATAGCCTCTCCCCGACCCCACCCCTGTTAGCATCATCTCCCACTACAGTGGACCATTTGCTACAATTGAGGAACCTACAATGAACACATCATTATCACCCTAAGTCCAAAGTTTGTGGCTCACTCTTGGTGTTGTATGTACTGTAGATTTGGTAAAATGTATCATGGCATGCATCCACCATTAAAGTATCATGCAGAATAATTTCACTACACTAAAAATCCTCTGTTCTCTGCCTATTCATCCCTCCCTCCCTCCTAACTGCTGGTAAACACAAATAAAGGACAGCTTATTAATTGTTTTTCTTGGATTATGCCTTTGGTTGTATCTAAACCCTTGGTCATCTAGACTTTGTCCTGTATTATCTTCTATAAGTTTTATAGTTTTGTGTTTTACATTCAGGCCTGTGATCTGTTTTGAGTTAATTTTTGTGAAGTGTGTAAGGTTTGTGTCAAGATTCAAGTTTTTGGATGCGAATGTCAGTTGTTCCGTCACCACTTGTTGACCATCTTTTCTGCATTATTTCTTCTACTCCTTCATCAAAGGATAGTTGGTTATCTTTGTGGGTGAATATTTCTGAGCAGGGTTTATTTTTCATTTATTTTGTTCAGTTTTCTAGCTCTTTATGAGGGAGGGCTAGTTCAGTTTTAGTTAATCATTATGGTCAAAAGGGGAAATCCTGAAGTATGATTTTTGAAGGACAGATTAATTTGATCTAAGTTGGGATTTATAAGGAAATATTATTTAAAAAAATTAGGGTAGCAAAACGAAGAAGAGATAAGTAGTATTGGGTAGACTTTAAAGGAGTATAAGTAATTGACAGTAAGAATAAAGAAAAAGTGACCAAGGTCATTAAATAATGCTTTATTTGGCACGACTAGTAAGCATATCCTCTGTTTGTCTCTTCCTCTTTCTCAATGTATTAGCTCAGATTTATTCTATTTTAAAGGTATTAGGATATAATTTTATGATCTGTAGATGGTATAGCTATTTTAATCAGTATTAATAGTGCAGAGATAGTGCCCACTATGTGTTTATTTTGCTCTTGAAATCAGGTGGTGAATTGAGGGCTATTACTAATGCTTCTGGTATTAGCAATTCCAGTAATAATGGCAATATCATTTATAAAACAAGTTACACTTTTCAAACAGACTTTATATATAATGTTGTTATTAGTCTGCTAGGGGTTCCATAACAAAATATTACAGACTGGATGCCTTAAAAACCAGATATTAATTTTCTTGCAGTTCTGGAGGCCAGAAGTCCTAGATCAAGGTGCCATCAGGGTTGGTTTTAAGAGGCTTCTCTTCCTGGGTTGCCTTCTCATTGTGTCCTCACATGGCCTTTTTCTCTTTCTGTGGGTGTGGGGGAGATTGAGTACACTCTCAGGTGTTTCTTCCTTTTCTTATAAGGAAGCCAGTACTATTGGATTTGTGCCCCAACATTTTGACATTGTTAACCTTAATTAAAGTCCCTGGTTGCAAATATAGTCATATTAAGGGTTAGGGCTTTTACATATGAATTTTAAGGGAAGACAATTCAGTCCATAGTAAATATCTTATTTGATGATCACAGTTCGTGTTTTATTTTAAAACATAGGTCTATATTTTACATAGTTTTTGTATCACCAAACAAAATAAGGAAGCCATTTTCAAAAATGTTTCATTGATTGCACACATAATTTAACTTTTGAACTTTTTAATGGTGAAACATGTCATGCAGAAAACACGTATGAAGACTATATGTTATGCTTAAATAAAAATGCTAATGTGAACACTGTTGTTGCCCTGTGAATTAAGAAATAGAACTTTAAATTTTCTGAGATATCACATCTTCCACACCCAAGCCAGTGTTATTTTTCCTCCCTCCGCAATCTCATTACATCTCTCTCTTCCCAAACATAACAATTTCCTCATTTTTTACAGACTTGTTACATAACGATGTATATCTAAACAATATACTATTTAATGTTGCCTATACTTAATTTGTATAAATGAAATAATACTGTGTATATATTCTTAGATTTTGCTTTTTGCCTAACATCCTTTTGAAATTCATTCTTCTCATCAAATGTAGCTGTAGTCATTTATTTCCACTGCTATAAATTCAATTGCTTCTAAATATCACAACTTATTATTTATAATAGTGATAAAGTTTGGGTTGATTTTTCTATTGCTTCTTCCTCTAGTGTATGTGAAAGGTTTCCTCTAGGTTACTGATAAGGCTTGGCAGTGTCCCCACCCAAATCTCATCTTAAATTCTCATGTGTTATGGGAGGGACCCAGTGGGAGGTAATTGTATCATGGGGGCAAGTCTTTCCTGTGCTGTTCTCATGACAGTGAATAAGTCACATGCGATCTGATGGTTTTAAAAAGAGGAGTTCTCCCACACAAGCTCTTTTTCTTTGCTTGCTGCCATCCATGTAAGATGTGACTTGCTTCTCCTTGCCTTCCTCCATGATTGTAAGGCATCCCCAGCCACAGGGAACTATAAGTCTAATTAAATCTCTTTATTTTGTCAATTGTCCAGTCTCCGAAATGCCTTTATTAGGAGTGGGAAAATGAATTAATACAGTAAATTGGTATCAGTAGAATGAGGCATTGCTGAAGCGATACCTAAATATGTGGAAGCGACTTTGGTGCTGGGTAACAGGCAGAGGTTGGAACAGTTTGGAGGGCTCAGAAGAAGACAGAAAAATGTGGGAAAGTTTGGAACTTCCTAGAGACTTGTTGAATGGCTTTGCCCAAAATGCTGATAGTGATATGGACAATAAGGTCCAGGCTGAGGGGGTCTCAGATGGAAATGAGGAACTTGTTGGGACCTTGAGCAAATGTAATGCTTGTTATGTTTTAGCAAAGAGACTGGCAGCATTTTGCCCCTGCCCTAGAGATTTTTGGAACTTTGAACTTGAGAGAGATGATTTAGGATATCTGGCAGAAGAAATTTCTAAGCAGCAAAGCATTCAAGAAGTGAGTTGGGTGCTGTTAAAGACATTCAGTTTTATAAGGGAAGCAGAGCATAAAAGTTTGGAAAATTTGCATCCTGGCAATGCAATAGAAAAGAAAATCCCATTTTCTGAGGATAAATTCAAGCTGGCTGCAGAAATTTACATAAGTAATGAGGAGCTGAATGTTAACCCCCAAGATGATGGGGAAAATGTCTCCAGGGCATGTCTGAGATCTTCATGGCAGCCTCTCTCATCACAGGTCTAGGGGACTAGGAGAAAAAAGGGATTTTCTGGGCCAGGCCCAGTGTCCTCATGTGTGCAGCCTAGGGACTTGGTGCCCTGTGTCCCATCGGCTCCGGCCATGGATGAAAGGGGCCAACGTAGAGCTAAGGCCATGGCTTGAGAAGGTGCAAGCCCCGAGTGTTGGCAGCTTGCATGTGGTGTTGAGCCTGTGAGTGTACAGAAGTCAAGAATTGGGGTTTGGGAACCTCCACCTAGATTTCAGAAGATGTATGAAAACTCCTGGATGTTCAGGCAGAAGTTTGCTGCCGGGGCAGGGCTCTCATGGAAAACCTCTGCCAGGACAGTGAGGAAGGAAAATATGGGATCAGAGGCCCCATGCAGGGTCCCTAATGGGGCACTGCCTAATGGAGCTGTGAGAATAGGGCCACAATCCTCCAGACCCCAGAATGGTAGATTCACTGACAGCTTGCACTGTGCACCTGGAAAAGCTGCACACTCAATGCCAGCCTGTGAAAGCAGCTGGGAGGGAGGCTGTACCCTGCAAAGCCACAAGGGCAGAGCTGCTCAAGACCATAGGAACCTACCTCTTGCATGAGCATGACCTGGATGTGAGTCATAGAATCAAAGGAAATTATTTTGGAGTTTTAAGATTTGACTGCCCCACTGGATTTTAGACTTGCATGAGGACTATAGCCCCTTTGTTTTGGCCAATTTCTCCCAATTGGATTGGCTGTATTTACCCAAAGCCTGTACCCCAACTGTATCTAGGAAGTAACTAACTTGCTTTTGATTTTATAGGCTTATAGGTGGAAGAACCTTCACAGACAAGGCTTTGGACTGTGGACTTTTGAGTTAATGCTGAAATGAGTTAAGACTGGGAGACTGTTGGGAAGACATGATTGGTTTTGAAATATGAGGACATGAGATTCTGGAGGGGCCAGAGTGGAATGATATCATTTGGCTGTGTCCCCACCCAAATCTCATCTTGAATTCCCATGTGTTGTGTGAAGCACCCAATGGGAGGTAATTGTATTATGAGGGCAAGTCTTTCCTGTGCTGTTCTTGTGATAGTGAATAAGTTTCTCAAGATCTGATGGTTTTAAGAAAAGGAGTTCCCCTGCACAAGCTCTCTCTCTTTGCCTGCTGCCATCCATGTAAGATGTGACTTGCTCCTCCTTGCCTTCTGCCGTGGTTGTGAGGCTTCCCTAGCCATGTGGAACTGTAAGTCCAGTTAAACCTCTTTCTTTTGTAAATTACCCAGTCTCAAGGATATCTTTATCAGCCGTGTGATCATGATAATGGACTAATACAGTTATATACCTAGGAGTTGAATTGCTGGAAACCAGTGATACAAATGTGAAAATTTATGATATGTCAAATTCCCTCCAAGTAACCAATTTGCACATTAACCAGAATTATATTAAATTTAATATATAAAAAAAGTCTTCCTAAAACTCAAATCACATCTATGTTGAAACTTCTCTTTCCATGTATTTTCATGTTTTTATGTGTTCAATTACTGGGCTGCATTCTGGATCAGTTAATCACATTTATCTTTGAATTCACTCATACTTTCTTCACTTAGGTTAAACATTATGAGTAAACCTATCTAATAAATTCCCACTACCATATATATATATATATATATATATATATATATATATATATATATATATATGTATGTATGCAATTCTATTTGGTTTATTTGGTTCTACATGAAATCTGATTCCTTATTCACTTTTTCACTATCACTGTGCCTCAATTTTATTATCAAAAGCCTTCTTCTGGCTCTTTTATAGGCCTTCATAGCCTTTTGCCCTAAAATAATTTTTAATTCCAAATAATTTGCCTCTTTTCTGTTGTCTTTTTTGCTTTTAGGATGATCCCTTATTAGCATTTTATAGGTTTTTTTCCACATAATCATAAGAGAACAATTTTATATTGTTTTCCCTATGTTAATCATCTTTCTTAGTTGTGTCTAAATATTTTGTCAATATCTCTTCTCCTACAGTTTCTCATAAGATTTTTCCCATTATTATTATTCAGCAGTTTATTATATAAAATATTTCGTATTACATTTTCTCTGACTTTAAAAGCTTTTTAAAAAGTCTTAATCTCCTTTAAACTATCAGTTTCAATTTGGTTAATACAGAAATATAAAAATAGTTGGTGACTCATATATTAAATTTTTTAATTTAGAATCTATTAACCATTTTCTGCATTCCTGATAAAGTGCTAAAGAATTTATAGGCATTACCTCATTTTAAAAATCCTTCCAAAATGTATAATTTTCTTTTGTATATTTTGTCTAGAAATAATGCTATACAATACTTTCCCAACCATATGTAACACTGATAAGGCTTTAAAAGATTTGTTCTATCAAATTAAATAAACATGACATGCTGTGAGGTAGGCAAGTGCCCTGAATATAAGACCATATGCATAACCAACTGTGATATAATGTGATACAGAATTACCTATGCTCCTTTATTAAAATAAGGAAAATAGTGCCAATGAGAATAACCATAATAGGTATGTGTGCCTTTGTAGATATTTAACAAAAGACTAAACATCAGTATATTGGAGAAGAAAAACTAGAAATTAAAAAATAACAGATCTTTCAGGTAAATCACATTAGCATTTGTTTTTCATCTTTGAAAATCATAAAACCTATTACATCACCTGACCTTCATTGTTTTTCAGTCTAACTACATATCCTATATATAAAAGTAGCATACCCCAATCAAACCAAATAATGTAAGGTATCTGAATCATATATTCCTGTTTTCAAAGGATCCTATACTACTGAGTATATTTGTTAAAGACATGAGGTAATCATCCTTCCATATTTTCTCATTTCTTTGATTAATTGGATCATTAGTATGACAAGTAATTTATAATATCAGTTATGCTCAAATGCATAACTTAATGTTTTCATGCTCTTATAACATTTTAATATAGTGGGATTAAATTGTCATATTTTTCTAAGCTAAAAACTTTATTCAAATCACATAAAATTACATTCATTTTTCTAAACAAAAGCAATAAGAAACAGTCTTCTGTGTTATGACATGTCAGACTACCACTAAAGTTGTTTTACTCTACAATAAGACAAGCAAATTACTTACAAAAATACTTAAAATTACTCTTCATTATTCTCAAATACATGCTCACTGCAAACATTGATATTTCTGTCTGGAAACATCATATTTTGCCCTTTGACTAAATTATTTTCGACAGTAGAGGTGAATTACTAACTAAAGTTTTGTTGTTTCAATAGGCTGATGGGAATTAATTTAGATAACATCAATACTAAGATAATTATCAAATGCTATTTAAGCATTTTATACATGTAAACTGGCTTAATAAAATTCTGAGAATTAAAATAATTTTGAAAATAAATTTTTCTTAACACATTAAACCTTAATATATTAGGCAATTTCTATGGAAAATTTGTATGTTAATAAATATATGAGAGTTTTATTTACGCATGTAGGTGCATGTTTTAGAACTCTGCCTCATATTTGGCTGCATTATTTATTATAAGACTAAGCTGCCAGTCTCCATTGGAGTTTTTGGGCTGAACTAGGAGACATTTTGCATGTCGATACTAGACTGCTGTGTCACGACCATGGACATGTTTATATATTGCCAGCTTATGCTATCTATTTTTGGCACCATAGTGTACAATAAATCTTCACCTTCAGAGGCCCTAAAATGCATTATATTGCTTCTCTTTAAAAAAATACTACCATTACTTCCTATAAAATAAGCCTGCTTGTAAAACCTAAATGTTTCAGCAACAATAGACTTCCTGCCAAATAATGTGTAACCAAGAAAAAAGAAGTAATTGACTTTACTAGCAATTCAATGAGCCTTAGATGAATTGTATCTTATAATAGCATATGAATCTCTCTCTTATAAACACATTTTAGCAAGTAAATTTTGTTTAAGAAATGCCTTTATTCTTATGAATTGGAAATAACTATTTTTATATTCAAATAGAGTTATCTAATATTAGTATCTAATATTAAATATTAATATATAATATTTAGAAAGTGAATTTTACTCCATTCTGAACTTTAAAGAATGCCTTTATTTTGGCACCCTCTGACTGCATAATTATGGAAAGATGTGATTCAGTCTATTATGAATTTCTGCTCCTTTAAGGCTTAGAAATGTCATGAACATCACTATGATTAGTAATTAGGAAAAGGTCCCCTCTACTTATTCTGAAAATGCTCTCCTTCTTGCTCAATTCTGCAATCCATGTCTGTCATCAGGTTCACTCAAAAAGGGCAATCTTTCACCTAAGTATTTTTACTTCCATTCTTACCCATTTATTTTTTATCTGCTATCCTTATCATTGTCCAAGTTTGCCATTTAGGAATAACACGCAACTGGCTTAATAACAGATGTGAAACTTTTTCATATGTTATTCAGTTTCCACAACCAATAAAGTATTCTGTATTTAAAACAGAGCCAAATGAAAAATGCGTTTTTCAAAACACAGGCTTCCATCACTAAACGTCTGTGATATTTAGTGTAGATGGCATACAATTATACTTAAGCCTCATCGTGACGCTGTTCTCCAGGTTTGAGTCAAGGTTGATTGTAACAGATTAAATTACTTAGTACTGAGAAAAATTAATGATGATGTGCTTAAGATTATATCCTCTGACCTGTAAACATATAGCAAGTTTTAAGCATGTATTTTGGGGATAGTGATGTAGAATAAAGTTTCTTGAGACATTTTCCAGTTATCAGAGAGTGCCATTTATAAATACTCCTAGTGCCATTTATAAATACTGGAAATGGCTAAAAGTGAATTGAAGAACTGTTTTCCCCTTACGGGCCAAACTGTAACAATCCCATGACCCAAAGACATTTTTAGGTACTCAGAAGGGGCATATTGTTGAGGTATTGAAACAGATGTCTTAGATTACATTAAATCAGTGGGTTCATGAAATGGAAGTCAATTACAATAGTACTTCTTTCCACAACAAATGCTGGATTAACAGTTGGTAATATTTCCTAACAGACATTAGAGGGCAAAACGTGAGATGGTTGTGGGCACTTGCAATGCTCAGCATTTTCTAAGTCAAAGTGATTGACAAGGTTTATTGGGTGCCAATGTTGATTTGAACTTGAGAATACCAAATGAAGGCTGATGCTGACACTCTATAAGAAAGGGACATGTGAGAGCAAGGTAGTTGCAACATAACAAATATTCTTGATGGTTCAGGCATTCATTCTCTTATTACAGCCGATGGCAACAATTTAGTCAAATAAAATTTTTTATCACTTTCTGACTAAATTAATTTAGACTTCTTTTTAAATAAAGATGATTATAAGTGTTAATATTCCTGATGAATTCAGAGATAATTTGCTACTGAGAATTATCAGTCACAAGAAGCAATTTAACTTCATTGGATCTGATGACATTAAATCCACTGGTGCTTCACTAATAATATTTTAACAAAAGCTGGAAAAGTGACCTATACTAATTACAGAGAAATAGTTCAAATGAAAAGATATTATTAGGGTTCTGGGAAGGAAATATATAGCATTATAATGTAGTAATTATTAAATAATTATAAACTGGGGTTGATTTTATGAGACCCAGATACAAAGTGTTTTACAAGATTTTTTTGTATCAGTGAAGATACATAGATGAAAATTGGTACGTATTGTTGTCTATGTTTCATTACCTTTTACATTTAGATGGAAGTTTGGTAGAAAGAGCAAACACTGGAATCACAGTGTTGTCCAGGCTATGCTTTTCAAGTTATAGTAACTTTGAGGAAGCTAGTTGTCCATGTTACCTGAATGGTCAGTTTCCTCATCTATAAATATGTTGTAATAATGCTTATTTCATTATACAAAGGTTTCAATGCAAGATGTGTCAGGTGTGCTTTTTACACTAGGCTATTAAGTTTTCATTATTTAAATTATTGCTATTATTATTATTTGAGTTGCCAATTTTATACTTTGTCCAATAATGTAACTCAACCATCCAGGTATTATTGTTATCCCAAAATAATTGTTAGAACCGTACTAGAACCGTACGACTCCTCACGTATTTTAAAGTTACATCTATTTTTGATTCTTAAGCAAGTATAGATAGTTGAAAGTATGATATGTTTAAATATTGACAGAACTTGAGCATAAATACCATGATAATTGATAACATCATTTATTTAAAAACATACGAATGAACTATTACTTTGAGTTGGACATTTTATATCATTCACTTTGTCTTCATGAATTTATATTCCCATTCCAATTTAGCAACATTAATTTGTCCTAATGTAATATATGATTTTATGTTTGAAGGCCGTATATTGAATATCTTATCATACTTCTCTACAAATATTTATTTTAAAATTTGAGTCCCTGTTACCATAGGCTCTATGTATCTTCTAGGTAAATTTTTATTACAATTGTTAGTAGTACATAATTTATTTAAAACAGCAAAATATATTATAAATTCTAATAAACACAATTTTAAAAAGGAAAATGTATTTAAAATGCTTTTAAAATTTAAAAATGCTATTTAAAAGTAAGAATGCTGTGGATTATTAGAAGCAATTGTGAAAATATTACTTTATTTGTTAATCTGGAGATTTTTATGTATCAGACAACCACTAATGTGAGTTTTGAATCAGTCATATGCTTTTTGTTGAGTGTCATCATTAAAGGGCATGTAGGAAAGGAGAACCTGCACAGCAAATAACATTTCAGCCTTATTCATTTTAAAATAGATTGCAAATAAAATTTAAAAATATAGTATCTGATTTCCTTAAAGCTATTAATAATTTAATAGCTCCTTTCATTAACCCGGGGCCTTTCAGGAATACAAATTCGAAAACCATTTTCTTAACACTTTGTTGGTCCCTCAAAACATGAAAACTCTCCGGCTCTTTATTAATTCTGAATAGTCAATCATCTTTCTTGTCTGTTTGCATCAGTCAAATTGTCTCAGCTATAATAGAGATGGACTAATATAATTCAAGAGAGGTTAGGCAGACCTAAGCAAATCCAACCAACGTAGAACCCAATCAAATCAGCTATGTAAGGAATAATTTTGTGTTTCCAAACTCTGGCCATTCCCTATAATTGAGAGGTTTGTTTGTTTAAAGACAGTGTCCCACTCTGTCATCCAGGCTGGAGTGCAATGATGAAATCAGCTCACTGCAGCTTCGACCTTCAGGACTCATATGATACTCCCCCCTCAGACTCCTGGGACTATAGGCATATGCCACCATTCCCAGCTACTTTTTATTATTATTTTTTTTTATTTTTTGCAGGAGCAGGGTCTTTCTTTGTATATTGCTCAGGCTAGTCTCATACTCCTGCGCTCAAGCAATCCTCCCACTTTGGCCTCCCAAAGTGCCAAAATTACAGGTGTGAGCCACCGTGCCAGGCCTCGGAGGTTTTCTAGCGCCCTGAAATATGGAGATGTAAAGAGCCACCATTATATATAACAAGAAAATCATATTTATGGAACAGCCCAACATTTGGGTGGCCTGGCAAGGGAATCTATGACTCTCCAGCATTTAATCAGCATACAGGGCTAAAAAACTGGTTGGTATAGCATGACGCCAAAGAGCAGCCTTAGGTGGGGAAATCTGGTAACATTGAAGATGAGGCCTCTGCACTAACTTAATAATATGTTAAAGACGTGACTGAATTGAGAATCATTTATATCAATTAGAGAATATTTGAGGTAGTATTTTTATTTGTTTGCTTGTTTGTCCATCTTTTGGGTTTTTGTATAGCTCAAGTAGAGAACATTTTGAATTCAAGTTCAGTCTACCTTTGCCGAAGAAGCAGGGATGAAGAGCAGAGCTTCTGTGTAATTTCAGAAGTTTTTTCAGAACTGTCTTCTGTAAGACCTTTGAATTACCCTCATTAAAGGTGCAGTGTGCTTTCTAGTGGCTACTGATTTATATTCAAAGATTTTTGGGTGACATACAAAGGAATACATGATTAGCTAGATGAACTTTCATCTAAAAAAAAGTATAAAACAGTAAACCTGAAATAGTAAATGCCATTTCCAACATCACACAGCTAATGGCAAAGCTGAGTTTAGAACCTGCTATTTCAATTCATTGCTTTCTCCATCTATCTTAATGCTAGAATCATTCTACAAGTGAAGTCCCCAGGGCAGGAGCATCCAAATCAGCTGGGAACTTGCCAGAAATCGAAATTTTCTGGTCCCACTCCAAGCTGAGTGGAACCAAAATTTTAGGTCTGGGGCTTGGCAATCTTTGTTTTAACAAACCTGCCAGTGATTCTGAGAAAGCTAACATAGAATCACTGTTTTAGAGGCTACAGATCAAAATTAAAAATAATTTGTAACAATGCTGTTTTACATGCCCTTGGCTTTGGTGCACTGAGGCAGTGTCTGTGTCCTGCCCTTGGAAGTCTACTGGGCACTATCTTGACACAAAATAGAAGTTGTACCATACAGTGTTAAAATGTTGACCTGTGCATTTTTTAAGTCCATCTCTCCTTCATTTTGATTTTTCATATTTTTTGGTAGAAAAGGTTACAGACTTTGAATTTTAACCATGACTTTTTTGGTTATTAAAGGTCTACATGAAGAAGAAATGATGGGAGCAAACAATCAGGAGGCAGCCAGCTCCTGACACAAGAGTGCAACATGTTATCCACTCACTAGATATGACACAACCAGACTGCCCTTACCGCCAGTGCTTCAGGAAGAAACAGCCTTATACTCACAGGTAAGAAATATTTTGAAAGGCTATTTGAAAGGTAAAATCTGATGATATATATTTTCAAATAGGTTATATTTATATTTTTTAAAAGTTAAATATACATTTGAGAGCAGGGACGGGTGTAATAATTGTTCAAAGGAAAAAAGTTATGAAAGATATTGAAGTTCTACAAAGGGATTCTGATGTTAGAATTAAATATTTGATTTTTATAATATGTGACACAAAATGTGATTGATTATGGAGGAGCTGATTTCATTATCAATATTCAAGGAATATGTGTATGCTATGGAGAGAACAGAATTAAATATTTAAGATATGGACAGTTGTTTATGTAAAGTGTAGTAATCTCTTACTATAATCAGATATGTAATCAAGCAGAAGACTTAAATTCTTGTTTTCAAATGCTTGTTTAATTTATATAATTATTCTTGTTGCTCAAAACATGTTGTTATAGCATCATTTCATAAAATAAGCATAAAATTAGTACACAATACAAGCAGACTAACAGTACATTAAAAAAGGATATTCTTGAGAATGTTAACATGATGTTCAAATGTTTTCTTTTAACCCAAAATACTTTAATGATTAAATATGTTGAAACTGAATGAGTAAGTAAGTTACCTAAAAATATCCTTAAGAATTATTATATATTTTTTTCCTAATGAATGAACACATCCACACAATTTTCTCTTTCCTATTTATTTTTATTGCTCAATAAATTTAAGGACACATAAAGAAAAAAATGAATACGGGCTCCTTAGACATCTTTCCCATATGCTTCCAATATACAATCTGGAAGGAAAAGGAGTGGTTGGTAGCTAAATTGCTGAATATATTTCCTTGCAATAAAAGGAAAAGTGCCTTTGTAGAAATGCTGTGGAATTTTCCTATTAACCATGGTGGAATAATTTCTTACCCATCTGTAGCATTCATTTAAAAATATAAACAGTGGCGTATTTGCCATCTGTTTGAATGACTTTTTATGATACTTTTTGAATCTGTCATTCAACGATATCACCAATTTTATCATCTAAGGATGATGGCTTAAACTATGATCAATGACATTTTTGGTAGCCAGACATACATGCTGTGGAAGTGAATCAGCAAATGGCTATAAAGATGGCCAGTAACAGCCATGATAGCTCTGTTAACACCAGTAAAACAGTACAGAATAGCTATTTGAAAGCATTTAACATCTTGCTGAAGGTGAAGAGCAAAATATCTGTGGAATGAGTGCTGCGTATCAGCTTACATCAGGTAGCTGTTAGGTAAATTACAATCCCAGCCCTTCCCACATCCTTGAAAACATTTTTTAAAATGATATTGCCCACAGCAATTTTTACCATAATTTCTAACCAGCATAATTTTCCAAGAAAACTAGTGAGTTTCTCTACATATTTGAGACTAATTAAAAGTTTACTGAATGAAGTCAGATATAGACATTTATCTTCAAGAGAATGTCAATGGGCCCATTAGTATTTCCTATACTGAGGTGGTATAAAACACACAGATGTTCACAGACTTAAATTTCCAAGGATAATAGTTAGTTCTCAGGGAATTAAGACACCAATCAGTTTATGAGGTTTGGAATATTTACACAGGAGCAAAACAAAATCATTCCTTTATAACATATTTTTTTAAACTTTTATTTTAGGTTCAGGGGTACATGTGCAGGTTTGTTATATAGGTAAACTTGTATCGGGGGGTTTGTTATACAGATTATTTCATCATGCAGGTATTGAGCCTAATACCACTAGTTATTTTTTCTGCTTCACTCCCTCCTCCCACCCTCTGACCTCCAGCAGGCCCCAGTGTCTGTTGTTCTCCTCTATGTGTTCATGTGTTCTCATCATTTAGCTCCCACATATAAGTGAAAACATGTGGTATTTGGTTTTCTGTTCCTGTGTTAGTTTGCCAAGGATAATGGCTGCCAGCTCCATTCATGTCCCTGCAAAGGACATAATCTTGTTCCTTTTTATGGCTGCATAATAATCCATGGTGTATGTGTACCATATTTTCTTTATTCAGTCTGTCATTGACTGACAGGCATTTAGGTTGATTCCATGTCTTTGCTATTATGAATAGTGTTGCAATGAACATATGTGGGTATATGTCTTTATAATAGAATGATTTATATTCCTTTGGGTATATACTCCGTAATGGGATTGCTGGGTCGAAGGGTAGTTCTGTTTTTCGGTCTTTGAGGAATTGCCACACTGCTTTCCATAATGGTTGAACTAATGATGCTCTTACTGAAAATGTGGAAGCGTTCCTTTTTCTCTGCAACCTGGCCAGCATCTGTTATTTTTTGACTTTTTAATAGCAGCCATTCTGACTGATGTGAGATGGTATCTCATTGTGGTTTTGATTTGCATTTTTCTAATAATGAGTCAGTCATGTTGACCTTTTTTCATTTGTTGGCTGCCTGTATGTATTCTTTTGAAAAGTGTCTTTTCTTGTACTTTGCCCACTTTTTAGTGGGGTTTGGTTTCTCTTATGAATTTGTTTAAGTTCCTTATAGATGCTGGATATTTGACCATTGTCAGATGCACAGTATGGACACATTTTCTCTCATTCCATGGGTTGTCTGTTTACTCTGATGATAGTTTCTTTTGCTGTGCAGAAACTCTAGTTTAATTAGATCCCATTTGTCAATTTTGCTTTTGTTGCAATTGCTTTTTGGCATCTTCATCATGAAATCTTTGCCCATTTATGTCCAGAATGGTATTGGCTAGCTTGTCTTCCAGGGTTTTATAGTTTTGGGTTTTACATTTAAGTCTTTGAGTTGATGTTTGTGTATGATGTAAGGAAGGGGTCCAGTTTCAAGCTTCTGCACATGGCTAGCCAGTTATCCCAGCACCATTTATTGAATAGGCAATCCTTTCCCCATTGCTTGTTTTTGTTAACTTTGTTGAAGACCAGATGGTTAGACATGTGTATTCTTATTTCTGGGCTCTCTGTTCTGTTTCTTTGGTCTATATGTCTGTTTTTGTACCAGTACCACGTTGTTTTGTTTACTGTAGCCCTGTAGTAATTTGAAGATGATAGATAGTATGATGCCTCCAGCTTTTTTTTTTCTTTTTTGCTTAGGATTCCCTTGGCTATTTGGGCTCTTTTTTGGTCCTATATAAATTTTAAAATAGTTTTTCTTAGTTTCGTGAAGAATGTCATTGGTAGTTATATAGGAATCACAATGAATCTATAAATTGCTTTGGGCAGTATGGCTGTTTTAACGATATCGATTCTTCCTATCCATGAGCATGGAATGAGTTTCCATTGTTTGTGTTGTCTGCGATTTCTTTGAGCAGCTGTAACACATTTTAAAATAATAAATTTTGGGACATTTTCTCTATATATTACAAATATGTGCATAATTACTGAGTAATGCCTTGCCACTTATTACCTTTACCTGGAAAATAGTAGTCTGGCAAAAGAGAAGGTCAGCAAAATTCAGAACAGACAGGGAGAATGTAAGATCATATTCTTAGTGAGCCTCACTGATGGCGAAGAGAACTACAGCCTCTCTGATCTTCAAGTTAATATATATAAAGGTATTGTTTTTTATTCCAGGGTTAGTCATTAAATATTTTTATACAAGTATCTGTTGAAGATATACTTTAGAGATTCTAGAGTCAAGGATTGAAGTGTCCTAAAGCACTTAATTGGGCCTAATTAAAGAATAGCATACTAACAGTATTTAATGAAGGTTGTATAACACTATAATAGAGAATGACTTTGATATTCAATTCATTACTGCTAGAAATTAGTTCAGGAATGATTCATACACAAACACAGAGATGGAAAAAAATATAAAGTTGGAAAAACACATACTGACTTTAACTAAGTTATATGTAGTGGCTGCATTTTATTTATATTGATAAAATATATATTTAAATAGCCATTTATGTCTCCTATTATAATCAGTTTTATAGTAGTTCTAACTTCCCTAAACCCAAATAGACTGGTATATTTTCTAGCAAGATATCACTGGTGTGAATTTGCCATCCAGGAGAGAATATCACTGAGAAAGTTTAGCTCTTGTAATTGACTAATAAGTTTATTTGAATATAGTTTATTTGGGAGCAGACATATGGGAGGTTTGCAGGCAATGTCAATATATTCTTAAAATTCCAGGAAAAAATATGCTATAGTACTTATAGTATAAAGTGTAATACTATATACCTTTGCTGTAGTAAAATAGCTTGATGTAAGATAAATATAATAATTTATCAATACAACAGAAAGGAATTAGAAATTATTTTTAAAATGTGTATCCACAATCACAACAAAATATATAAAACTCTAGAAATGAGTATAAGAAGAAAAGGTGAAAACTTTACCAAGAACAAAAAGAGAGGTATGTTATATATTTGGATGAGTGACAAAATATAACAGATTAAATATACTTTAAAGCTTCTTTGAGAAAAACAACAAAGGCGACAGTAAGACCATTTGGAAAGACACTCGGTGTAATAGTTCAGATGTCATTGAATAGGATGAGGCATGAAAGGAATTTGATCTATTAGGTACTTAATAAACATACAATAATTAAGACACTGTAGCATTGATATAAAACCTGTAGTGTTGGTAAAAAGAATAAAATAAATTAGCCCCAAATGGACATATATATTTAATCTACCTGTATATGTGTATGTTCAAATATAAATGAATTTAATATTTAAATAAAAAATTACTCAACCGAGGATTCTGGAAAAATTGCTCTATATTTACAGAAGAAGTAATTAATTAATTACAAGAAATCACAAAAGGAATTCTTTTTTGGATAGCTTAAAAAGCTATATATGAAAGATGAAACCATAAAAGGCCTAGAAGAAAGCTACAAATAAGCAGTTAAATGATTACTAAGAATTTTCTAAGTATGCAAAAGAAATTATCTGAGAATGTTAAAATGTATTAAAATATGATACATTAAAATATATTAAAAGCTAAATGAAAAACCAATGAGCATATTTGCAAGAAGTATGATAAAGTAAAGTATTACTTTGCTTCATATAAACTGTTTTTAAATAATCAGGAAAATATATCAGCATGAAAAAATAATTCACACAGAGAAAAATAAAAAATTTAAAAAAGTGTAATTTTTTGGTAATTCAGGAAATAGTGATTAAAACATTAAAGACAGAGGACTTTTTTCTTAGTATCTTTTAAAGATTTAATAATTTTTTATATTGCAAAATACTAATTTCACTTGTAGCAATCTTCTTTAAAAAATAAGCTTATCTTCCAAAAATTATTACTTTATTTTTGTAAATAGAGAAAAAGTCAAGATTTTTTAGACATATCAGGCTAGAAGAATGATATAAAAGCCATGGTACAAACACAAAAAAAGTAATTCAGCTATTAAAAATTATAATTTTGGCCCTTCTTTTTCTTCCTCTTCTTTTCCTTTCTGAACAATTTGGTCTCAAAATCATTTGATTTTGAGGGGACACTTGTAGATCCCTGAATTGGATACTGGTGACCAAGTAGGATAGAAGGCACTTGTGCTTGATGTCAGTCAGCCTGAGCAGGGTAGGGAGGGTGTCCCCACAAGGGACAGCCTGAAGTAGGAAGCTCAAGCTACAGCAGAGTGAACAGGTGCCCATGTGGTGGACAGCAGTATTCATGTCCAAGGTGTCACCCACCTGGAGACATGGGTGACACACTTCTGGTGTGGGTGGTCAGAGCCTAAATAGTATGAAGGATCTTCATGAAGGAGGAGCAACCTTGCACAGCGCTCTGTAGCTGAGCAGAGCATGCTCATCATCTTCACAGGTGAAATAGGACTTCTTTTTAAACACAGATAGTGTATCTATGAAGGAAAATGAAAGTGGGTTTCTCACTGAAGGAGAAGGCATTGACAAATTTGGAATGCAATGAAAATAGCATAAACCAGGTGGTATTGGATGATAATTGAAGATATTGGTATGGACTCTGTTTTTAACATGTAGGTATAGGCAAATGTAGAAATATTTATATCTGGGAAACAAGGGAAAGTGTGGGGAGAGAGAGAGATAGTTCCATGCATTTATGCAGAACATTCTGGTTAGTAGGAAGTATATAAGGAAGTTAGGAAGTGAGAGGATCAGCAATTTATTTTTTTAAAACAAATATTTAAAAATATTATTTAATATACTGAAAATTCTTATAAGCATCATATTGTTCAAAAAATTTAAAAATGTAATTTGGAATATTATTTAATAGCCTAGATAAAATATTATTCACACATATAAACATGTATATATGTGATGTGAGATTAGAAGTTAAAATGATGTAAGCAGTTTCCCACGTAAATGGTCAAAGCTTCAGTTCTATAAACTTAGAAAAATGATGGAATATTAACCACATGCAATGTTAATAAAACTGTTAATTTATGAGGATGCTTCACATTTCCCTTCAGTTGCGTGGTAATTATAAATTATTACTCTACTGATCAAACATTAGTGAGAGCTGTAGTTTGACATTTTCACAGTTTGGGTTGATGGATTTACCCACGACTAAAAATAAAGACTTTTTAAATATATACATACACCAAGAAATTAACTAGTAGCATAACAGAGATCAGGTTAACTGCACAAAATTTGGGGTCACTTAGTTTGAAGGTCCAGTCCCCCCAGTTAAAAGCTATGTGATAAGTTTGAAGAAGTAATATAATTTCTCATAAGGGATTAATAAAGCCCGTGTTATTGGCCTATTGAAATAATTAAATCTGGCAATATATGGTGTCTGTCATATGATAAGTATCTAAGAAAATGTAGTCATAAATTATTATGATCTCTGTATCACTAAGGGAAGGCTAACTGCTGAACCAAACAACCCCAACATTTCAGAGGTTTAAGGAGAAAAACAAATGTTTCTCACTTATTTTACAGTCTCATGCAAGTCAGAAAGGAGGTGTTGCTCTGTTTAGCCATTCAGTAACCCAGACTCTATTCATTATGTGCCTTTGTCATTTTCTAAGGTCTTGATGTCCCCTATGGGATTCTTTGCATCTATCTGTCATACCAATAAAAAATAGCATGTGAAAGGCATACCCATTCTTAATCACTTTGGTGAGTGTTGGCATACATTATTTCAGCCCATCATGTATTGATGAGAACAAATCACAGTTTTACACAGGGTCTAGGAAATGTAGTCTAAAGATAAGCCCAGGATGAAAAGAGAATAAATATCTTCAAGTACTTGTGGTCTTTATTTCAATCTTCTGCCATTCTGGTCTCCAAATAGCTGTTAACTCCATTCTTTGCATAGAGAACATATAACCTTCCCTAAAATAGACAACTCCAAGTCGCGCTACGTCACTACACCAGTTCAACATCCAAGATTGTTGGCAAACAATTTTTCATAGGTCTTTTATGTTGCTGCACATCTTGTTTTAAGTTTTTGCTTTAGAGGAGTATTATGAAGTTTTTTTTTTATAGGAAACAAGTTAGGAAGACAGACATAGTTTGTCTCCTTAGGGCACAGGACATATTTGTTTGCCATTTAGGAATATAAAAATAATGCCTCCCACTTGGGCAAAGGTAGGGAAGGTTGCCAACAGCCTCTTTTAAAATACTGGCATTTCCTAAGCTCAGTTTCCTTAGCTGGAATGTGAGCTAATGGTGTATATGCAGCATCTACTTGGGACACTCAGCATTGCTCCTTGTGGGCCAGGAGAACCTGTGTGAACATGAAGCTCGAGCTGCTTGCTGTCTTGTGTAATGAAGGCTTTTGTCTCTCACCCAAGTGTCTCATGTCTTCTGTGAGCATCCATGAAGCTGTACAAGTACCTTGTCCATTTAAAATTAGAGTGAAATCTTAGATCCTTCACAATACTTGACAAGGATCTCCAGCTAATCTGCAGCCCTTCCACTTGGTCATATATGTGACACTACATAGCGCAGCAACCTATGAAATGAAAAAAAAGAAGTAACTTGCTACACTCAAAATCCTGTATACAATGGTGGAGGGATAATAACTGCACACACACACACACACACACACAAGTCCAGAAAATAAAAATATTTTTTAAAAGATGTCACATGGCTGTCACTGGAATTCTGGAAAGATATTTTGAAGATTCTGAAGATTGCCTACACTAGGGTGTGAAAAATGTTGTTAAACCCTCAGTGTGGTCTCTGAAATGAATTTCCATGTTTATCTGTTCACTGTTGGTTCTATCCTGTAGGACAGATACAAACTTTTTTTGTAAGTATAGCAATCTTTTGGGCTTTGGAACTCGTATGATCTCTGTCATAACTATTCAACTCTGCTATTGTGGCATGAAAGTAGCCATTAACAATATATAAATGAATGGGCATGGCCAGATTTGTGGGCTATAGTTTGCAAACTACTGCTCTAGATGATTAATCCTTGTTTAGGACCCTCCATACCACATCCAAAGGGATGCTGGGAAATAAATATGTCCTCTCAGAGTATTTCTAGGCTTTCATAACTCACTTTCTATTAATGAAGGTTTGGGGTTCTGAAAATTGTCCTGTTTCTTCAACAAAAACCTTTCTTAGCCCTAGCCTGTGATTTCTTTGGTTATGGCAATAATTTAGTAGGCTTAGGATATATTTATTCATAGTAAGTTTTGTGTGTTAAAAACCACACCCAACATTTACCTATAGACATAATTTCAAATTATGCTATACTTACTTTATCGACTTCTTAGTAACTCTATGACTCTCTTCCTCAATTTAGTGGAAGCTACATGGAAGTCATTTGAAATACACTTAGTCTAATCATTGTTACAAAGCTGAGTCACTTTGTTGAGCTGAGTTTTACTCACTCACATGGTAGTCTTCCACCTCTTTCAATCTTATCTCGTAACTGCTTGGGACAGGAGCAATTGAACATTTTTTTTTCCTTTAGTATTCTGTCTTTTTTTTAATTTATTTTTTATTTTTTATTATTATATTTTAGGTTTTAGGGTACATGTGCACAATGTGCAGGTTTGTTACATATGTATCCATGTGCCATGTTGTTTTGCTGCACCCATTAACTCGCCATTTAGCATTAGGTATATCTCCTAATGCTGTCCCTCCCCCCTCCCCCCACCCCACAACAGTCCCCAGTGTGTGATGTTCCCCTTTCTGTGTCCATGAGTTCTCATTGTTCAATTCCCACCTATGAGTGAGAACATGCGGTGTTTGGTTTTTTGTCCTTGCGATAGTTTACTGAGAATGATGGTTTCCAGTTTCATCCATGTCCCTACAAAGGACATGAACTCATCATTTTTTATGGCTGCATAGTATTCCATGGTGTATATGTGCCACATTTTTCATGTGTTTTTTGGCTGTATAAATGTCTTCTTTTGAGAAGTGTCTGTTCATGTCCTTCGCCCACTTTTTGATGGGGTTGTTTGTTTTTTTCTGGTGAATTTGTTTGAGTTCATTGTAGATTCTGGATATTAGCCCTTTGTCTGATGAGTAGGTTGCAAAAATTTTCTCCCATTCTGTAGGTTGCCTGTTCACTCTGATGGTAGTTTCTTTTGCTGTGCAGAAGCTCTTTAGTTTCATTAGATCCCATTTGTCAATTTTGGCTTTTGTTGCCATTGCTTTTGGTGTTTTAGACATGAAGTCCTTGTCCATGCCTATGTCCTGAATGGTATTGCCTAGGTTTTCTTGTAGGATTTTAATGGTTTTAGGTCTAACATTTAAGTCTTTAATCCGTCTTGAATTAATTTTTGTATAAGGTGTAAGGAAGGGATCCAGTTTCAGCTTTCTACATATGGCTAGCCAGTTTTCCCAGCACCATTTATTAAATAGGGAATCCTTTCCCCATTGCTTGTTTTTGTCAGGTTTGTCAAAGATCCGATAGTTGTAGATATGTGGCATTATTTCTGAGGGCTTTGTTAGTATTCTGTCTTAATTTGAATTTTTCCAAATAAAATTCTAAGGAAAGATTTAGGGGATGCAAGTGTGGTTTTGGATATACTGTGTAGTGGTAAAGTCTGGAATTTTAGTGTACCTATTACCTGAATAGTGAACATTGTACCCAATAGATAATATTTCATCCTTCACACTCCTTCCCTTCCTTCCCTTTTTTTGAGTCTCCAGTATGTATTATTCTCTTCTGTATTTCCATGTGTATCCATTGTTTAGCTCCCACTTATCAGTGAAAGCATGTGGTATTTGATTTTTTGTTTTTGAATTATTTCACTTATGATAATGGCTTTAAGATCCAACAATATTGCTGTAAAAGACATGAGTTCATTCTTTTTATGGCTGTGTAGTATTCCATTGTGTGTGTGTGTGTGTATCACATATTCTTTATCCAATCTTCCATTTATGAACACTTGTGTTGCTTCCATGACTTTGTTATTGCAAACAGTGCTGCAATAAATATATCAGTGCAGGTCTCTTTTTGACATAATGATTTCTTTTCCTTTGGGTAGATACCCAGTAATGGAATTGCTGGATTGAATGGCAGTTCTATTTTAAGTTCTTTGAGAAACCTCCATACTGTTTTCCATAAAGGTTGTACTATTTACATTCCCACTAACAGTGTATAAGCATTCATTTTTCTCCTCATCTTCATCAACAGTTGTTATTTTTTTTACTTTTTAATAATAGCCATTCTGACAGGTGTAAGATGGCATCTCATTGTGGTTTCAATTTGCATTTCTCTGATGATTAGTGAGTTGGCATTTTTTCATGTTTTTTAGACACTTGTATGTCTTCTTTTGAGAAATTTCTGTTCATATAATTTGCTCACTTTTTAATGATTTGTTTGTTTGTTTGTTGTTGAGTTGTTGGTGTTTCTTGTAGATTCTGCATATTAATCCTTTGTCAGATGCATAGCTTGCAAATACTTTCTCCCATTCTGTAGGTTATCTGTTTACTCTGATGATTATTTCTTTAGCTGTGCAGAAGCTGTTTAGTTTAAGTCCCATTAGTCTGTTTTTGTTGCGTTTGCTTTTGAGGACTTAGTCATAAATTCTTTCCCTAGGCCAATGTCCAGAAGACGTTTTCTTTTAGAATTATTATAGTTTCAGGTGTTTCATTTGAGTCTTTAATTCATCTTAAGCTAATTTTTGTATATGGCGAGAGATATGGGTCCAGTTTTATTCTTCTGTATATAGCTATCCAATATTCCCAGCATCATTTATTGAGTAGGGTGTCCTTTCCCAGTGTATGTGTTTGTTGGCTCTATTGAGGATCAGTTGGTTTCAGGCATGTAGCTTTACCAAATTATTTTCTAAATAAAGCCACATACCAAGAAAATAATTTGACATTCTGAATTAAAGTTGAAGAAGCATACTCTAGAACTCAAAAATCTTGCCACTGCACAATAACTCATTGTAATAGTATTTATTTCCGGATAGCCTTTGGGCTGTGTACAGGTTTCTATATTTTAAGCTGATTAAAGCAAACAGGTGTTTGTTTTATAAGTATTATTTTGCACCATAACTACATATTTATGCACTTTATGCAAGCATGTGACATAATTGTTCCAATATATATATATGATCACAAAAGCCTATCAATATACTTTACTATAATCTATTAGTCAAATGAAGAAAATTCACGTTCCTTTAATGCAGAAAATATGTTGACAATATTCAACATTCACTGATAATAAAATAAAACCTATTTGTACACTAGAATTGAGAAAGATCATTCCTAAACCTATTAAAGCTATTGATCAAAATCTTCCAGTAAATCTCACACTTCAATAAATATTGTAAGCCTTTTCTTTAAAATCAAGAACTGAGTGAGACAAAGATATTGACTGTCACTGCTCATATCAATATTATAATAAATGGTTTAGTTAAGGAAATAAGATTACTAGATAAAAGATGAATTCAGGTCAATTATCTACATTGCTTTATACTAGCAAACAAAAATATGTGCCTTTGATTAAATCTAACGATGTATGTGAATTCATGAAAAAAATGGAATTTTATTTAAACAAATCAAAAACAGTGAAATATCAACAGTTTCATACGATTCAACTTAATATATCAATGAAGAAGACACAATATTATAAATTTGACAGTTTTCTCATTAATTTGTGTAGTAATTTGTTGTCCAGTCAAAACCCAATATAAGGTAACACTAAAGTCTATATGGTTTCTAGAGAAGACTTCTTATTAAGAAAGTACAAACATACTTACCCTACCGGAAATTAGTATAATATTATGATATTAACAAAGAAGCAACATTGATATATGGACAGGCAAATAGCCAATGAGGCAGTATTAGAAGTCTTGAAACTGACTCTTCATTTTTGCCTATCTCAATATAAATCTAAGTTGCCTCTGTAGATCAGTTAGAGGAAAGAATGGACAGTTTAATGAAGAGTAGTTGGACAAGTGGGTACATATTTAGAAAAATATAAAGTTTGCATCCTTCATGCTGTATACAAAAATCAAATCCAGGTAACAAAATTCTGAAATTGTGAAAAATAGAGCTTTAAATCTTTTAGAAGTAAATATAAAAGATATTTGTGACATTAAGGTAGGAAAGGATTTATTAAACAAGATATAAAAAGCACAACTCACAAAGGAAAAGATTGATAGAATTAAGGTCTTCTATCCATCAAAGGCACCATTTAAAAAGTGTAACTAAAAGCCACAGACTTTTAACATATAAAACTGGCACAAAATTTGTATAGAGAATAAATCAAGTACTCTTACAAACGAGGAGAGAAAATCAACCAAATTAAATTTGGGGCAAAAATCAAGGCCATGTATTTTTTATGAGAGAGAAATACATGACATAAAATATAAAAACCTGCTGAACTTAATTTGAATATGAGAAATATAAATAAAAAATATACCAAATTATCATGTTAAGCTAACCACATTGACAGAAATTTAAATATTTTGCTTAGTTTTGTATGTGGTGCAATGGGAGCTATCACACAGAGAGGGCAGGAATATAGATTGGGAAATCACTGCAGAAAAATTTAAATTCATCCAGTGAAGCTAAAGATGTGAGCCTTATCACCAAGTAAGTTTATTTCTAGGTATACACTCTAGAGAAATTCTTGCCTGAATGCTCAAGGAGTCATATATAGAATGTTTATGGCTGTATTATCTATGATGTCAACAAAACTAGGAAAATTCCAAATGCTCCTCATCAGTAATACTTTTCACATAAGGATATAAACATGCAAAACAAAATAATGTATATTTTAAGAATACACACATATGAAATGTTTTTTTAAAAAGAAAAGTATATGATAAAAACAAAAACTGGGTTTATGATTATGCCAGAGAGGAGGAGCGAGGGGCTAAGGTCAGAGAGTAGTACACAGACTGTCCTTGGTACTGATAATTCAGTTACCTGATTTATATTATTATTTATACGTTTAAAGATGATATTAAAATATTCCTATGTAAGAGTGAAATGTTTCACAATAAATTTTGAAAAAGAGAATAAATCACTGCCCAGAAGGCCCAAATGGGTTGGGAAACAACAGCGTCAAATAACTTGAAATCAATTAATTCAACTTTCTTGGCTCTGAATAATCCAACCCTTTATAAACATGATTTAAAATCCAGGCCAGCTCTGTCACTGACATGACACACAGATACACTCATATACCTTTTGTTCCACAACTGTTAGGCCTGCAGGACTCCTTTTTCTTTGTTGTTTGTTTTGTTTTCTTTCTTTAGAGTCTTGCTCTGTCGCCCAGGCTGGAGTGCAGTGGCGCAATCTCGGCTCACTGCAAGCTCCGCCTTCTAGGTTCAAGCCATTCTCCTGCCTCAGCCTCCTGAGAAGCTGGGACTACAGGCACCCACCACCACGCCTGGCTAATTTTTTTGTATTTTTAGTAGAGATGGGGTTTCACCATGTTAGCCAGGATGGTCTCGATCTCCTGACCTCATGATCCACCTGCCTCGGCCTCCCAAGGTGCTGGGATTAGCAGGATTCTTAAACTATAATTTTAAGGTAACTCTGTCCCCCTTTGCCTCTTTAAAATTAATTCAGTGGTCAATATGATATCTGTGATTTTCCTTAATAAATTCAAACGTGGCACTATATACAGAAGAAACTAGCTGGTCATGAGTTGATGACTGTTAGGATTGTTGATATGTGCTTAGAAATTCATTATACTATGATCTCTGCTTTTGCACTTTTGAAATTTACAATGAAAAAATTTTTTAAAGAAATTCAGTGACCAAAATTATTTCTTGCATGTACATAAATATTAAGTCAGTCCATTGACTTACAACTCTTCATAAGTAGTATAAATCATATGGTCACTTTAAGTCAGAAATTAATGTACTTTCTTAATTCAGAAATCATAATTGGTAGACCCATATAATGATAAAATTCTTAAATAATCTACCCTTCCCAGTTAAGCGATTTTTCAGGCAAGCAGTCAGCAGATTCAGTAGGATTGTATTGTGGTTCATTTTCCTTTTCCTACTCATATATCCATTTGCAAAGAAAACAGATTCTGATCTCCCTCAGACTGGACTTTTTAGGGACGGGGGAGAGTAAGAGGGCACAGGAGAATTCTTACTTAACTCAGTGTGTGTTCAGATGGCTTTGCAGTCTATAGGCACTGCAGATGTTTAAAGCCTACTTGTTTTTAGGGTACTTTTATGGGTTTTACAGAGGTCCCATTGAGAATTTCTTCTGCACTGCCCGTAAGGCAGGCCATAACACTTTCCTGTCACTTCCACTACTTCCCTCATCTTGTTTTGTGCTGGTCTACTCCACTCTACATAATCCCTTTCAGATTAAAATGCTGCCAACCCTTGCTCTGTGGTAGCCCATCACTCATCCTGGGAAACACTCAGGTATCCTTTGATCCAATGAACTCTGGACGTGCATGCACCTCTTATTCAGCTCCTCTACCAATTGCTAGATAACTCGTGTACCATTATATTTTTTAGTTGGAAGCCAGACAGCAATCCACCATTCAACATAGTAAACCACATATTAAACTCTCTGAATACATATTAAACTCTCACTATATACAGATGAAACTAGCTAGTCATGAGTTGATGACTGTTATGATTGTTGATACGTGCTTAGAAGTTCATTACGCTACGATCTCTGTTTTTGCACAGTTTGTTGACGGCCTTCTTACCAGGCTTAGATGACTTCTACTCTTATTCTACAGTTATCAGAGTATGGCTGTGTTAAAAAAATTATCTTTATAACCCACTGTTCTTAATGTTAACACCGTGAATGATGACTTCAGGGTTGTAAAATCTAGTTTTGATTATTTTCAAACATTCCGTCATGACGTGGCACTGAACCGGTATCTGGTCTCTTTCAATTTATTGTTGTATTTAAAATTACCCCAGGAGCTGAATGACATGTTGAAACAATATCCATGCTGGGTTTGATGGTCTTTGAAAGATAATGATGAATGGAAATATAACAAATAATGAAGACAGGCAAATATCATGATTAAGAAAAAAAAGCTTTCTGGAAACTAGATCCAAATGGTAAATTTCATGTTGATTTCTAGAATTCTTAGACTAAATTAGGAAACATTTGGTTACTATTCAGGCAATGAAATATTGAGGCCTAGGAGCTAAGTGATTTATTATTAACAAATACAGATGTGTTCATACGTATTGATCTAAATACAGATATTGACAATAATAGCAGTTATGTTTATCATGAGATTAGTAAGGCATTTAACAATTTATTTGGTATTCCCAATTTTTAGATTAGGCTTATATGGGCTGAGAGATAGAGGTATTAGATATCTAGTTGAATATTATTATGAAAACAAGTTCATTATTAATTATGCCATTTTTGAAGAAAGTCACTCATAGAATAATACTCTTTCCTACTCAACATTTTAATTGATGATTTAGGTAAAAATATGTCAAATATATAGGTAACACATTAACGTACTTTTACTTTGTGTAGTATGTAACTTGCTTGATAACTACTTATTAAACTTCATTTTCTCATATTTTGTCATTTTGTCCTAGAGCTTTGAAACTTACAACTTAAGATAATACATCACCTTAAACAACAATGGTTGAATGATTCATTCCACACACATTATTACATGAATGGTCTATGTTAGTAGACAAATGTATTTCTCAGACATTCTGTAAAGTCAAAGTTGTGGCTCAATTATACAGTAACAGTTTTGGATATCTGTGGGTAGAGCAATTAAGGTTAATAAAAATGAGACCTTGAAAATGAGCCAAGGCATTTTAATGAAACGTGTCTCTTTTGCAATTGGAAGCACATGGTACATTGAAATGCCATGTGACAGATTCGATCAAGGATATGTCAACGGTAATGGATGATACCTCTCCTTGTTGGTCTGTAAGGTAATTTTTTTCAAAGGGAATCTTATTATAATCAGTTGAAGACCATATGGCATGTAGACTATAATAGCTAGTTTATCTTTGCCTCTCTACTGTGAGCAAGACTACGCACTTTCTCTGACTCTTTTCCAAATGGAAGTTCAGAGCAACCTTCAGCATTTTTGAAATTTTAAATAAAGGAACTTTATAATCAGTAGAATTTAAGTGCATAAAAAAGACCCATATTTATTTCCTTTTATCTTATCAGCTTTGTTTTACCAGTCCGTCTATATCTATTTTACAACATTTAAGAAAATAAAAAAGGAATAGACAGAAAAAAAGAAGCAAGAGAAAAAGAAAGGTAATAGAAAAATAATTTTACAAGAATGGATAAGAAAAGAAAAAAACATGAAAAGAAAAATGCTCAACTTATTGATAAAAACTGTTAGAAAAGGAGGCCGTTCTTGTGGGAGCGAGGTGGTATCTATCGCATTGTTGTTTTGATTTGCATTTCTCTGATCATTAGTGATGCTGAGCACTTTTTCATATGCTTATTGGCCATAATAGATGTTGGCATGGATGCAGTGAAAGGGAACACTTCTACACTGCTGGTGGGAATGTAAACTAGTACAACCATTATGGAAAACAGTGTGGAGGTTCCTTGAAAAACTAAAAGTAGAGCTACCATTTGATTCCAACAATCCCACTATTCGGTATCTACCCAGAGGAAAAGAAGTCATTATATGAAAAAGATAATTGCGCACGCATGTTTATAGTGCACAGTTTACAGTTGCAAAAATGTGGAACCAGCCCAAATGCCCATCAGTCAGTGAGTGGATAAAGAAATTGTGATTATATATATATATATATATATATATATATATATATATATATATATCTCAATGGTATTGTGATTGATATATATATATCACAATTCAATGGTATGTGTATATATATATATATATATCACAATTCAATTGTGATATATATATATATATATATATACACCAATTCAATGGTATACATATATATATACCTATTCAATGGGTATGTGTGTGTGTGTATATATATATGTGTGTGTGTGTGTGTGTGTATATATATATATATATATATATATATATATACCATTGAATACTGCTCAGCTATAAAAAAGGAGTGAATTGATTGCATTTGCAGCAACCTGGATAGGATTAGGGACTATTATTCCAAGTGAAGTAACTCAGGAATGGAAAACCAAACATCATATATTCTCATTCATAAGTGGGAGCTAAACTATAAGGATGCAAAGGCATAAGAAGAATACAATGGACTTTAGGGACTCGGGGGGAAAGGACGGGAAGGGGGTGAAGGATAAAGGACTACAAATTTGGTATTGGGTTCAGTGTATACTGCTTGGGTGATGAGTGCACCAACAATCTCACAAATCACCACTAAAGAACTTACTCATGTATGCAAATACCACCTGTTCCGCCAAAAGCAACGGAAGTAGAAAAAAATTTTAAAAAGAAATATGAAAGGAGGAAAAACAACAAACAAAATAGAAGTACGTCTTTGCTCTCTCTTTCTCCTCACATCACTCTCAGTGCATACACATTGCTTCTAGATGAACAACACTCACTTTGTCAGATTACACAGCAATTTATGTTGTTCTTTTAAAAAGTGGTAATTGTACTTTTTAAGGCAGTATACTATATATTCAGTTAGGTTCTAATCTAAAATGCAGTGTCCAAAAACACCTCACATAGCAAATGTTTTCTAAATGGAAGCTTATTATACAGTGAGATCACGATCCAATTAACGTTGCAAAGTGCTATCATTTTAATCAGCATTTTCTATTAGTCTACAAAAAAGATAAGGATGTGAATGTGTGGGTGTATGTGTATAAATATGTGTGTATGGTTGACATCACTTCATTGCATTGCTTAAGCAGGGAAAAAAGGCTGAAATCATAAAGATTTGAAAAGTACTCTGGAAAAAATGAAATAATTAGATAATTGGATAAATGCTAAATTCCCTAATACAGAGGAAAATTATATAGTGCTATAGTAAAGGTCAATATGGGGAGAAAGGGTCAGCAGAAGGAGTAATGAGGCCAAACAAGTTCTAAATGTATATGTAGACTGCCCAAAATAAAGTTTCTAATTATGTTTAATAATGGGATGTATTATAGAATCTGTATTGGTATCTGGGTAAACTAAATAATATTTAAGTACCTTTACCAGGTAGACAAAGGCTGTAATTTTGAATTTCTGTCTGTGGATTCTAAAGGTTCAAAAAATCTTTCTCTAAGTGTGGAGAACAATAAGAGAAAGTGAAGAATCCAAGTAAGATGATGTGAGAAAGACTGATACCATGTCTGAGAAGTTCAAGGATTTTATAACAAGACTGTTACGAAATGTAAATCTATTCTACAATTGGAGCACAGTTTCTGATTTTCAAGATGAAACTAAATGAAATAACTTAAGTGGTGTAGCTCAGATGAATCAAATGGCTTGGCAGGAAGCAAGAGTGTTAATAAATGGACTTTAAATTTCCCAGTCCTTAAATCCCCTGAAATAAAAGAAAAGAGAGACAGCAAAAGCCTGAGTAAGACCATTAAAATTCATTTCTACATTTAATTTGGTGATGAACTTGGAGGGAAAAAATCTATTACTCTATGCTCTTTAAGTTGAGCTATAATTTAATGTAACCTGTTCAATAACTTTT
The DNA here is from genome assembly GCF_028878055.3 of Symphalangus syndactylus. NCBI lineage: Eukaryota > Metazoa > Chordata > Mammalia > Primates > Hylobatidae > Symphalangus > Symphalangus syndactylus. The sequence goes on along the minus strand of NC_072428.2, from coordinate 99,910,038 downwards.
AGGTTCCTAACTTTTAAACTTTTTAGACCACATCTAAAATATTACGTTTTGTGAAATCCGATCTATATGCACTCACACCCATATTACTGATAAAAGCTTTCCTGAAATACTGCTTGCTGTGATAAAGAGTGAGGTTCTGCTTTTGATGTTTGACTGCTCACAGATTTCATATCCCACCATTCCCCGCTTTGTCTCTTACCTCACATCTAGGAAAACTAGTAGAAAGCTGACTCTTTGGGGCTAAGACGGGTGCGGGATTTCAAACCGCCCAAGGCTCTGATGACACGTGAGAATCTTCATCATGGCTCTGCTCCCTCACCACCATAAAAGCCTCATCCATTCTTTCATGATTCTCTCAAGTCATTTTTGAACCTGCCTGGGAGCTTTCTTACCTTCCTCAGAAATCCTTTGATGTGGATAATAAATCTTTTACACTTTCTTGGTGCATATATGCCATCATTAGCGTCCATAAAGGACCAAAATTTTTGAGCCATTTCACCTTTTTAAGGTGAATGTAACATTTTCCTGTGTGTGATGAATTTCGTATTTTCTATTCCACTTCATTATATTTCATTTGAAATAATACCAATCATTATAAACTGATTTTAAAGCCCATTAATTGATTGATTGTATATGTCAACTGAAAATTCCACTTCAAAATAAGAAAAGCATGTTAAAAATTCTGACCCTTGGTAAATGCATTGTTGTAATTTTTGTGTGTCTTTTTTACCCTCTCCACATATGATAATGCCTCTCTTCTCTTACAGGATACCACTTTCTTCTAGCTCCTCACCTACTTTCACATTCTACTTTTTAAAGTTAGTTATAATTCCTCCAGAATTCTGCCTTTTAACATTTCTGAAACTCTTCCTGAGTATTCTGATCTACATTATTGACTGAATTCAGCCTTGGTGTTTGTGTTCCAGAATTAAACTTCCAATTAAGACCTTTCTTCTAAGACCAAACCTGAATATTCGGCTTACTGCAAAATATATCCATGTAGCTGTCCTCATAAACACTTGAGAAGGTTAAATTTATTTTCTCACCCTTCAACCCACTCTTTTCCCAAATAATCTCTCTCTGGTAACAAATGACTTTATTGTGTTCTCAGGTTTTATTGATTTTTAAAATATTTCTTTTAAAAACTTTAAAACAGTTTTAGATTTATGCAAACATTGTAAACATAATGAGTTCCCATTTATTGCACAGCCAGCTTCCTGCAATATCTTACATTTGTATGCTACATTGTATAGTAGATTTATTACATTTAATGAACAAATATTGATCTATTATCATTGACTAAAGTGTGTCCTTTATTGTCATTTCTCAAGTTTTTACCTAACGTTTTTTCTCTATTTCATGATACCATACAGGGACTGCATTACATTGAGTAGGCGTGTCTTCCTAGATTTCTCTTGGCTGTGATAGTTTCTCAGGCTTTCCTTGTTTAGATGACCCAGAAAATATTGAGATATTTTCTAAAATGTCACTAATTGAAATTTATCTGGTATTTTGTTCATGACTAGACTTGGAGTTATGGGCTTTTGAGAGGTGAGTGTCACTTTCATCACATCATATCAAATGTACATATTATCAAAATAACAATGATTTGTTATTGCTGATAAACCGAATCACCTGGCTAAAGTAGTATTTCTCGTATTTATTCACTGTAAAACTACTCTTTTCCTCCATTTTCTTTTGGAAGGAAGTGCAATGCACACTTCAACAAGATAACTAATTATCCACCTCCTTGAGCATGGAGTAGCTATGTAAATTATTTAAAATTATTCTGCACAGAAAATAGGTCTATTCTTACCCATTTGTATATTGTCAATCCTTGTATCAGTATGGACTTATAGATATGTATTTTATACTCCAGATTTTAATCAAATTATGCTTTATTTTGTTGCTCAAATTGTTCCAACTTTTGTTCATTTAGAGATCTTTCAGTTAGCTCCTGTGGGTTTTATTTTTTACATTAATCAGTTACTTGTATTAGTGTATTCCTAGGCTATCTATTCTATACCTATGATCTATATAAGTTTATTCTTTCAAAAAAATCTCAGACTTAATTACTATAGCTTTATAGTAAGTCTTGAAATTGGGTACTGTGAGTATAGCAACTTTGTTTTTTATCTTCAATATGATGTTTGCTGTTTTATGTTTTCTTTCTGTATAAACTTTAGAGTCAGTTTGTCAATATCCACAAATAGCTTGCTATTTTGATTTAGAGCATGATGATCTATAAATCAAGAAGAAAAGAACTGAAATCTTAACAGTAATTAGTCTTTGGATTCATAAATGCACAATTTCCCCATTTATTTAAATCTTCTTTGATCAGTTCATCATATATATATATATATATTTTACATATATTTTAAATTATACATGTTATATATTACATATATGATATACATATTATATAACAAATATATTATATTACATAATATATATTATACATATTATACAGTCATACATATATAATATAATATATAGTATACATTCTATATAATACATATATGTATATTATCTATATTCTCTATATTGTACATATATGTACACTATATATTATATATTCTACATATTATATGTATATTGTATATATTCTACATATTCTATGTATATTATATATAACATATTCTACATATGTAGAATATATATATTTTATATATATTTTATATATACTGCATATAGTATACATATTATATACTGTATAAGATATTATCTATTATATACATTTTAATATATTATATTTTATATATTATATATTATATATTTTATAGATTTTTATTTTTTATCTTTTAGATATATAATCATATATTTTAGATATATAATCATATTATATATAAAAAAATTATAATACTATATATTAATATTTATAATATGTATTATATATCTATATATCTAATATATAATAAAATATATATAATAGATTATACATAATATATAAAATATATATTATATCATATATTATATATAATTACGTTATATATAATTATAGATATAATTAGTAACATATAGAAATATATATAATTATAATTAATTACATAAATAAATATATATGTTAAATATAATAAATATAATAAAATATATAATAAATATAATAAACTATATAATTCTATATAATTACATCCATATAAAATATATGATATATAATTATATGATATATAGATATAATATATAACATCTTATAATTTTATATATACATATATACACATATATGCATATATAATTTTATATATGATTACATAATTAAAATAAATATAAAATTAAATATTGATAAATATATATTATATATGTTTACATCTTTATATATATCGACATTTAATATATATAAATACATATATAAATTTATAAATATAAATATATAATATATAATATAATCATCATTATATATACTGTATAAAAATATATAAAATATATATATTATTTATATTTATAAATAAATATACACAAAATAAGTATAAAATATTTAATATTTATATATTTTTATACATTTATATTTAATATAGTATATATTATATAGAATTAATATATATTATATATATAATTAGTATATATTATGTAATACATATAAAATATAATATATATTTATATTATAAAGATGTAATATATATATAATTATATTAGTTATTAATTCTATATTTTTATATTACTTCTATATTTATATATTTAAATTTTATATATTATATTTGTATATTATATGTTATATATTTATATATTACATATAATTTATATGTAAATTATATATAAAATATAATTTATATATGAAAATATATATTTAAATATATATTTATATATAAATACATAAATATATATATTCAAATCTATATAATTATAATTATAATACATATTATAATCTATATAATATATATTACATCACATATATGATATATATTATATATTTATATATATTTTATAATTATAAATATATAATATATAATTATATATTTATAATTATAAATATATATGATATATTATATAACTATAATTATATATCAAATATAGTATATATAATAAATATATTATTTTTATAGGTAATAACATATTATTTTTATAAATTATATCTGTATTAATAATTCTATAAAAATAATTTTTATTTATATATATATATGAATAATTTTTATAAAAATATATTCATTATATACAATTTATTATATATATCTATATATCCATTATATATGATATAGATGTATAAATATTATATAAGTAAAATTACATAATTTATATTATACAATTATATAATTATAATATATAATATATAAATTTACATATTTAAATATATGTTTAAATATATATCTTTATTTAAATATATATTTATAGATATAATTTATATAAATCATATATAAATCATGTTTTTATTTTTTTAATATTTTTATATGTATTTTTATATATATTTATTTAAATATATATTTTTATGTATAAATATATATTCATATATGTAATTATATATAAAGTATATTTTTATATAGTATAATTTATATAATATAATTTATATTTTTATATAATATATAATTTATATTTTTATATAATATATAATTTATATAATATATATAATTTATATTTTTATTTATAATTATATATCAATTTTATATAAATATAATTACATATTTATTTATATTTATTTATAATACATTTTTATATTTACAATATATTATATATATTTATTATATACATATATGTATAATTTATATACATATATTATATATGTAAAATATATAATATATTATATATATTTTATATATATTATATATAGTAGATATATATTATATTATAAGGTATATATTATATATTTATATGTCTATAATATATTATATATATGTCTATAATATATTATATATAAATATATATTTATATATGTCTATAATATATATAAATATATATTTATATATGTCTATAATATATTATATATAAATATATATTTATATATGTCTATAATATATATAAATATAGATTATAGATTTTTATTTTTTATATATATTATAATATATTATACATATATATTTTATATTATATATAATATACATATATTATGTATAATATACGTGTTTCATTATATATAATATACATATTTTATTATATATTATATATAATATACATATTTTATTACATATTATATATAATATACATATTTTATTACATATAGATAATATACATATTTTATTACATATTATAGATAATATACATATTTTATTACATATAGATAATATACATATTTTATTACATATTATAGATAATATACATATTTTATTACATATTATAGATAATATACATAGTTTATTACATATTATAGATAATATACATATTTTATTATATATTATAGATAATATACATATTTTTTATATATTATAGATAATATACATATTTTATTATATATTATAGATAATATACATATTTTATTATATATTATATAATATACATATTTTATTATACATTATATATAATATACATATTTTATTATATATTATTTATAATATACATATTTTATTATATATTATATAATATATATACTATATTATATATATTTTTATGTATTTTATATATTATATAATGTAAATATTTTATATATATTATATATATATATACACCTTTTGTTTAATTTTTGTTTAATTTTCTTCATCCTTGATTCTTGTTACAGATCCTAGTGGGAAGGTGCCCAATTACTCGCCATTAATCATATAACATTAATATAACTACTGTAGCTTTTTTGTGAATGGGATTAGTATAGCGTATTTTACTCTTTCAGTTTACTTTTTTTTACTTCAATAGTTTTGGAGGTAGAGGTGGTTTTTCGTTACTTGCATAAATTCTGTAGGTGTGATTTCTGAGATTTTCATGTACCTATCACCCAAGCAGTGTACACTGTACCCACTGTGTAGTCTTTTAACCTTCACCCCCTCCCAGCCTTCCCCCCAAGTCCCTAAAGTTTATTATATCATTCTTATGCCTTTGCATTCTCCCTTTTATAAGTGAGAACCTTTGATATTTATACCTTACCTCCCATTTATAAGTGAGAACCTGTGATGTTTGGTTTTCCATTCCACTTCACTCAGAATAATGGCCTCCAGCTCCATACAAGTTGCTCCATAGGCCATTATTTTGTTTCATTCTATGGCTGAGAAATATTTCATAATGTATATATAACACATTTTCTTTATACATTTTTTGGTTGATGGGCATTTAAGTTTGTTCCATAGTTTTGCAATTGTGAACTGTGCTACTATAAACACGCATGTGCATGTGTCTTTTTCATATAATGACTTTTTTTCCTTTAGGTAGATGCCCCACAGTGGGACTGCTGGATCAAATGGTAGTTCACTTTTAGTTTTTAAAGGAATCTCCATACTGTTTTTCACAGTGGTTGTACTAGTTTATATTGCCACTAGCAGTGTAAAAGTTTTCCCTTTTCACCACATCCACACCAACATATATTATTATTTTTTTAACTTTTTTTTTTTTTTTTTTGAGATGGAGTCTCGCTCTGTCGCCCAGGCTGGAGTGCAATGGCGCAATCTCGGCTCACTGCAAGCTCCGCCTCCCGGGTTCACGCCATTCTCCTGCCTCAGCCTCTCCGAGTAGCTGGGACTACAGGCGCCCGCTACTACGCCCGGCTAATTTTTTTGTATTTTTAGTAGAGACGGGGTTTCACCGTGGTCTCGATCTCCTGACCTCGTGATCCGCCCGCCTCGGCCTCCCAAAGTGCTGGGATTACAAGCATGAGCCACCGTGCACCCGGCCTAGTTTTTAACTTTTTAATTATGGCCATTATCACATGGTATCTCACTGTGGCTTTAATATGCATTTCCTGATAAATAGTGATGGTGAGCATTTTCTCATGTTTGTTGGCTGTTTGTGTATCTTCTGATTATGAGACTGACATGCTGCCTGCTGTGCTGTGGAGGCACGGCTTATGTGTACATACTTTTTTGAGAATTTTGTATTCATGTCATTTGCCCATTTTTTGATGAGAATATTTGTTTTTTTCTTGCTGATTTGAGTTACTTTTAGATTCTGGATATTAGTTCTTTGTCGGATGCATAATTTGAGAATATTTTCTTCCACTCTGTGGGTTGTCTGTTCACTGCGCTGATTATTTCTTTTGCTGTGCAGAAGCTTTTCCGTTTAATTAGGTCATTAGTTCAGGGTTCTCTAGAGGGAGAGAACTAATAGGATATATGAATATATGAACGGAAGTTTATACACAATCACAAGGTGAAGTCCCATGATAGGCCGTCTGCAAAATGAGGAGCAAGGAAGCCAGTGGTGGACCAGTCCAAGCCCCAAAACCTCAAAAGTAGGGAACCCGATAGTGCAGCCATCAGTCAGTGGCCAAAGGCCTGAGAGACCCTGGCAAACCACTAGTGTAAGTTCAAGAGTCCAAAAACTGAAGAACTTGGAGTCTGATGTTTGAGGGCAGGAAGCATGCTTCACGGAATAAAGAGGAAGGCCAAAAGACTCAGCAAGTCTGCTCTTCCATCTTCTCCTGCTGGCTTTATTTTAGCCACACTGGCAGCTGATTAGATGGTGATAACCCAGATTGAGGATGGGTCTGCCTCTCCCAGTCCACTGACTCAAATGTTAATCTCCTTTGGCAACACCCTCACAGACATACCGGGGAACCTTGCTTTGCATCCTTCAATCCAATCAAGTTGGCACTCCATATTAACCATCACAATCCCATTTATTTATTTTTTTGTTTTGTGGCATTTGCCTTAGGGTTCTTAGTTATGAATTATTTTCCTAAACCAATGTTCAGAAGAGTTTTCAGATGCTAGCTTCTAGAATTTTTATGGGTTTCAGGTGTTTGTTAGATTTCAGTCTTTGATCCATCTGTAGTAGATTTTTGTATAAGGTAAGAGATGATTCAGTTCCAATATGGCTTGCTAGTTTTTCCAGCACCATTAATTGAATATAGCCTTTCCCGACTTTATGTTTTTGTATGCTTTATTGAAGGTAAGTATTTTGCTTTATTTCGGGGATCTCTATTCTCATCCACTGATTGGTGTGCCTACTTATATACAAGCTCTTTTGGTAACTGTAGCCTTGTAGTGTAATATGAATTTGGTGATGTGATGTCTCCAGATTTGTTCTTTTTGCTTAGTATTGCTTTGGGTATTCAATACTTTATTGGCTCCATAGGAATTTTAGAATGTTTTCTCTAGTTCTGTGAAAAATGATGATGGTGTTTTGATGTGAATTGCATTGAATCTGTAGATTGCTTTTGGCAGTATGGTCATTTTCACAATATTGATTCTACCCATCCATGAGCATGAGATGTGTTTCCATTTGTTTGTGTCATCTATGATTTCCTTCAGCAGTATTTTGCAGTTTTCCTTGTAGAAATCTTTCACCTCCTTGGTTAAGTATATTCCTAAGGGTTTTTTGTTTGTTTGTTTGTTTTGCAGCTGTTCTAAAAGGAATTGAGTTCTTGATTTGAATCGCAGCTTGGTTGTTGGTAGTGTATAGTAGTGCCACTGATTTGTGTCCACTAACTTTGTATCCTGAGACTACTGGATTCATTTATCATGTCTAGGACCTATTTGGGTTTTCTAGCTATATGATCATATCATCAGCAAACAGTGACAATTTGACTTCCTCTTTTCCAATTTGGGTTCAATTTATTTCTTTTTCTCTTGTCTAATTGCTCTGGCTAAGACCATGATATGGTTTGGCTGTGTCCCTGCCCAAATCTCATCTTGAATTATAGCTCCCATCATTTCCACGTGTTATGGGAGGGACCTGGTGGTAGGTAATTAAACCACGGGGGCGGGTCTTTCCCATGCTGTTCTCCTGATAGCGAATAAGTAAGTCTCACAAGATCTGATGATTTTATAAAGAGGAGTTCCCCTACACAATCTCTCTTGCCTGCCACCATGTAAGACATGACTTTGCTCCTCATTTGCTTTCTGCCATGACTGTGAGGCCTCCCCACCCAGATGGAATTGTGAGTCCATTAAACCTCCTTCCTTTATAAATTACCCATTATCAAGTATGTCTTTATTAGCAGGAATGAGAACAGACTAATACAGAGTGCCAGTACTATGTTGAATAGAAGTGGGTAAAGGGGGCATCCTTGTTACTTTTAAACTATCTGAGATTTTTTTTTTTAAGTTGGCTTCTGATTAGTAAGAAATAGTGGGTCTGTTTCTATATCTACTGACAACCTACTTTCAATTGATGTATTTAGACCAGTCACATTTGAAGTGCTTATTAATATGGTTGAATTAATAACGTATTTTCTATTTGTTGCATTTTTAAATTTTTTCTCCCTTCTCTGGTTCTAATTTAGTATTTTATATAATTCAATGTAATATCTTATAGGATTTAAATTTTTTTAATTTTATTTTAGTGCTTGCCTTGGAGCTTTCAAAATACAATTTTAACTAATGTGTCTAGCTTCAAATTATATATTATACTGCTTCACATGTAGTACAGTACCTTATGAAGGAGTTTCCTCAATTTCTTCCTCCTATTATGACATTCCTGTTAATAATGTTCATACTGTATTGGTGCTTAATGTATTGGGTGCTTACCACTTAAACACCAACATATTAGTAACATTATTATTAATATTTCAGTTATCTTTTAGATAAATAAAGAATAAGGAAAATAATTTTGACTTCCTTTTTCCTTCTCTGACATTCTTGCTTTTTAAATGTAGATCAATGTTTCTGAGGTATATCACTTTCATTCTCCCTGAAAAATTTATTTTAATATTTCTTGTTGGACTGGTCTGCTAGCAAATAATTTTTAGTTTTTCTTTGAGAAGATATTTATTTCTCCTTCATTTCTGAAGGATAAATTTGCTGGATGTAAAACTCTAGGTGTTTTTGTTTGTTGTTTATTTTGGTTTGGTTTTTGGTTCTCTCAATTTAAATAATTTAGTCTAATTTCTTTTTGTCTGCCCGAATTCTGATAAGTCTACTGTAATTTTTACTCTTCAATCTTACAGGTAAGCAAATACTTCTTTTACCTCTTGCTATATATTTTTTAAGATTTTCTTTTTGTCTTCTATTTTCTGTAGTTTGATTATAATATAACTAGGTGTATATTTTTGGTAATTATCCTCTTTGGTGTTCTCTGAGCCTCCTGAATTTGTGACTTCATGCCTGTCATTAAATTCAGCAAATTCTTAGTAAATATTGCTTTGAATATTTATTCAGCTCCATTTCATGTTTATTCTCCTTCTGGTATTCCCATTACATTTCTGTTACAACTTTTGATATTGGCCCTGTTTTTTGGTGTTCTGTTTTTATTTTTCTTTCAATCTTTTTACATCTCAGTTGGGGCAGTTTATAATGAGCTCATCAGGGGCATTCTTTACTTCTGTTGCAGTGTTTTTGATTTTTAGCATTTTCTTTTGATTCTTTCTTATAGTTCCCATCACTGCTTACACACACTTGTTTTTGCATGTCGCCTTTTTTCACTAAAGTCCTAAACATATTAATCATAGTAATTTTAAACCCAATGTCTGATAATTCTAACATCTATGTCATATGTCAATCTGGTTCTGGTCCTTATTTGATCTCTTCAGTCTGTGGTTTTTCTTGCCTTTAACATGCCTTGTAAAATTTTTGTTGAATATCAGGTAATAAGATTTGAGGTAAATAGGGTTTTAGTGTGAGATTTTATGTTGATCTGGCTAGAAGCCAATGTTTAGTCTTGCCTCTAGCTACCTCTTTCGCCACTTTATTTTGGCCTTTCCTAGAATCTCTTTTTTATAGAGTCGGTGTCTGGCAGCTCTTTTAGGCTGCAATCCATTCTCATTATATTGGAACATTGTTTGGATGGTGGTGATGTATAAAGGATGGAACGTGTTCTATAACCTTATAGTTAAATTCAATCTTTTAGTAGTTCTGTGTCCCCGGTCTTTGATCTTCACAATAGTTATTTTAGTGGTACAGCTTGTGTTTTTGTTGTTGTTGTTGTTTCTTTTTTGATGCTTAAGACAATAAGGCTAGAGAATGCTGGAGTCTGAGAAATATCTTTTCCCCACGTAGAATAAATCTCTCGTAATGCCTTTTTTCCTCCTATGTTATGGAGACTGCCCTGGGGATATTTCACAATGATTGATTACTTTTTCTCTTCCATTGCCAGGGTAGATTTTGGATTCTTTCTTCATTTTTCATGGTGATAACTCCTGATGGGGTTCCTGAGGATAACGCCATGAAAGTGTGGGGGCCCTCCTAAGTAGTTCACTCTCATGCTAATCCACACTTAGCCTCCAATAGTTTGTCAAAATTCTCATTTAAATGTTAATTAGTTTATGGTTCCATAACTTTCTGCTCCAGGTTAGCAGATCTTGGCTATATTTCTCTCGATTCTCCTGTTTCTCCATATTTTATTGTGTCAGCTGGTTCTATCGACAACCTCAGGTCTCATGTGGGTCCAAGAAAGGTTGTTGATTTTTCACTTACTACTTATAAAGACAGGAGTGGCAAGTTGTATGTTTTCCTTTTTCCAAATCAGAGTTGAAAATGGATGATAGATTTGTTTCTTAAATTCAAAATCATTTTAGATTTTTTAAAACGTTGTAGCCAGATTTCTCAAATACTTTAATTAGATTCCCCAAATGTTGATATTTCCCCCATTTGCATTGTCATTCTTCCTATTTCTCCATCTGTATATACATATATATTTTCTGAATCATTGGAAGTAAGTTGTAGACAGGATATTCTTTCACCCCTAAGTAGTTTAGTTTATAGTTTATAGTTACAGTTCCTTAAAATCAGACATTCTCATAAATAAGCAAAATACAAAGATTCAATTCAGGAAATTAACATTAAAAAGCATTATTTTGTAATTTACATTCCTCATTAAAATTTCATTGCCTAACTAATGTTCCTTGTAGAAAAAGAAACAAATTTTTTGTCCAGGATCAAAGCCAGGATGACATATTGCATTTAGTTGGCATTCTCATTAGTCTTCTTTAATCCAGAAGAATTCATTAGCCTTTCTTTTCCTTTCATGTCCTTGACATTTTTGAAGAGTACAGGCCCTTTATTTTATAAAATAAATTCACATTTTTCTGATGTCATCTTGTAATTTAATTCAAGTTGTACATTTTTTTCAGAGACAGCAAGAAGAGATATTGTACTTTTGGTTAAGCATTCATGAGGAGGCATGTGATATATATTTGTTGTATTACATGTGAAGTTAACTTAAATCACCTAGTTAAAGTAGTATTTGCCAGCTTTCTACATTGCAGAATTGCTGTTTTAGTGTTTGCAATTAATAAGTACCTTGTCAGGAGGTATAGTAAATATCTTGTTTCTCATCAGCTGTTCATCTTCTACATTTAGTAACTACTGATAATTCTTATTTAAACAACTATTATTATGGTGGTTGCCAAATGGCAATTTTCTAATTTCGTGTTTCTTTCTGCCTAAGTTGACATTCTATTGTAAGTAGCATTTCAAGATGATAATACAAGAAATTTGAAAATTGTTTTTAATTTCTTTTTTTCTCATCAATTATGCTGGCCAATCATGTGGCAACTGCTTGACTAATGTATAGCACATAAAGTAGATAAGATATTACCATTTCTATAAAATCAATGTCATAAAGAGCTTTTGAAAAGTCACAGGGTAAAAGTATTCAAAAACAGAAGAAAAAATAAACAAAACCTCTAGAGTAGCTATGCAATGCTTTCACAACATTACCTACCTAACTGAGAAAGCCTGACAGACACTTTGTGAAGAAGCAGCTACAGGCTTAAAATCTATAAAACAGGGTCAGATTCAGGTGGTTCAAGAGCCTGAATCTTTTTACCCAATTATATCCTCCATACAGATAAGTCTTCCTTGTCTACAGTGGGAAGGTCATTAGATGTGCCCAGAGCAATACTTTCCTTCTTAACACTAAACTAAGTGAGAATTGGTTTTATCAAATGTGTGTAATTATTTGTGAAATGCCTAAACTTTTATGTCATGCCCCTGGGGTTTTTCAAAGAATAAAATCATATCCAGCTCCTTGTTGGATGAGAATGAATCACAGTTGGATTGAACATAAATCTCTCAAAAGATATCCCAAAACAACCACTGCCAAAGAGAATATCATCTAAAAGTTATTAGAGTGGATATTCGCTCCTTATCATTACTATCATATGCTTTATTGATTTAAAAAGCATTCTCTGTGTTTCCTCCAGCAGCTCATATAAAACAGCCACAGAGCTATAACATCTGCTTGCCTGGATTGACATAATACATTTGAAAATCAAGTTATCACAGACGTTTCAGTCTACAGTTGCATTGTTTTTCTTGTTAATGTCCAGTAGCTAATGTAATATGTCATCTCTGAAAAGCCAAGCTCAGATTTGCTGATTAAGTTTGGCACCAGGAAGAATAATGACCTGCATTATCCAAAGACATGAGTGATACATTTGTTCATAGACAGAAACCACTACCAACGATGCACTTATTTCGTAAAAAAGTACTGGATAGGAAACCACTTTTTTTGTGTGTATAAGAAGATTTTACGTATTGGGAACATAAATTTATAGATGATCGCTCCCGGATTCCTACTAGGTAAATGACTAGAAATGAATACTTTGATGCAGGTTGGCATGAACAAAATGATATTTTTAGGAGAAATCTATGTGAGGATGAAGATGACATTTCAGTGTTTAAATTCAAACACATATACACAAACATCCTTAGACACAGATTGCCCCCTTGTGTGAAAGGTGAGCCAATGTATACAACTCAATAACTATTGAGGATATTGCTGTAGGGTATTACTTCATGTTCATGGTGATGATACAGACTTAGCAATAAAAGATAAAACAGTAATTTTATTTTCTATTCAAGGAGACAGAAGTTTAAGGTGTATTTACGATTTCTTTCAAAATTTAAAAAAAGTTAAAAGGAAATTTGCTGTAATAAACATGTGAAAATTGGAAACAATAATTTTGTCTAAAAATAGGAATGATTAACTGTACAAATTATAACAAGAATCAAAGGAATTACAGCAAAGTATCAAAAATATTGTTTATGGATCTTTCTTATTTATCTTTATTTTATTTATATTTTCTTAATTTCTGTAGTGATCTTACTGGAGATGGCATCTGAAACTGCTACCATTGATAATTTGTTCTGTTAATTTATTAGGAATGGGAAGAATGGAATGCATAACAGTGGATAAAACAAGGTCAGCCTGTGAAATTTTCAGAAAACATTTTCAATAAGACAGCTGTTCGCTAGAACTGCAAGACATAGAAGCATTATCAATAAACTTTACGTATGTTTTGTTAAAACAACTGTTGATGGGGGTGGAGCCAAGATGGCCAAATAGGAACAGCTACAGTCTACAGCTCCCAGCATGAGCAACGCAGAAGACAGATGATTTCTGCATTTCCAACTGAGGTACCGGGTTCATCTCACTGGGGAGTGCCGGACAGTGGGTGCAGAAAAGTGGGTGCAGCACACCGTGCATGAGCCAAAGCAGGGCGAGGCATCACCTCACCCGGGAAGCACAAGGGGTCAGGGAATTCACTTTCCCAGTCAAAGAAAGGGGTGACAGATGGCACCTGGAAAATCGGGTGACTCCCACCCTAATACAGTGCTTTTCCAATGGGCTTAACAGACTGCACACCAGATTATATCCCACACCTGGCTTGGAGGGTCCTACACCCACGGAGCCTCCCTCATTGCTAGCACAGCAGTCTGAGATCAAACTGCAAGGTGGCAGCGAGGCTGGGGGAGGGGCGCCCGCCATTGCCAAGGCTTGAGTAGGTAAACAAAGCTGCAGGGAAACTTGAACAGGGTGGAGCCCACCACAGCTCAAGGAGGCCTGCCTGCCTCTGTAGGCTCCACTCTGGGGGCAGGGCACAGACAAACAAAAGGCAGCAGTAACATCTGCAGACTTAAACTTCCCTGTCTGACAACTTTGAAGAGAGTAGTGATTCTCCTAGCACGCAGCTTGAGATCTGAGAACAGGCAGACTGCCTCCTCAAATGGGTCCCTGATCCCCGAGTAGCCTAACTGGGAGGCACCCCCCAGTAGGGGCGGACTGACACCTCACACGGCCAGGTACTCCTGAGACAAAACTTCCAGAGGAATGATCAGGCAACAGCATTTGCAGGTCACCAATATCCGCTGTTCTGCAGCCACCGCTGCTGATACCCAGGCAAACAGGGTCTGGAGTGGACCTCCAGCAAACTCCAATAGAACTGCAGCTGAGGATCCTGACTGTTAGAAGGAAAACTAACAAACAGAAAGGACATCCACACCAAAAACCCACCTGTATGTCACCATCATCAAAGAAAGACCAAAGGTAGATAAAACCACAAAGATGGGGAAAAAAGAGCAGAAAAACCATAAACTCTAAAAATCAGTGCGCCTCTCCTCCTCCAAAGGGACACATCTCCTCACCAGCAATGGAACAAAGCTGGATGGAGAATGACTTTGACGAGTTGAGAGAAGAAGGCTTCAGAAGATCAAACTACTCTGAGCTGAAGGAGAAAGTTCGAACCAATGGCAAAGAAGTTAAAAGCCTTGAAAAAAAATTAGACAAATGGATAACTAGAATAACCAATGCAGAGAAGTCCTTAAAGGACCTGATAGAGCTGAAAACCATGGCACGAGAACTACGTGATGAATGCACAAGCCTCAGTAGCCGATTCAATCAACTGGAAGAAAGAGTATCAGCGATGGGAGATAAAATGAATGAAATGAAGCATGAAGAGAAGATAAGAGAAAACAGAATAAAAAGAAATGAACAAAGCCTCCAAGAAATATGGGACTATGTGAAAAGACCAAATCTACCTCTGATTGGTGTACCTGAAAGTGATGGGGAGAATGGAACCAAGTTGGAAAACACTCTGCAGGATATTATCCAGGAGAACTTCCCCAATCTAGCAAGGCAGGCCAGCATTCAGATTCAGGAAATACAAAGAACACCACAAAGATACTCCTCAAGAAGAGCAACTCCAAGACACATAATTGTCAGATTCACCAAAGTTGAAATGAAGAAAAAAATGTTAAGGGCAGCCAGAGAGTAAGGTCAGGTTACCCACAAAAGGAAGCCCATCAGACTAACTAACAGCAGATCTCTCGGCAGAAACTCTACAAGCCAGAACAGAGTGGGGGCCGATATTCAACATTCTTAAAGAAAAGAATTTTCAACCCAGAATTTCATATCCAACCAAACTAAGCTTCATAAGTGAAGGAGAAATAAAATACTTTACAGACAACAAATGCTGAGTGATTTTGTCACCACCAGGCCTGCCCTACAAGAGCTGCTGAAGGAAGCACTAAACATGGAAAGGAACAACTGGTACCAGCCACTGCAAAAACAAGCCAAACTGTAAAGACCATCGAGGCTAGGAAGAAACTGCATCAACTAATGAGCAAAATAACCAGGTAACATCATAATGACAGGATCAAATTCACACATAACTATATTAACCTTAAATGTAAATGGGCTAAATGCTCCAATGAAAAGACACAGACTGGCAAATTGGATAAAGAGTCAAGACCCATCAGTATGCTGTATTCAGGAAACCCATCTCATGTGCAGAGACACACACAGACTCAAAATAAAGGGATGGAGGAAGATCTACCAAGCAAATGGAAAACAAAAAAGGCAGAGGTTGCAATCCTAGTGTCTGATAAAACACACTTTAAACCAACAAAGATCAACAGAGACAAAGAAGGCCATTACATAATGGTAAAGGGATCAATTCAACAAGAAGAGCTAACTATCCTAAATATATATTCACCCAATACAGGAGCAACCAGTTTCATAAAGCAAGTCCTTAGTGACCTACAAAGAGACTTAGATTCCCACACAATAATAATGGAAGACTTTAACACTCCACTGTCAACATTAGACAGATCAACAAGACAGAAAGTTAGCAAGGATATCCAGGAATTGAACTCAGCTCTGCACCAAGTGGATCTAATAGACATCTATAGAACTCTCCACCCCAAATCAACAGAATATACATTCTTTGCAGCACCACACCACAACTATTCCAAAATTGACCAAATAGTTGGAAGTAAAGCTCTCTTCAGCAAATGTAAAAGAACAGAAATTATAACAAACTGTCTCTCAGACCACAGTGCAATCAAACTAGAACTCAGGATTAAGAAACTTACTCAAAACCGCTCAACTATATGGAAACTGAACAACCTGCTCCTGAATGACTACTGGGTACATAACGAAATGAAGGCAGAAATAAAGATGTTCTTTCTTTGAAACCAATGAGAACAAAGACACAACATACCAGAATCTCTGGGACACATTCAAAGAGGTGTGTAAAGGGAAATTTATAGCACTAAATGCCCACAAGAGAAAGGAAGAAAGATCTAAAATTGACACCCTAACATCACAACTAAAAGAACTGGAGAAGCAAGACCAAACACATTCAAAAGCTAGCAGAAGGCAAGAAATAACTAAGATCAGAGCAGAACTGAAGGAAATAGAGACACAAAAAACCCTTCAAAAAATCAATTAATCCAGGAGCTGGTTTTTTGAAAAGATCAACAAAATTGATGCACTGCTAGCAAGACTAATAAAGAAGAAAAGAGAGAAGAATCAAATAGACGCAATAAAAAATGACAAAGGGGATATCACCACCGATCCCACAGAAATACAAACTACCATCAGAGAATACTATAAACACCTCTATGCAAATAAACTAGAAAACCTAGAAGAAATGGATGAATTCCTTGACACATACACCCTCCCAAGACTAAACCAGGAAGAAATTGAATCTCTGAATAGACCAATAACAGGCTCTGAAATTGAGGCAATAATTAATACCTTATCAACCAAAAAAAGTCCAGGACCAGATGGATTCACAGCCGAATTCTACCAGAGGTATAAGGAGGAGCTGGTACCATTCCTTCTGAAATTATTCCAATCGATAGAAAAAGAGGGAATCCTCCCTAACTCATTTTATGAGGCTAGCATCATCCTGATACTAAAGCCTGGCAGAGACACAACAAAAAAAGAGAATTTTAGACCAATATCCCTGATGAACATTGATGCAAAAATCCTCAATAAAATACTGGCAAACCGAATCCAGCAGCACATCAAAAAGCTTATCCACCATGATCAAGTGGGCTTCATCCCTGGGATGCAAGGCTGGTTCAACATATGAAATTCAATAAACATAATCCAGCATATAAACAGAACCAAAGACAAAAACCACATGATTATCTTAATAGATGCAGAAAAGGCCTTTGACAAAATGCAACAATGCTTCATGCTAAAAACTCTCAATAAATTAGGTATTGATAGGAGGTATCTCAAAATAATAAGAGCTACCTATGACAAACCCACAGCCAACATCATACTGAATGGGCAAAAACTGGAAGCATTCCCTTTGAAAATGGGCACAAGACAGGGATGCTCTCTCTCTCACCACTTCTATTCAACAGAGTGTTGGAAGTTCTGGCCAGGGCAATCAAGCAGGAGAAGGAAATAAAGGGCATTCAATTAGGAAAAGAAGAAGTCAAATAATTGTCCCTGTTTGAAGATGACATGATTGTGTATCTAGAAAACCCCATCATCTCAGCCCAAAATGTCCTTAGGCTGATAAGCAACTTCAGCAAAGTCTCAGGATACAAAATCAATGTGCAAAAATCACAAGCATTCTTATACACCAATAACAGACAAGCAGAGAGCCAAATCATGAGTGAACTCCCATTCACATTTGCTTCAAAGAGAATAAAATACCTAGGAATCCAACTTACAAGGGATATGAAGGACCTCTTCAAGGAGAACTACAAACCACTGCTCAATGAAATCAAAGAGGATACAAACAAATGGAAGAACATTCCATGCTCATGGGTTGGAAGAATCAATATCATGAAAATGGCCATACTGCCCAAGGTAATTTATAGATTCAATGCCATACCTATCAAGCTACCAATGACTTCCTTCACAGAATTGGAAAAAACTAAAGTTCATATGGAACCAAAACAGAGCCCGCATCGCCAAGTCAATCCTAAGCCAAAAGAACAAAGCTGGAGGCATCATGCTACCTGACTTCAAATTGTACTACAAGGCTATAATAACCAAAACAGCATGGTACTGGTACCAAAACAGAGATACAGACCAATGGAACAGAACAGAGCCCTCAGAAATAATGCTACATATCTACAACTATCTGATCTTTGACAAACCTGACAAAAACAAGCAATGGGGAAAGCATTCCCTATTTAATAAATGGTGCTGGGAAAACTGGCCAGCCATAAGTAGAAAGCTGAAACTGGATCCCTTCCTTACACCTTATACAAAAATTAATTCAAGATGGATTAAAGGCTTAAATGTTAGACCTAAAACCATAAAAACCCTAGAAGAAAACCTAGGCAATACCATTCAGGACATAGGCATGGGCAAGGACTTCATGTCTAAAACACCAAAAGCAATGGCAACAAAAGCCAAAATGGACAAATGGCATCTAATTAAACTAAAGAGCTTCTGCACAGCAAAATAAACTACCATCAGAGTGAAGAGGTAACCTACAGCATGGGAGAAAATTTTTGCAACCTACTCATCTGACAAACGGCTACTATCCAAAATCTACAATGAACTCAAACAAATTTACAAAACAAACAACCCCATCAAAAAGTGGGTGAAGGATATGAACAGACACTTCTCAAAAGAAGACACTTATGCAGCCAAAAAACACATGCAAAAATGCTCATCATCACTGGCTATCAGAGAAATGTAAATTTAAACCACAATGGGATACCATCTCACATCAGTTAGAATGGTGATCATTAAAAAGTCAGGAAACAGCCGGGCGCGGTGGCTCACGCTTGTAATCCCAGCACTTTGGGAGGCCGAGGCGGGTGGATCACGAGGTCAGGAGATCGAGACCACGGTGAAACCCCGTCTCTACTAAAACTACAAAAAATTAGCCGGGCGTGGTGGTGGGCGCCTGTAGTCCCAGCTACTCGGAGAGGCTGAGACGGGAGAATGGCGTGAACCCGGGAGGCGGAGCTTGCAGTGAGCCGAGACTGCGCCACTGCACTCCAGCCTGGGCGACAGAGCGAGACTCCGTCTCAAAAAAAAAAAAAAAAAAAAAAAGTCAGGAAACAACAGCTGCTGGAGAAGATGTGGAGAAATAGGAACACTTTTACACTGTTGGTGGGACTGTAAACTCGTTCAATCATTGCGGAATTCAGTGTGGCGATTACTCAGGGATCTAGAATTAGAAATACCATTTGACCCAGCCATCCCATTACTGGGTATATACCCAAAGGATTATAAATCATGCTGTTATAAAGACACATGCACACGTATGTTTATTGCGGCACTATTCACAATAGCAAAGACTTGGAACCAACACAAATGTCCAACAATGATAGACTGGATTAAGCAAATGTGGCACATATACACCATGGAATATTATGCAGACATTAAAAATGATGAGTTCATGTCCTTTGTAGGGACGTGGATGAAGCTGGAAACCATCATTCTCAGCAAACTATTGCGAGGACAAAAAAACCAAACAAACACCGCATGTTCTCACTCATAGGTGGGAATTGAAAAATGAGAACACATGGACACAGGAAGGGGAACATCACACTCCGGGGACTGTTGTGGGGTAGGGGGAAGGGGGAGGGATAGCATTAGGAGATATACCTAATGCTAAATGACGAGTTAATGGGTGCAGCACACCAACATGGCACATGGATACATATGTAACAAACCTGCACGTTGTGCACATGTACCCTAAAACTTAAAGTATAATAATAATAAAATTAAAAAAAAACAACTGTTGATATTTATTAAAATTCTCAAAATTTTCCATTTTTTAACCTAGTATCTTATGATTAAGAAGAGTAACCTAGTCATCTCATGTTTAAAATTCTATTCCGGTGCAGAAAAGCATGAACAAAAATAAAAAAATTAGTGGAAACATTGAATGCAAAACGAATACTGTGCAAATTACCTAAAATTCTAATGACAGTGAAATAATCAAGTACATTCTTCTATTGTCACACAATTAAATATTAATTCTAAAGAAAGCAACAGCAAATCTTTTTTTTCTATGTTTTCCAAGATTTGTAAAGTCTCTTGGAAATAACAAAATAAATCCTGGAAATAACATAATATAGATTATTTTTGTAAAAGAAGGTGAGCCACCATACTATTTGTTGTTGCAGTAAAACAAACAAAACGGAACACCAACATGTTTTTCCAGTGGGATTTTCCCCTCAAAAAGCTTATAATCATTTGGATTTACTTACTCCCAAATAATAATTTCATTAATTTTTAAGGCTTGTAGCAGGTCAATTTTATACATAGGGAACTTAAGGAACATAAAAGAAAATAATGTGGAAAATATTTACAGCAGAGTCCAAGGAGGAATTTGGTTTTCCTGCCTTTGTTCTCTTTCTTTTATACACAATTAGTCAAGATTTTTGATGATGCTAGTAATGATAAATTAGTTATCATCTGTTTTTGAAACCAGGTGTAGATTTAGCTTTTATTATTTAATCAGAAACCAAAATTCCTAAATAATTTTTGGTTTATTCTGAACAAACTTTCTTGTCTGAAAATCCACCCTTTTCCATTGTCATTCTTAGTGTGTGTGTGTGTGTGTGTATATATGTATGTATGTATTATATATATTCAAATTTATACCATGAAATTTTATAACTAGCCAAACTAGGGTACATTTGTAACATAAAAAATCTCTCTGCATGGCTGTTATTGAGAAGACCAAAAATAACAGATGTTAGAGAGGATACAGAGAAAAGGGAACTTATACACTGTTGGTGGGAATGTAAACTCTCTGGAAAACAGTATGGAGATTTCTCAAATAACTAAAAATAGAGCTACTACATGATCTGGCAATCCCACTACTGGGTATCTACCCAAAGGAAAAGAAATCTTTATATCACATAGTTACCTCCACTTGTGTGTATCATAGCACTGTTCACAATATCAAAAATATGGAATTGACTTAAGCATCAATCAAAGGAAAAGTGGATAAGGAAAATATGGTATCTATACACAATGGAATACTATTCAACCATAAAAATAACAAAATCATGTCTTTTGCAGCAACATGGATGGAACTGGGAGCCATTATGTTAAGTGAAACAAACAACTCGGACACAGAAAGAGAAATACTACATGTTCTCACTAATAAGCAGGAGCTAAATAATGTGTACACATGGAAGCAGAGTGTGGAATCATAGACAATGGGGACTTGGAGAAGTTGGGGGTTGGGAGGGTGGATAATGAGAGGTTGCTTGGTGGGTACAATGTATGTTGCTCCAGTGATGAATATACTGAAGGCCCTGGCTTCATCAAAATGCAATATATCAATGTAGCGAAATTGTACTTGTACTCCATTAATAATACAGAATTTAAAAATGAAATGAAATAAATACCTTTCATCTTAAAAAAACCTCTGCATTTTGAAATGTTTCATTGATCATTACAATCAGCCATAACTAAAATTTATTATAGGGTCGATAGCTGGGAAATCATTCCATTTTTTCTTAAAAATCTGTGTGTGTGCCTGCGTGTTACACCCACAGGCACACACATACATAAAGAAACACATAGTGAGAGTTAGGAGGAGTCTTTTATTCTTGGCCATTCTCAGCTTATCATAACACAAGGAAAAATGTTTCCATCTCAAAATAGAGAAGGGAAGCTTTCTAGTAGCTACTTTTATTGAAGAGGATCTTCCAGATATAATCCCACAAGACAACTGATCATCTATGTGGCTATCGTCAAGTTGGAATTTGCATGAATGTAGATTCAAAAAATGCATTTTCTCCTCTCATATTTCCCTCATCCTAATCTCAGTTAAACTCAATCTCAGGGTAATTTAATCCACCTGGATTAAATTAATTTAAAAATGGTTCTATCTAATTCAGTTCAATCAAATGTGAAGCAACATAAAAAAGAGGCTCGTTATTTGTAAAGTTAACATATGCCTTGTTTCCCAAGACAGAGCATTTAAAACTTCATTTCAAAACAAAATAAAGGGACTATATTTGACTTTTAATGTAACCAAAATTATCTAAGAACTAATTGCTCATACATTGTCTAGGAACTATATTCCTACAAACATACAATGCTCTGTTACTCAGCCAGATTTGTACAATGTCAGCCACAATGCCTTCTCCTTGAGTTAGTGCCCTGTTATGTCTCCCTTTTCTGAGGTCCTCAAAGGAGAAGGGAAGGGCACTTTGGCCATTGTAACAACCTCCCTCATACTTTCTCCAATATTATACTTTTGACATAAACAAGGGCTGTGGTTGCAAATCTCAAAATTAGTGAACACTTGCCATTAGACATGGAATTTTTAGAGTTAAATTTTTTTACTGGTTACATCTTTTAGAGTTCTTGGTTTTATTTTACTCTCAGAATCAATGCCAGTTGTATTTCTTTTGGGTGTGCTTTTTAAAATATAAAATATTATTTTTATTTTATTGTAAAATTGCAACCCCTATTGCATATGAAATAATGCATACAGAGCAAAAAACGTTACGTGGCATTTCATTTTGCTGGGCAGGTTGCTAGGTTTACTCATTAGCTAAATGTGTTCCTCACAAGTAACGAAAAAAAATAAGTTAAACCTGCAAATGTCACAAAGGTAGACCAATAATTGGCTTTAGAGTAACTATGTTTCTGAATACATTCCCATCTTTTTGAGTTTTGACCTGCTTTGATGACATTTGGTCCACATACATCCATAATATTATCCCACCTTTCACACTCAGTATTCTGAATCAGATTCTCAGTTCTCTTGTCCAATATATCACAATGCCCATGAGACAGCACTTAATCCTTCCTTAGAAAGTTTTTTATTTACTTCCAATAAAGTTTTATTTATTTAAATATAGAATGTCAGGATTAAATTATTATTGTTGATAACATTGTTTATGGAATAAACTATAACTGCCTCATCCTGTAGTATAATTATTTACGTTAATGACCATTTAATTCTTCCCTGCCCAGACTAGTCAAGATGCTTTTTTTTCTTCAGAAAACATTTCAAAAGCAATTACCCAGAAAATTGCCCTTGATAATTTAAAGGGATTTTAAAAATGTAAATATTGAAACATTACCCAAATTATCTCTTTAAAAAAGAATGGGAGGAGAAAGGGGAAATCTAACATGTCCCAAAAACCTAACCTCTTGTGTGCTCCATCCTCTTTTGGGGCTTTTAGGAAGTAGCTAATAAAATCCCAACAACACACATAGTGGAGTAGCTATTATAAGCCCCATTTTACAAATTAGGAAATGAGGACAGAAAAAGCTTAGGTAATTTGCCAAGCCCCTATCCATTTGCATTCTAACTAACCTTGCGTACAGTATGGACCATAGGCTTCATTTTATAAGTTGAACTTGTCTTCATGTTCTATTTACAAACTGCACTAAAAAATGTGGCAAGAAAAAGTTACTAGATGCAAACTATCACTTAGACAATTTCTCAGAATGAAAAAGGCAAAAAATATAAAAAAGCACATCCAACTTCCACAGTATTCAAATAATACTGCTAAGTATTCCAAATTAATTGGCCTACGTATTAGTAGATGTTTGAAAACTATTAACATTAAAAGCACAGGCCTTTTTAACTCTTCAATAAAAAGTATTATTACATCCAATTTACATGTTTAAATGCTCATCCATTAGTGATCTTTTGCACCTTAAAAAATCAATCATACCTTTAAAAAACCTAATTTCATGGTATGAATCTCAGTGTTCAAATTCCTATACTTCATTCCATTTATCCTTTCAAAGACAAATTGAGGTATCGGGGAGGGAAGAATACCGATTAGAATTCAAGACATTTGAATTCTAATTTGAATATGCCTTTAACTACAAAGGTTAAAAAAGGTAGGAAATTTGTTTTCTCACAAGTAAACAAGTAAATGAATGCTAGAGTATTTTTAAGATCCCTGTTGGCTGATACATTATTTAAAATTATTGGGGCTAAGTACATGAACATCTTTCTTTATAAACCAACACAATATACTAAAACTTGTATTTGAAAACATAGGAGCTAATTTCCTTTCTAACTTATAAAAGGATAAAACTACAGGGTTTCATTTAGTGTCAACCTCCAGTAGGGCCTTTGCTTTATTTACAGTCTTTGTAATTTATACACAGATTTTTAATATAAGAGTTAACCAACAAAATGTACTAATTAATTATAATGACAAATTCTACCTGTTTTCTTTTGACAAAGAAGCTACATTATATGATTGCTAAAATGACTAGGAGGAAAACAGAATAAGAATCTCACATCTTCCTACTATTATCCATGACCTTTATAAATTAAAAGAAGTGACTTATGACATTTTGCTGAAGATTGCACTTTCCTCTGCTTGGAATATGTTCCATATCTCCAAAATAAAATACAATTAACAGTCATATGAAGCCAAGGAGAAGTGGCTAAGGATAATGAATCCGAAAGCAAGATTGTAAGAATGAATATACTTGGGAATTTTTTTTCTAATTTGAAGATGGACATTTCTTCACTGATTTGCCATTACTAAATTATTTTAGGATTTATTTGGCCTGCAAAGGGATGGGGGAGTTGGAAACACCAGAAAAGGGTTTCAGGTGTAGAATGTACTGTTGCCCAGGATAGCAGAGAACTAATGTTGATCTGAGTATTTTTGATGAAAGGAAGCTAAGTTTTTGACCACCAATTGCAGGCTGTATTAGCTAGAATACAGGTTAGAATATTTAATATGAATGGCTGCCCATTCCCACTGCTTAGGCCAAATAAATCAGAAGGACTGGGTTTGGGGTCCAGTAAGAATATACTTGAAAAGGTCTTTAAGTTATTCTTATATGCAACTAGAGTTAAGAACTAATATCCTAGAGAAATAGTTCCAAACTTGGCTATGTATTAGATATTCCTGGGGAAATAGAAATAATGCAAAATGTATCCAGTGATTCTGGTTTCTTGGGTATAGCTAAGGAAGTTGAAATTTAGCAAACGCACCAGATATTTCTTTTTTTTTTTTTTATTTATTTTATTTTTTTTTTATTATACTTCAGGGTTTTAGGGTACATGTGCACAATGTGCAGGTTTGTTACCAGGTATTTCTGATGTAAGTGGACCTCAGTGAGAAACACTGCCCTAAACAGTAGTCCCTAATGAATGCACACAGTGTGGTCAATTTCTGATAAAGATTGAAAGAGGATGTTCATTGAACTATCTATTCAATCAGTAGACAAAGTTACAGGTTTGAATAAAGCTGGGCATGGTGAACTTATCTATAAAGGATAAAGTGTAGTCCATTGTTAAAATGTAGATTCCTGGAGAATCAATCTTTGAGGGTTTGGGGTCTTGGAATATGTATTTTACAAGCCTCTGATGCTCTGAAAATATGCTCTAGTTGAGCAGGGATCTCCAATGCCACTCTCTGGACTCTTTAAATGACTTTTCTGGGTAATTGTAAAGCAATGAAGGAGGTGCCTATCCTTTCTGTATAAGAATTTTTTTTAAAAAAAAGGCAATAGGACCAGTTATAAGTCTCATATAAGATCCCTGTTTTAGCAAATAACCCAAATCCTAAAAGTGACTATTATCCAGATACACTCATCACTAGGTATAGGGGCCAGTAGATGGGCTTGTGCTTGGGGAGATTTAATAGGAGAATCTAAGGACATGTGAAGGGATAATAAAATTCTAAAACACTGCCAGGTCACATTGCCCCAATCCTCCTACATATATTTGGTTATTATTAATTGCAAGGGGCTTTGTCAAGAGCAGATACTCCCAGGCTGTATCATGTGGTCAAGTCTTGCCCTCCTAAAACTTTATTGTATATATGAGTCTTTTGGGCATCTTGTTAGAATGTAGATTATGACTCAGTATGTCTGGGATGGGGCCTGAGATTTCTAAGGAGCCTCCAGTTATTGCTGAGGATGCTGGTCCAAGGACTGCACTTTGAGTTGCAAGGATTTAGGTAGTGTCTGTAGGTCATAATAGCAGCCTACACTCTCAGCCTTTATCATTTTCTTGTGAATGAGATTATTGATTATAGAATAAATTCTCTTGAGAGCATTTAGATCCATCCCTGCCAACTCATTACACCATCCTCTCTTAGATTGGACTCCTTCATATTCTTCAATTTTGAGAGCTCCCATTGTTTCAACCTCTTAATAGCTCCTCAAAATATTTAATTCACAAACACTGCCACATTTTTAATTTACAGAAAGCCTGTGAAGTTTATATTATTTTATCAGCTTTACAAAAGAAAAATTGAGGTTGCAGGTAAGTGTCAAAACATACTTGGGGGATTCCATGGCTTACCCAAGGTCACAAAGATTCAAATTCAGACTTCTAATTTCAGGTTCAAAATTGTTTTCCCTAAAAACTCAGTTTTGTGTGCGAACTATGATCCCTCAATTCTCTTTACCTATTGGAATAACACATCAGTAATAGAAACAATCAGGACTCCCATGAATAATTTTATAGGCTTGGATATAAAACTCTACATAAATTTTAACTAAACCTCAACAATACCTGTATGAAGTATCATTATTTTCACATTAGTGTAGAGAGGAATAAAACAGAAGTTGAAATCACCTAGTTTGCCTGAGGCCAACAGAATATGGAATACAATGTATAATAATTCACTGTGAGTTATCACATGCCACATTCACACATTTTATAAAAAAGAAGGTATAATTGGTTCACAGAGGAATACACATAAAAGCCATTCTATGGGTTATATGGTATGTTAACTTACCTAATGAGCTCCTCACTGAGGGATCCAGCTATATCACTGAGTCATGATATCTGTTGTACTTTACTATATAATACCAGAATTAAAACAAAATTTAACAATTTTATAAAAGGCAATACCTGTAATACAATGTAATGTGATTCCTAGTAGCTTCAGAATAAATTGTTTTTAAAATTTCAATGTCAACGTAAAGAGGAAACTTTCTCAACATTTTAATTAATATTTCATTTCTAAATTCAATCAAAAGTGCACCATCAGACAAAAGTTTCCCTTTGCAATCCCTGTGACCTATCTTTTGGGGTCTCTAGTACTCTATTAGAGAACGGAACACACAGTAAGAAAGGGAGGGGATTGAAGGCAGAGGACAAAAATGAACTCAGTAACTCTGTACCAAATTATTATGGAAAATGAGACCTCAAGGAAATTTTCGCACCAGATGACTTAGGTCTTTTCAAAATGCCATCAAGCCAATGATCTGAAGCACAGTCTATGACAACATGTTTCATCAATGGTTATTTTTACAGTACCTGCACTGTCATTTTAGTGGCTCTATATGAATGAGATTTAATATACTAACTATAGCATATATTAATGACCAAGTTTCTCAAACAGCATCACATAGTTTGAAGCTTATTGACAAGGGCTTCCTCCCATCAGGAAAGTAAGGAAATATTCATTTTCCAAGCCTTGGTAGAGACACTTTCAAGTACTTGCTTCCATATGTTGAGTTAACATGATTATCTTTAGTTATTTTTTCAACCTTAATAGTGAACTTACTAGATTTGAAGACTGGAAAACATGAATAATTATGTGAGATAATAAAAAAGGGAAAATATATAATATTAGTAGCAGTTAGGATTGCATCAATAGGATTAAACTATTGTGCATCCTCAAATAATTGAAAAGGGAAACTACATATGTATGATATCTGAATAATACATCATATATCTCTGATAATATCATCTTTTATTTATTCTTCCTTTTTTATTTTTGCTTTTATCTTACATGTTGTATTTTTGTTTTTTACGAAGACTTATTTTTCTATCGTATCCAAACTATTAGCTAAAAATTAAAATAACTGTTATATTACATCGTGTAATTCAAACAAATTGCTTAATTATACTCAAGCTGTTTTATTTCCTAAATCATTTTGTCAAACTTAAGGATGTTAATCCTGTAGAACTGTAGTTTACTTACACTTTAAACACAATTGAGACACATTCACATTATCAAGACTGTGGAAAGGATAATGAATTTTGCTTTGTTATGATGCATTTTCACTTCCAAGGACAATTACTGTGCACTTTTGTTTATGATGTAGAGTATTGTCTGTGACACTTGGCCACTTAGTACATTGCCTCAAATTGAGTATTGTAAAGTATTTTCTTTTATTTATAGGAAAGAAAGAGACATTGAAAATAATGTGTAGACGTTTCTAAATAAAATAAGACTTTATGAGTTTGTTTCCTGTGTTCCAAATTTTTACACTTTTCTGCTACTTCATTTTAAAAGAACTCTTCACTTGAAAGAGTTGATTCCATTTTGAAAATGGGTCTCTGGACCCATAAAAAGCAAAAAGTCTTTATTACTTGAACACTGGCCAAAAATAAATTAGCTGTGAAGTGTAATTACATAGATGTGCTATAAAATATATTTCCAGATTGTTACTAGAGTAGGGTAAATTCCCCAGATACGTTTCTTTCTATATTCTTTAGACTTTTTGATATGTTTCTCACCAATTTACTATTTGAATTATGTTTATTAGCTTGAATTGAATGTGTGTAAATAAACTTTTAATTTCCAGTGTCATTAGATTGGGTATTAATATGTACTAATACTAAAAGAATTTAGAAAACTGAAGTGATATAAGAAATAAGTGTGATGGTTAATTTTATGTGTCGACCTAACTGGGCTTAGAGGTGGCAAAGAGCTGATACAAGTTATTTCTGGGTGTGTTTGTGAGGATTTAAGAATTGAATGGAAAAGCACAGATGTCCTATAGGAAAAAACAGTGGACAAATGGCATTATCATGCAATTATAAGAAAAAATTATTAACATTGCACTTAAACATATGAAACTATATTCACCTTCACTCAGAATAAGATGAATACAAACAAAATCCCCCTGAGTTCCAGAGTTTTCCCACCATAACTGACAAAAA
Organism: Symphalangus syndactylus; assembly: GCF_028878055.3. Taxonomy (NCBI): domain Eukaryota; kingdom Metazoa; phylum Chordata; class Mammalia; order Primates; family Hylobatidae; genus Symphalangus; species Symphalangus syndactylus. The sequence continues at coordinate 99,880,181 of NC_072428.2, read as the reverse complement.
GCAAAAAGAAAATAAAAAACAAAATTGAACATATGCTCTGCTAGTGAAGCTATGGAGGAAAGGGAACATTTTACGTGTTATTGGTGAAAATACAACATGGTCCATTTATGGAGGGGAATTTGACATATCTTTTGACCCAGAAATATCTTGTCTAGAGATTTACTCTAAAGATTCACCTTGACTATGAAAAATACATTCGCACAAGATAATTTATTATAGTTTATTTATATTTGCAAAATAGGAATGACCTAAAAGCTCATACTTGGGAGATGAGCTGAATTACAAAAGATGCAATAGAGTCCTATGAAGCTATGGAAAAGACTGAGAAAGAGCTCCATGAAATAAGAAATATACTGCTAAATAATATACTGTATAAAAATATACAGGTTATGCTGCTAAATAATTTTTTAAAATAAAAAACTGTTTACATATTATGCCTACTTTTGTAGAAGAAATAAAAGGAGGAAATAAGAAGATACTCATGCATCCACTTATCTAATGTAAAAGAAATAGAATGAATAAAGCAGAAAATACTACGGTTAAAATTAATGACAAGAGTGATATGAACGGGATGGAATTGACTGGTGGTAGAGCAGCAAGTTTTATCCTGAACTTTTTTTATAGATTTTATGTGGGGAACCGTGGGACAGTCTACATACTTTAAAGAAGGTGAGAAAGTCAACATGATGAGGAAATAAATAATTTCTTCCCCCTCCAAATAATCCATAATGAAATGCAAACAAAAACAAGTGGACCTGAACAGATTTTAAATTGATAATGTAACCATAGTGAAATGGGAGGGGAAAAAAAGCCAAAATATTTTTTGAAATCACTCATTTCGAGTATATATACTCAATCTAAAAGTGGAGAACAATGTAAACGTGCTGAACTCTAGGTAGAATATGTATTTCCTTAATGGTATGGGTTAACAATTTTGAAAATACATTATATGTATAATTTGTAAAAGCAAATGAATTGATTATATTGAGGATGATAGGAGCCAGGTTTCTCTTTACTGGTGAAGGGAGTTACAAGTTTTTGTTTTCATTTTATTAAAATATCTTGAAAAATTATTTGGAAGAGGGTGACTTGTGTGTTCAGCAGCAAAGGCAAAAAACACAGTAGCTACATAGCACCGATGGCCAAGAAATCAGCATTAGGGGAAGACAAAAAAGACAAAGGAGAACTGAGAAGAGAAAGCCCAAGAGAAGAGGTGGCCCAATGGCATGAGATTGGAGAATTACAAGAAACACCTGCAGTGGTCCAGCGGCTAAAGGGGCTGAGCACTGCTTGACCAGGCTGGATCTAAGGAGTAGAGGGTAGCATAGAAACAGCAAAGGTCCAGAAATACCAGGAATCATTCTGGGTAAATGCACCTGAATTGCTATTTAGACATGTAAACTTTCAGAGGTCTACTAGAGAGAGAAAAACTCAAGAGGACCTATGGGTCTATAATCCTTTACACAGGAAACAAGGAAATAATGATTTTCAGATTCAGCTGCTTATGTGACCTCATGATCTGATCAGCCACAAGCTCCGGAGGTCTTTGATTTCCAAAGTCTCCATATGCTGATGCTATTATTAATGATAATAATATATTTATTGAATTGCCAAAAAAATGGTAGATGAGATAAAAACTAAACAATGGTGACAATTTTAACAGCTTACAATTCTCTGACCAGTGAAAAAAGTCTGTATCAACTCAAATTGCACAGAGGAAAGTTAATCACCAGAAAATTGAAATCCAGCCTACTCATCTGCTCTGATTTTGCCAGTGCTGCACAAGTGTCAACATTATGGCAAGGCGGAGATGTAACAATCAATACAAAAAGTAAACAAGTTAGCTGAATGGACTCAAAGTAAATCATAAATACCTATACCCTCAAGTTAGCAGTGGGTTCGTGAGACAGTGAAGTGGTGTGTGTGTGTGTGTGTGTGTGTATGTATACACTCATGTGCCTGTGCATGTGTGTGCATGTGTGTGTCATGCACACGCTTGTTGTAAGCCCAGATCAGGTTTGAAAATCCTTAAACATTAAGAGCCATTCATTAAGTGATAATATATTCCTAATTTGTCAAAAGTTGCATATCCTATATTAGATACAGGGCATTTTGCTTTCTTCATTCAGTGCTATATTCCTTTCACCTTTATAAATAATTCTTAAGAACCTATTATGTGTTATTCTTAAAATAAAAATTAACAATATGAACTCAAGATAATTAAGCCAATCAGTGTGCCAAGACAAAGTCTCTGCCCTCACGGGTATTAGGTATTAACAGTGTGACGGTGTGTTCAGTTCCTCAAAAAGATACAAATAGATACACTGTCTTGGAGTGTGAGAGAAATGACATCTGCCCTCACATAGCCACACAACTATACCTGCACACACTGAGGTGCTGTGGTTACATAAACACAAGCATACTTTTAAACATGGATTAAAATGAAGAACTCTTTTGACATTAAGAATATATCGGCAAAAATAGAAATATAGGTGTATGTATTGTTCCTTCAAAATTCATGGAAAGCATGGTAAAATTCTCATTAGTACATATTAAAATGAATTGATATAAGAAAGGGCACTAAATCTATATTAAACATCTTTAAGTAAATACAGACAGAGACACATTTCTGCTCCTGTGTGTGTGTTTGTGTGTATGTGCACATGCCTATGCGTGTTAGGGAGAAAGAAGAGAACAGAAGCAACGTACATTAAATATTTCTATTCCAAGTACTGTGGTGTGCACTTTCCTGAGATCAATTGTGTGAAATAAAATGTGCTACCTGCATTTTACAGATGAAAGACCACTTAGAGAGGTTAAGACACTGGTGGTTTTACATTGCCAACATTTGATGCTTGAAAATGACTTCAAAATTCATTTTGTTAGGTGGCAATCATCTCCTTTGCTAAGTATTATCTTGTCAGCTTATGAAATCAGTTAATTATAATACTGAAGTTATAGGGTGGCATGAATTTGAAGGAAAACAACACAATTCTGCCTGGCTCCCTTCGGTGTTCTATTTCTTAAAACTTTCACAAGTAGAAAATGCCTGACAATCCATGCAAAGTGAATGATGGGGGGAAGAATTATTGGAAGAATTTGTGAAAATAGTTTCTCCACTTACAAAAAGCAACAGGTTTTCTCCATGTTCTTAGCAAAACAAACCATCACATCCATAGTAATTTGGTGGTGATTTCAAGGATTACCTAAGAAAACTATGAATTCCATGGTTTTCGAGTACCTTGATACTTGAAAATATCAATCAGAATATTTTGAAAGCTTCTAATGTTTTAACCCAGTTAACATATAGAGTTGATTAAATGAAGTAAATAGTAACCTTGTTTATGTATTGGGGGACTTAGATTTTTACCTGTGTAAAAATCCTAGCAGCAAGGACAGGCTTTGGGAAATGAGTTTACTGGTTTTGGTGAGAAATGGAGATTAAAAAATGTCTTATGCCACAAAAGCCAAAATTGATAAATGGGATTTAATTAAACTAAAGAGCTTCTGCACAGCAAAAGAAACTACCATCAGAGTGAACAGGCAACCTATAGAATGGGAGAAAATTTTTGCAACCTACTCATCTGACAAAGGGCTAATATCCAGAATCTACAATGAACACAAACAAATTTACAAGAAAAAAACAAACAACCCCATCAAAAAGTGGGCGAAGGACATGAACAGACACTTCTCAAAAGAAGACATTTATGCAGCCAAAAAACACATGAAAAAATGCTCATCATCACTGGCCATCAGAGAAATGCAAATCAAAACCACAGTGAGATACCATCTCCCACCAGTTAGAATGGCCACCATTAAAAAGTCAGGAAACAACAGGTGCTAGAGAGGATGTGGAGAAATAGGAATACTTTTACACTGTTGGTGGGACTTTAAACTAGTTCAACCATTGTGGAAGTCAGTGTGGCGATTCCTCAGGGATCTAGAACTAGAAATACCATTTGACCCAGCCATCCCATTACTGGGTATATACCCAAAGGACTATAAATCATGCTGCTATAAAGACACATGCACACGTATGTTTATTGCGGCACTATTCACAATAGCAAAGACTTGGAACCAACACAAATGTCCAACAATGGCTGGATTAAGAAAATGTGGCACATATACACCATGGAATACTATGCAGCCATAAAAAATGATGAGTTAATGTCCTTTGTAGGGACATGGATGAAACTGGAAAACATCATTCTCAGTAAACTATCGCAAGGACAAAAAACCAAACACCACATGTACTCACTCATAGGTGGGAATTGAACAATGAGAACTCATGGACACAGAAAGGGGAACATCACACTCTGGGGACTGTTGTGGGGTGGGGGGCAGGGAGGGACAGCATTAGGAGATATACCTAATGCTAAATGACAAGTTAATGGGTGCAGCAAACCAACATGGCACATGGATACATATGTAACAAACCTGCACATTGTGCACATGTACCCTAAAACCTAAAGTATAATAATAAAAAAAAAATGTCTTATGAAATACTCCCCAGGCACCACCAGGGAATAATGGCAACCACCAGGATAAAAGACACAAAAGGCCAAGAAACGGTTAAGAGAGGTCAAAACTAACAGTCTTTTCCATGGCAGTATTAGAAAAAAAAAGGTCGGGGAAAGGTATGCTGAACTAAATTAAAAACAAGAATTGTAAGTGGAGGCTGATTACAGGTTTTTTTTAAAAAAAAGAACATACAAACAGGCAAAGAAAAAATGTATAGTGGCATTTTTGGGAAAAAAATTGGATGTTTTTAACAGCTGAATGTTACAGTATTCACATTTATTGTAAAAGAAGAATTGGAAATCAAATACCAGTACCATGCTGTTTTGGTTACAGTAGCCTTGTAGTATAGTTTGAAGCCAGATAGCATGATGCCTCCAGCTTTGTTCTTTTTGCTTAGGATTGTCTTGGCTATATGGGTATTTTTTTTTCTTTTGTGGTTCCATATGAAATTTAAAGTAGTTTTTTCTAATTCTGTGAAGAAAGTCAGTGGTAGCTTGATGGGGATAGCATTGAATCTATAAATTACTTTGGGCAGTATGGAAATTTTCATAATATTGATTCTTCCTATCCATGAGCATGAAATGTTTTTCCATTTGTTTGTGTTCTCTATTTCCTTGAGCAGTGGTTTGTAGTTCTCCTTGAAGAGGTCCTCCACGTCCCTTGTAAGTTGTATTCTTAGGTATTTTATTATCTTTGTAGCAATTGTGAATAGGAGTTCACTCATGATTAGGCTCTCTGTTTGCCTATTATTGATGTATAGGAGTGCTTGTGATTTTTGCGCATTGATTTTTGCATCCTGAGGATTTGCTGAAGTTGCTTATCAGCTTAAGGAGATTTTGGGCTAAGACAGTGGGGTTTTCTAAATATACAGTAATGTCATCTGCAAACAGAGACAATTTGATTTCCTCTCTTCCTATTTGAATACATTTTATTTCTTTCTCTTGCCCGATTGCCCTGACCAGAACTTCCAATACTATGTTGAATAGGAGTGGTGAGAGAGGGCATCCTTTTCTTGTGCTGGTTTTCAAAGGGAGTGCTTCGAGTTTTTGCCCATTCAGTATGATATTGGCTGTGGGTCTGTCATAAGTAGCTCTTATTATTTTGAGATACGTTCCATCAATACCTAGTTTATTGAGACTTTTTAGCATGAAGCGGTGTTGAACTTTAGCAAAGGCCTTTTCTGCATCTATTGAGATAATCATGTAGTTTTTGTCATTGGTTCTGCTTATGTGATAGATTATGTTGATTGATTTGTGTATGTTGAACTAGCCTTGCATCCCAGGGATGAAGCAGACTTGATGGTGGTGGATAAGCTTTTTGATGCATTGCTGGATTTGGTTTGCCAGTATTTTACTGAGGATTTTCACATCAATGTTCATCAGGGATACTGGCCTGAAATTTTCTTTTTTTGTTGTGTCTCTGGTAGGTTTTGGTATCAGGATGATGCTGGCCCCAAATCTTCTTTGGTAGAATATCTTGCAGAATTTTTAAAATGAAAATTAAGGATAATTTTTATTATCATATGATTGCCTTTGCAAGAAGGTGGGCAATGACAAATTATTTGAGAGTGATTGAAAATTTATTTCCCATGAAGTATTTTAAGATGGCCCCCTAACAACCTATTTTACTATTTATTTGCTTACTACATTTTTATTTATTGATACTGTAAATGAAATTCTATATAACCCCTTTCAAAATTATTTTTAAAAGTTGAAATCCAAAATAATGACTTTTAGTATACTGCATTTATGACTCAGAATAAAAAGCTTCTTAACTGCTAAAATAAGCAGAGAATTTAATAAACATAATGAGGCTTTGGGTGTTCAATTGGGTAATTCATTTAAAAAAAAAAAAAAACACTTCCTGCCAGGTGTGGTGGCTCAAGGCCGAGGCGTGCAGATCACGAGGTCAGGAGATCGAGACCATCCTTGCTAACACGGTGAAACCCTGTCTCTGGTAAAAGCACAAAAGAATTAGCTGGGCTGTGGTGGTGGGCACCTGTAGTCCTAGCTACTAGGGAGGCTGAGGCAGGAGAATGGCTTGAACCCGGAAGGCGGAGCTTGCAGTGAACCGATATTGCACCACTGCACTCCAGCCTGGGTGACAGAGAGAGACTCTGTCTCGGGAAAAAACAAACAAACAAACAAACAAACAAACGCTTCCATACTAATTGTCTGGATCATCGCTCTTGCATTGAAATCCACCAGTGAGCCCTTATGGCTGGATTAGTAAATTGAAACATATCCATAACAGCATTTGAGTCCTGCAAGTGCCTTAGGAAGGCAAAGAACAGAGTCTTTTAAAACCATTTCATCTGAATGTGGAGAGTTTTTGAGTTCCTTTGTCCAGAAGCATGTTCAGGGTTGATTAGAATTTTTTCTTATAGGAAAAATTTGTATTTCTCAGAAACAGCTACCAAAAAACTTACTAACTTTACTTACATAAATTCCTCCATCATCTATTTTCCTTCTCTTCCAAACTTTGCGGAGAAAAACAAAATTGATTGTACATTCTTGAGCCGTATCCCCATGGAGACGGTTACCAAAGCAAAGGCAATTCTTCATAGTGTCTGGTTTGATGACAGTAGCCTGCTGCCTCTCTTCTGTTTTTCCACTTGCCTATTTGCTGGTTCCCTGCAGGCTTCTTTTCAGAGAGACCTTTGATTCATTAGAAAATGTCTCTTCTTTGTTGTTATTGGGTATGCCCAGTACTCAAGGTCATTTTTTAGTTCCTCCAGGAATCTTAAAAATTCAATAAAATATTCCATATAACATGTTTTTCTCTTCATTTGTACATCTTCCCCCTTCTCCCGATGACTCCTATTTCTGAAGAAAAGACTTGAAAATTTTCTCCTACTTCTAGTAAGGGATTCTTTTTGTCCACAGTCAAGTGAAGAATAAGACCATCCTTCTTTGTAAAATTAAAATATCAGTTAAAGAGATGACTGGGTGAAAAAGAAAAAAGGAGAGGAGAATAATGCTAAAGTAAAAGCTAATTAAGGATTTCACATCATGAATCTAAGTAGAACATAAGAATGAACTTTGGTTCATTTTCTCATGAAAAATTGCATCAGATAAACATCAATATTAAGAATACAGCTTTACAAATAATCTAATAAACTAGATCATGTACTAATATGTCACAAGGATCAAGTGTCGAAAGTCACATTTAAATCAGTGAAGGGTGACCATCTTTAAACTAAATTATATAATATGTTTCATAAGTTTTATTTTTATTTTCTCTATAGTCAACTTTTTCCTATGGGAGGGTAGCACACAGAACACTTTGCAGATAATTTACCTCTTTTGCAAAAAGAACAATTTCAATATATGGTTTTTAATTTGCATGACATGACTTTAAATAATGAGGTTGCTTTTCACATGTGCTTTACAGAATCAGTTCCTTGCATATGAATGAGATGTGTCTCCAAAAAGATCTTAACATCCAAACTATAATTTTCTAAAAATCTTGTGCAATATACATTTAAGAAATCATAACAATTTATATTCAGTGGGTGAGAGAGGAGCAGTGAAGTAATCAGGGAAGATGCAGAGCTGCACTGAAGGATAGAGTTTAAAGCCAATGCTCTGGGTTTAAATGCTGTCTGCCATATATGAGTGGAAGGAGTGTGAACATCTGAACTTCAGTCTCCTAATCTTGTATATGGACAGAGCCTCCATTTCATGGATTGTCTTTTTTGCTTTCTTTTTTAAAAAAATAAATAAAAATAAAAATTCTTTGGATGTTTTATTATCTTTTCAATATATCTATATTTCACAGTTTTGAGCTGTAGATCTCCAATATACAAAAAAAAAGAAAGATCCAGCCGGGCGCAGTCGCTCACGCCTATAATCCCAGCACTTTGGGAGGCTGAGGGGGGTGGATCACCAGGTCAGGAGATCAAGACTATCCTGGCTAACACGGTGAAACCCCGTCTCTACTAAAAGTACAAAAAAATTAGCCGGGTGTGGTGGTGGGCGCCTGTAGTCCCAGCTACTCTGGAGGCTGAGGCAGGAGAGTGGCCTGAACCCAGGAGGCAGAGGTTGCAGTGGGCCGAGGTCGCACCACTGCACTCCAGCCTGGGGGACAGAGCGAGACTCTGTTTCAAAAAAAAAAAAAAAAAAAAAAAAAAATCCTCTATCACGATGCATTTCAGAGACCACTTTGAGGCTGTTAAACAGACATCCCTCCAAGAGGATGAGAAAGCCTCATTTGCGCAATGAAGATAGACAATGAAAAAGAAATTAGATGGCTTCAAATCACTTTCTAATGGCAAAATTAAGTCACTTTCTGTGTGAATCTTTCCCAGATCTTGGTTGGGTTTCTTTGTTTCAAAGTAAGTAATGTTTGTTAATTGAATTGGATTGACACTTGAAGCTGTTCTCTCAACCTAAACACTTGTCCAGGGCTAAACTTCTAATTCTCATTATTATTTACTTATTTATCTATCGATTTATTTATTTAGTCGCAATTTCTCTCCAACCTTTATGAGTGAGTATCTATCTCCAAAGTCCCAGAATGCATATGGAGGCATATCTTTATATGTGGCAGGGGTAACTTTAGGTGACAAATGTGCTCTATTTTCTTGTCATTTTCCAAATTTAAATAAAAGCATATGGGAAGGAGTATAGACAACTCTGGAGGGATGAACATCCTTGGACTACAGTTCTATGTTGCTCCTAAGGGAAAAAACTATAGTCCATTTTGTTAGAGGTTTATTTACTGCGAAGCTAGTGAAGCTTAAGCTTCAGGCCTCCTTAGTTAGAATGAGCCCCCTCCAAGACTATGCACCTAATTTCACTTTTGCAATTTGAATTTTTTTAAGGAAACACTGACACTTGTATAAGCTTCAGGTCATAGCATACCTGAATCTGCCCCAAATATCATATAAATGTTTATTTTTTTGAAAAAGACTTCAGAAGGTGCTATTGCTAAAAATGACAAGGGCAATTGTCAGTAATAATAATCTTATTATTAATTTTCATGTATTTCCTGAGGCCCTTTTTAGGCTAGTCATTTATAAATACTTTACAAACATTTTGCCCAAACCTTAGTAATAACTGTGCAGTGTAAGAAACCAAGGGAGATTTACAGAGATATACAAAGAACAGATTCAATCTATGTTTTGTCTTATTTGGAAATATTTCCTAAGTTCTTTACACCACATCATGCCTCAGTGTGGTACAGCGGCTATTTTTTAAAAATTCCTTTTACATGTCACTAGGTACCAACTGAAAGTCAATAGAATAGTAAAGTGAGTTGGCATATGGCTTTTAAATTGTTTACTTAGTTATAGGTCATGCTATATCAAATCACATCTGACTTTAAAACACCAAAAAATACATTAACAAGAAAGGTAATAGTCTGTAAAGTCTGCATGCTGGGAGCATTAGCAGAAGATGAATTAACCAATCTACAAGGTTGTTAAATGTTAGTAGGTATGAGATCTGAAAGGGTGAATGTTAATTTGAATAATGTTAAATGGTATTCATGGGATGGGTGAACTAGGCCTCACACTTAAAAAATAACTCAAGTATGGAATGGTCCAAAAATGCTTCCTTGAGACTATTTATAGAGACACTATGGTTTTATACTTCTCGGTTGATGTGGCTTTCCATTCAAGACATTACACTTAATGTGGATGTGAACATTTTGTGAATCTGGCCAAGAGGAAGGATTTTCTATAAATTTCCAAGTGATAAAAAGCTCTGAGTGTTTACTAATCTAAGTCTTTCAGGCTCAGAGAGCTCAGTAGGCTAATAGCCTATGCAGAGTGGCTCCATATATCTGCGGTAAACTCACATTTTCTAAGCTGAGAATACTGATAAGTGAAACTAGAATGCAAATTAATTATGTTGCAATGAAAATGTAAGTGCCAAATGACTCTTGCAAACTCATATCCTATAGCCAGGCCTATTTTTTGCCTCTAGAAAAACTACATACAAGTCAAAATTATGAACAAAAAGAGAGTAAGTATGGTATCAGTTGGTACTCAATAAACATTTTTGTTGAACGAATGAAAGAATGAAAGACTAACATACCATGCCTTCCGAGTTTTTCGTTTGTTTGTTTGTTTCATTTGGTTTCGCCACATGGCTTTTCCTGCCAAGCAGCCGTGACCATAGACAGTTACTGCAAAGTTTTTCCACACATGCCTTTCTGATTCTCCTCTTCTTGTGCTTAGAACTCACGGATGCCCTTTTTACTGTTGCATTCTTTCTCTTTACATATACTATTCCTTCCTTACCTGTGGTTTTGCTTTCCACAGTTTCACTTACCCATGGTCAACTAGGGTCCTAAAATATTAACCAGAAAATTCCAGAAATAAACTCATAAGTTTTAAACCATGCACCACCATCCTGCTTTTCTCACCAGGGCTTTGAATCATTCCTTTGTCCAATGTATCCATGCTTTCTGCCTGCTGGTTGGTCACTTAGTACCCCTATTGGTTATCAGATGGACTGTCACCTCAGCATTGCAATGCTTGTGCTCAAATCACCCTTATTTTACTTAATTATGGTCCTGAAGTGCAAGGGTAGTGATGCTGCCAACTTGGAAATGCAGAAGAGAAGCCATAAAGTGCTTCTTTTAAGTGAAAAGGTTATCTAGTTAATAAGGAAAGAAAAAAATAATTGTATGCTGAAGCTGCTAAGATCTATGTTAAGAATAACCCTTTATCCATAAAATTATGTAGAAGGAAAAAGAAATGCAAGCTAGTTTTTGCTGTCAGATTTCAAACTGCAAAAGTTATAGCCATAGTGTGTGATAAGTAAGTGCTAAGTTAAGGTGGAAAAGACTTCTTTAAATTTCTAGGTGGATGATGTGAACAGAAATGTGTTCCAACTTATGACAATCGGGTTCCTTACTAATTGTGGTTTCAGGCATCCAGTGGGGGTCTTGGAACTTATCACATGCAGTAAGAAGGGGTGTGTTGTACCTCCTCCACCTCAGCATCTCCTCCTGCCCAAAACTGTTGCATATTCTCTTTCTTAGTCATTAGCTCTATTTATGTTCAATGCAAATCTGAGGTTATCGGTTGCTCCTCCTCTCACCTTTCTTCCATCGAATTTATCCCAAAGTTATCTACTTGACTCATACATTTCTGAAGTCTGTTCACTCCTTTCATGGCTATTTTATCCAAATCAAGCTATCATCTTCTCTTACCTAAATTATCACACTGGCTTGCTAACTGAACCCTCACAGATAGTGTATCCCTCTATTCAGTCCCCACACTGCTACTAGAGTATTTTAATTTTACCCAAAGATAAATGGAACCATCTCAATTCCCACCTTTCCCCCTGCCCAAACACTTTGATGTCTTCATTTGCGTTGGGATAAATCAGACATTTAGCACAGCCTGTAACATTTTGCATGGGCCAGCCCCTAATCGATGCTCCCATTTTACCTTGCTTCTCCTGACTCCAGCCTCAGTGGACCTCTCCTTTTCTTTCATGGCCATGTTCCCTTTTATCACGGGGCCTTTACATTCTGCAGGGAACACTCCCTCCATACCCTCACACTCACCTGTACTTAATTATCACACTCACATCTAGCTTCCTGTGAGAATCTTCACCTTCACCACCTGGACCAGGTGCAATCTTTCTATTACAGTTTCCCATAGCATCAATGGCAGTCTCCTCAGCATTCACTATCACAATTGGGCATTTATTTTGTCAAAGCAAAAATTGCACTGTACAAAGTTAAACAGGCAAGGCAGACTTTATTCAAGGTGACTGCTACAACAGGAGAAAGACATCAGAACTCAGTCTGGGTTCAACTCCACTAAGACAAAGAGTTGGAGAGTTTTTTTAAGAGTTGGGGTGGCAGATCTTAAGCCATCTGTGCTTACTAATTGACTTTAACTAAAGGAAAAGTAAATTTTATCATATCTTCATGGCAGGAGGTAGTTTTATAACTTGGACTAAGGACCTTGCTACAGTTAAGCTCCTACTCTCCCACAGAGTCTGAGACGTAAGGGCATTATTGTCCTTAATTGCATTTCAGAGGGATAGTTCCTAGGTTCTCCAGAATTGCTTTCTTGGGTTGTGACACAGACAAGAGGCTTTTTAAATAGGGTAATGGGTACACTAAAAGCCCCGACTTCACCACTATGCAACATAAGCATGTAAAAAACCTGCACTTGTGACCCCTAAATATATTTTAAAAAGAAAAAAAAAGATTTACGTCTCAAATGGGGGAGAAAAAGAATTTACAATTGCAGGATTTTGAAAGTAAATGCTCAAAGGAAAAGGAGGACAGAGGCCTAAAGGCAGAAAGAAACCTGTCTAAAGTTTAGACAATCTGAAGGCAACATTAAGAATATCTTGGTCAACTTGCTATTCCCCTGATTAAATTGCCCTAGTGGCTTCCTACAATACTTAATATTCAAATCAAAATGCTCTCTATGCCTATAAGGCCTAGAAAGAGTTGAATCCTTTCTCCATTGCTGTCTTTATCTCCTTCCATTTTCCATTGCTTGAAATGCTGTCATTACATTGCCTTTTCATAACCTCCATAAATATACCACATGCATTCTCTTCTGGGGCCTTATATACCAGTGCTTCTCTCTTTCTCTGTGGGCTCCACAAGGACAAGGACTTTGCATCATTTTCACTTTTGTACTCTCAGTACTCTAAGCAAATACTGAACACATAGAAGGTGCTTAATTAGTGTTTCTTGGTTGATAAATGGAAGACTGAGTGGCTGAATAAAAGAATGAATTTAAAAATATTATGATCAAAATTTTCTGTTCTTTAAAATGTCTATTTTTTTTTTAAATCACAACTTTGAATTGTCCTGGCTCTTAGTTTTAAGTAAATTTCACAGTTTATTCCTCACGTGAAAAGTATTTTTCTTTATACTCAAGTTTTCTGGTGAAGTCTCACGTTAGCCCCTAACTACTGAGCACAGTGCCATTAAGAACACTATTTTGAATAAGAACTGTTTATAAGCAAAATAAGAACACAAACAGAAATAAATAAGCATATCCTGCAGTGTGTCATAGCAAACACACATCATGGGGCTTGAAGAGGTTCAATATTCGAGACTCAAGCAGCCACATAGGGTAGAGACAGAGGGTGTCATGGGAATGAAAGAAGTGATGAGGGAAGCACAGTGGTGTGCCCAGAACACAGATTTGATGGCACAATATGTACTCAAAGTCACACTCATATTTCATACTCTAAGAATCCTGCCAGGTCTATTAGAACATAAAACCACAGCATCCCTACCATCAGTAGCATCTTCACCCAGAAAAGCATTTGAGCATGAGATGTGAATATCTGTGTTGGCATAGAAACATCTGATACAATCCTACTGACAACCTAAGTGAAATAGGTTATTTCTTGGTTCAAAGTACTGCATTTATCAACACAAAACCTACTTGTTATAAACATATTGCACCTATTCCAAATTTGAGGTGAGAATAAACACTTGAATAATTTGAATTTAGTAATTCACTCAATAAATCAAAGGCTCATTTAAGGTTTGGAATACTGATTCTCTGACTTCTTTAAAAATATTATACCAAGAACTAAGGACGGTATTTTGAATTTCTCAAAAGGCCTATTGCTTTCCTGGTCATCTTTGGAGTAAATTGACATTAACAGTAAGAACAGCCATGAGAAGAATGAAGACTGATCACTAAGCATTTTGGTCCTCTGCTGCGGATTTGATATTAGATACCCAGAGAGAATTTTCTAGAGAACTGCCTAAAACTGTTAGGCCCAGGTCTGTTTGATACTTAACACAGTTAAACCTCATTGGGAAATAATGAATATAAGTATTCTTGACATTTCCTGGATTACTCAAAGAGGAAAAAATGAGAATATGATCATTACATGTAATGGCAACATTAAATGCTTAGATGATCTAGCAAAAAATGTAGCCAGCATCCCATCCCTCTATGTTTTTAATTTTAGACAACCCATTCAAACACCATGAATGAAAACAGAACAGAAACATGTTTGATTCTGAGGAGCTTCTAGGGTTGGCTAGAGTGGACTGTGCATTTCATTGTATGTTTTTCCTAAACAGAAGATATGCAGTCCACTTAAAAATATGCATGACAAAGAACTTGAAAGGAAACTTCCTGATGTCAGCAGCTTACTTTTAATGCATCAAAAAATAAGGTGGATTAAAGGATGAATAGAAAGATAAGTAGATAGCTAATTATGTGATAAAGTACCTATAGTAAAATGTTAGCTGTAGAATCTAGGTGGTGGTTATTTAAGTGTCCACTGTAAAAGTTTTTCAAAATTTCTGTATGTGGAAATTTTTTTATAGTAAATTATTTTTAAAAAGGGCATTGTAGTTACTACTAGAAAGGGCGATGACTAGAAGGAGAATAAAGAGGTTTGAGGGATGCTGGGAGCCTTCTGTTTCTTAATCTGGGTGCTGGTTATTGGGAGTATTACTTTGTGAAAACTTACCAAACAGAATACTTGTGATGTTCAATTGTTTTCTTATGTATGATATACACTTTAATTAAAAGTTCAGAAACAAAACAAAAAAAATACTAGTGTCATTCTGGAGACTTTGATAGCAAGTAGCTTAGTGGAGAAGTAGCTTAGTGGGGAATTGTAAGTAGCTTACAATTGTAAGTAGCTTAGGGGGGAAATAAATCTCAAATGATTGGAAAGCCCTAGGGCACAACTGGGTTAGATAAACTTGGAACATATGACATTGCCCAGAATCTATTTGCATATCCAGGCTTACTTGTCTCTGCTTGCTTACTCAGCCCAAGGCCTTACATGTTGCCACTAGACTCTCTCTTTCTCTATCTTCTATATATTTATATCTATATCTATATCTATATCATCTATATGAGAGAGAAAGAGAGAGATGGTGTAGTGGCAACTAGACTATATATATATATAGTGTGTATATATATATATATATATATATATACACACACAAACACACATATATATATCTCCTTGGACAGGCTCTCTTCTCTTAGCAGGCCAGATGGTAGTCAGTGTCCCCATGTATCACACAAACTTAAATACCTTGGGCTAGAGAAGCTGTCTATTCTGATACTTCACGTGTAAGTCACAAGAAGGACTCAGAGTAGCTTGAGTCACGCACCTGACTGAAATAATTACTGAGGATGATGAGGTTCTTTTATTGGTCTATCCTGAGTTATATGCCTACATCTGTAGGCAGGGGCCTGGACATGGGCCTAACAAATTGGCATACCAGTAGATTCACCATAGGAAGTAATCTAATTAATAGGAAAAAAAAGCCAAGAAGAACAAGGAAACACATGCCCACAGACAAACACACACAGATATGTCTACAATAGTCATTACTCATTGTGATGTTGAGATAAACATCTTCAAAGGATGCTGAGCTGGGGCAGAAGAAGCTTGGGAGGAAGGAAATATATTTTCTAGGACCCCAAACTCAGACTGTAATATCACCACCAAGGGGATATAAAATCTAAAACAAAACAAAACTTAGGTCATCACTGTAAAAAATGTTACATATAAATTTATATGCATACATTTAAAAAATGTATGTTTTTACATATACTTTTACATATACATGTATGCACATATGTAAGTATCCGTATATGTATTTATATGTATACACATACATAAAATGTACTGTTTTTGTAGTTTCTATGCTACCAGAAACTCTCTCCTTTTAACTATGGATTAAACTGAGACTTGTAGTTCCGGAGAGAAAGATTTTGGCTCTCTTTCAGCTACATATTTTCAGAGTTGCGGGGGAAGGAAGGATATCAACCCTTGAAAGTAGGTTCAAACTTAGAGAGGTGGTGCTGGCTGTAGAAGGATTTATAAATCCCACATGAATAATGGACCAGACTTCAAGATTCTCCAATTACTAGAGAAGAAAAACTGGAAATAAAATTAATGTCTGCAGAAAATAAATGATGTGACTTCTTCAAAAGGAAAGGAATACATCCTGGAATTTACCAATTAGACAAGGTTCAGCCAGCTGTGGTTGAGGGGAAAAAATGTTACTTCCAAATCAACCCTATGATGATGATAATGATTTATTCTTTCATCACACAAAGCCAGTAATATTATCATTCCCTGAAAAAGTCTTATATAAGCCAAAGAAACCCCAAATACTATTAAATTGGTTTCTTTAAATTATTAAATTGTTCCCCTGTATTGATCTGTAATTGATATACAAAAGGCATAGAGAAGAATGTAACAATTACCTGGGTACCCACCCAGGTAAAGAAATCATTAAAACTACTATTGATGCTCCCCAGTATACCACATTAAACATTTATTTCAAGACACCCTAATTATCTAGATAAAATTAAAAATTTATTTTTACTGTTTTATACATTCATATAAATGGTATAATTATGTTAATCCTTTGGCAATGTATATTGTTATTCAACTTCTAGCCCTGATTAATTTATTTCTGCTGCTATATGGTGTTCCGTTGTCAGAGTATTCCATAATTTAGTGGCCTTTCATTATATTTATTAATATTTAAGGTGACAGAAAATTTTGTTTGATATTAATGGAACCAACCAAGTTTTAGTTTGGTTTTTATATACCCAGTATATATTCTTCAAAACTTTTAATCTCTCCTTCCCATTGTGTTCTAGGTATATACCTGTAAAAACATGTGTTTTTAAACAAATACACTCTGATACATACTGCCATTTAATAGATGATTTTAATTAACTTGATTGGGTCATGTGCACTATATATTTGGCATAATTTTATAACATATATCTGATTTTTATTTACCCAGGTTATTTTTATTTGTCCTTTTCTCCTTTTAAGTATATTACTTTTGATTAACAAAGGGTTTTTTTTTTGTTTTTTATTTCTGATTTGGAAATAATACATAGTGTGTCGAGTCTAATAATTGATTCTGATTACCACCTACCCTATTGTATATTATTTAAAATATTTAATTTTCACATTTCTCCTCAAAGTAGATATTATATATTATTTTATACTGTTCAATGCTTATTTATATTTATTTATATATAAAATATATATTTAATATAAAATATATATTTAATTAGTATAAATATATATTTATTCATGTATATTTCAGGTTGTTTGTCATTTCTTGTTCCAATTCAGGTTATCTTTCTTTTTTTTTTTTTTTTTTTTTTTTTGAGATGGAGTCTTGCTCTGTCACCCAGGCTGGAGTGCAGTGGTGCAATCTCGGCTCACTGCAAGCTCCACCTCCCGGGTTCACGCCATTCTCCTGCCTCAGCCTCTCTGAGTAGCTGGGACTACAGGCGCCCACCACCACGCCCGGCTAATTTTTTGTATTTTTAGTAGAGACGGGGTTTCACCGTGGTCTCGATCTCTGACCTCGTGATCCGCCTGCCTCGGCCTCCCAAAGTGCTGGGATTACAAGCGTGAGCCACCGCGCCCAGCCTCAGGTTATCTTTCTACCTTGTATTTCCTTCTTTGGGAATTCTCTGTAGAAGTTCCTTTATTCAGATTAGCAATAACCTCTCTGAATTTTAGCTATCTGAAAATGTCTTTATTTCTAAATCTTCCTTGAATAATAGTTTACTTTGGTAAAAAGTCATATATTTTCAGTTATTTTTCTCAATTATTTGTGAATATTTTTGTTTCACTGAAATTCTATACTCAGTCTAATTGACATTCTTATTTGTGAAGTTCTTTCTCCTTTTCTTTCTGGCTTCTTTCCCCTTACCCTTTCTTTCTCCTTCCCTCTGTTTTCTACTTCTTTCCTTCCTCCATGCACCACTTGCTTTCCTTTTGTTGTTGTTGTTATATATAGTACACTTGATCTGGTCATAGTATTTGAATTCATTAATAGGTATTAATTTAACACCCTTGAGACAGACCAGCCCAAGAAGAAAATTTCTAAATGTGCAAGTGCAATAAATATAAAACTTTCTCATCTAAAATATCAGTCAATTCTGGAAACATCTTAAGAAAATCAGGCAACCACATGCCCATAGGCAGGCGTCTGATGTTGATGGTGCTAATATTAGAAACATATCACCTCAGATCCAGCATAATTATTTTTATGTTTTTTACCAACATACACTTACATAAACTAAACAGCCTGGGCTCTTTGGTGGTCAGATGGAAGCCCTTCTTGATACAAGCAGAAAGCCCAAACGTGCCAGAACTGGTAAGCCTGGAGATGCCATGCATGTCTTTATGCTTTGATGAACAGACAATGACAACAGCCTCTGGCAGCATGAGCTGATAGGAACAGTGAGTGTGAAGATCAATGCTGGACAATAATTTAGTTTTGGATGAAGGTTAGGTGTGTATGGACCCATCTCAGAGTAAGAAGATCATGCTGATCCTGAACATTGAATAATTATTTTGCATTCTCCACATCCCAAGAGTCTGGTCCTGAAGACTCCTTTGGCACAATTACATGGATAGAAGTAAGTTAATTATGTGGTAGCTTTCCACAGAGTATTCCACAAATTTCTATCTTCTTACTCTATTAGATTCTGCCAACAACAGAAATATGTGGCATAGATCTCCTGATAAACTACATATTCCAGTCCTTCAACCATTAAATTCTGAACAGCACTTACAGTAGGAGCGAACTTTAAGGCTCTGTTTACAGAAGGCTGGTTAGTATGATTGCTTGCATCCTTTTTATTAGGTTGGTCATATAATAATTCATTAAATAATTGTTCTGGTGTGTGGAAAGTCAAGACAAAGCATCCCCATTAATCTGATTTGACAGCACTGGGCTAATTTGTTTTAAAATATTTGTTTTGTCTTCATTGTTCTACAGAATTGGTACAATATGGTGTAGATGTGTTTGTTAGAATGAAGTATGCAATTGTTTGCTTTTTTAAAAAAGAATTTATTTAGTTTCTAAATGTCTTGGCATGTAAATTTGCTCATTAATTAATGCTGACAATCCTCCTGACATTTTTCTTTATATATCTTTATAACTTGGGATTATACTAAAGCTTGGTGGAGCTTTACATGTCAGAATCCTTATAAGGCATTCATTGAAGGTTAAGTTTCTCCAAATAAGATTTAATTTTGTTTATTCCAGATGGCACAGAAAAGTTACTAGCTGATCCAGTTTTTATTTTCATTTATCAACTTGTCATTTCCATAATAATATAAGTAGTATAAATTTAGACCTCAATCCTGTATAAAGGCAGGCCTGTGGTTATGGTTTTAGTAAACATTGTTTTTCCACTCGAGAACTCAGTTTGAAACATAAAAAAAAAATTGTTATATTATCCTTGTTTATGAATGGGATTTTAAAATTCTAATCTAGTTTCTCATTATTTGAGGATAGCAATGTTAAGCAGATTTTTCAGGTCCAGCTCTCCAGTTCATGCTGTCCTTTACTGCTCTCTCTGGGTTAGAAACTAATAGTTAATAATTAATTGTCAATATAGAAGCTCCATTATAACCTACATTTGCAAATTCATTCAGTATAGTTCACATTTTGCTTTTAACCATTTTTTGGTCAATCCCTGGAAAATTCCCCCTGTCAACATAAGATTAACTATGAATTTAATGTTTGCCCTACTTGATCCAAATTCCTCTTTTGTTTATTTATTATTCATTTTAGAATGGGCTTATTCTGGATATCTAAGATGCCACTTTCAGAAACTCATTTTCTTTCTCCAGGATTCAAGCTTATGACCTATTCATTAAAATTCTATTTGCTAAAATGATTCAGCCTTATTTCTTGGGTTGTGAAACATGGTAGTACCCTTCAAGTAAAGTTTTATATTTACAAAATGTTGAAAGTCCTGTTGATTCATGAAACTAATTGTAAAACTCAAATCAAAATACAATGTCAAAAAGTCTAACTTTTTGTGTCATTGATTATTAGGAGAGGAAAAAAACAGTTGAAGATATAATGGATGAATCTATCCAAATTTGATATTGTCTCACAGGTCCTTGCAGCTCATATTGTTCAATGTATTTTTTTATCTTCTAAAAGTGAATAATTTCTATTAATCTATCTTCAATTTCTTTGAATCTTTCCTCTGTCATCGCCATTATGCTATTGTGCTTATCTAATAACCTTTTTCAAAATTTTAGGCATTTTATTATTTCCATTTGGTTCTTATTATTATATCTATTTCTTTGTTGAGAAATACTAATTTTTCATTAATTTAAGGTAACTATCATTACCTCGTGGAGCATGATTATAATAGCTACTCTAAAGTCTTTGATAATTCTAACGTGTGGGTCCTTTTGGAGTTTTTATTGATTAACTTTTCCCTTGAGAATAGCTCATATTTTCCTGGCCCTCTGTATTTTGAATAATTTTAGACTGTACCAGAGCCATTTTGTACATTATCTTGTTGTACTCTAGGTCATGTGAAAATCTTCTCGAGAAAGTACATTTTGTTTTGCTTTATTAGTTAATTGACCTAATTAGGTCAGACTGCAGATCCCGTCTCAACTTCTGTGAGTCCTGGTAAGCTGAATTTTCAGAGCCTTTGCTCTGCTGCTTCAGGTCTCTCATGCATGTATCTCTCAGGGATTAGTGTACGACTAGGATCTCAGTTTATATTAGAGTTCAGCTCTCACAGCCTTTCAGATTATGCTTCGGGGCTAGTCCATGCATGCGTTCTTCAGAGACAAGTCTGGGACTTGTATCATTTCATGTACAGAGTCAGGGAAACCTCTCCTCTAGCTCTCTTCTCTACAGAATCTCTCACGTACTCAGTATCTTCCTGGGACCTCTTTTGCCTATCTTCTGAATAGAAAGATAGAGCTTCTTGCAGAGTATTGGCTCCTGGCTTTATTGCTTGCTCATTTCTGCATAACTGAGTCAACCCTGGGGCACCGCAGTGACAGAAAAAAGAAAGAAAAATAATGGGGTCCCCACTCTGTCACTCTTTGGAGTTTATGGTTCCCTTTTCTTAGTTCTTCTTGTCAAAAAGATAGGTTTTTCCTTTAGGATTTTAGATCAGCTATCACCGCCACATTGCAGCTGTATGGTTGGGGTTGCCCTTGACACAGGACCAAAAGACAGCAACAACAACAGCATCAACAACAACCATAGTGATCCTACCCCCTACTCCTGGTGATGGCCGCCTGGGGCTCCTTATCCCCATTCTCAGGACAGCTTATCTCAGATTTTCTCTGCTCACCCCTGCTGTGCAGTTCCAAATTTGATATTTGGAACTGGTAGTATCTTCAGAACAAGTTGAGAGACAAAAAAAAAAAAAAAAAAAGACGGATTAAAAAAAAAGAAACTCAACCTGGTTATAGGTTATTCTTCAAGTTTTGGTTGCTCTCACTAATGTGCCTGCCATTTTTAACTTTTTAGAGTCCTTAACAAGTGGCTTTTGTATTTTACTTAGAGTTGTAGTTGCAAACAGTAGAAGAGATAGGCTATAATGGGTTTATTTAATTTTTTCAGGCACCAGAAATTTCTTATTTGGCAGTGCAAATTCTTGTCCCAAAAAATATAAACAGATTACCAAAATGTGCTGATCTTTCAAACCTCAACAATGCATTTAAGGTCAACCTTCAGTGATCACTATTGATGCAGGCTCAGTGTGCATCTTGTTTAAGACCAATTTATTTGTATTTGATACATACATAAGCTGGCTTGGATTTACAGCCTAATTGGGTGTCAGAATTTCTGTAATTCTAATGTTTTCCAAGTGTTCATCAGGAAATTCTTTTTTTTTTTTTTTTTTTTTTTTTACTGAAGATAAATTTTTCCTGTTGTTGAAAAAGCTCAGTCTACAGTAACTCCTGAACACAATGGAACTGATTATAAGATGCAGAACTCCTTTTCAACACTGATGATAAGGATTCTTTCCTAACTAATTTCTCTGAAATATGGGGAAATATTTTGAGAAGTAGAAACCAGTATTTTCAAATTTTCATTTCTATCCTTTAGTTTTATTAAAATTGTGCTGAACACATTAATTCCAAGCCACTATCATGCCTACAGTTCAATATGCTTCCTTGGAGCTTGATGAAGAAGCTATAAACCTTTCACATATTCCTTTTATTTTCAGCAACTTAATAAAAAGTTAGTGGTATCTGCTTTATGTTAGTTTCCTTGATGTTTTTAAATGTTCACTAAGGAGAGTGTCTCTTTACCTCTTTCTGAGAGATTTATAAATGAACATAAATAGAAAGAAAATAATTAAGATGGCTAGAATACTAAAATCCATGGATATAATTCAGAGGGTGCAAATCCCCATTCATCACTTGGGTAGCTTTTCTCCAGAGGCCTCCCCAGGAATCTATTGACTTATAAGTGACAAAAATAATCAGTTAGTCTGCTGTTTTCTTCTTTGTCCCAAGTGATATGGTACCTAGTGAATTAAGCAATCAAATCAATCACCTACCTGCTTGACACAAAAGCCATTATTACTCTGCTCTGAATATTTCAGATATAAAATAGGGCAAATTGTGATTTTCAATGTATTCTCTTTTTCTTAACATCAAAAAATGAAAAATTAGGGAAAAAAGGCTGATTTATCCTGGTTTGGGGGCATATTTTCACATCTCCTTCACACTCTTACATACTTATTCAGGTTGAAGAGAAATTAGTCTTTTCATTTCATTTTAATGAAATCTTAATTGTCATCAATCTAAATCCAACAAAAAAAGTATAATTACCATCTTTCAAGGAATCGTTTCTTTTTTTGCTTTTGCTTTTTTTTTTTTGGTTTTTGAGACCGGTTATACTTTTTTTTTTTTTTTTTTTTGACAAAGTCTTGCTGTTTCCCAGGCTGGAGCTCAGCGACCACTCATTGCAGCCTCTACCTCCCGGGCTCAAGAAGTCCTCCCACCTCAGCCTCCCAAGTAGCTGGGACTACAAGTGTGTGCCACCAGATCTGCCTAATAGTTTTGTTTTTTGTAGAAACAGGGTCTCCCTATGTTGCCCAGACTGGTCTCAAACTCCTGGGCTCAAGTGAGTCTCCCATCTCAGCCCCACAAAGTGCAGAGATTACATGTATGAGCCACCACACCCCATTTCTAAGCAATCATTTTTGAGTGTCAGCTGTGTTCAAGAAATACATTTCTGAAGTAATCAGAGTTATAAATCACATCACCAACACTTGGGATCTTCTGATCTTTTTGGGAAATGATGCTTGTTAGGTTAAAAGTTTAAGTAGTATATAACAAAATTAAAAATTTTTGTAAGTGGCTATGCTATTCCGCATTCTCACCACCAATGTATGAGAGTCCTGATTGTTCCACATCCTTGCAAAAATTGTCTTTGTCAGTATTATAGCCATTTCTAATTTTGATTTTAAATTTTGCTATCCTAATATGTACGTAGTAGAATATCATTGTGGCTGATTTGAATTTTCCAAATGATTAATGATGTTATACATATTTTAATGTACGTATTTTTAATCCACATATCCTCCTTTAAAAAATATCTTTTAAATCTTTCGCCTATTTTTAAATTGAATTGTTTTCTTGCTGTTGAGTTCTGAGAGTTTAAAAATACATCTTTATATATTACGTCTACAAGCCTTGTAACATACGTAGTTTGCATACGCTTTCTCCAAGTCACCTGTCTATTTGCTCCTTTAGAAATGTGTTTGGACATACAAACTTTTTAATTTTAGGCTAGGCGCAGTGGTTCATGCCTGTAATCCCAGCACTTTGGGAGGCTGAGGCGGGTGGATCACCTGAGTTCAGGAGTTCGAGACCCCCCTAGCCAATATGGTGAAACCCTACCTCTACTGAAAAATACAAAAATTAGCTGGTTGTGTTGGCGTGCACCTCTAATCCCAGCTACTTGAGAGGCTGAGGCTGGAGAATCGCTTGAACTCAGGAGGTGGAAGTTGCAGTGAGCCAATGTCATGCCATTGCACTCCAGGCTGGGCTACAAGAGCGAAACTCTATCAAAAAAAATAAATAAATAATAAACATTTTAATTTTAATAAAGTCCAATTTATCATTATAAAGCAAGTTTTATTTTACGAAATATGTCTAAGAATTCTACAACTAACCTCAGGTAATGAAAATTTTCTTCTATATTTCTTCCAAAATTATTATAGGTTTACATTTAGACTTATGCTCCATTTTGAGTTAATATCAAGTAAATTGCAATATTTAGGGTGGGTTCTTTTTTTTCATTATGTCAATGTCCAATTGTTCAACTTCATTTCTTGAAATAACTGTCTCTTCTCCTTTGGATTGCCACTGCCCCTTTGCCAGAAATTGGCAATATTTTTATGGTTGTATTTCTGGATTTGCTATTCTATTCTACTGATCTGTGTGTCTGTCTTTTCTCAAATACCACATTAACTCAATTATTGTAACTTTTATAGTAAATCTTAATATCAGATATGCTTCCTTTGAATTCATTTCATTTTTCTTCAATATTATATATATGTTATATCCTGTCTAAAATAATCTATCCAGTTAATACTATCTCAACTTAAATATCATCAGAGAGATTGTTTGTTGGTTTCTGTAGTTCTTAGGGTGTGATAATGATGATTAGGTAGTTTAAAATTACACAGAAGTTCTTGTGGAAAACACACATGGGAGAAGAATCAGCCAAACTCTGGAACAGAAATGCAATGAGAGTAGAATAGTGCCATAAGCTATTAAAATATATTATTAAACTATGCTTATGAAAACAGTCTGATACTGGACCACACATTGGCTGACCAATTAATGAAATATAGTTCAGAGCTTGCCCTGGTATAAACATCAAAACCTTTGGGATTTTAGTAAATATAGGACCTCAAATCAGTAGGGCAAAAGGGAATTCTTAAGTACAGTCACGAAATACATAAGGACATTTTGGTCAGTGATGGACAACACATATAATGATGTTCTCATAAGGTTATAGTATTGTATTTTTACTAAATTTTCTGCATTTAGATACACAAATACTTAACACTGTGTTAGTATTGCCTATAGTATTCAGTACAGTAACATGTTATACAGGTTTACACAAAGATAAGATTATCCATTTACACATTTCTCAGGATGTATTCCTGTTATTAAGTGACACATGACACATAAATAAAATTCTTAAGATATACTATGGCAAAAAATAGAAACAAAGACTAAAGGGCAGAGTTAGAGAAGGAAATACACAGTCTATCATTGATAGGCATTTAAATGCGGCACATATACAACATGGAATACTATGGAGCCATAAAAAAGAATAAGATCACGTCCTTTGCAGGGACATGGATGAAGCTGGAAGCCATCATTATCAGCAAATGAATATAGGAACAGAAAACCAGACACTGCACGTTGTCACTCATAAGTGTGAGTTGAACAATGAGACCACATGGACACCAGGAGGGGAACATCACACATGCAGGCCTGTCAGGGGTGGGAGATAAGGGGAGGGGGAGCATTAGGATGAACACTTGATGCATGTGGGGCTTAAAACCTAGAAGATAGGTTGATAGGTGCAGCAAACCACCATGGCACGTGTATACCTATGTAACAAACCTGCACGTTCTGCACATGTATCCCGGAATGTAAAGAAAATTCTTATTAATAAAAATAAAAAGTTTTAAAAAAGAAAAGCAATTACACACATCAATTGACAAATGACTAATTGCCTTAGCATTTTGCATATTCCCTATTGCTGCTATAATAAAATACTGCAAACATAGTGGTTTAAAACACCACAAATGAATTATCTTACACTTCTGGCAGTGGTAAGAAAGAACTTACTTTCATATACTACATGAATCTTACAGGAGAAAATCAAGGTCAGCTGGGCACATTCCTTCTGGAGATTGTAAGGGATAAATCTGTCCCTCACCTTTTCCAGCTTCTTAGAGACTGCCTACACTCCTTGGGTTGCAGTACCCTTCCAGTAATTGCCATACTCTGCCTCCATTATCACATCACCTCTCCTTCTGCTTCTGTCATCACATCTCCTACTGTGACTGTTGTCTTCCTGAATCTTTCTAATGAAGACTTTGAATTACACTGAGTCATCCAGATTATCCAGGATAATATCCCCAGGATACTTAATTTAATAATACCTGCAAAGTCCCTTTTGCCATGGAAGGAAACATATTAGCAGATTCTGAGGATCAGGATGTTAATATCTTTGGAGGTGTGATTATTTAGCATCCCACATAAAAAAAAGACTTTCGTATTAATAAGAAAATAACACACAACTGCATATAAATGTATGCAAAAAAGATGAGAAGCAATCTAGAAAAAGGTGCATATAGGATACTGATACACACTCACATGTGAAAAATTGCCTATACTGCTTTTTTATCAGATGACAATGATTTGATATATAAAGAAAGGGAGGCACACACAAACACTGTAGGGAGAAAGTGTAAGCTCAACATTTTTTTGGAGGAGATTTTGGGAAAGAAATATACATGTGCTTTAATTGAGATATTCAAGGAACATTTTTTTTTTTTTCAGTAGAATAATTAGGGGGAAATACTCAATTGCTTATCAATAGAGCACTGGTTAAGCAAGCTCTATTCAATAATCAAAGATTAAGAGGCTAAAATGATAGCATGCTTGGCCCTCCATATCCATGGTTTCAACATCCTTAGATTCAACCAACTGCAAATTGAAAATATTTTTTAAAAAACACTAATGTAAATGCCAGGCACAGTGGCTCATGCCTATAATCCCCAGCACTTTGGGAGGCTGATGCAGGTAGATCTCTTGAGCCCAGGAGTTTGAGACCAGCCTGGGCAACATGGCAAAACCTTGTATCCACAAATAATTACAAAATAAAAAAAATAACTAGGCATGGTATTGTGCACCTGTAGTCCCACTTACCTTGAAGGGTGAGGTGGGAGGATCACCCGAGCTGGGGAGGTCAAAGCTGCAGTGAGCTGTGGTGATACCAGTGCACTCCAGCCTAGGCAATAGAGTAAGACCCTGTTGCAAAAAATAAACAAATAAATAAATAAAAACTAATATAAAATAACAATAATAAGAAATAATACAAATAAATACAGTATAACAACTATTGATATGGTATTTATATTGCATTAGTATTATACATAATCTAGAAAGGATTTATGCAAATATTTACTACACTATTTTATATCAAGTACTTCTACATCCATGAACTTTGTATGTGAGCATGTCCTGGAACCAATTCCCCTGTGAATACCAAAAGATAACTATTAGTACAATTTTTGTCACCCTATTTATGCCAATGAAAATTAGAAGCCCATATTATTTAACTCAAACATTATTGGAATGAGAAAGGTAAGCACAGAAGCCACAAATCTCAGTTAGTGATTTAATAAAAAATATTGAACAAATTCAAAACTGTTGATGTCACTGGTAAGAAAAATTAAGCACTCTTCTGCTTCTTACAAGTAACTTACTAAATGTGGGAACAATGACAGCACCTAACCATCAAGTTGCTAATAGGGCTAAATGTGTTAATGTATGTTGAAGTGGTTATAGCATTGCTCTAAAAGATACAAAAAAAAAGTTTAGTGAATGTTTGTATGGGATACAATACATTTTAGGTTGAATCTATATCCATTTTGTATAAAGGTAAATTTATATCAATGTCTGTATACTAACAAGGGCTAAGATCTTTCCAAAGTTAAAAGTTTGGTTTTAAGTATTCTAACTATTCTTTACTTCAGAGTATGAGATAGCCACTCTTTAAAAGTTTAACATTATTTCCTATGGAATTTAATTATTCATAAAGGGGGTTATTTTATGTGTGCCTGGTTGGTAGAGAAATGATTTAACTGCTGGTGCTATGATATGAATGTGTCCCCTAAACTTTCTCTGTCGGAAACTCAATTCTGAATGAAGCAATGCTGAGAGGTGAGACCTTTAAAAGGTGATTAGGTCATGAGGGCTGTAGTGGATTCATGCCATTTTTGCAGATGTGGGTTAGTTATCACGAGAGTGGGTTCCTGATAAAAAGTATAATTTTGCCTCCCTTCCCTTCTCTCTCTGTCTCTCTCTTTCACTTAATCTATGTTTCTAGCATATGTTTTCTTGCCCTTCAACCTCCTGCCATAGAATGATACAGTAAGAAGGCCCTCACCAGATGCAGGCCCCAGGGCCTTGGACTTTCCAGCCTCCAGAACTGTAAGGAATAAATCCCTATTCCTTATAAATTACCCAGTCTCAGGTATTCTGTTAATAGCAGCATAAAACAAATTAAGACAATATGTTTAGAATAAGAAACTATGTTTTTAAAAATATTTTTGATAAAAGCTAATTACTTGAAATCAAAAAATTATGTGGTCACAGGAGGTTGATATTTACCTACCAACATTGTGATAATAAACTCTCTATTATTCCTCTGTCTTTATTCTGGAACCTCAATATTACATCAGTAGTGTCAGGCCTCTGAGCCCAAGCTAAACCATCATATCCCCTGTGACCTGCACATATACATCCAGATGGCCTGAAGCAAGTGAAGAATCACAAAAGAAGTGATAATGGCTGGCCAGTTTCTGCCTTAACTGATAACAATCCACCATTGTGATTTGTTTCCGCCCCACCTTAACTGAGTGATTAACCTTGTGAAATTCCTTCTCCTGGCTCAGAAGCTCCCCCACTGAGCACCTTGTGACCTCTGCCCCTGCCCGCAAGAGAACAACCCCCTTTGACTGTAATTTTCCACTACCCACCCAAATCCTATAAAATGGCCCCATCCCTATCTCCCTTTGCTGACTCTCTTTTCGGACTCACTCGCCTGCACCCAAGTATTAAAAAGCTTTATTGCTCATACAAAGCATGTTTGGTGGTCTCTTCACATGGACATGTGTGACATTTGGTGCTGTGACTTGAATCAGGGGACCTCCCTTGAGAGATCATACCCTGTCCTCCTGCTCTTTGCTCTGTGAGAAAGATCACCTATGACCTCTGGTCCTCAGACCAATCAGCCCAAGGAGTATCTCACCAATTTTAAATCTGGTAAGTGGCCTCTTTTTACTCTCTTCTCCAACCTCTCTCACTATCCCTCAACCTCTTTCTCCTTTCAATCTCGGTGTCATCCTTCAATCTCTCCCTTCTCTTAATTTCAGCTCCTTTCCTTTACTGGTAGAGACAGAGGAGATGCATTTTATCTCTGAACCCAAAACTCTGGCACCAGTCACAGACTTGGGAAGACAGTCTTCCCTTGGTGTTTAATCACTGCGGGGACGCCTGCTAGATTATTCACCCACGTTTCAGATATGTCTGATCACTGCGGGGACACCTGCCTTGATCCTTCACCCTTAGTAGCAAGCAACACTTTCCTGGGGGGGCAAGCACCCCCCCACCCCTTTTCTCTGTGTCTCTACCCTCTCTTTTCTCTGGGCTTGCCTCCTTCACTATAGGCAACCTTCCACCCTCCATTCCTCCTTCTTCTCCCTTATCCAGTATTCTTACGAACTTAAAACCTCTTCAACTCACACCTGACCTATAACCTAAATGTCTTATTTTCTTCTGCAATGCCACTTAACCCCAATACAAACTCAACAATGGTTCCAAATGGCCAGAAAAAGGCACTTTCAATTTTTCCATCCTATGAGATCTAGATTATTCTTGTAAAATGGGCAAATAGCCTGAGGTGCCTGACATCCAGCCATTGTTTTACACATTGGTCCCTCCCTAGTCTCTGTTCCCAATGCGACTCATCCCAAATCCTCCTTCTTTCCCTCCCACCTTTCCCCTCAGTCCCAACCCCAAGCGTCACTGAGTCCTTTCAATCTTCCTTTTCTACAGACCCATCTGACCTCTCCCCTCATCCCCAGACTGCTCCTCAGGTCGCTCCCCGCCAGGCTGAATCAGGCTCCAATTCTTCCTCAGCTTTTGCTCCTCCACCCTATAATCCTTCTATCACCTCCTCTCCCCACACCCAGTCCGGCTTACAGTTCCATTCTGTTACTAGCCCTCCCCCACCTGCCCAACAATTTTCTCTTAAAGAGGTAGCTGGAGCTAAAGGCATAGTCAAAGCTAATGCTCCTTTTTCTTTATCCAACCTCTCCCAAATCAGTTAGCATTTAGGCTTTTTTCATCAGATATAAAAACCCAGCCCAGTTCATGGCCCATTTGGCAACAACCCTTAGATGCTTTACAGCCCTAGACCCTGAAGGGTCAGAAGGCCGTCTTATTCTCAATATGTATTTTATTACCCAATCTGCTCCCAACATTAAATAAAGCTCCAAAAATTAAATTCCAGCTCTCAAACCCCACAACAGGACTTAACCTCACCTTCAAGGTGTACAATAATAGAGAAGAGTTACAATTACTTGCCTCCGCTGTGAGAGAAACCTCAGCCACATCTGCAGCACACAAGAACTTCAAAATACCTAAGCCACAGCAGTAAGGCATTCCTTCAGGACTTCCTCCCCCAGGATCTTGCTTCAAGTACCAGAAATCTGGCCACTGGGCCAAGGAATGCCCACAGCCCGGGATTCCTCCTAAGCCTTGTCCCATCTGTGCAGGACCCCACTGGAAATTGAACTGTCCAACTGGCCCAAGGATCTGACTGACTCCTTCCCAGATCTTCTCGGCTTAGCAGCTGTAGACTGACGCTGCCCAATCACCTTGGAAGCCTCCTGGACCATCACAGATGCTTTAGGTAACTCACTGTGGAGGATAAGTCCATCCCCTTCTTAATCAATATGGAGGCTACCCACTCCACATTACCTTCAAGGGCCTGTTTCCCTTGCCTCCATAACTGTTGTGGGTATTGACTGCCAGTCTTCTAAACCTCTTAAAACTCCCCAGATCTCATGCCAACTTGGACAACATTCTTTTATGTACTCCTTTTTAGTTATCCCCACCTGCCCAGTCCCCCTATTAGGCTGAGACATTTTGACTAAATTATCTGCTTTCCTGACTATCCCTAGGCTACGGCCACACCTCATTGCTGCCCTTCTCCCCAGTTCAAAGCCTCCTTTGCATCCTCCCCTTGTATCCCCCTACCTTAACCCACAAGTATGGGACACCTCTACTCCCTCCTTGCAACCAGTCATGCACCCCTTACCGTCCCATTAAAACTTAATCACCCTTACCCCGCTCAATGCCAATATCCCATCCCACAGCACACTTTAAAAGGATTAAAGCTTGTTATCACTCACCTGTTACTGCATGACCTTTTAAAACCTATAAACTCTCCTTACAATTCCCCCATTTTACCTGTCCTAAAACTGGACAAGCCTTACAGGTTAGTTCAGGACCTGTGCCTTATAAACCAAATTATTTTTCCCATCCACCCCATGGTGCCAAACCCATATACTCTTCTATCCTCAATACCTCCCTCCACAACCCATTATTCTGTTCTAGATAAACCTAACTGACCCCATAAATCCTAAATCCTTTCCCCACCCCCCTTTCCATTCCTTAAAAAACAGCTCCCACACTAGCTCTCCCTAACTCATCACTCCCTTTTCATTACACACAGCTGAAATGCAGGGCTGTGCGGTCAGAGTTCTTACACAAGAGCCAGGACCGCGCCCTGTAGCCTTTCTGTCCAAACAACTTGATCTTACTGTTTTGTCCTAGCCCTCATGTCTGTATGCAGCAGCTGCTGCTGCTTTAATAGTCTTAGCGGCCCTCAAAATCACAAACTATGCTCAACTCACTCTCTACAGTTCTTATAACTTCCAAAAGCTATTTTCTTCCTCACACCTGACACATATACTTTCTGCCCCCCTCCACTACCTCTCAGCAAGCCGAACTCATTGCCTTAACTCAAGCCCTCACTCTTGCAAAAGGACTACACATCAATATTTATACTGAATCTAAGTATGCCTTCCATATCCCACACCACCATGCTGTTATATGGGCAAAAAGAGGTTTCCTCACTACACAAAAGTCCTCCATCCTTAATGCCTCTTTAATAAAAACTCTTCTCAAGGCCGCTTTACTTCCAAAGGAAGCTGGAGTCATTCATTGCAAAGGCCATCAGAAGGTGTCAGATCCCATCTGTCAGGGCAATGCTAATGCTGATAAAGTAGCTAACGAAGCAGATAGCATTCCAACTTCTGTCCCACACAGCCAGTTTTTCTCCTTCTCATCAGTCACTCCCACCTACTCCCCCACTGAAACTTCCACTTATCAATCTCTTCCAACACAAGGCAAATAGTTTAGACCAAGGAAAATATCTCCTTCCAGCCTCACAGGCCCGTTCTATTCTGTCATCATTTCATAACCTCTTCCATGTAAATTACAAGCCACTAGCCTGCCTCTAAAAACCTCTCTTTCCCTTTCCATCATAAAAATCTATCCTCAAAAAAAATCAGTTCTTAGTGTTCCATCTGCTATTCTACTACTCCTCAGGAATTTCTCAGGCCACCTTCCTTCCCTACACATCATGCTTGGGAATTCATCCCTGCCTAGGACTGGCAAATTGACTTTACTAATATGCCCCGAGTCAGGAAACTAAAATACTTCTTGGTTTGGGTGGACACTTTCACTGGATGGTTAGAGGCCTTTCCCACAGGGTCTGAGAAGGCCACCACAATCATTTCTTCCCTTCTGTCAGAAATAATTCCTCAGTTTGGCCTTCCCACCTCTATACAGTCCGATAATGGACCAGCCTTTATTAGTCAAATCACCCAAGCAGTTTCTCGGGCTCTTGGTATTCAGTGGAACCCTCATACCACTTACCATCCTCAGTCTTCAGGAAAGGTAAAGCAGACTAATGGTCTTTTAAAAACACACCTCACCAAGCTCAGCCTCCAACTTAAAAAGGACTGGACAATACTTTTACCCCTTGCTCTTCTCAGAATTCAGGTCTGTCCTCGGGATGCTACAGGGCACAGCCCATTTAAGCTCCTGTATGGACGCTCCATTTTATTAGGCCCCAGTCTCATTCCTGACACCACCCCAACTTGAACTGCACCCCAAAAACTTGTCATCCCTACTGTCTTCTGTCTAGTCATACTCCTATTCACCATTCTCAACTACTCGTAAATACCCTGCCCTTGTTTACACTTATACTTTTCCTTCAAACCATCATAACTGACATCTCTTGGTTTTACCTCAAACCTCCACCCTTAAGTCTCTCTTAAAGTGGATAGATAATCTTTGCTGACAGAACACACTCCAATACTTTCACCCTGATGAAGTCCTATTCTTTACTTTTATATGCCCTCTTATTCTTGTTCCCATCCTTATGCCACCCTCTACTTCTCCCCAGGTATCTCCACCACACTATCAATCCCTCTCACTCTCTCCTAGCCATTTCTAATCCTTCTTTAACAAACAATTACTGGCTTTGCATTTCTCTTCCTCCAAAATCACCGAGGCCTCAACTTACTCACTACAAAAAAAAAAAAAAAAAAGGACTCTGTATATTTTTAAATGAAAAGTGTTGTTTTTACATAAATAAATCTGGCCTGGTATATGACAACATAAAAAAAACTCAAGGATAGAGCCTAAACTTGCCAACCAAGCAAGTAATTATGCTGAACCCCCTTAGGTACTCTCTAATTGGTTGTCCTTGGACCTCCCAATTCTTAGTCCTTTAATATCTGTTTTTCTCCTTCCCTTATCCAGACCCTGTGTCTTCCGCTTAGTTCCTCAATTCATCCAAAACCATATCCAGGCCATTACCAATCATTCCATGTGACAAATGCTCCTTTTACCAACCCCACAATATTACCCCTTACCACAAAATCTTCCTTCAGCTTAATCTCTCCCTCTCTAGATTCCCATGCTGCCCCAATCCCTCTAGAAGCAGCCCTGAGAAACATCACCCATTATCCCTCCATACCACCCCAAAAAAATTTTTGCTGCCCCAACACTTCAACACTATTTTATGTTATTTTTCTCATTAATATAAGGAGACAGGAATGTCAGGCCTCTGAGCCCAAGCTAAGCCATCATATCCCCTGTGACCTGCACATATACATCCAGATGGCCTGAAGCAAGTGAAGAATCACAAAAGAATTGAAAATGGCCAGTTTCTGCCCTAACTGATGACATTCCACCATTGTGATTTGTTTCTGCCCCACCTTAACTGAGCGATTAACCTTGTGAAATTCCTTCTCCTGGCTCAGAAGCTCCCCCACTGAGCACCTTGTGACCCCTGCCCCTCCCCACAAGAGAACCCCCTTTGACTGTAATTTTCTACTACCAACCCAAATCCTATAAAATGGCCCCAGCCCTATCTCCCTTCTCTAACTTTCTTTTCAGACTCAGACCTGCACCCAGGTGATTAAAAAGGTTTATTGCTCACACAAAGCCTATTTGGTGGTCTCTTCACACGGACACACGTGACAAGTAGTACGACGTGCTTGTGAGTCAGCATGTGAGAGTTGTTTACTGCTCGGTGACTACAAATGCGCTTTCCAACATATCTCTGTACCATTGTAGTAAGGCAAGAAATATGACCAGTTCTGCCCAATGTGTGCTGTAAAGGGAAGTAAAGTGTGCTTCCTGGCTGAAGCCTAGAAAAGAGGCTACATGTTTTAAATGATACAACTATAAAAAGTGGAATCTTCGTCAGTCAGAGGTGCTGAATGACTTTATTTATGTAACAGAGTTCCTGACTCAGTTGCATTATACATATTACCTAAGTGAGAAGTAAATCTGTTTTATTAATCTATTCAAATTTGGGGATTAATTTCCTATTGCAACCTGACATACTCTTAACAGGGCTAATAAAGTTTGAAAAAATAGTATGTGTTATTTTAATATCTCTTAATATTTATATTAGTCACAAACCCATTGATTCTAATATGCAAGTTTCTCATGTGACTATGTAAATATACATACACATACATACACATATGCACGCCCTTACTAATGCATAGTGAACTTTTAACAGTGTAGTCAACCTTCGGGAAAGGGTTAGGAGGATAGTATAAAAAAAAAGTTTTTGATGAAGGCATATTCCTTTTTGCAATGTTTTAAACATTTCTATGTAATTTGCATTTTATAACAAGTAGTATGTATGATTGTATAATACAAATAAATAAGGCTATATATTTTCTGAAATTCCCATATCTCCAGTTGAAATTTGTTTCTTCCTTTTAAACAATTTTCTTCTTTATAATTTTTAAACAAATTTTAATTTTAAATACATTTTTAAAAATTTAACGTTTTCTTATTTAAAAAATATGTTTGTGTACCTACTTTGCAGAAGAAGACATCTTTTTGAACCAAAAATAAAACACAATGCTTTTTTATCTAATCCCCTTTTTAACTCTCTCTTCTTCCTTTTACTATCTCTTCTTCCTTTTGAATGTTTAATTTCTGTGTCATACTGTATCACTCTTGCTCTCAATTTCTTCTTTTTTCACCTTAGTGTATTCAGATCCATCGTATTCTCTTGCTACTCCCACCCCACCATTGACAACAAATGTAGTGAGTATTTCCATTCACCAATTGTTAAATTGTCATTGCTTAATTTCCAAAAAGAATATATATTGGCCATGGACAATGTGTAAATGTATGAATTTGGCTTCAAAATATGTTTTCATCAAACCTCAGTTTCATCCTTCTGTCCATATTCATTGTCACTTCTTAGGTGCATAATTCTACTTGGTGTGTCTTACCTTAAATTTTCCTTATTCTAAATTAAATTCATCTCATTTTCCACAAACGCACTCTTCTTCTAACACTTTTGCTCAAGTTACAACTAACGTCCTAAACTCTTTGACTCAAATACTCAGGGTTAACTCTAAGTTTTCCTTTTCCTCAACCTTCAATATGTACAGGACATTTGTTATGCTTTGACCATGCTTTCCGTATTTGGGGATTTCTGCTCTTTGAGACCCTCAAAGCTCAAGGTGAAAGCCTGAAACTTTTACCATAGCCTTTCAAGGGCTTGTGACCTAAACTCTCACAATTAGACACAGCCATCAGAGACTTAAATTTAGAGAGAATAAAGTGAATAAAAACATGACGTTTAGAATTGATTAAGGGTGGCAGAGTAATTGAGCTTTCAGAAACAGTAGCGGTGGAGGTGCTGGCTGAAGCTTCTGTTCCCATGATTATTTCAATGACCTGCAGTGTTTCCTCTCTAAGGTGACAACAGCATCTGCACCTCTTAAAAACTGCTGTTTAATTGAGGCAAATTCAAAGTCAGTGTCCTTACAGTGCTCTACAAGGCCTGTTTATGCTTCCAGTGTCATTCAAGGGCACTCTTGTCTTGCTCACTGTGTTCCAAACACAGTGGCCTCCTTGCTGTCCCTTGAACCTGCTTTCCCTCCAGGGTCTTGCTAATTTCCTATTTCCTGTTAGCATTCTCCCCAGGTATCCTTATGGCAGGCTCACTCCCTTCCTTCAGTTTTCTTCTCAAGTCACTTGATCAGAAAAGTCATTCCTTTCTTTGTAAAATAGCAATCCTCTTACTCCCAACATAAACACTCTCATTCCCCTTATCCTGCATATGTTTTATATTCTTTGCCACAAATATATCATAGGTTTCTTGTTCATCTTACTCTATAAAAATATTTAATCCAAGTAGGCTTGTTTTATTCATAGCCATAGTTTTATCCTGTCTGGCCCGCAGAAATCATCAATAACTATTCATCCAATAAATGGGTGAAAGTATAAGTATTTTCCTAGATGTTTGATTTCCAAGTCTGATTTGCCTATCTAATAAAGTTCCTTTTTACTTTTCTATCAAAAATGAAATTTGATTTTTTCAAAGATTTTTAGCTAATGCACAATCTTTTAATAGAACTAACATATTAACACCAGAATATTTCACACCATATCATGTCGCCTCCTTTCTATTCCTTTTTTTAAATTTAATTAGGCCCTATTACTTACAGCCTGAATTATAGCAACACACTAAAACTAATCTTCCTCCTCCAATATTACCCTATCTTGATTTATACCAATTAATCTTCCTAAAACTCTAATTATTTCTAATACCAAGACAACTTGCCAATAAAATGGGATGGTGATAGAAAATTAAAGTAGCTTTTGATTACTGAATGCATTAAAATACTATTTAATTAGTTTATATTTCAAATGGCTACCTTTGAATCAACAATCAAAAGTTATTTGAACAAACATCAGAAATGGTTTTTGTTTAAAAAAATAGAATGATGATAGAACTATTTTATAAGAACTTATTCAGTGTCCATTTCTAGACATGTGCTTAAAATTTCATTCCTTACTCTTTGTTATGGATTGAAATGTGTCCCCCTAAAAGATATTTTGAAGTCCTAATCCCTATACCTTAGAATCTGACCTTATTTGGTAATAATGTCTGCTATTGATTGAATGTTTGTCTCCTCCAAAACTCATGTTAAAATTGAATTATTTCCATTGTGATGGTATTGGGAGGTGGGACTTCTAAGAGGTGTTAAGGTCATGAGGATTCTTCATGAATGCACTAATGCCATTATTGAGGGAGTGGGTTCACCCGGTCTTACTCTCTTTCTCTTTGTCCTTTTGCCATGTCATGTCTTCTGTCATTGTGATGACTGAGCAAGAAGACATTGGCCAGATGTAAGCATTTTAATCTTAGAATTCCCAGCCTCCAGAATGGTGAGGAAATAAATTTTGGCTTTTAATAAATTACCCGGTCTCAAGTTCTTTGTTACGGCGGCACAAAATGGACTAAGACAGGGTTCTTGCAAATATAATTAGTTAAGTTAAAATTAGGCCATGATGGAGTAGGGTGGATCTCTAATTCAATTTGCCTTGTGTTCTTAGAAGAAAATAACCATGTGACAAGAGACGCACAAGGAGAAGGCCACGTGATGATGAAGGCAAGTACTGGAGTTGTGCAGTTGCAAGGCAAGGAAATCCAAAGATTCCTGGTGTTGGGGTACAGAAAACAATACTCCAAAATATCAGGCTTTAGAATGCTGAGTGCTTTTAATTATAGAAAATTAAAAGGCTTCAGAAACCAGCTTCAAAGTCAAAGTCTCTCTCTGGCTCCCTAATACCCTCTACTCCTACCTCCCCAACCCCCAACCATTCCCCACCCATTCTTGCCACCTACGAATTGCCAATTCTTTTTTTTTTCCCCCAAGCGCTGGGAGGGACTTTACTAGAATTTCCTTATCTGACTAAAATAACTTCTCTCCAAAAGAAATACAACTGTTTTAAGACCCCCTCTCTCCTTAGTGATCTTATCAAATAATCAGTGAAGATTAACCACCACAGAAGAGAACAGACTGGGCATTTTCCTCACACTCTTTTGTGAATAGCTTCAAGAGATTTTCACACTCTTTTGTAAATAGCTTCAAGAGATTATCTGGGAGACTTTATCTGCATAATAAGACAACATTTGCTTATAGTGAAGTTCCACCCCTCACCTTACCAACACTTACCCCAGAGCTCAGATAAACAGTCGCAGGCCATTGCTTTTGTGCTCATTACTTTCACCTAAAATGACTTAATCCTACAACCCCCATCTCACCATCCCAGATAAAGTAGGGTATATAAGCATCTGGACCTCATTGAGTTATTGGGTAATCATTCTTCTGCAATTCCCTAGTGTTTATGCCATTAGATAAATTTTGTATGTCTTTTTCTCCAATTAAGCTACCTTTGGTCAGTTCATTTTCAGCAAACCTTCAGAGGGTAAAGGAGAAGCTTTCCCTCTTTGACTATACACTGGCAAGCCAATAAAGGATAGGAAGATGCAAGGAAGGATCTCCCTACAGATTTCAGCTAGAGGATGGCCCTGAAGTCTTGTTTCACTTCCAGTTACCAGAATTGTAAGCCTAGAAATTTCTGTTGTTTTCAGCCACCCAGTTTGTGGTATTTGTATAACCCCAGGAATCTAATACATTCTTCAGGTGGGAGAAAAGGGTTTATTTGTATGGCATTTTTCAGATGACTTGTGGGAAAAAATGTCTAGTCTTTCATTTGTAGTGCAGTCATATACGGTAAAATATGGTAAATAAGAACTTGCTATTTAAATTTTTCTCTAGAAATCACCTCTATTGTTGAGTGTAGTTTTGACATTGAAGCTCGTAAACAAATCCCACAGAGTGATTCTATACTGGCACATGCAAGTATACATTACAGATGCTGATAGCCTCTTATTTGCTTATGTTTATGGGGGAAAAAAATTCTTAAAGCAATTTATTCCTATGACATTTGTTCTCATAAATTGACATTATGAATAGATTAAATTTCTTTGAACCTGTGAGCAGGAATTACTAAATTCTAGCCTTTCTATTTCTAGATGAACATCCATTAGAAAAAATTACAACCTAGGTGTGAAGAAACCTGATTTTTCATCTCTGTCTGTAGTTTTACTAATCTAAGTCAGCTCACACAGATAAATATTTAATACAATGTCATAGTCTTACTAGTGCTAATAATAAATTCTTCATCTTGCACTTCAAGCCTATTCCTTGTTCCGCCTTTGATTGTAAACAAGTATATCCAATCATCTCAGAACAAATCTCGTAATAGCAAGTCAACAGTAAATATTTAGTAAATTGAAAATAGTGCATCTCATATTTGAGTATCACATATACCTACTTCAGTGTGTTGAACACAATCCCAAATATTACACATCATTTTTGTCTAAAATAAAACACAGCAGCATTATGTAATGAGTTAGAGAAATGCATAACTGTACTAGTGATTTCTATTTTTCCTCTCATGTTTAGAAGGAAAATACTAATTCCTTATACTGATTACATTCTTTTGGCCACAGGGATCTGCTTTCTACCTTTCCCTGTCCTGTTTTGGGTCATGAGAGGCAGACCTTGGAATCTGCTTCACCTGGACTCCCTGCTGACTGGCTTGCATGTGATTTTGCCAATGTAGAGCACCACAGAACATCAGAGGGCAGGAGAACAGAGAAAACAGAAGAGAAATTTAGAGTATTACTGCTCTACTTCTTCCTTGCTGTGGCACCTTCCTTAAGTATTTGTTGCATTTCCAAATAACTCCCGCCCCCAGCAGATGCCCTCTTCTCCATGGTTTCAACCTCAAGTGCTCTGATGATATGGTTTGCTCTTCTTGCCCATTCAACCATAGATGTAGTAAGGACTTCAGATTGTTGTTAGCTATAGATATAGTGCTCTTGTTTTTGTTGGTATTTGTTTTTTATTTTTTTTTAACCCTGCATATACTTCTGTAAGGAGGCCTATCTTTAAAATTTCTTCATTCAAACCCTTTGTTTCCTGTCAAAATCCAGCCAAATAGCCTTCATTGAAGTGGCTTTGTTAGAGAAAATGAACTATACATTATAATACATGTCTCAGATGCATTTCCTAGTTTAACCCGTTATTCACCTTGGTTGTATTTTTCTTGCCTTTCACATCCTACCATGAAGCCTATAAATGGTTATACTTAATCAAAACAGCAAGCAGCTGTGATTGTTGAGATGGAGTCAGTATCATTTTAATTACAAGTTTCACTGAGAGTTGTTGAAGGAATTTGTATGTCACATTCCACATAAGCGGAATTTGTTGTAACTTGGCTCTGGTTAAGCAGGACTTCAAATTGGCCAATTTCAACAGACATCCTTCAGCTCTTCTAACTTGATGCCTTTACAGAATTTCATGCTGTCTACCCCTTCCTCTAGTTAACTGTTTCTCATCTAGGTTTCCATGTTATTATCTAGCATGTTCGAATATGAAATGAATGAGCCTTAACTGCAATCGATCTTGGTTCCATTCCTAGATTCACTAATTAGTATCTTTGAGTTATATAGCTCCTGGTGATCTATTTTTTTTTTTTTAGAATTTTTTCTTAAGGAGTAGAATATTGTGAATATTTTCTATTGATCTGGAATAGTACCTCCAGCTGGCAATCTAAGGGTTCCAATATGACTTTCCATATGAACATTTTTGGAGCCCAGAGAGTTATCTTTGGTACTAAAAAATGAATTGGCTTTCAATCTTTATTATTTGTGAGATTTCACATAAAATCCTCATACTCTATTTCTGTAAAAGATTTGAATTCCAATCTATAAGTGGGTCTTCATAATAATTTATTCATGGCTACAATGAACTGGAGCTGATTTGAGAGTGCTCCATTTAGATAATCATGTACTCACTGGTTCCCAGAAGGCCATTTCCATTCCTACATACCATTAGTCTGGTTCCTGCTTGCATTTAAATATGCAGCCTTTTATTTTGACAATGCACACCATCTGATTCCAGCACACACAATTTCCTTGATTCATCTAACTGTAGAAATTCAAAATAAGGAATCTTTCTTTTTCTATTTATAGTATTCTGTAGGCATCAGTGGCATCAGAAAAAGTTCAGACCAATTACTATTTAAGGTAGATATTCAGGCAACAAACTTTTCGATAAGCAGATATTTCCTAAGCCTTAAAGTCTGCAGAACACTAAAAATTGCATAACACATTATTTCTGGTTCTGGACCTCAAGTTCTCTTTAGGGAAGATACTTACATATTCAACACTCAATTTTTAAAAATCTTTCGTTCTACCCAATATGTACCTTGGTCTGTTAAGGAAAGCTCCTTCTTATTGGAGAGTTTCATCCTTTAAGAATTCCCACCTAGGATGGAGGCAAATATTTTCACTGCAAAACCCCATTACTATTCATATCACTTTTGCAAAAACAAACTTTGTTTTGATATTTAATTAGCAGATATTTTAATTGAATACAATTGAAAAAGAAAACAAAAATGGCTATTCTCTCTTCTAATGTAGTACTGGATTATTCTACTATCCCAAATATTTCCTTTTTAAAAAAGTGTAGGGGTCCCTTGTTTAGATAACATTTTTAAAAGAGTAGTAATAATTTCTATTCAACTTTAAATTTTTTTAGTATCTCAATTATTTCATAAGTACTCATGAAATAATTACTAATCATAATAGTGCTCTCTTATAAGGTAAAGGATATGAAAATTTTTTTTAAAAGTATAGTGTGTTGCCTATGGGGAGGTGGGCTAGGGAGATTGACTGGAAAAGGGCACAGGGGAACTTTCTAGGTTGACAGAAGTCTATAACTTTATTGGAGTGATGCTTGCACAGGTATGTGCATTTGTCAGGAATCAACAATCTATATTTGAGATTTCCATGCCACTATAATTTTATCACAATACAATAACAAAAAATAGTATTTCTTATTTTCTCCCCACAGATAAGAACCATGCCTTTAAGCTGTATAAGTCATACTATCATCATTGACAATAACGTGGGCATTATATGAGTTATGTTTTACATGTAATATCCAAGTTAATGATTCATTTTTATAGGTTTCTTTCACCTAGTTTCCTCTATAAAAACAAAATCTAAGATAAGAAAACCAATGTCAAATTTGAATGCATATAACCAAATCAAGCATAAGGCAAAAGATGTGTTTTTATCCAAACACAATTAAGAAATGGCTTCCACTAATCTATTTAAGAAGTCAATATAAAATAGCTCCACAATTAATCATACCTTTTACATATAATTTTCCCTGCAGATAACATGTTCATAATAAGCCTGAGTGAGAAAAAATAGGACTGTTGGAAGACAGAATGTTGTGGGAAGTCAGGGACCTCGAACGGAGGTACCGGCTGGAGCCACGGCCGAGGAACATAAATTGTGAAGATTTCATGGACATTTACCAGTTCCCAAATAATACTTTCATAATTTCTTATGCCCCTCTTACTTTAATCTCTTAATCCTGTTATTTTCTTAAGCTGAGGATGTACATCACCTCAGGACTACTGTGATAATTGTGTTAACTGTACAAATTGATGTAAAACATGTATGTCTGAACAATATGAAATCAGTGCACCTTGAAAAAGAACAGAATAACAGTGATTTTCAGGAAACAAGGGAAGACAACCACAAGGTCTGACTGCCTGCAAGGTCAGGCAAAATGGAGCCATATGTTTCTTCTTGCAGAGAGCCTATAAATGGACATGCAAGAAGGGAAGATATTGCTAAATTCTTTTCCTAGCAAGGAATATTAATAATTAATACCCTGGGGAAGGAATGTGTTCCTGGGAGATCTATAAATGGCCACTTTGGGAGTGTCTGTCTTATGCAGTTGAAATAAGGACTGAAATATGCCTTGGTCTCCTGCAGTACCCTCAGGCTTACTAGGGTGGGTAAAAACCCCACCCTGGTAAATTTGAAGTCAGACCAGTTCTCTGCTCTTGAACCCTGTTTTCTGTTGTTTAAGATGTTTATCAAGACAATACGTGCACCACTGAACACAGACCCTTATCAGTAATTCTGCTTTTGCCCTTTGCCTTGTGATCTTTGTTGGACCCTTATCAGGAGTTTGTGATTTTGCCCTTGTCCTGTTTCCTCAGAAGCGTGTGATCTTTGTTCTCCTTTTTGCCCTTTGAAGCATGTGATCTTGTGACCTACTCCCTGTTCTTGCACCCCCTCTCCTTTTGAAATCCATAATAAAACTTGCTG
Source organism: Symphalangus syndactylus (assembly GCF_028878055.3). Classification (NCBI taxonomy): domain Eukaryota; kingdom Metazoa; phylum Chordata; class Mammalia; order Primates; family Hylobatidae; genus Symphalangus; species Symphalangus syndactylus. Next base: position 99,836,480 of record NC_072428.2, on the reverse strand, counting down.
GCTTTAAGGCTCAGGTGGGCATCATGGTTCTACCGATATGTGATGTCACCCCCAGAGGCTCAGCTGTAAAATTCCTCTCTTTGTACTCTTTCTCTTTATTTCTCAGCTGGCTGACACTTATGGAAAATAGAAAGAACCTACATTGAAATATTGGAAGCGGGTTCCCTGATAACAGAACATTTAACTCTGCTTTCATTAAATCTCTTTTGTTAATATGCTAGTCCAATGAGTCATAGTCAATTTTTCTAGAGAAGTAAAATGTTCACAATTTACTGACTAGTTTTTTGAACTGTGAGATATTAAATTTTATAGGATTGACTTAAACTGCTCTACCTGGCTTATCAGATTCAAATATTTTCTTTTCAAACCAACACAAGGTGGTAGATTACATCATCCCTTAGAAGACACTTACTTTCATGTTGCACCTTCCATGTTTCCCAAGACTTGTTTGCATGTACTGTTTTCCTTTCCCACCAAGATCATAATGAACAATTAAAGCAACACATCATTAAGAAAAGAGAACCTTCTTTCTCTAGGATTTACATTAAATCTCGGAGGCATCCAGAAAATCTCTTGAATTGTGGCAGATTTGCTTCTCAAATTTTCAGCAATCTAGAGTACACAATGTCTGTTTTCTTTCTAGCCCACTGCTCTCTGAAGTAAAAATAATTTTAAGCTGCACCAATGATGCTTGTAGGAAGAACTTTCAAAAGATGTGTCTTTTCCCCCTACATTTCCCCCGTATTATTTCCTGAGTCTCTTGGGGTTTTCTTACAATACCTATCCCTGTAGCCACTCCCACACTAAATGAACAAGGAATTTTTCTTGTTTGTTGTTTATGGTTGCATTAAAATTGTACGCCCAGGCCTTAATCAAGTATTTTTTACACAATATTTATATTATATGCACAAATGTTAAATAAATGGAATAATGAGTTAATGAATGAATGAACATATGAAGTTCTATATAATATCCATGTTAATCCATTGATAGCCAGGAACTTAAACAAATTCAGGTAATCCAACAAACCATGCCTCTTACCTATTACAGAAGTCTATATAATGCTTATGTAAAAATGTTTTGCTTTATAATTCTCAACATTTTATAAATGGAAAGATAGTAAAGCAATATAGATGGTATTGAATATATTAATTTTAGGCCATTATTTTTCAAGGCATTTAACTTGAAAATGCATTCATTTCAGAAAGCTATTTTGTGGTAAATTAATATTATTATTTTTAGTGTAAGTTCCTTGAGGGCAGTAGTAATTTCTTATTCATCTTTATTTACTCCCTTTACATAATACAGTGTCTTGTAAATAATAGGCAATTGTCAACTGAATGACATAAAATTAAACATAATTTCTCTGTTGTTGGTACCCTTCATATTTATAAACAATGTTACATTTCTGATCATTTATCGTTTTCAAAGCACTTTTGCATTTAATATGTCATTTGATTCATCCATTAATTGATTCGTTTAAAAAATTATGGCATCACAATTACATATATGGTTATAACAAGCTTATAGTCCAGAGAAGAAAAAGGACATGCAGTAGATTATTATAATACTGTATAGTGTAGTATAGGGCATGTGAAAAAGCGATAAAATGAAGCCTCAAAGGTAAGGAAAACCCCCCTTAATAAAGAGACCCCTACAGAATGAGTAAGACTAAAGTTTTAACACTCTGTAAAGTTTTAGCTTTACTCATGATGAGAAAGAGGACAGGAAAGTGGAAGTTTCATGATAAAGAAATAGCATACGCAGGGCCTTTTAACATGATAAGCTATTCTAAGAACATGCAATAGGCTTTCTGTACTGCAATGCCTTTATTTGTTAAATGGACATAAAAACAGTGGTCAGAAAACATTGTAACAGTGAGGATTAAAAGAGTTTATATATACACGGAACAGTGCCTCCTGTAAGTGTTAAAAATTAATCAGTTACATGTATTTTGTTTCTTTTAATTGCTGAGTAATACTCATTTTATGGGTGTACCAGAGTTAATTTATCCATTCATCCATCAAAGGACAATGTATAGCTGGAGTTTAAGATATGGGAGAAAACAGAGATGAGGGAATGAGATGCCAGATAATAAAAGAGTAATCCAGTAGGGATAATACTGGTTGGAAATATGAGTGAAGAAATGGGAATGAGAAAATGTATCAATAAGTTGGAATGCTATCCAGGAGATAGAGATGATATTTAGTAATGGAATGCTTATCATAGAGTGAGAGATAGGGAGGAATGAGAATGATCTACTGATACTGACTTGGGAAAAAAACCCTTTTAAACCATTCCCTATTCATTTCTCCAGATTTTTTTTCTGTGCTAGTCTTCCTCTGGCTTTCATTATACTCATCACAATAGAGTAATATCAATTCCTGGAAATGCCCATGTTTCTTTCTTCCTTCCTCTGAGCTTTTCCATATGTGGTTTCCTATTCTTATATACACTTCTCCTGATTTATACCTAACTTTCATTTACCTTCATTACTTCAGCTTATTTATCGCCTCCTCTGAGAGATCTTCCAGATTTATCTTCTCTTCCAAGTTATAGCCTCTTTAAAAGGACAATGGATAATGTATTCATTTTTATAGTATTTTTTACGGTTGCTTTCCCTTCTAGATTGTAAACTGCATGAGGGAATGGAACATGTTGTTAAAATACCATCACCATTATATCAGTAGTATCTAGCACAGTGCCTGGGAATAATATACACTAATAATTTTCTGTTGATTAACTAATTACTTGTGATAGAGAATATGGCCAGGACTGGGGATGGAGGCTGAAAAAGTTATATTTGGACATATAAATTTGAAAAAGACCTTTGGAAAACCAGTGGAGATAACTGGTAGAAAACTACGTATTCAGGTGTAGGGATCAGAATAAAGATGGAATATATAAATAATGTAGATAGTCCTCATTTTTCATGGTATCTTACTAACTAAATATTGTACATGTAGGAAATGTGTCCTTACTTTGCATGGTTTTATGGTAACTGCACAAAACAAAGACATGTTTCCAATATGCACCTGTTTCAGTTAACATGGTGCCAGGCAAAGCAAGAACTATCTGTAGTTTATATATAAGAGGTATTAATACAGATAAGATTGTCCAAGGAGAGTGTATAATGAAATCTACTTGAAGATTTAATCAATAAGAAGACCATAATTTTTTAAAAAAAGGTAAATCAAGGAGAAGAAAAAAGAGTAGAAGGAAAGCCAAAAGTTCGTTTTCGTGGAAGTCTAAGAAAACTTCTTGTTGTTGTTGTTGTTGTTCAAACTCAGAACAGAAACTGTAGATGTATGTGAGTGAAAGTTAGATTTCAGCATATATATGGGAATTAAATAGAAAGAAAGAAAATAGAAAGCGACTGCAAACATTCAAGAAGTTAGATTATTAAGAGAAGGGGAAGAGAATAATCTCTGAAGAAGAGTTTTTGTAGGGATATTTTGTTTTGTGATTTTTTTTTGTCTGTTTTAAAGATTGATGAGATTTGAAAGTACTTAAACAAAGGACTATTTACTTCTCTAGGAAGAAATAAGACAGCGAAAATAAAGAGAATGGCACCGAAAACAAATGTATTGTCAAGCCATGAAAAGAAATGGAGGTTTGTGCCCACCCAGGAATACCTAAATAAATAAATAGATAAATAAATAAATAAATAAAATGGAAGAATCTGAAATACATTTACTAAGTGAAAGAAGCCAATCTGTAAAGGCTACATACTGTATGATCCCAACTATATAACATTCTGGAAAAGGCAAAACCATAGAGATAGTAAAAAGAGTGGTTGCCAAGGGCTAAGGAGTGGAGGGATGAATAGGCAGAGCACAGAGGAATTTTAGGGCAGTGAAACTACTGTTTGATACCTTAATGGTAGATACATGTTGTTACACATTGATAAAAATTCATAGAATGTACAACATCGAGAGTGAACCCTCGTGTCAACTACGGACACTGGGTGACAATGATGTGTCAATGTACGTTCATCAGTAGTAACAAATGCACCACTCTGGTGATGATGGCAGCGGAGGAGGCTGTGCTTGTGTGGGGAAAGGAGATATATGGGAAAATCTCTGTAGTTTCTGTTTAATTTTGCTGTGAATTTAAAACTGCTCTTAAAAATCAATTCTATTTTTAAAAATAAGGAAGATGAAAATAGAAAATAGAAAAGGTAATCTGCAGGTTTAGATCACTGAAGAAGCAGAGATGAGGACATTGGTAGCACAGGTTACTTTTTATATTTGTGACATCATCTTTTCTACTATATCAGTTTAAAGTGGGGGGAACAGATGAATTAAGATTCTATTAGGATTACAATTACCTGTAAGTCATTGTATAGTTGCAAAACTCTGGTGATTTCTTGTGTGGCATTCCTGCTTTTCTGTTAAGAAAGAGACAAACATCCATAATGAAGGGGTTGAGTATTTGAGAAGAGTGGACGTGATTTGGAAATGCCACTGGATAATACCCTACCCAGAAAAAAGGAATTACTGGACAGTTCTGGAGTCTAGCTGAGGTCGGAGGACACGGATTTATCACAGCACTAATGTTTAAATGTGTGTTATTTTTCTTCAGCAGGGCTCCATAGTCACAGTTGAAGAAAGAAGAAAGGCAATAACTGAATTGATCCAGCACTAGGGTTTTCACATTTAGTATGAAAAGCAGATTCAGAGGACAAGGGGACTAAGGAAACTTCCAAAAAAAATAATGAAGTAATGAATCATAGGGAGATGTAAGGGAGAGAATAAAAAGTAAAGAGCAATAGAACGGGAGAGAGAAGGGGGATCAGAAAACTATTTGTCCTGTTGATGTGACATCCCTAAATAACCACATTTTGTTCCTTGAAATAACCCTGTGAAGTAGGAAAATAAATATAATGGCCATTGAACTGAGGACAAAATTGAGGAACAAAGAAGATAAAATTTGCCTTTACAATCTCACACAGTGTTCACTTGCCTCACATGTGTTAAACTCGGGACTGAGAACCAGACCTTCTGCCTCTAGGCCTGGGGCTTTCTGTTTCCCTGCACTGCATCTCGCAATTTATGGGACTACACTCACCTGACACATGGCAACTGTGTTTCTCATTCTTCTCTGGAGTCAGAGAAGTCATTCTCATGGGTGTTACTTTCATCCTTCAGACTATTATCTATGCACTAAGACTGAAAACGTACTCTGCAGGGCATGAAGCTGTACATTCAATTCTGAAAACATTTACTTCATTTTTTTTCGGTGATATTACACACTCAAAATGTCAAATTATTCGAAAAGAAGGAAACTTCCATGAAGCAGAGTTCAAAGGGATGTGACAATTGATTACATACTAAATTCCCAATTTCGAGGGTATCTCTATTCAATAAAGTTTTTAAATGGACAACTCAGCATATGGGAAAAGTACTCCCAGAGCCAACTCCAAATTTTCTTGGAACTAAAGAAGAAGAAAGGCAGCTGCGGAAGCTAATAGAAGGAAGGTGTGGGGGACAGGACGGGATAGGTTATGTCCTTGAAACTAGATCTACAATGTGAAAGGAGGGATGGTAATTACAACAGAAATTTCTAATAGATAAAATGGCGCAGTAAGAACCAAAGAATCACCTCAGGCTTCCCTGGAGATAAAATCATGAAGTTCTCTTTTTGTGACTAAGTTGATCTTATTGAGGGGTTTAAAAGCTAAGTTTAAAGGTTGAACAGTAAATGTAAGAAGGAATATTTCACGTTCTATCACAAGTGGCCAGAACTCTTCTCAAAATTTAAAAATAACATTTTACTTGTTTTTAAGCATTATAGTTTTGCTGTTATCCACTTCTATATATGTTAAGGCCTACAGGTTTTAACTAATTTTGAAAATAGTCTGGTACCCAAAGAGAGAAAATTGTGTTAAATGTGGCATTTGCCATGGCTCAGCCCAAAAGGGGGGCTTATATTCATATAGATGAAAATATATACTGGAAAATGCTTTTTAAGTCTTTATTAAAGAATATATATCATGAAATGTCTTATCACAAAATGTTAATGGATACTAAGCAATAATCAAGAACATAAAACAAAGGATAAATGTTATTTTCAATGGTTAATAATTTTGAGCAACAATTAGTTAAATGGAATTATATAGGACATTCTACTTCAGGCTTGTTCAGATTTGGCAATAGTTGAATATAATATGTGAATTACCAAGAGAGGAATTTAATATGAACAGCAGATTCAGAGGACAAGGGGACTAAGGAAACGTCCAAAATAATGAAGTAATGAATCATAGGGAGATGTAAGGGAGAGAATAAAAAGTAAAGAGCAATAGAATGGGAGAGAGAAGCGGGATCAGAAAACTATTTGTCCAGCTGATTTGACATCACTAAATAACCACATTTTGTTTCTTGAAATAACCCTGTGAGGTAGGAAAATAAATATAACTTGACAGTTTGCAATGTTTCTCAGGCTTAATTTCTAACAGACTTTTTCCTCAAGGACCATCTCAGGGGACTAGGTCTCTAAGGAATATACTGTAGAAAAATGCTGCCAGTGTACTTATTTTTCTTTCCTTGATAGAAGACTTTTCTGTACTTTCTGTTCAAACAAGACTAAATTGGATGTAATACGAACATGAGACTATACATGTTTTTAGAGACAACATAATCATAAATTTTGGTCAGTGTGCAGAGAACTAGCAGCAGCAGCAGAAATTCAGGCCCACGATGATCCTTCCTAATATTCTACCCAAATCTTGCTCCTCCCATCCCTGGTCTGAGGAGTCCAGGCCTGACCTTCAGCATGTTGCTTTCCTTTAATTTCCTTCTTCAGACTCCAGTGAGAATTGTCACCATTTTCCATTCCAGCTTCATCTCCCGTAATTCTTTCTATACCCCTTATATTCTAGAAAGCATTGATACACTGATAGAGGTAGAAGTAGCAGCTAGCACATTTATGGTACTCATTAAAAATTTTACATGTATCATCCCCAATTATTCTCACAAAAATCCTATGAGGTACTGTTATTATTTCTTTTTCTTTCTTTTTTTTTTTTATAAAAAGAACTGAAATAGCTAGAGTTTCGTTGACTTAAGGATCTTCACTCTTATCCATTCTGCTCTAAGACTTCTCTAAGTTCGGGCGAGGCTTATAAAGTCAGATCTAAACTGAGTCCTGAAGACAGAAACCCAGAAAGTAGTTCCAAAAACAGAAAAAGCATGCAAATCAGAAGCAAAAGCATGATTTATCTGGACTGCTGACCTGCCTGGAAGACTGTGGGCTCTGGGAAACAGATAGGGAAAAATGACAAGATATGAGACTGAAGAAGTATGTGGAGATCAAATGATGAAGAGCACTTTATACAGCAACACAAGGTTTTGAAATGTATCATGTGGCCAATTGGAAGCCAGTCAAGGGGAAGGGGTCATCATAACTTAAGTAAGCAAATGAATAAATAAATGAATATATGCATAAGTGGTTCTACTTGGTAGTAGAGTAAGAATATCTTTTTGTGACTTTTCCAGTCTGATGATTTTGTGACCTAACCAAAAGTTTTATTAAAATGTTTTCAAGGATACTTACTTTATCAGCCACATAATCTTTTGTTTATATTATGTAGCTACATCAACTTGATTTACATGTCTACCTAAACAAAAGAAACTGAGGCAAAATTAACATAAGTAGAGAGTTTATTTGGGCCAACTTTGAGGACTGCAACCTGGGAGGCATAGATTCAAGTTGCCCTAAATATATTGTTATCTCCGATTAATCTCCGATTAACAACAGTGACAGTGGGTTTTTAAACAAACAAAAAAAGGGGCGGGGGCAGATCTTAAGTTGTTTACCAAGAATTTACCTTGGTTCATTAAAGTGACATAAGCCAGTGGTCCCTAACCTTTTTGGCATTAGAGACTAGCTTCGTGGAAGAGAAATTTTTTCACACATTGGGGTGTGGGAGAGACTTTTTTTTTTTTTTTTTGAGACACAGTCTTGCTCTTCTTGCCCAGGCTGGAGTGCAGTGGTGCCATCTCGGTTCACCGCAATCTCCATCTCCCAGACTCAAGCAATTCTCCTGCCCCAGCCTCTCTAGTAGCTGAGATTACAGGCGTGCGCTGCCATGCCCAGCTAATTTTTGTATTTTTAGTAGAGATGGGGTTTCATCATGTTGGCCAGGCTTGTCTCAAACTCCTGACCTCAGGAGATCCACCCAGCTTGGCCTCCCAAAGTGCTGGGATTACATGTCTGAGCCACTGTGCCCGGCCGAGGGATTGTTTTGAGATGAAACTCTTCTACCTCAGATCATCAGGCATTAGATTCTCATAAGGAGCACACAATCCAGATTCCTTGCATGTACAGTTCACAATGTGTTCCTGCTCCCATGAGAATTTAATGCCACTGCTGATCTGACAGGAGGCAGAGCTTAGGCGGTAATGCTCATTGGGCTATAGCTCTCCTCCTGCTGTGCGGCCCTGCTCCTAACAGGCCATGGATGCTTACTGTTCCACAGCCTGAGGGTTGGGAACTCCTGAAATAAGCTATAGATTGGCTATACATTGTTCTTACTATCGCAGATTCCTGGAACATGAAGATAATGGGTGAGGGTCACATTGTGCAATTTGTTGTAACATGTAAGGTAATTTATCAGCTAGCCTGGACATCACAGAGAAGGAAAGAAAAACAAAATGCCTTTAAACAATTAACCCTGGGCATCAGTATTGAGGGATGGAGATGACTAAAGTCTCATGCTCATATCTCTCTGAGCCTGATAAATTTTGCATACCTCATATTCTTCAGACTGCTCTGAGCTACTTCGGTCATGGAGTTATCACTATTATTGTATAAAAATTTCTTTAGACACTACCTGAGATATTGTTACTCTCTGGTCTTTTTGCTTAGTATCATTCAAAATTGGCTCTATGCATTATAAAAGGGGAAAATGTTTAATGCTGCTAATTAAAAACAACATATAGATTTCCATTTAAATTATTGTTTTGTAATTTTATTGTTCACTGGAGAAGATCCCACATTGGTACCCTTTGCATACCCACATCCAATATCAGGATAAATGGTTAATGAATCATTTGCTTTGTTCATGACATCCTACAGATCACTGAAACATTACACTTACTTTCTGTTAAAAAATAAGAGTCGAGACTTGCCTTTGAGAATGGTGGAAACCTACTCCATGAAATCAATAAAAACACTGGAAAAAAAATGTCAAAGTCAACTTTTTCAGAACACTGGAGATTAACCAAAGAATTGGAACACTATTGAGTTTTACTAAGAAAAAAAAGCTGAATTTCAGTAAGAGCAGTGAGTACTGTTGCACTTTAACTTGCTGAAATCACACCCTCCTCTCCCCAGCTCCATGGCACCCTGGGAAATAAGCAGACATATAGCCATGGTAGCTGTGAAAAACAGCCACCTAGTAGCCACTGGATGGAGCAGAACGGGTTGGGAAAAACGCTGAGGGTTGGGAAGAAAGCTGAGACAGGGCTTGCACAATGTCCTCTGGAACGTGTCTAGACTTGCTGGCTCCTTGCTTCTAGCCCTCCCAGGCTCCTAAATCAATTGTTTTCCCATTATCTCAAGTAGCAGAACATGTTCCTTATAAATGCTAAATCATCACAGCTGTAGATCATGCGCCTGCCCTTTTGACCTCCACATTCTCACCACCTGTTTCTCTGTTGGATTACCAATAAATAGCGTGGGCCCCCAGAGCTCAGGGCCTTCGCAGCCTCCACAGTCTCCACGGCCCTCTAGTGTCCCACCTTTCTCTCTCAAACTGTCTTTTTCTCAATCCTTTGACTCCGCAGGACTTCGTCACCCCCACGACCTGGTGTTGGGTCTGGCAGCCCAACAGAATGGGCTTGGAGTTCCCAGAAGTCTCATCCCTAGAGAAATGTCACTATTTGACAGTTGCAGAAAGCGCTCTGTTTGGGAGCTTCCAACCTTTGAAGAATTCCATTTTCAGGGTTTCTCTTTAATTAAACTTACTCAGTCACAAACTATGTGAACAGCCTTAACCACAGTGTATTGGTCAAAGAAAAAAAAAAATCAACAGCAGTTATTTAGCATTGCAGCAGTACTGTCTGAGGCAGTACTACTAATCAGAACTAACAAGAGACTTCCCAAAAAAACTTAAAAGAAAATATTGGGAAATGAGATGGCCATAGGGTTGAAAATCTCTGACAATCCTGGGCATCTATAAAGCTATGCGTTTGCACAAGACTTTGTACATGACCGTGGCAAACCTAAGCTCTTAAATTATCAACTCGGGCTGACTTTGAGGTTCTGCACAAACAGGAAGCGAAAGATAAGGTAGAATTGTAAACTACCTACCTAATGGGAGCTTTGAAAGCTTGCCCCAACATACGCACTTAGCTTCTTAACAAAGGCTGAACGACTTACTATCCTAAGGAATTTCAGGCAAGCTCTATCTGATCACTAGTTGACCACTAAGCTAATGGAGCAGAGACTTTAGAGGTGGGACATAACAAAACACAAGTCTTAAAGTTTTAATCCAGGAAAGTCACTAAACAACAAATGGCAGCAGAAACAAGAGCAACACATGGCAACAATGACAAACCTTGTATGAAATGGAGTAACAAATCTGATTTCCAGAGTTGGCACATTATAAAACAATAAGTTAATATATACAAAATAATATTTTCATTTTTAATATTATACTACTAAAATGTCCAGTTTTGAATAAAAACTTGTGAGACACACAAAAAACAGCAAAGTATGGTCCATACAGAGAGAGAGAAAAAAAGGTGGCAATAGAAACTGTTCCTTGGAACATCAGATGTTGGACTCACCAGACAAATATTTTATCAGCTATTTTAAATAGGTTTAAAGAACTAAAGGAAACCATGTCTTAAGAGCTAAGAGAAAGCTGCAAATGATGTCTCCACATAGGGAATAGTTAATGAAGAAATAAAGAAATTATAAATAAAAAAAAAGCCCCAAAATCCTGGAGTTGAAAATTACAATAACTTAAATGCAAACTTCACTAGAAAGGGAATTTTAACTGGTAGAAGAAAGTGTCAGTGATCTTGAGCAAAATCCATTGGGATTTTTCCAACTGAGGGATAAAAAGAAAAAAATAAAGAATAACAAACAGAGCCTCAGAGACATTTTGGACTCTATGAAACTCACTAACATATGCATAATGAGAACCCCAGAGGAGAAGTAACAGAGAAAAAAAAATATTTGAAGAATGAGCAAACATTTGAATAGACAGTTCTCCAAAGAAGATATACCAGTGGCCAATAAGCACATGAAAAGATACTCAGACTCATCTGTCCTTTGGGAAAGGCAAATTAAAACAAACAATAAAATAGCACTTAACATCTAGTATGATGGCTGTAATAAAAAGCTCAGCAATACGTGTTGCCAAGATAAGGAAAAAATGGAACACTTGTATTGCTTGTGGGCATGTAAAATGGTGCAGTTGCTTTGGAAAATATACTAGTTTGTAGTTCCTCAAAATGTTAAACATAATATTACCATATGACCCAGTATCTGCACTCTTAGGTATATACCTCAAAGAATCAAAGACATATGTCCACAAAAAAACTTTTACATGAGTGTCTACAGAGTCATTATAAATGACAGACATAAAGTGGAAATAACCCAAATGCCCATCAACTGATGATTGAATAAACATGATGTGGTACATCCATACAATGGAATATTATTTGGCTATAAAAAGCAATGAAGTTACTGTACGTGCTATAACACGGATAAACCTTAAAAACCTTATGCAATGTGAAAGATGCCAGACTAGAAAAATCTCATGTTATTTGATTCTATTTATATGAAATGTTAAGGATAGGCAAATCTCCAGAAACTGACATTAGATTATTGGTTGCTAGGCGATGAGGATAGGGCATCATATTGTGTGACTGTTAATAAGTATGGAATTTTGTTGCTATCACATAAAATTTGAAATTTTTAATTTTTTATTTAAAAAAATTGCTTTTTGACACAAACCTAACACTTTAACATGTTTCATCACATTGATTTTGTCTTAAGAAAAGAAACTGGAAATAACCTCCAAATTTTCCTTTTAGAGAGAAAGTTATACAATATCCCTACTTACATTCAGGCCACCTTAATCATGAATCTGGCATGTGTTTATAGTACATTTACAAAATTGTTTTATATATTACTGAGTAACAGGTAGTATTCTGTGTGTAACTTTAATTAATATAAATGTAATTATATGTTTTTTCAAAAACGTTTTTACTCATGTTTCAGAGATAATCATGTTTAGATTCTAATATTCATTCTTTTAAAACTGTTGTGTAGCTGTCATATGACATTAGCACAATTTATTTGAGATAACTTTTGAAATTTCTGCTTTTGTATTCAGTTCATTTTTGAGGTAGAATGTTCATAAACAATTAGCAGCCTGGAAAAAATATGGTCTTTTGTTCTTGTGCAGGTTATTACCAAACTTACATAATGATAAAACATCTGGTTTAAATTAAAAGTTTTCATTGGATATTTTGCTACATGATGACAAATATCAGTAGTTACTAAGTACCTGGACATTTGAAATTAGGGAAATAAAATATCCACTTATTTTTCAACATCTAGATGTCTGATACCTTGTTTGGAACTATTAATAATAGTATTTTTCTAACTTTACCTTATTTTATAGGTTTGATCTATTTTAATGCAAATAACTTAGAGAATTACTTCAAGTAAACAAAAATAGCATGATAAATATATTTAGATAATTATGACAATGATAAAAATCTTAATTTGTCTGGTAAATTGTAATAATATCATACTTCCTTTCATTAGGAAGATCCTCTGGTACCTATGTGGCTTTAGGTAAGATACTGTGTGTCTCAGTTTACTCAATTCTAAATTGTACAGTGTAACTAAAGATAGTAGCTACTTTATGCATTTCTGTAAAGATTAAACAAGTTAATTCATGTAAACTTTGCTGTTTGCCAGATAGTGCTTGGCATAAAGTGTACAATGAATATTAGTTTATATTTTAAGACAGTTCATTTTTCTCTTTTGCCTATCTTCATGTATTGTTTTTTGTTGTTGTGTTTGTTTTTTGAGACAGAGTCTCGCTCTGTCGCCCAGGCTGGAGTCCAGTGGTGTGATCTCAGCTCACCACAGCCTCGGCCCCCATGCTTAAAGTGATTCTTGTGCCTCAGGCTCCCGAGTAGCTGGGACTACAGCCACATGCCACCATATCCAGCTAATTTTTATATGTTTGTAGAGACGGGCTTTTGCCATGTTGGCCAGGCTGCTCTCAAACTTCTTACCTCAGGTGATCCACCTGCCTCGGCCTCACAAATCTCGGCTAAGATTACAGTCATCAGCCACCACACCTGGCCCCCATGTATTATATTTTTAAGTGCATTTTTATTGCTTTTTTTCCTGTTTCATATGGGTAAATATTTGTTTACATGTTCCCCCAGAAATCTCCTAAAGCTATGTAAACATGTCAGTCACTAAATCTTGTATCAAGATTAGCATGAACCTCAAATTTCATTTAAAATTTTTTCTAGTCTGGGATTCTTTTTAAGTTCAAATCCATATATATTCTGTTCCAATAGGTAATGATGCCAGTGGTACACAGAACAAATTAGACTAGGATAAAAGGAAAAATAAAATTACATTCATAGAAGTTAAGCTTAATGAGGATCAAATCAACAAGAGAAATAAGCTTTATTGGTGTTTCAAATCCTAGGTTAAGTAAATGGAAATAATTATTAAGTGGAGTGTCTAAGGCTTATAGATAACTATGCTCTATTGCTACCAAGGAAAGGCATAGAAAATGAAAAACTGAAGGACACATAAATAAAATGATGTATGTGATTAAAACTTACTAGTTTCTGGTCCTACCTGGGAAATCAGGAGTTGGCTCTACGTTAGGACTTTTAAGGGCAATGGCTTCAGTGTCAGAGCTTCCTGGGGATCAGGATAGTTGATCATTGCAAAACATAACCAGATTGAGAATCAGAATCACTGTAGAAAGCCATCAAGGCTACTGTGGCCTGAAACTGGGTAAAGAGCAGAGGCTGGAGAAAAGCAGTGAGTATGGTAACTTGGACAAAATGTGACTAACAAGACAATGCACTGAAATTGAGGATTCAGTCTATAGAAGAAAAATTCATCGCAGAACCCACTGTTTATACAATACCCTGTGATACAGCAATATGAGATGAATATTGTAACTTTAAAAACCATGTTAGGTTTAATCTGTTCATATACTGTATAAATGGTAATTTCAAAAATTCAGAAACACGAACATTGTGATATATGCGTTTGTGGAGCAATTCAGCTGGAAGTAATTTTTGATTCCTGATCCTGATTTTTAAAGGTAAACTACTAACAAAGATTCAATAAATAAAACTGCCTTAATTTAAATATTTAGAATATTTTAACCACTGTGCTATGACACGAGTATACCTAAAATACACAGTTCTTGAACTCAAGAAGCTCAGGTCCCTTTGAAAAATAAAACTCACAAATAATTTTAAAAATCAATACAGTGGAATAAACAGTACTATGATAGAGAATATAGACAGATGATTACCTTGGTGTAACTTTTGGTTTGGGAAGATCACTAAGGAGAGTATTTTATAATATTGAGGATATTTTTTTCTTCCTACAGCTAGCCTGGTCCACCAGAAAGGGAAGAATGAAAGTTTTCTGCTTGATCAATGGGGTAGATAGTAAGGCTGTTTACTGATACACAGGAGACAGATTGAAAGGGAAGCATGTAAGTAGTGTGATGATTTGGGTAAGAAAGTGAATCAAGAGTTCCACTTTGGATTGTTTGCATTTGGGAGGTCTGTAATATATCAAAGTGGATATGTCAAATAGGCACTTGAAGATGTGAATCTGGAATTTAGAAGACAGACTTTATATAAATAAGGGGGTTATTTGTCATAAAGTTGGCATATAAATGCATGAGAATAGATAGGACCACCAGGGATATAATGTAGAAAAAAATACCTGAGGATTAGCATTGAACTTTTATGGTTAATAGCAAAAATATAAACAGAGTTTTTAAAAGAAATTGCAATATTAATAGCTGATAAAATATCACTGGTATCCCATGTTCATGGGTTGAAAGAATTAATACTCTTAAAATGTCCATACTACTCAAGTGATCTACAGATTAAATGCAATCCCTACCAAAATTCCAATGGCATTTTTCACATAAATATAATAAATAATCCTAAAATTCATATGG
Organism: Symphalangus syndactylus; assembly: GCF_028878055.3. NCBI lineage: Eukaryota > Metazoa > Chordata > Mammalia > Primates > Hylobatidae > Symphalangus > Symphalangus syndactylus. Next base: position 99,821,272 of record NC_072428.2, on the reverse strand, counting down.
AATCACAAATGACTAAAGCAATCTTAAGCTAAAAGAACAAAGCTGTAGGCATCACGCTATCTGATTTTAAAATATACTGCAAAGCTACAGAACCAAGGCAACATGGTACCAATATAGAAACACATATATAGACCAGTGGAATAGAATAGAGAATCCAGAAATAAATCCACACATTTACAGTCAAGTGATTGAAACCAACCCAATAGTCCCATAGACTGTTCTTTCGAATAAACATAGAAATTGACCTTTCTGGTCTTACAGCTTGAAATTTAATATTTGTTTTATCTGAGTTCCTTCCTCAGGAAAGGACCTACAGGCATTTCACAAAAAAAAAAAACCAAGTATCAAAGAACTGAAACTCACCAGACCACCACATCTGGACAATGAGACACCAGACCCCTCATTCATCATGATTGCTTCCTTGCCCTGCCTAGCTCCTACTTTCTTACACATCATCACATTTCTTCCATGCTGTATAAACGCCTGGTTTTAGTCAGTCAGGGAGATGAATGTGAGGCTGAGCTCCCATCTCCTTGGCTGCAGAACCTGATTAAAGCCTTCTTCCTTGTCAATACTTGCCATCTCAGTGATTGGCTTTCTGTGCTGCAAGCAGCAGGACCTAGACCGAATCCATGGTGTTTCAGTAACATAATCTTCAACAAAAGTGCCAAGAACCAAGAATAAAATTGGACTCTTATCTCACACCACATACAAAAGTCAAATCAAAATGGATTAAAAACTTAAGACCTGAGACTGTACAGGGAAAAACCTTATTGATGTTGGTCTGGGCAATAATTTTTTTAATATGACCCCCAAAACACTGGCAAACACAAACTCAAAGTAGGTAAATGGTTTACATCAAACTAAAAATCTTCTGCACAGCAAAGGAAAAAAAAAATGAAGAGACAGCTTATGAAATGGGAGACAATATTTGCAAGGAATAAATCTGATATCCAAAATACATACGAAACTCAATTCAATAATGAGAAAATAAACCAATTAAAAATTGACAAAGGATCAGACATTTCTCAAGAAGACATACAAGTGGCCTCCAAGTACATGAAAAAATGTTCAACATCACTAATTATCAGGGAAATGCATAGCAAAGAAAACAATCAACAAAGTGAATAGACAACCTACAGAAAGGGAGAAACATTTACAAACTGTCCATCCAACAAGGGATTAATAACCAGAATACTCCAGAAACACAAGCAAGTCAGTAACAAAAAACAAAAAAATCTGATTTAAAAATGGTCAAAATGACTGAATAGACATTTTTCATAGAAGACATACAAATGGCTAACAGGTGTATGAAAAAATGCTCAACGTCATCAGTCAGCAGGGAAATATGAATCAAAATCATGATGAGATATTATCTCACTCCAGTTAGAATGGCTATTATCAAAAGGAAAGTAAATAGTGAATGCTGGTGAAGATGCAGAGAAAAAGGAAAGCTCACACACTGTTGGTGGGAATATAAATTAGTACAGCCACTATGGAAAACAGTATGGAGGGTCCTAAAAAACTAAAAACAGAACTGCCATGTGATCATGTGATACAGTAATCCCACTGCTGTGGGGGTGTGTATATGCATATATATGCATATATATATACATATATATCTTCGATATATTGATTTCCTTTATATATAATATATAAATATTTATATTTAATATATAATATATAATATCATATACATTATATGATATATATGATATTATCTATAATGTATATGTATAATATAATATATATTACATATTATAATATATAAATATATAATATATAGTATATAATATATACTACATATTATATAATATTTATATATAATATATATTATATAATATATAAAAATAATATATATTTATATATTATATAATATATATTTTATATATTTATATATTATATATTTATATATTATATATTTTTATAAATATTTATATTTATATAATAAATATATAATGTATTATATATACTTATTATATATAATATATATTATATAATATATATTATTTTTATATATTATATAATATATATTATTATGTATAAATATTATATAACATATACTATATATTATAATATGTATTATATATTATATTATATATAATAAATATCATATATTATATATTTATATATAGTATCTTATATATTATATATAAATATATATATTTATATATAATAATTTATTTATATTATAAAGTAACTAGGAGAAAATAATTATAATGTTTTCAATACAAATATATATAATATATAATTGTATTTTCAATGCAAATATATATAATATATAATTGTATTTTCAATGCAAATATATATAATATATAATTGTGTTTTCAATACAAATATATATATAATTGTATTTTCAATACAATTATATATGTTTATATATATATAATAATGTATTGTATATTATAAAGTAACTAGGAGAAAATAATTATAATGTTTTCAATACAAAAAAAGATAAATATTTTAGGGATGCATATCCCACTTACTTTGATTTGATTATTACACATTATATTCAGCTATTAAAATACCACATGCACCCCCAAAATGTGTACAACTATTATATAATAGAAACATTTAAAATAAAAATATAATCAGAAACATTGCTTAAGAAAATAAGACCAAAAACGTTTCAATATTAGCACTACATGTTCTGTCACTCTTTCTGAATGGACCCTTGTCCTTGCCCACCACTCTGAGGTAGGAACTTCCTGTTATGTCTCCTGCAGGTCTTTCTATGCCTATCCCTGAAAACTCTCATTTTCTAATGGGAATTCTATTCCAATCCTGCTACTTCGCCCACTTTTTTTTTTTCTCACATATTTTTGTTTGCCTCAGGGATTTGAAATCTCTGACTGAACAGAAATGATTTTAGAATTTGCGATAGTAAAGAAGAATGCTGTATTCTGTCCACTACACAAGGCATCCAAAAAAGTGGAGACAGAGGACATTGTATTGCTGGGCTCGGGGTTTCTGAATCAAGAATCTCAGTTGATGGTGGCTGAGGGAGTAGCGTGGGGCAAGGGTTGAAGATTGGAGGTAGGAGGTAGTTGGTTGTTATACAACAACCTTGTTTTCTTCCTATTTCATCTTAGTCTCATCTCTACTTCATGAAGTGAAACCAGGTAGGTCTTTCACAGGACTTTGTCACATACTTTTCTTACTACTCCCAATCCCTTTAAAACAAAATAAAACAAAAGAAAACTCTATTTTTCATCTGTCTTACAATCAGAGAAAGTGCCAGTAATTTTCCAGCACTTGGGTTTTATTTTGTCAGTTTTTATCTGTGACCTTTGAAAATCTTGTTCTATGCTTTCATTATATTTTAGTGAGAAGTTGAGACAACTTTCCCATGTGCCATTTTGATCTAATAATCTTTCTTGAGTTGTGAAAATTGTATCATGTACAGAGAAGGTCATTCTAGGGAAGCACAAGTAAAAAGTCTTTGTAGTTTCTGAGACCATGGAATTTTCAGAAAACTCTTGATAAACAGGATTTGGCTTGGGACATGATGTGGTTGTCAGTAAATGAAGGAAAATGTGGCTGAAAATAGGTGGGCCACCTGCTGATTTTTTTGCAATCTGTGAAAGCATATTTTCTGTTTGCAAAAAGAACACCAACTAAATAGTAGTGTCAATATTGCACTATTGAGGAACCATAACTGATTGTGTTATCATTTCAGCCATATTTCTAAGGCAGTAATTGATGCTCTGGTTTGAATAGAGTAGTCTCCATATGAACAATTTATGAGGACGTCAGATCTATCTAGATTCTGTTGGTATAAACTGGTTCACAAATTGCTGACACTAAACCAAGTTGCTGGCTAAAAGAATAGTTTATAAAATACTGTGCTCTGAAGTTTGCTTGTAAAGAGCCTAGTTCTGGACTGTCACATTCCATAGAAATAGGCACCCTTATAGCCAACTATGCACTCAAATATTTCACCTCAGAACATACCAGACTAAGTGCAAAGACAAATATGAAATTCACCCATTGTCACTGCTGCTTGTTTTAAAGTCTGATTTCTTGGGGAATGGACAGAACTGATTTCTCAAATTCTTCATTGGATCTCTATCTATCCCAGTTTCATGCCACATTTATTATACTTTCCCCAACTCATTCCTTAACCAAAGGATCATTCTACAACATTTTCTGAGCTATTACTATGCATTGGACATTGTGTATGCCCAGCCCTTCAAAGAGTACCTAGCTTTATAGTATACTTTATAGTATAATCATTTTGCTTAAGAGCAACTAAAGGTAAGCCATGTCAGCCTAGTTATTAAATGACTAAGATTTATGCTTCAGTAAATGTCATCTGAATTGGAATGAAAAGAAGTGATGCTACAAGAGCATTGTTAAGATCATAAAGTCTTATCAACCTGTCTAAAGAAACCTGAATAAGTAAAACATTTGAAGGCAAAGTCTATGCCAGCTCTTTTCTGATGTATGTTTTAAGGAAACTCCTCTACTCCTAAGTACACAATGAAATAAATAAACAGTTTGATAGGAAAACCACACTATAATAACTTCATATATTTTTCTTAAATCAAAGGTTCTTTAAAGACCCTCTTAAAATATTAATTCATAAATCCTCGATGACCTAAAATATTATAACATCAACATTATCTGTGAAGTAGTTTGTTCAAAAGTTTATAAATAGGGTAAAACTCAAGCTACTATTAACTTTAACTCACCACATTACACTATACATCTTAATTATGATTTCATTAATGGTTATATACTTTTTTGAACTATCAGTATCTATTTTGCTCATAGCACATTTGTTTTTACCTTCACATATTTCAAATACAAGTGATTTGTCTTTATATTTGTGATATTATCAAGGGAAGTACCATTTAGAAACCCTGATGTCTGGGCAAAAGTCATTTTGGAGGTTTTCAAGATGTAATTTGTAAGAAGACTTTATCACAATGTTTTAGAGTGTTGACTTTGGTTTCACACTACCCAAAGTATCAGTAACAGAATGGGTTTCTACCAATGTCAAACTCCTGCCCCCTAGTAGCTCAGCTACTTTGTGCTAGAGATTAGGGTCTTGAACTTTCCATTTCCATATTTACAATATGGAGATCAAATAGTACAGCCTCAAGTCTGTGGTATGATTGGAAAAAGATAAATAGTTTCAACTAAGTGCTTATAAGACTCCCTGGCACATAGTATTTAATAAATGTAGCTATTAAAGTGTAAGGACATATGATAAGTAATAAATATTAGTGTTATCATATATCTTGTATAATGTGGCTCCTTAAAGCACTGGCCTTGACGTAATATTGTCCAAATAATAAACCTTTAAATATGGACCACTGAAAACTTGGTATAGCTTTGTCACTAAGTAGGGATGCATTCCCACATGAACTGAAAATAATTTCGTCACAAGAGGAGAAAACATGAAACTTACAATCTATCTTGTCTTTAGTTTTTTTTTTTTTTTTTTTTGAGATGGAGTCTCACTCTTTTGCCCAGGCCGGACTGCAGTAGTGCTATCTCAGCTCACTGCAAGCTCTGCCTCCCGGGTTCACGCCATTCTCCTGCCTCGGACTCCCGAATAGCTGGGACTCCAGGCGCCCGCCACCACGCCCGACTAATTTTTTGTATTTTTAGTAGAGACGGGGTTTCACCATGTTAGCCAGGATGGTCTCGATCACCTGACCTTGTGATCCGCCCGCCTCGGCCTCCCAAAGTGCTGGGATTACAGGCGTGAGCCACAGTGCCTGGCTCAGTTAAAGAAATACCGGCAGGGCGCGGTGGCTCACGCCTGTAATCCCAGCACTTTGGGAGGCCGAGGTGGGCAGATCACAGGGTCAGGAGATCAAGACCATCCTGGCTGACACGGTGAAACCCCGTCTCTACTAAAAATACAAAAAATTAGCCGGGCGTGGTGACGGGCGCCTGTAGTCCCAGCTACTTGGGAGGCTGAGGCAGGAGAATGGCGTGAACCCGGGAGGTGGAGCTTGCAGTGAGCCGAGATCACGCCACTGCACTCCAGCCTGGGCGACAGAGAGAGACACCGTCTCAAAAGAAAAAAAAAAGAAAGAAATATCCCCCAAGCTTCTAAGAACCCAGGTTAGTATCCAATGAACATACAAGAGCAGATAAGACATGTCCCTGTTCTTAAATAATTTTACAATTTAGTGCCATATAAACACATATAGAAAAATGAAGAATTAGTCTATTGTGACACTTTATGTGCTAAAAGTGTAAATGAGGCGATCCAGGAATGAAGGAGATGGAAGATTCCTGGAATAGATGGCATTAGAGCTAGGTCACTCCATGGTATACGTACCAAAGCAGAAAAATGAGAGGGAGGGATGTGTCTTTCCAACAGAGGAAACATAGGGCTCAAAGGCAGAGAAGCAAATAGGAAAGTTCAAGAAAAGTTCTGGCACATTTGCATCAATTTGTAGTACATACAATTGTAATGGGTGCATTTGAAAACACAACATTTAATATTAGTACGTTGACTTAAGAATAGATGCTGGCTGGCACAGTGGCTCATGCCTGTAATCTCAGCACTTTAGGAGATCAAGGTAGGAGGATTGCTTATAGTCAGGAGTTCAAGACCAACCTGACTGGTTGGTCTTGCAATAAAACAAGACCCCCACCTCTACAAAAAAAAATTTTAAATATTTGCTGGACATGGTGGTATGTGCCTATGGCCCCAGCTACTTGGGAGGCTAAGGCAGCAGAATCACTTGAGCCCAGGAATTGGCCCAGTGAGCTATGATTGCCACCACTTTACTCCAGCCTGAGCTACGGAGAGAGACCCTGTCTCTAGACAAAAACAAAAACGAAAACAAACAAACAAAATAACGAAAAACAAAAAAAAAACCCAAGAATAGATGCCAATAAATTAAGGCACAATTTCATTTTCCTGAATAAAATTGAATTTTATTACTATAACATTTGCTTAACCAAGCATTCAAAATATTAGTACTATTTTACTATTACTGCAGCTCCTGTTTTTCAAAAGTATTTATTATCTGCCAATGATAAAAGACTTCCTAGCCCTTTGAAATGTAATTATTTTAGACAAAATTTAGATATTCCCAATCCAGAAGCATCAAAGTACATAATATCTTTTTTCCTTTTTCAGATTTCCCAGTAGGAATTGTAGCTGTTTTCTATTTTATGGCCTAATGCCAAAAGTAATTTTATTAGTCAAATGAAGTTAACACATTTTCATTTTTAACTGAGGGCAATTTACTTCCTGCTGGTCATTTACAGTTTCCTCTCTTAATGACTTAGTAAAAGTGAAAGACAGCCTCAGGCTGCTTCTCAACAGGTCATTAACAAGTTGTAAATGAGAGGAACATTCAGACTATCACTTCAATCATACCTGTGTATCCAAATTTAAACATTACTAACGTGTTTTAGATCATGAGGAGCTCTAATCTGAAATACTCATTCTATTCCCAGCCTCATGGTGCCCTATAGCGTGAATTACCTAAACGATATTTTGGCAAGAAAAGGCTTAAGCTTGTGTATTTTTTGTTAAGTGTACTTTTATTCAATGCATTATCACAAAATGAATTCCATGTAATCATTATTCATATCAAGACAAAAAGTAGTAAACAGCACCCCTCCAAAACCCACTTTCATCTTGTTCTATCCAAACCACTTACCACTTCCTTCCCATCCAAAGTTAACCAATATCTTTGCTTCTATGGAGATGCTTCCTGGCTTTTCTTTATAAAGGAAGTTTGTTCTTTAGACACCAACTAAATGTGTATATAAATACTATATATAAATACTATATAGGGTATCGAGACTACTATACTATAGTGTAGTAAAAATACTATACTTGTGTTTCTCCTTATTTTGAACTTTAAATATTTACAATCATATAGCATTTGCCTTTTTGGTCTGGCTTCTTCAGTTCAAAACTGGCTTTATGAGATTTAACTATGTTATTTCCTGTAGCAATACTTGATTATGCGTTTTCACTGCTGAATATTTTTTTTACTTCTACAAAGAAACACAATCTGTTTATTCATTTAATGTCAATTGAAAATTCAATTTATGCCTGTTATGTGTATTGCTGTTATGGGACATTCCGTTACACATCTTAGTGCACATGTGCATGAATTACTGTTGGGTACATATCTAGGTGTATGATTTTGGTTCTTAAAACCTGTGCAGCTTCAACTGCAGTATATAGTTCTCAGTTTTTCTCACATACCAGTAGTTTATGTGAGCTCCCAATGCTATACATTCTCATCACCACTTGTCATTCCTCAGAATTTTTAAATTGCATTCATTCTGGTGAGTGTTATAGAGGTTACCTCATTAAAGTTTTAACTTTCATTTTCCTTTGTACTAATGATTTTGAACTACTTTTCATATGTTTATTGAACATTTTGATATCTTTTCTTTTTGAGACCAGCCTGGCCAACATGGCGAAACTCCGTCTCTACTAAAAATGCAAAAATTAGCTGGGCGTGGTGGCAGCTGCCTGTAATCCCAGCTATTTAGGAGGCTGAGGCAGGAGAATTGCTTGAACTCAGGAGGCAGAGGTTGCAGCAAGCCCAGATTGCGCCATTGCACTGGATGACAGGAGCTAAACTCCTCTGTCTCAACAAACAAACAAACAAACAAAAAACAAAAATCATTACTTCAGTTACCAATTTTTCTGTTCTTTGTAATAGAAAAGTAGTAGTGATATCATGGATGCATGTGTTGTAAATATGTTTTTCCATTTCTTGGCTTATTTCCCCATTTCTTCAATAGATTTTTATAAAGCAAATAAATACTTAATTTCCATTTTAATTCATCCACTTTTTTTTTTATTTCTGGCAAGAGTTTTCTAAATTTTACTTTAAGAAGTCACTCCATGACTTAGAGGTCAGAAAAATAATCTCCAATATCATGTTATAGAATCTTTGTAGCTTTGCTTTTGCATTTAGATCAGCTTCCTCCCCCAACTTGATATGCTCTTCTATTTGGTATCCAATAAAGACCAAAATTCTTTTTTATAGAAATATCAAATTGCCAGCACTATGTATTGATGGTATTACTCATGCTGTTTAGTCTGCAATAACTTCCTTGTCATAAATCAAGTTTCCATATGTTTGCAAGACTCTTTCAGAGTTCTTTATTCTGCTACAGTATTTATCAATATTATATAATTAATCCTTTTTCTTCTTCGAGAGTGTCTTCACATATTTGGCCCTTTGAGTTTCTGCATATATTGTATTACCTTTCAAGTTACACACATACCTGCATATAAAACCTGTAGAGATTTTTATTGGGATTATGTCATGGTGTCTATGATTCAATTTATGGAAACCAACATCTTTACGATATTATTTTCCAGTTTATGTACAAGAAATCTCCCTTCATTTACTTTGTTATTTAACATTTCTTTTAGTAATGGTTCACAGTTTTTTAGAAAATGCCCTAGTTATTATTTATTAGATTTGTTCACATTTTCATGGAGTCATTTTAGATGGTACATATATTTACTTTATGTTTGTTGATGATTTGCAGGCTATAGATGAGTTTTATATATTGATTGGTACCTAGCAACTGTTTTCAGAATCACTATAATCTTATTAACTGATTTTCATTTTATTTAAAAAGTTTTATGAACATAATTATATTCTCTAAAAATACTGACATTTATTTCTTGCCTGAAAATCCTTATAATATTTATTTCTGTATATTGCACTCCTCTAAAGGCAAGAAGTCAAATATTATAAATTATTGGTACTAGCAGGTATCTTTGTCTCATTTCAAAACTAAAGGCAAAGTTCTTTCCTTCTGTGTTTATTCTGCTAAGGTTTTTTTCCCTGAGAATGGATAACAAAATGCTTCTACTGGTATCTTCTAATAGTTTTTCTTCATTTTGCTAAAATGTAAATTTGGTTTCACAAAATATTAAGACAATTGTGTATTCCTACCATCAGCCCAACTTTTCTATGATATTTTATCCCATTCATATACTGCTGAATGTGGTTTCTAAAGGTTTTCATTTAGAATTTTTGTATCTAGTTTCTTCATGACTTTGGCTTGTAATTTAACCTCCTTGTATTATTCTTTTCAATTTTCGGCATACAGGTAATGTTGACATAAAGAAATAGTTGAAGACTGTTCGTTTTCCAATTTTCTGGAAGAGTTCATGTTAACTTAATTTCTTCCTTAAATATCTGATAGAATTCATTGATGAATCCGTCTTGGCCTGGTGCTTTCTTTGCATCAAGTTTTATAATTATGGATTATTCTTAAAGCATGGCTTTACCTATACCTACAACTGTTGATGTAAAATATTTTTTATCATTTTCAGTTTAAATATTTTCTAATCTTTATTATGATTTCTTCTTTTCCCTAATCCATAAATTATGTAAAAGTAATCTAGTTAATTTATATAATATGCAGAGGTTTATCATTGGTTTCTGACCCAATGATCTCTCAGTTTTTTTCTATTTGATTTTTGTTTTTTTTATTGTTTTCTTCCTGTTTGTTTTGCTAACAAAAATCCTTATATCTTCTTCATTCTTGGTTGTCATCACTCCATTTTCCTTGGTGTCCACTATTTCTATTGTGGAGTTAACTGTCTTACTATTGTTCCTTAAAATTAGCCTTCCTTTTTCTCTGGCTAGTTTTAAGGCTTCTCTTTGTTCTTAGTTTTCGTTAATTTTCCTGTGATATGCCTCGATATAACTTCATTTTACTTATTCTCATGGCTATGTTGAGCTTCTTGTATATGAGGCATGATGTTTCTCAGTAGTTTGAAGCTATAAGTTCCTCAATATCTCTTCCCTTTAATTTCCCTTGTCAGAAGTTTGGTTCCTCAGGTATCAGACACTGAGATAGAGTTTAGCACACAGGACACTTATTAAGGCATACTCTTGTGGTCAATGTCTGTGGAATGAAGGAAAATGATGCAAGAACACCCAGTTGAGGCAGAAGTTGAGCTGTGATGCAGACCCAAATCCTCCTTTAGCTGACCCCCAAGGAGGTAAGGTGCTATAATGGCTTCTTGGGTTTTCCCAGGTCAGGCCAAGGAAGCAAGCTGTTTCAATAAATGTAAACGTCAGTCGATATATATAAATGTCTGCAATGCTATGGACTGAATGTTTGCGGTCCTCCCAATTCCTTTGCTGAATTGCTTTAATACCTGATGTGATAGTGTTTGAAGATGAGGACTTTCATGGTAATTAGGTTTAGATGAGCTCATGAGAGTGGAGCCCTCCTGATGTGATTAGTGCCCTTAAAAAAGAGAGAGACCGGAGACTTCTTTCTATGCCATGTGAGGATATAGCAATAAGGTGATCATCTACAAGCCAGAAAGATGATCCTTCTTAACCAGACACTGAATCTGCTAGCACTTCTTCAAAGCAGAAGGAAACTAACACTGTAGTGAGAATTACTGAGCTAGCATCCAGGAAAATAGGGAGGCTCAAGTAGGTGAGCATTTCTTCCTAAAATCTATCTTTGCTTCTTTTCTTGCTAAAATTTGAGCCATAAACTGCTGAATTTTCTGAAAGCATTATAACCTGTTCTACTGTAATGAATTGCCAAACCATTCCCTTAATCATATTCTAATATTTTCCTTCTACTCTTTTAAGGTCTTTGTAGAGTAACCTCTTTGGCTTTAGTAACGTTCACTTGGCATCCTACACTCAGATAAAATGTCACCCTAAGGCATCAATTTCATTTTACAGATGAAGAATTCTAGATCTAAAGAAGTTAACCCTGAATTCCAATCACAAACATTTTTAAATGTCTAATTTTTTTTAATTTTGAAAAATTTCTTTATGTCATGAACTTACTTGTCCTTGAACATTTAGCGTGTCCATGAAAGAGGGAAAAGTGGCAGCCAAATATCTGGTTCCGGTCCTGTGCTCTTTTCTAAACTTTCCAATAATCACACATCATTTTCTTCTCTTTGGCCTCGAATTTTTAAATGTGCATTATTTACACAATGGGAGTTGCCTGTATTTTTCTTTATATCATAATCTTATGAATTTTAATAAGACTCATAAAACTATTCATAAAATTATATGTTCTTAAGTCATAAAATTATAAGCTCTTCATATTGGGATTTCCAATTATATATGTGTCTACTCATCCCATGATTTTAATGATACTTCTAGATTTAGTTTTCACTTGGGAAGTATTGAACAATATTAATTTTAACGAAAGTTATATTTTAACTCAATTTTAAGAAGAAAAAGCTAGGAGAGTTCTAATATAAATCTGAATCTTGACATTTATTCTTTGAAAAGTACAATTATAAGGAACAGTTTTTAAAAAGTAAGAACAAAAACAATCTGTTCATTAGATAACTCATAAACTTCCAAAAAGTTGTCTAAAAAAATTAGGAGTATTTTAGCTATGTCTGATATATTATTTCTGAATATACATATGTCCAATTTACAGATTCAAGAATTACAATGCACTTGTGTTATTGTAGTGGAAAGTTAGAAATCATCCAAATGTCCATCATCAAGAAGATGGTTACTTTGTGGTATATGTAGAAAATGGATATCTGTATGGCAATTTAAAAGAAATAAACTAAGATGTAGGCAGGTTTCCAAAATGATGAAGAGCAAAAAATATTCAAAAGCTAAATTGTAGAAGGACCAAAACAAAAATGATGCAATTTGGCCCGGCGCGGTGGCTCACCCTTGTAATCCCAGCACTTTGGGAGGCCGAGGCGGGCGGATCACGAAGTCAAGAGATCGAGACCATGGTGAAACCCTGTCTCTACTAAAAAATACAAAAAATTAGCCGGGCATGGTGGCGGGCGCCTGTAGTCCCAGCTACTCGGAGAGGCTGAGGCGGGAGAATGGCGTGAACCTGGGAGGCGGAGCTTGCAGTGAGCCGAGATTGTGCCACTGCACTCCAGCCTGGGCGACAGAGCGAGGCTCTGTCTCAAAAAAAACAACAAAAAAAAAAGATGCAATTTAATAGAGTTTAATTATATAAATAATGCAAATATGAAATGTTATTAGATTTGTAATTAAAGTATAAAACCATACATGGAAATAATTAACACTAGTTTAATTAATTATTAATAATTAACACGAGGTTCTAGTGGGGATGATGACTTTTGGGTAGAAGTAGAAGTGATATTCGAGAGGGGGAGTTCAATTTTTACCTGTAATATTTTGTTTCTGTTTGTGTTTTAAAATATATTTGATGCAAATGTCATAAAAATTGATGGTGGATACAGGGCTGTCAATATATATTTATTTTTTTTTATATCTACATCTGAAAAACACTTGAATACCGAATTGATGTGTTCTCACTAAATTTAACAAAAACTCATTCAGTTGCAAGATAAAGGACTAAAATAAAATCTGCATAATTAATAAAACCACTGAATTATATAATTAATAAGTCCAGGGGAAATTTAGTCTCAAGCACAGTTTGGTCCAAAAGTTCAAATGGCATCAGAAATTTGATTTTCTTGACCATTTTGCTCTCTTTTCCTCATGATACAAAGATGGCCCCAGAAGGCTCCAAACTCACATATTCACAGACAAGCAACACCAGTAGGGAGAGGTTCTTTTTCCCAATGCTTCTAGAAGAAGGTTGAGTCTGCTGCCACTTATCTAATTTTAGTAGCATATCTAGTTAATTGTGAGTGGACTGAACATTTTGATAGGTATGCCCACCAATCCCATAAAAAAAGCCATAGACCGTAGAGGAAAAAGCAGTTCCACAAGAGGGAAAACAAAACACTGATAGTATTGGTGCTGGGTAGGTAAAAATAACCCAACTTCCAGTTTCATTTTACCAATGGGCATTTCGATAGTATTGTTCAGCTACTAATATCAGTATATTCAAGAAAGGAAGACATACATTGATATTTCTCTCTCACCTTCCAATTATATGTCACTTTTTTTTTTTTTTTGGCCCAGAATCCCTGTGAAAGTTCCCAACCATTTCCCACCTCCGATCATACTGACTTAACAGAAACTAATAGGCTGCATATAAATTGTTTTTGCTGATTTAAAGTGATTGATTCTTGTTTAGATATAGTAGTTTATAAATTTACCAATATAATTTCCCAGGCAATGTGAATTTTTAAAACTAAATACTATTTTTTAAAACCCAATCATTCTATAATAAACTCATTTATTCAATCACTAGCTTAATGGCTAATAATGCAGGTTTTAGGGTCTATATACTGATAGAAATTGTCCCTCTAGAAAGTTTGCATATTTGTTTGCTATATCCTTATTCCAGTATTTTCTTATGATCTGTGTCAAAATATTGAAAAATGAGTAACAGATGCATCATTGAAACTTCTTTAAATAAAAAACAAACAAATACATTTAAATCACATTTAACTTTTTTATCATGCAATTGTGAATTAGGTCCTTTCTTTTATTGGTAATTAGAGTGTGGAACAGATGGTGTAGACTTTGGCAAAAAGTGATAATCTCTCCAAACTAACATGTTGTCAACTGATTATTCACAAAATAAAGATCTATTCCCTTGATCAAGAGTCTGTTTTAAAGGTCATAAAAGAAGAAGTGTGTTTCAACTACAAAAATATGGGATTTTACAAATAGAGAACAGAATTCCGATGCTATGAGTCCTGGGCACATTTTGTTAGTTGCCATTCATCTCAAAACAGCTTCATTAAGTTTTTGACATGATCATTTGGAGAAATTTCTCCATTATTGTCTATCCAATAATTCTGACAAATTATTAGTAAGGACTGGAAGAAACGATTCTGATTTCACCATGCATCTCCCCTAAACTACACTTCCATTGTGTTCTCCAGAGGGACCTCTACAAGGGTACCCAAGAACTCTGAGAGCTATAAATAATTTACCAGGAGCCAGAACACCTCATCTTGATTAGGCTTGACTCATTCTAGGTGCAAAAGTAGCAGATAACCCAAGCGAGCAGAAGGCCCAGGGTCAGCATCAATGCAGGGACTCCACATTAAGGATGTCCAGGGTAATGCTCAGAATCTATCTCTTGGTGGATTGAAAAAATAGTTAAGCAAAAGACGAAAGGGGACAACTTGCCTCTGCTGATTCTTAGAACTAACACCACAGATCTAATATGCTAGGGCTTTGTTTGTCCTGATTCTTACCTCATCGCTCCTGTACCCATGCCATTTTCCCATTTGTGGCCTATATGCCTCTGGCTATTATAAAACCAAATCATCATAATTCCTTTGGTATCCTGGTCTTTCTAACTCATCCAGATTTCTCTGTTGTACAGAAAGATGGAGATAAAAAGTAAGGCAATTTATGAACATTCAGGCGTTTCTGCAGGGCAAGTGAATGCCTGTTCAGGTTAAAGAGCAACTATATAAATGGGTATCAAACAGAGGGACTGAATGTGTGTTAGTTGTCACAGAACTGGCAGTTTCTTTGAAGCAAAACAAGCAGCAAGAATCATTCCTCCACCTTCATATTTAGAGCAGCTAAAATCTTTATGTCTAGAAAATTTTCAGGAAAACTAAAAGTTCTAGTCATAACGTAATGCACATATTAAATGAAGAAGAGCAAAGGTACATTCAAAACAAATCTCACTTTTCTTGGATAGTCATTGCCTTACTGTAATAGTTTATCGGCCATCTGGCAAGAGTATTATTGCTATTTTGTATATCCAAATTACTTGTAAACTTCAATGTGTTTAGAACCATGTATTACCATTTAAAGTTTTCTTTAAACTTTAACGTTCAGGTGGTAGCTAGCCAGCATTAACCAGTATGACATCCCCCAACTTCTCATCAAATGACAAATAGATAAAATGTAAAATCGTATGGAGAAATTAGAAATATTAAGCAGCACTCTGTTAGACATCAGAAGGAATTCCTATTAATAAAAGAGCAAATTAAATTCTATTGCAAAACACAGAGGCCAATTAGAAAGCAAATGGGATTTTCACCCATTCTTAGTGAGCACTCCTACTTTAGAGACCTAGAATATTCATTATTTAAGGGAAGGAAAACATATGTCAGAAATGCATGAAGAGCTCTGCCAGAGGTGATCAGGGCAATTTATTTTCATTTTAATTCCACCATTAAGATTTCTCTATTTCATAGTTATTTGGAACTTTTTAATTTTCAAAATTATAATGTGACTTTGGTTTGAATTTGATAGTTATTGGCACATTGAATAACTGGAAATAAACTAGATACTTGAAAATACGGGGAAGTCTTGGAAGCAGTTAATTTTAACAATTTTATACTTATTTCATTTTCCTGCTATGCTAAAATCTACAGACTTTGGAAATGTTTCAACCTATAAACAAATCAAGTACTAAAACATTTTCATAAATACTATTGTTGAGAATTATTAAGTTCTGAATTATTTTTATAAGTATACTTATTAAAATTATAAAACACAATACTTGCTACTGCCATTTGTTGATGGTAAAAGAGTTGATCATTTTACTCTTGCCTTGACTATGATAGAATTTATAGGCAGCTGGAGGCTGATTAAAAAAAGATCTCAGGTACATCTGAAGAAAAATATTCCATAATATATCAGATTATTAGACAGAGAAAGCAATCCATTTGTTCTTAGTTTAGTAAAGGCCCATTAGATAAATAACTACTTGACATTGTAATTTTTAAAAGAAGTTTTTGTGTCATTAAACACTGAAACCTAGTTCTGAAAGGAGGGTATGAACAGCAGCTTTATCATTAGTTAGTGAGAACGAGGGGTAAATAATCACCAAAGACTGTTTAGACTGCCGCTTATTCAATGAGCAGTTCATAAGCAACTCTTACATGGACCCATTAAATAGATTACAATGTAATTGACTATAATAGTCCTTTAAAGGTGCACAGACAAAATATATTTTTGATAAAGATTTACTATTGAAAAGAAAGTTAAATTTTATAAATAAATTTATCTTGTGTTCTTAGGAAATTTTAAAAAATGAATGACAAAACAAGAGAGTCAAAATGTTATGAAGTTATAATGAACTGAGATTATTTTTAACAGTTGGCTGGATAAGAATAGGTTATTATAAAATTAAAAATAAAATCACAAAGTTATATTTGCCCAGAAGCAATAATTCACAGAAGCAATAAAGTAGGCAATGTAATCATTGGTATAAAACTCAACATTCAATATTACTCTTGGTATAGACAGAAAAGATCAAAGATAATTTTTCTTGGTATAAAGACAAGATGGACATCAAACTAGCCTCACATTCCTCCACGATAATAAATATTGAAGGGGTATCTATAAAGCTTTGGGAACAATAGCAATGGATTTAACTAGGTGGTAATTCAGTTATGAAAAACTATTCAGATATCCTAAGATTTATAAACAGAAGTATATCACAAGCTTACCCTTTCTGGAGATATAAGGAACTAAGCAATAATTTAGCTGACCAATACATAAAGCAAAATGATTAACTCAAGAATTACGATGTCGATGCATGTATAAAAATATCACATGTGCCCCCAAAATGTGTACAATGATTACATAAGATAAAAAATTTAACTTATACAAAATTGAATGTTGGAGAATTTAAAAAGGACATATCTAACGTTCAAAGTGCTTTAAAAATGTCCAGAAATTGTTATAAACATTAAAAATACAAATATCAAAATAACTTATAAAATCAAAGTATGTAGCATTAAAGATGATGTTTCTAATCTGGGTCTAAAATTTGCAAGTACACTTGTAAAACAAACAAAAAAAAAAACGGTGTGGGGAAAAAAGAAGCAGAAGCATATAAATTTATAATCTTTACCTTATCTTACATGTGAAATATGAAATAAACACTTTTTTATTCTTGATACTTATTTAATGTATTTTTTAACTTAAAGGCAATTAATAGTAACAACAAATAAATAGATGTTATTTATGCCTTTAAACTATTTCAAGAATCTATAATATATACTTCATGTTAATTAAAAGAGTAAAAATACAAAATGTAAAGTAGGGGTAGACAACCAAAATAATATTTATGACAATCATTATAAATGGTTATTTTTCTATTAAAATTGAAAGACTATCCGAATGAATTGAGAATACAACTTCATACTTCTTTAGAAGTGGTAAACCTAAAGCTATGGGAAAAATGGATTAAAAAATAAATAACTTCACATATATGTGTGTGTGTGTGTATATATATATGTAATATATGTAATACCAGTCAATTGCAGTTACTTATATATGTAATACCAGTCAAATGCAGAGTTACTTATAATATGTATACATAAATTTTATATCCTATAGAAACTGAAACTTTTTAATTTCTGATTTTATTTTTCAAGAATCACATTATTTACCAAGCTATTATTAATAACTTGCCCAGTGCAGAAATTATTACATCCATGTAGAAAAACAATATAAGACATTATCCACAAATATTTATCAATAAAAGATCAAAATATCGAGCGTGGTAAACACATTAACAACATGTGTTTGTCTTCTCTCTAATAAATACTAACTAAAATTTAGTTATAGAAGGAAAAAAAAGGATTTACCCCAAGGAAAAGACAGAATAACAAATTTTAATCAAATTTTGAATGGTTGAAATGAAAAAGGATTTGGTTTCCAGAATAAACAAACAGGAAAACTCTGAATTTAAGACCACAAAGGAAGATAGCAGAGTGAGGCATCCAACCTAAGAAAGGAGATTCAATGAAAGCCTATTTTCTAAATGAAGAACTTTTCAGCAGCCTTCCCTGTTTCCTCCCAGAAAGGCTAGCCCTAACATTCCTGTTCTAACATCTCTTTCATCTTGAATATTATCTCCACCCCAGGTAAATTAACCCCATATGCTCCACATACAGGCAGATAGAGATTCCTTCAAACTGATCAAACTGAAGCACCACTCACACAAATGGAAGAATCAATCACATTTTTAAAGCTTTACTTATAATTTTGAACAGATATCAAAGAAAATTAGACATGAAATAAAATGAGACAAATGAAAATAAAATCAGAATTCAGTGCAGGGAAGAATAGATGTAGAACAGAGAGCAAAAGACAGATTCTATAACCTATACTTTATATTGTAGGGAGTTATAAAAATGAATTATACAACCATAATCAAAAGAGGATATAATAAAGAAGAAAACTAGAAAACAAGAAGGTTTATGAAAATTAAAAACTCATCTCTTTTTAAAAAATATGTTTAGTATTATTTTGGAAATAAATTTGAGGACTCTCCCAGGAAGTATAACAACAAATGGAACAAAAAAAAAAAAAGGAGAGCGAATGAAACCGTAATCTGCTACGTCTGATGAATTGAAATTTTGAAAACGGAAGGAAAACACAGTAAGAAGAAAAATTGTAAAAAATGTTCAATAAAAAATACATTCTGGTATTCTAACTTGTAAAGAACTTGCAAGCTGTAATTTTGTGCATACATCAAGAAAAAAAAAATTGGACAAACCAAAAATAAATTACTTTCATTTTTTTGCATACATCAAGAAAAAAGAAACTGGACAAACTGAAAATTATTTACTTTTCTTTGACCCAGCACAAACAACCACCCAGAAATCTGGAAAGACAGGAACATTTAGAGAGATGGAGTCACGATTGACTTCCCTGGAGCAGAAGTTGCTAGAGTTGCAAACTGGTAGGAAAATTTAAATGGCAAGTGTTGACAAACTGCTGGAGGCTGAGCATGGACCAGTATGAGAGTAAAAATTTCTCAGAGGTGGAACTCTTACACTTACATGGTTCTTATCTCCAGAAACCCAAGAGTTTCTAACAAGAAAGTTCCCCTCATGACTCTGGCAGGGGAAGAGTTTATAACAAAACTAACCAGCACCATACCATTGTTTCTACCAATCCTGCTTCTAGGTGTTTACCCAACTGATTTGAAAATGTATGTCCACACATAAACTTGCATTTGAATGTTATGGCAACTTTGTTAATAATCACCAAAATCTTGAAACAGTTAAGAAATCCATCAACAGATGAATAGATAAGCAAACTCTGAGACATCCATACAATTGAATACTATTTAGGATGAAAAGGAATGAGCTACCAGCATTGCAAATACATAAAAGAATTATAAATACATAATATCAAATGCACGACGCCAGTCACAGAGGACTACTGTGTGATTCCATTTATATGACATTCTGGAAAAGGCAAAAATATTTAGGTGGTAAACAGGCCAGTCAATACTATGGGTTCAAAGGGGAGGGTTGAATATGTGAAAGTACAGATTTTTTTTTTTTTTTTTTTTTTGAGACAGAGCCTCACTCTGTCGCCCAGGCTTGAGTGCAGTGGCACGATCTTGGCTCAGTGCAAGCTCTGCCTCACAGGTTCATGCCATTCTCCTGCCTCAGCCTCCCAAGTAGCTGGGACTACAGGCATCTGCCACTACATCCGGCTAATTTCTTGTATTTTTAGTAGAGACGGGGTTTCACCGTGTTAGCCAGGATGGTCTCGATCTCCTGACCTAGTGATCCGCCTGCCTTGGCCTCCCAAAGTGCTGGGATTACAGGCGTGAGCCACCGTCCCTGGCCCAGAAGATATTTTAAGGTGGTAAATCTTGTCTGAATAATACTATTATAGTGGATATCTGACACTGTACATCTTGAAAATCCGTAGAACTTTACAGCAAAAAGAATGAAACTTAATATATTAAATATGTAAGTTTAAAAAAAGAACCACTGTGGAGATTGGAGGTTCCCAAAATGAAATTTGACAAATATATATACAGCTATATCTGTTAAAATTCATGGCAAAAACTGCAACTACTTTTGTACCAACTTAATGTCTATCATCTATCTATCTATCTATCTATCTATCTATCTATCTATCTATCTATATTACATATGTATGTAATAACCTCAAAGAGGGGAGAAAGGTCCTGACTTAAGTGGTTTTGGAAATAAATTAAGTCTTCAAGAATAAAACAACCACAGATAAGTACTGTACTTTAGTTGATAACTTTGTTTCCCAAAGAGGTAAAGGTTGACAATTCTGAAACCACTATACTCTATACCCTGAATGAACAAATAAGTAAATTAATGAGATGGTGAGGACCAGATGTCTCACTGGTTACAGATTTGTTTTGTCTCAAACTTTACACATGAAAAATAAAACAGATTCAGAGCAACCAGTTTACATTCTCATCCTTAAGGAAAAATGGTGGCGTCTGAGGCAATGGAAGTAAAATAAGCAGAGAATACTAGGTAAAGAGGCTTTTGAAGCTGTTATCCATTTCTAATATACTGCATTGCAAAGGAATTTTGAGGAAGGAATGAAAAGTGTTGTGAGTAGGCAAAGAGGAACCTGGGTCTTAGCTCTTAAAAGAGATTTAAATGAGGAATTGAGGTGTGATGCGAATGACAAAGTTTGTAATTCCACATCATGAAATTACAAAACCAGAGGAACATGAGCAGAAGAGCCATCAATTTAACTGCATTTCGGAACCCATGTTTATTAAAGTGTTTAAAAGGGGATGTACTATTTTTACCAGCATCCTGAACTAGAGTATAACACTGAATCATT
Organism: Symphalangus syndactylus; assembly: GCF_028878055.3. Lineage (NCBI taxonomy): Eukaryota > Metazoa > Chordata > Mammalia > Primates > Hylobatidae > Symphalangus > Symphalangus syndactylus. Next base: position 99,799,838 of record NC_072428.2, on the reverse strand, counting down.
TGTTTAGTGCTCCTACAAGCTTTAAATAATAGTTGAATAAAAGAGGCAGATTGTTTTTTAAAAAAATGCAGTTTGTGTGACGGGTGCTGTAGGTAGTGTTCGTGTTTCCAAATAATAAGAATAAACTAATTTATGAAATAGCAATAATTATTTTTAGAAAGGTGTATAGTTAATTAGATTTATCTAAGTATTTCCTATTAGAGTTAATTAAAACCATTAATATTGTAAGAATAATGTCAAAAATTAATACAATGTCATACATAAATTCATATTTGTCAGGCCTCTGAGCCCAAGCCAAGCCATCACATCCCCTGTGACTTGCATGTATATGCCCAGATGGCCTGAAGTAACTGAAGAATCACAAAAGAAGTGAAAATGCCCTGCCCCGCCTTAACTGATGACATTCCACCACAAAAGAAGTGAAAATGGCCTGTTCCTGCCTTAACTGATGACATTATCTTGTGAAATCCCTTCTCCTGGCTCATCCTGGTTCAAAAGCTCCCCCACTGAGTACCTTGTGACCCCCACTCCTGCCTGCCAGAGAACACCCCCCCTTTTTCCTAGACCTACCCAAATCCTATAAAACAGCCCCACCCCTATCTCCCTTTGCTGACTCTTTTCGGACTCAGCCTGCCTGCACCCAGGTGAAATTAACAGCTTTATTGCTCACACAAAGCCTGTTTGGTGGTCTCTTCACATGGACGTGAGTGAAATTTGGTGCCATGACTCAGATCAGGGAACTGCCCTTGGGAGATCAATCCCCTGTCCTCCTGCTCTTTGCTCCGTGAGAAAGATCCACCTAGGACCTCAGGTCCTCAGATCCACCAGCCCAAGAAACATCTCACCAATTTCAAATCTCATAAGCAGCCTCTTTTTACTCTCTTCTCCAACCTTCCTCACTATCCCTCAAACTCTTTCTCCTTTCAATCTTGGCGCCACACTTCAATCTCTCCCTTCTCTTAATTTCAATTCCTTTCATTTTCTGGTAGAGATAAAGGAGACATGTTTTATCCATGGACCCAAAACTCCAGCACCGGTCACGGACTAGGGAAGGCAGCCTTCCCTTGGTGTTTAATCATTGCAGGGATGCCTCTCTGATTATTCACCCAGGTTTCAGAGGTGTCAGACCACGCAGGGACGCCTGCCTTGGTCCTTCACCCTTAGCGGCAAGTCCCTCTTTTCTGGGGGAGGGGCAGGAACCCTGACCTCTTATCTCTGTGCCCTGATCCCTTATTTCCACACCCCAACCCCTTCTCTGCTTTTCTGGAGGGCAAGAACCCCCCCACCCCTTCTCCCTGTCTCTACTTTCTTTTTTCTGGGCTTGCCTCCTTCACTATGGACAAGCTTCCACCTTCCATTCCTCCATTTTCTCCCTTAGCCTGTGTTCTTAAGAACTTAAAACCTCTTCAACTCTCACCTGACCTAAAATCTAAGCATCTTATTTTCTTCTGAAATGCCGCTTGACCCCAATACAAACTCCACAGTAGTTCCAAATAGCCAGAAAACAGCACTTTCAATTTTTCCATCCTACAAGATCTAAATAATTCTTGTCGTAAAATGGGCAAATGGTCTGAGGTGCCTGACGTCCAGGCATTCTTTTACACATCGGGCCCTCCCCAGTCTCTGTTCCCAATGCAACTTGTCCCAAATCTTCCTTCTTTCCCTCCCACCTGTCCCCTCAGTCCCAACCCCAAGCGTCGCTGAGTCTTTCTAATCTGACTTTTCTACAGTCCTATCTGACCTCTCCCCTCCTCGGCAGGCTGAGCTAAGTCCCAATTCTTCCTCAGCCTCCACTCCTTCACCCTATAATCCTTTTATCACCTCTCCTCCTCATACCCGGTCTGGCTTACAGTTTCATTCCGTGACTAGCCCTCTCCCACCTGCCCAGCAATTTACTCTTAAAAAGGTGGCTGGAGCTAAAGGCATAGTCAAATTTAATGCTCCTTTTTCTTTATCCCAAATCAGATAGCGTTTAGGCTCTTTTTCATCAAATATAAAAATCCAGCCCAGTTCATGGCTCGTTTGGCAGCAACCCTGAGATGCTTTACAGCCCTAGACCCTAAAAGGTCAAAAGGCCATCTTATTCTCAATATACATTTTATTACCCAATCTGCTCCCAACATTAAATAAAACTCCAAAAATTAAATTCCAGCCCTCAAACCCCACAACAGGACTTAATTAACCTCGCCTTCAAGGTGTACAATAATAGAGGCAGCCAAGTAGCAACATATTTCTGAGTTGCAATTCCTTGCCTCCACTGTGAGACAAACCCCAGCCACATCTCCAGCACACAAGAACTTCCAAACACCTAAACCGCAGTGGCCAGGCATTCCTCCAGAACTGCCTCCCCCAGGAGCTTGCTACAAGTGCCAGAAATCTTGGCACCACCAAGGAATGCCCGCAGCCCAGGATTCCTCCTAAGCCATGTCCCATCTGTGTGGGACCCCACTGGAAATTGGACTGTTCAACTCACCTGGCAGCCACTCCCAGAGCCCCTGGAACTCTGGCCCAAGGCTCTCTGACTGACTCCTTCTCGGCTTAGCGGCTGAAGACTGACGCTGCCTGATCGCCTCAGAAGCCCCGTAGACCATCATGGACACCGAGCTTTAGGTAACTCTCACAGTGGAGGATAAGTCCGTCCCCTTCTTAATCAATACGGAGGCTACCCACTCCACATTACCTTCTTTTCAAAGGCCTATTTCCCCTGCCTTCATAACTGTTGTGGGTATTGACAGCCAGGCTTCTAAACCTCTTGAAACTCCCCAACTCTGGTGCCAATTTAGACAATACTCTTTTAAGTACGCCTTTTTAGTTATCCCCACCTGCCCAGTTCCCTTATTAGGCCGAGACACTTCAACTAAATTATCTGCTTCCCTGACTATTCCTAGACTACAGCTACATCTCATTACCGCCCTTCTTCCCAATCCAAAGCCTCCTTTGCATCCTCCTCTTGTATCCCCCCAGCTTAACCTACAACTATAAGATACCTCTACTCCCTCCTTGGCGACGGATCATGCACCCCTTACCATCTCATTAAAACCTAATCACCTGGCCGGGCACGGTGGCTCACGCTTGTAATCCCAGCACTTTGGGAGCCTGAGGGGGGCGGATCACAAAGGTCAGGAGATCGAGACCATGGTGAAACCCTGTCTCTACTAAAAATACAAAAAAATTAGCCAGGCGTCGTGGCGGGCGCCTGTAGTCCCAGCTACTCAGAGAGGCTGAGGCAGGAGAATGGCATGAACCCGGGATGCGGAGCTTGCGGTGAGCCGAGATTGTGTCACTGCACTCTAGCCTGGGTGACAGAGCGAGACTCCCTCTCAAAAAAAAAAAAAAAAAAAAACACCTAATCACCCTTAACTCGCTCAATGCCAATATCCCATCCCACAGCATGCTTTAAAAGGATTAAAGTCTGTTATCACTCCCCTGTTACAGCATGGCCTTTTAAAGTCTATAAACTCTCCTTACAATTCCCCTATTTTACCTGTCCTAAAACCAGACAAGACTTCCAGGCTAGTTCAGGATCTGTGCCTTATCAACCAAATTGTTTTGCCTATCCACCCCGTGGTGCCAAACCCATATACTCTCATATCCTCAATACCTCCCTCCACAATCTATTATTCTGTTCTAGATCTCAAACATGATTTCTTTACTATTCCTTTGCACCCTTCATCCCAGCCTCTCTTCCCTTTCACTTGGACTGACCCTGACATCAGGGTCAGCAAATTACCCCTCAGGCTCAGCAAATTACCTGGGATGTATTGCCGCAAAGCTTCACAGACAGCCCCGTTACTTCAGTCAAGCCCAAATTTCTTCCTCATCTGTTACCTATCTCGGCAATAATTCTCGTAAAAACACATGTGCTCTCCCTACGGATCCTGTCCGACTAATCTCCCAAACCTCAATCCCTTCTACAAAACAACAACTCCTTTCCTTCCTGGGCATGGTTGGATACTTTCGCCTTTGGATACCTGGTTTTGCCATCTTAGCAAAACCATTATATAAACTCACACAAGGAAACCTAGCTGACCCCATAGATCCTCAATCCTTTCCCCACTCCTCTTTCCATTCCTTGAAGACAGCTTTAGAGATTGCCCCCACCCTGGCTCTCCCTGACTCATCGCAACCGTTTTCATTACACACAGCTGAAGTGCAGGGCTGTGCAGTCAGAATTCTTACATAAGGACCGGGATCACGTCCTGTAGCCTTTGTCCAAACAACTTGACCTTACTGTTTTAGGCTGGTCATTATGTCTCTGTGCAGCGGCTGCTGCCACCTTAATACTTTTAGAGTATTAATACTTTTAGAGGCCCTAAAAATCACAAACTATGCTCAACTCACTCTCTTTATTTCTCATAACTTCCAAAATCTATTTTCTTCCTCACACCTGACGCATATACTTTCTGCTCCCTGGCTCCTTCAGCTATACTCACTCTGTTGAGTCTCCCACAATTACCATTGTTCCTGGCCCGGGCTTCAATCCGGCCTCCCACATTATTCCGGATACCACACCTGACCCTCATAACTGCATCTCTCTGATCCACCTGACGTTCACCCCATTTCCCCATATTTCCTTCTTTCCTGTTCCTCACCCTGATCACACTTAGTTTATTGATGGCAGTTCCACCAGGCCTAATCGCCACACACCAACAAAGGCAGGCTGTGCTATAGTGCAAGACACTAGCCCGCCTCTTAAAACCTCTCATTTCCTTTCTATCGTGGAAATCTATTCTCAAGGAAATAACTTCTCAGTGTTCCATCTGCTATTCTACTATTTCTCAGGGATTATTCAGGCCCCCTCCCTTCCCTACACATCAAGCTCAGAGATTTGCCCCCGCCCAGGACTGGCAAATTAGCTTTACTCAACATGCCCCGAGTCAGATAACTAAAATACCTCTTGGTCTAGGTAGACACTTTCACTGGATAGGTAGAGGCCTTTCCTACAGGGTCTGAGAAGGCCACCACAGTCATTTCTTCCCTTCTGTCAGACACAATTCCTCAGTTTAGCCTTCCCACCTCTATACAGTCTGACAACAGACCAGCCTTTATTAGTCAAATCAGCCAAGCACTTTTTCAGGCTCTTAGTATTCAGTGAAACCTTTATAACCCTTACGGTCCTCAGTCTTCAGGAAAAGTAGAACAGACTAAAGGTCTTTTAAAAACACACCTCGAGACGTTCTTCGCCGAGAGTCATCTGGGTTTCCTGCTTCAACAGTGCTTGGACGGAACCCGGCGCTCGTCCCCCACCCCGGCCGGCCGCCCATAGCCAGCGTTCCGTCACCTCTTCACCGCGCCCTCGGACTGCCCCAAGGCCTCCGCCGCCGCTCCAGCGCTGCGCAGCCACCGCCGCCGCCGCCGCCTCTCCTTAGTCGCCGCCATGACGACCGCGTCCACCTCGCAGGTGCGCCAGAACTACCACCAGGACTCAGAGGGCGCCATCAACCGCCAGATCAACCTGGAGCTCTACGCCTCCTATGTTTACCTGTCCATGTCTTACTACTTTGACCACGATGATGTGGCTTTGAAGAAATTTGCCAAATACTTTCTTCACCAATCTCATGAGGAGAGGGAACATGCTGAGAGACTGATGAAGCTGCAGAACCAATGAGGTGACCGAATCTTCCTTCAGGATATCAAGAAACCAGACTGTGATGACTGGGAGAGCGGGCTGAATGCGATGAGGTGTGCATTACATTTGGAAAAAAATGTGAATCAGTCACTACTGGAACTGCACAAACTGGCCACTGACAAAAATGACCCCCATTTGTGTGACTTCATTGAGACACATTACCTGAATGAGCAGGTGAAAGCCATCAAAGAATTGGGTGACCACGTGACCAACTTGCGCAAGATGAGAGCACTCGAATCTGGCTTGGCAGAATATCTCTTTGACAAGCACACCCTGGGAGACAGTGATAATGAAAGCTAAGCCTCAGGCTAATTTTCCCCATAGCCGTGGGGTGACTTCCCTGGTCACCTAGGCAGTGCATGCATGTTGGGGTTTCCTTTACCTTTTCTATAAGTTGTACCAAAACATCCACTTAAGTTCTTTGATTTGTACCATTCCTTCAAATAAAGAAATTTGGTACCCCCCCCAAAAAAAAAAAAAAAAACACACCTCACCAAGCTCAGCCACCAACTTAAAAAGGACTGGACAATACTTTTACCACTTTCCCTCCTCAGAAGTCAGGCCTGTCCTCAGAATGCTGCAGGGTACAGCCCATTTGAGCTCCTGTATAGATGCTCCTTTTTATTAGGCCCCAGTCTTATCCCAGACACCCGATCAACTTAGACTGTGCCCCAAAAAACTTGTCATCCCTACTATCTTCTGTCTAGTCATACTCCTATTCACTGTTCTCAACTATTCATACATGCCCTGCTCTTGCTTACACTGCCAGTTTACACTGTTTCTCCAAGCCATCACAGCTGATATCTCCTGGTGCTATCCCCAATCCCACTCTTAACTCTTAAAGTAAATAAATAATCTTTGCTGGCAAGGCTATGCTGAACCTCTTTAAGCACTCTCTAATTAGATGTCCTAAGTCCTCCCAATTCTTAGTCCTTTAATACCTGTATTTCTCCTTCTCTTATTCCGTTTAGTTTTTCAGTCCATACAAAACCATATCTAGGCCATCACCAATAATTCTACACGACAAATTTTTCTTCCAATAACCCCAGAATATCACCCCTTACCACAAAATCTTCCTTCAGCTTAATCTCTCCCACTCTAGGTTCCCACGCTGCCCCTAATCCTGCTCGAAGCAGGCCTGAGAAACATCACCCATTCTCTCTCTCCATACCATCCCCCCAAAATTTTCACCGCCCCAACACTTCAACACTATTTTGTTTCAGTTTTCTTATTAATATAAGAAGGCAGAATGTCAGGCCTCTGAGCCCAAGCCAAGCCATCGCATCCCCTGTGACTTGCATATATACGCCCAGATGGCCTGAAGTAACTGAAGAATCACAAAAGAAGTGAAAATGCCCTGCCCTGCCTTAACTGATGACATTCCACCACAAAAGAAGGGAAAATGGCCTGTTCCTGCCTTAACTGATGACATTATCTTGTGAAATTCCTTCTCCTGGCTCATCCTGGCTCAAAAGCTCCCCTACTGAGTACCTTGTGGCCCCCACTCCTGCCTGCCAGAGAACACCCCCCCCTTTTGCCTTTACCTACCCAAATCCTATAAAACAGCCCCACCTGTATCTCCCTTTGCTGACTCTCTTTTCAGACTGGGCCCGCCTGCACCCAGGTGAAATAAACAGCTTTATTGCTCACACAAAGCCTGTTTGGTGGTCTCTTCACAATATTGATTGTCAAACTAAAATTAAAACATCTTATTGCTACTTTAGAACATTTTAGAAAGATAATTTGAGCCATTTTAAAAAACCATCATGTGAGCAATATTGTATTGACTAAATAATTAAAAGGTTTTCAGTACGGTACTCTTGAACAAGGCAGCTTGTCCGTCCATGTTTGTAGCAGTATCATTTCAGTGATTGGGGGAGCACCCTTCATCTTCCTCTCCAATAAAGATGTATATAATAACTACTTTTTTTTTTTTTTTGCATTTTCTTCTCTGTAACATCTGTGCCTTCCCCTCAAAATATCCCATAGGAATGATTTTAGCATGATAACAACCAACATCCTGCTGCTTGTATTACTTTCTTACACTAATTACAACACAAGCTGCAAGATTTGTTTTGTCTCAAACTACACATGAAAATAAAACAGATTCAGAGTAACCACTTTAAATTCTCATCCTAAGGAAAAATGGTGGTGTCCGAGGCAATGGAAGTAAAATAAGCAGAGATTACTAGGAAAAGAGTCTTTTGAAGCTGTTATCCATTTATTTTTGTTTTTATTTATTTGTGTGTGTGTGTGTGTGTGTGTGTGTGGCGGAATCTCGCTCTGTCGCCAGGCTGGAGTGCAGTGGCGCGATCTCCGCTCACTGCGACCTCTGCCTCCCGTGTTCGAGTGATTCTCTTGGCTCAGCCTCCTGAGTAGCTGGGACTAGAGGCATGTGCCACCATGCCCAGCTAATTTTGTGTTTTTTTAAGTAGAGACGGGGTTTCACCATGTTGGCCAGGATGGTCTCGATCTCTTGACCTCATGATCTGCCTGCCTCGGTCTCCCAAAGTGCTGGGATTACAGGCGTGAGTCACAGCGCCCAGCCCTGTTATCCATTTCTAATACCCTGTGTTGCAAAGGAATTTTGAGGAAGAAATGAAAAGTGTTGTGAGTAGGCAAAGGGGAACCTCGGTCTTAGCTCTTAAAAGAGATTTAAATGAAGACTTGAGATGTGATGCAAATGACATAGTTTGTAAATCCATAAAAGCTCAGGTGTGGCAAATTTTCAAAGTATTTGCATTTTTCTTTGATAATGTTTTCAGAATATTTGTATTTCATACAAATATAATAAACGAAATATTTTGCTTTCATTATAAAGCACTCTTCTTCATCACCTCCAAATTACTATCATCATTTCATTTAAAGACAACTTTAAAAGTTCTCCCACATTATGAAGCACAATAAATTATACTACATATTCATTCCACTAACTATTCCTTGAGGTATCTCTTGAAAATTATATTTACTATTTCTGATTCATTATCTTCACTACGTTTTCTGGAATTATTAATTTTATATCTTTAACTCTGCCTTGAAATTATGTTTTTTAAGAGGAAATTTTATCTGGAATAGCATATAAAAATATTTTTATTTTGATTATTGGATTTTTTTCATATGCCCCTTAAATAACAATATAGTAATTTTGTTTCCATGATTTTGCTGAACTTGGGCAATAGGATGTTTTGTTATATTAAAACACTCTCAATGTAAATAATAAATGTTTTTATTAAGGCCCAGTTTCTTACATTTTCAGATTTTGATTCAGATTTAGAAATACAAATTGTAATCAGTGGAATGGGTAAGACTATAGTAGTAAATGTACACACTTAGAATATAAAATATTGTTCATTCTATAACAACAAACAATTCACTGTTGGCATTTTTACACAAGATTACTAACACATGATTTATGCAATAATTTGCACACTAATTTGTGAAAGGTCCTATTGTTGGATTTCTGTCTAAGATAGTTAATAGAAACTCTCTGAATGTAGATAGCAAGGAACATGTGGCTGCCCGTAGCATCTTGAAAATTGCTATCAGTCTAACTCATATTCATTGGCCCTCTCCAGGAGAATATGTAACATGAAAATAAAATGAGCAGAAAAAACTATTCACACATATGAAAAGAAAATGTTCTTAGCAATGACCATGAGACAGGTAAGGGGAATGAATGAAACTCAGGCTTGTGGATATTGCTAACCTTCTTTCATTAGAATTTAAAAAGGATTGTAATTTTTTTTGGGGGGTGTAATCTTTTTGTTAGCTCTCTTTTCTTTGCCTTATTTTCTCAGTAAAGTCTTTTTAAAGTTTTTTGAAAATTTCTCCCTGTTTTTACTAAGCTAAGGGGGAAAAGGAGGTAGATATTTGTATTCATGCCTAAGCATATAAAGGGAAGAATTTGCCATAAAGGTCAGAGGTCAGGCTCATGAAACTCCTACTATTTGAAGAGCCTTAAGAGAGACTATTTGAAGAGTCTTAAGAGGCAGAAACACAGGGACTTGATGGTGAGGACCACTGCTTTTCCATAAGCTCTTTCTGCCATTTCATTTGAGGATATCTGAGGGATGTGCAAGTTTGAATACTCATGATTTCTTCATTCTTTCCTGGGGTTTTGGTGACTCTGATCTGGACTGTGGTGACAATATTTACTAAGTCCAGGCACAATCTTTAAGTTTTTACATTCGTGATTTTATTCTTACATCACGACAACTTAAAACATAGTATGTACATTATCCATATTGTGTGTATTATAAAATTTCTGATTTAGATGCAAAATTAACTTATAAAAGACAATAAAGCATGCTGGAGTATGCTTGTCTTCAAGGAATATGCTGGTCTATTTCAAATCATTGTATTGATTAAAAAATGTCCTATAGTTCATATTTCTTAACCCCTACTGCTATTAATCAAGTGTTTCATATAAGTGCACTTTTACTACTTCCAAGATGCCTAGAATAGTAACATTTAATATATACAATTCAGAATAACTCTGAACATAACCTTATAATTAACTGTGAAAATAATTTTAGTTTAAGGATTAAATTTTAAATGAATGGCAACATAAACAATCTATGTGTCAAATCTTCTAGAATTTTTTTTTTGCAGAACTTATTTTTTATAGGTTAACTCAAAAATAATTTTCCCTTTTCAAAATTCTTGTCAACAGCTCAGTGAAATAATTTCCTGAATAAATAAAAACTATTCCTATTATTCGTCCCAAATAATTTCTAGTCTAAGTCAATAATTTTACAAAAATTTTAGGATTATACTTCTAAAAGTAAGTTAAGTTTCTACAGTAGTCTATAAAACATTCTAAGGAATTGGCATTACCAAAGTACCACTTATACAACCAGTGTGTGTGCAGGTTTGTTACATGGATATATTGCATGATGCAGAGGTTCAGGATAGAGATCCCATAATCCAGGTAGTGAGCACAGTATTTAATAAGTAGTTTTTCAATCCATGTCCACTTGTTTCTTCCCACACTAGTAGTCCACAATATCTATTGTTCCCATGTTTATATTCATGTTTGCTCAATGTTTAGCTTCCGCTTATAGGTGAGAACATAAGTCTTTGGGTTTTGTTTCTGTGTTAACTTACTTAAGATTATGGCCTCCAGCTGCATCCATGTTGCAGCAAATGATGTGATTTTTTTATTTCTTTTTATAGCTGCATAGTATTCCGTGCAGTTTACGTACCACAGCTTCTTTATCCAATCTGAAAATGATGGGCATCTAGGTTGATTCCCTGCCTTTCTCTTGTAAATAGTACAGGGATGCGTATGTGAGTGTGTATGTCTTTTTGGTAGCATGATTTATTTTCCTTTGGATGCATACCAGTAAATGGCATTGCTGGGTTATATGACAGCTCTGTTTTAAGTTCTTTGAGAAATCTCCATACTCCAAATTGGCTGAACTAATTTACATTTCCACAAACAGTATATAAGTGCTCCCTTTTCTCTGTAACCTTGCCAGCATCTGTTATTTTTTGACTTTTTAATAATAGCCATCCTGACTGGTGTGAGATGGTATCTTACTGTGGTTTTGATTTGCATTTCTCTGATGATTAGTTAAGGAAGCTGAGCAATTTTTCATGTGTTTGTTAGTCATTCATATGTCTTCTTTTGAGAAGTGTCTATTCATGTCCTTTGCCCAATTTTTAGTGAGGTAATAATCTCATTACAAATTTTTATTTTTATTTTTTGGCCAGGTGTGGTGGCTCATGCCTATAATCCCAGCACTTTGGGAGATCGAGGCGGGTGGATCGCTTGAGGTCAGGAGTTCAAGACCAGCCTGGCCAACATGGTGAAACCCTGCCTCTACTAAAATAGAAAAATTTGCCAGGCATGGGAGCGCATGCCTGTAGTCCCAGCTACTCGGGAGGCAGAGGTGAGAGAATCACTTGAACCCAGGAGGTGGAGGATGCAGTGAGCCTAGGTCACTCCATTGCACCCCAGCCTGGGTGACAGAGTGAGACTAGGACTCGAAAAAAAAAAAATTGTTTTCTGATTTCCTTAAGTTAATTATAGATTCTGGATATGAGACCTTTGTCAGATATGTAGTTCGCAAATATTTTCTCCCATTCTGTAGAATATCTGTTTACTCTGTTGATAGTTTATTTTGCTGTGCAGAAGTTCTTTGTTTAACTATATCTCACTAGTCAATTTTTTATTTTGTTGCAATTGCTTTTGGAGACTTAGCCAAATATTCTTTGTTAATACCAACATTTAGAAGGGTATTAGCTAGGTTTTCTTCTAGGTCTTTATAATTCAAGACTTTACATTTAAATCGCTGACAGATCTTGAGTTAATTTTTGTATATGGTGAAAGGTAGGGGTCTAGTTTTTTCTTCTGCATGTGGCTAGCCAATTATCCTAGCACCATCTATTGAATAGGGAGACCTTTCTCCATTGCTTGTTTTTCTCAGCTTTGTTGAAGATCAGATGGTTGTAGATGTACAGGTTAATTTCTGAGATTTTTATTCTGTTCCATTAGTCTATGTGTCTATATTTGTACCACTACTATGCTGTTTTTATTGCTGTAGCCTGATAGTATAAAGTTAGGTAGTGTAATGCCTCTGGCTTTGTTCTTTTTGCTTAGGATTACTTTTGCTATTCAGATCCTTTTTGGTCTCATACAAATTTTAGAATAGTTTTGACTAATTCTGTAAAAAAAATATAACATCGTTGGTTTGATAGGAATAGCATTGAAACCATAGATTGCTCTGGGCAGTATGACCACTTTAATCATATTCATTCTTTCAACCCATGAGCGTGGAATGCTTTTCTATTTATTTATGTCATCTCTGATTTCTTTCAGTAGTTTTCCTTGTAAAGATATTTTTCCTCCTACGTTGGCTGTATTCTTAGGAATTTCATTTTCTTTATGACTATTGTAAAGAGAACTGTGTTCTTGATTTGACTGTCAGCAGGGATGTCATTTGGTATAAACATGTCACTGATTTTTGTACATTGATTTTGTATCCTGAAACTTTACTAAAGATGTTTATCAGTTTTAGGAGCTTTTTGTCAGTCTTTAGGGTTTTCTAAGTATAAAGTCATATCATCAGTAAAAAAAGATAATTTGACTTATTCTTTTCCTATGTGGATGCCTTTTATTTATTTCTTTCTCTTGCCTGGTTACTCTGGCTAGGACCTCCAGTACTATATTGAATAAGGGGTGGTGAGAGTGGGCATCCTTGTATTGTTCCAGTTCTCACAGGGAATAGTTCCAGCTTTTGTTCATTCAGTTTTATGTTAGCTGTGCATTTATCATAGATGGCTCTTATTATTTTGAAGTATAATCCTTCAATACTGACTCTGTTGAGGGTTTTTATCATGAAGAAATGTTGGATTTTATCAAAAGCTTTTTTGAGTCTTTTGAGATGATCATATGGTTTTTATTTTCAATTCTGTGTATATGGTGAATCATATTTACAATTTTTATATGTTGAACTAACTTTGCATCCCTTAAATGAAGCCTACTTAATCATGGTGAATTAACTTTTTGATGTGCCACTGGATTTGGTTTGCTAGTATTTTGTAAAGACTTTTAGATCTATGTCCATCAGGAATATTGGCTTTAAGTTTTCTTTTTTCATTGTATCTCTGCTAGATTTTGGTATTAGGCTGATATTGGCTTCATAGAATGAGTTAAAGAGGAACACCTTCTACTCAATATTTTGGAATAGTTTCAGTAGGATTCGTACCAGTTCTTTGCATGTCTGGTAGAATTTGGTTGTGAATCCCTATGGTCCAGGGATTTTTTTCTGAGTGGTCAGTTTTTTATTATTGATTCGATTTCAAAACTCAATATTGGTCTATTCAGGGTTTCAATCTCTTCCTGATTCAATCTTGCAGCATTGTGTGTTTCCAAGAATTCATGCATTTTCTCTAGATTTTCTTATCTGTGTGCATCAAATTGTTCATTGTAGTCTCAGAGGACCTTTGTATTTCTGTGGGATCAGTTGTAATATCAACCTTATCATTTCTGATTGTTCTTATGTGAATCTCTTTTTTTAAATCAAACTAGTAGTCTATCAATCTTGTTTATTCTTTCAAATAACACATTCTTGATTTCATTGATCTTTTGCATGGATTTTTGCATCTCAATTTCATTCAGTTCTTTTCTAATTTTAGTTATTTCTTTTCTTCTGCTAGCTTTGGAGTTGGTCTTTTCTTGTTCTTCTAGTTCCTTTTGATGTAAGGTTAGATTGGTTAGATTGTTAATTTGAGACTTTTCTAATTTATTGATGAAGGCATTTAGGGCTATAAACTTTCCTCTTAACACTGCTTTAGCTGCATCTCAGAGATTTTGGCAAGTTGTGTTTCTATTTGTGCTAATTTCAAATAATACTTTGATCTCTCCTTAATTTTGATGTTCACCCAGGAGTTATTCAGGAGCAAGTTGTTTAATTTCCATGTTTTTGTGTAGTTTTGAGAGATCTTCTTGATATCAATTTCTATTTTTATTGCACTATCATCTCAGAATATGCCTGGTATGACTTTTTTTTTTTTATTTATTGAGATTTGCTTTATGACCAAGCATGTGGTCAATTTTAGAATATAATCAGGGTTCAGATTAGAAGAATGTACATCCTGGGTTGTTGAGTGGAATGTTCTTTAGATGTCTGTCAGGTCAAATTGGTCAGGTGTTTAGATTAAGTCCAGAGTTTCTTTCTTAGTTTTCTGCCTTGATGATTTGTCTAAGCTGTCAGTGGGGTGTTGACTTTTTCCCACAGTTATTGTGTAGCTCTCTAAGTCCTTTAATAGATTAAGAAGAACTTGTTTTATGAATCTGGGTGTATTAATGTTGGGTGCATATATATTTATAATAGTTAGGTCTTTTTATTGGATCATTATGTAATATCTTCTTTGTCCTTCTCATTTTTTATTGGTTTAAAGTCTATTTTATCTGATATGGGAGTAACAACTGCTCTGTTTGTTGTTTTCCATTTGAATGGTAGATCTTTCTCCCTCCCTTTACCTTGAGTCTGTAGGTGTCGTTACATGTGAGATGGGTCTCTTGAAGATAGCAGACAGTTGGATCTTGTCTTTTTTTATTCAGCTTGCCATTCTGTGTCCTTTTAATGAGGCATTTAGCCAATTTACGTTCAAGTTTAGTATTGGTATGTGAGATTTTGATAGTGTCATTGTGTGGTTAGTTGATTGATAGGCTACACTCTTTTCAATCTGGTTCCCTGAAGGGAGGCACACACAGCTCCTGTGCTAGCCCACAGACACAAGCATCTCACCCCTCTCAGTGCTCTGAGATATGGGCCCCACCACAGCTTGAGTGCTGGCCATTGATCTTGGCTTGGCACTCCAAAGCTGTGTGCTGAAGCCCTGGGGCACAGGGACCAACTCTTGACTCTGTCCTCTAGACTCTTGGGTTCCTGGTGTGCTGAAGTTCTCCCAGGGTGCTAGAAATATACTAAGGTGGATCAAAACACCCAGGCTGGGCAGTAGAGACTGCTGTGCACATGTTTCTGTGGGGAGCCAGGCAGGGGACCTGAGGGATGGTCTGATGGGCAGGAGGACCTGTAGAACAAACATGCCCCGGTCTTGTGGGGAAACCAGTCCAGCTTTCTCCTGGCCCAGCATTCAGCTGGGTCTAGAACTTCTTGGAGGAATGTGGGAAGCTCTAGGGGAATGGGTTCCAATGGCCAGACTCCACTGGAGCTGCCCAGTGTACAAAGGCCTCTGGCTCCACACCGGCTGAAGCCCTATCTCTGCCTACCTTCATATGCAGCAGATTTCCCTAACATGCAAATGTCCATGGGGAATATGGGGTCCTCTGTTGCTAGGATCCCAGGGGTCCATGGCAAGAGTGGGCAATCACACAGTCTCTTCACTCATTCATTCCCCAAGAGCCATTTGGAGCCAGGAACTAACCTCAGGTACTAGGGTATCCCACATAGGGCTCCCAGCTTCCTTCTTTAGCCTATGTCTGTGTTGCATCTCCATCCATCCTCGGTGTTTTCTCTCTGAAGATCTATTCAAGTTATGTTGGTTTGCTTGAAATTTTGGTCTCTTTCTGTGGGAGCAGCACTTCCTGGCTCTGTGTTGTTGGCCATCCTGTTCTGGTCTCCCAATAAGCATTATTAAATGTGAGTTTGTGGAAATGAATCTCTTAATAACTATTTTGATTTATTACAAATAAAAAATAATATGTATTGTAATAATAAACTACTGTGCATTAAGAGTAGTGTTTGGTATATTTGATTTTAAATTATTTTTAATTACAGAATAAGTAATATGTACCTACAGTTCCGTTTTATATTAGATTTTAACCAATTTTAGAAATGCATTATAATAATTTATGCTACTTATTAAAATTATTTATCCTGATCCCCAAGTATAGCATCTTTTTCCATAGCCTTCTAATAAAAGAAGTTTTCTTCAGATTACTATATAAGCCATTGAAAAACTTTACCCATTTTCACCTCTTTAACTGTATGAATTAGTATTAATTTGATATTATACAACTCAAATATCTATGGAAAAACAAAGGTTGCTTAGATTGATATGACTGCTACAGTCAACCAAAATCTTCTTTTTCAATTTTAGGTTTAGCGAAATAGCTTCATTATTCACCTTGGTAGAAATAATAAGTTAATGTTTACATTTATAAGATAAATTTATTTTAATAATATACTACCTTTTATAGTTTAGACATTTATATTTCTGCATGTGTTTTCTTTCTAACAATAGCAAAATGCCATTATGATATTTAAAAATCTTATGACCTAATGAATCAATTAACACTTAGTATTCAATATTTCTGCTTTGCATGATCCTGTTTTTGTTCATATCTGTTTCTAATTCTGCCTTTACATAATATATATATATATATATTTATTTATTTATTTATTTAATTCTAAGTAAATGTAAAAGGAGTGTAAATATCAGCAAATAACCCTGTCAATCACTCTGGGTTGCCTGCACCAAAACCCAGCTGAGATCTGAGCAGTCCCAGCAGTCAGGGATGTACCTCTCATCAGCTTCCCAAAGCCCTGGAGAATTCTTCTACTTCAGGAAGACTGAAACATCCACTGGTAAAAATATGTTGAGCAGCTGGTCTTTGCACAGAACACCTTTAAACTGCTGTCTCAAATTCTGGCTGGCTGACATCAAACAATCTGTTTGTTACTTCATTGACAAGACCTTTCCCACATTTTCACTCTACAAAACAGGGATTTTGTTCCTGGAACAGAAACCAACACTGCAGATCCAGCAGTGTCCTCATGGTATTACAGCATGCCTCTCTGAGATATTGCGGGAAGATCGGGGGACCTGTGTCTTTTATTCTCTTCTTGACCACTGGCTTACACACATATTTCCAATAAAACCTTTTTTTAACCCATGAAATGTGATGTAGAATTTTTATAAGCCAATGATCCGGGACAAATAGATACCCAGGGATCTACCTGGCATAAAAATGCACCCTCACTTCTTTTGCTTGAAAATATTTAAGGTGATTCTACTTCAGGTTTTTTATACTGGACTTATATGTGGGCAATGCTGGTAAAGTGTGCTTTTCTTCTTCCAAAAAGTAACATTTTGAGATGATCAAACGGAAGTGGCCTATTTTATGCTCTTATAAGCCTGGAGGGATTCTGTTTTTCTATTGTTATAATTGACTTATTGGGGTTTGAAGGTGCTAAGCATAGGAAAACTTATGTTCCTGAATAAGATATTAAATTTCTTAGCTTTGATTCTTTTTAGAAGATACAGTTAAACTGCAGGGAAGTGATTTTTCAAATTATGCCATATAAGGTGATTTTAGTGGTCTTTAAAACACATGTGGTAGATTTTAAATGCCTCAAATAATCTAGACTTGTGATTCTCAGTTTGGCTGTACAGAGAGTCACCTGGGGAGAGTGGGGTGGTAGTGCTTTTAAAAATGCAGATGCTGGAGTCCCCTTAGACCAATTAAATCAGAATATCCAGAGATAGGACCAGAATATCCGTACTTTTAAAACTCCCCAGATGATCCTAATGTGCAGCCAGTGTTGAGCTTCCAATGTATGAACAAAAATATAAAAACCTTTCACAAGTTGCCCTCTGAAACGTGACATGAAATGCCCAAGAAAAAGATAAAAAAAATTAGCCAGGCATGGTGGCAGGCGCCTGTAGTCCCAGCTACTCGGAAGGCTGAGGCAGGAGAATGGCATGAACCCGGGAGGCGGAGCTTGCAGTGAGCCGAGATCGCGCCCCTGCACTCCAGCCCGGGCGACAGAGCGAGACTCCGTCTCAAAAAAAAAAAAAAAAAAAAAAGATTGGTACATATAACTATATAAAAAATTTCAAGTTTTATATGATAAAATATTCTGGAAAAAAGTTTCCACCGACCTACATTGTAGAAAGAATTCGTTTTCTTTTTCTTTTTTTTTTTTCCCCAGAGACAAGGTCTTGCTCTGTCACCCATTGCATCCTGGCACTCCAGGATCTTAGCTCATTGCAGTCTCAAAATCCTGGGATCAAGCGATCTTTCTGCCTCAACTTCCTGCGTAGCTGGGATTACAGGCACATGCCACCATGCCTGGCTATTTTTGTTTTCTGTACAGACAGTGCCTTCACTAGGATTTTAAAAATATATAAAAACCAGGGTGAAAACCCTTACTTGCAAAGAATTTCTTTAATTTTAAATAAGAAAAGGAAAAAAATCTATGGAGTCCCATGGCTCCTACCTTCCTGGGAAAAAAACAACAAAATAAAACAACAACAAAAAAATGGGTGAGCAATGCTAGAGAAAGGACAACTATTGAACTGGATATGCTGTTAGAATCATAAAATGTACTGAATACTGAATTACAATTTTTTTTTTTTTTTTTTTTTTGAGACAAGGTCTCCCTCTGTCACTCAGATTGGAGTGTAGTGGCACAAACACAGTTCACTGAAGCCTTGATTTCCTGGACTTAAGCAATCCTCCCACCTCAGGCTTCCAATCAGCTGGAACTACAGGCATGCACCATGATGCACAGTTTTTTTATGATTATTATTTGTAGAAATGGGGTCTAGCCATTGTGCCCAGGCTGCTGAATTAAATTTCAATAAGTAAAATTAATCAGAAATTTCAGGAAAGAGGTATTTCACAGAGGAGAGATAACACAGTGTTTTTAGACACAATAAACCTGAAACTACATGTTCATTACTAAGTGCCTTGTGACTCCTCAGTAAACAGGTTAGCTATAGGTAAGATTATGGTGTTTATACATTCATGGAAACTATTCTTTTTACAAGTTACTTACTACATTGTTTACAGTGGTTGGTTACCTCTAGGAAGCAGGATTGAAGATGGTATTTTATAGGGAAATTTTGATACTTTCAGGTTGTAAGACTACTATGTTGTTTTGATCTTTTATAACAAAATAGATTAATTTGACAATTGCAGATTAATAAAAAATTCTTTAGAAATTCAATTGGATAACGTACAAACATATGTACCTAGAGAAGGAATGAAATAAATTTTGTTTATCAGAAACAATTTGGTTCCTTTACATTTAAATATTCACTGGTATAGTAGAAAGGGGATAATTCTACAAACTAAAACTGCTAGAGTCTTAACTAATACATGTTATTGCTATTGTTTACAAAAGACACTTTTTTTTGTCTTATCATTGCCTCGCCTTGAATGGCTACTCCTCAATTATATGTGGTAATGAGAGACAAAAATTGCATGGATAATTAAAAGCCACAAATAATCCCCCAATGTAATTTTAGATAGTATTTCAATTTCTTCTTCTGCCTAAGCTCTTAACAGTATTATTAACAATTGTAAACACTAACTGGATTGAGTATTATAGCCTCTCTGTCATCCTCCTCCCACTCTTTGATGAGCCTATTGACATGCAATGAAATGATTGAAAAGCATCATCA
Organism: Symphalangus syndactylus; assembly: GCF_028878055.3. Lineage (NCBI taxonomy): Eukaryota > Metazoa > Chordata > Mammalia > Primates > Hylobatidae > Symphalangus > Symphalangus syndactylus. The sequence continues at coordinate 99,780,325 of NC_072428.2, read as the reverse complement.
ACAGAAAGGAGGAGGAGAAGGAGAGACTCTGGGAATTGACTAGAGTGTAGTCAGGCTAGGAAACCCAGAAGTTAAATATAAAACGTTAATTGTCCTGAAATTTATGTGATACTATTTCTCCAATATAATGGTATACAGATGCCAATTGCTCACTTACATTTTATTACCAAGGCGGTTCTATCCATAGCTTCTCAGATCCTGGTTGTCCATTATGACATCCTACCGCAAGGAGATGTTTTAATGATGGCAAACTTAATAAATGTATACTATTTTTATTACTATCTATTTCTTCCAACGATTCAGTTGTATTCTTTCCAACACATAAAAAAAATCAACCATGAGCTGTTAAAATGGCTTTGTGAGTGAATGACATTTGCTTTGTGAGTGAATGACATATTCAGTGAAATGAAAACAGTGTCTTGATAATTGTCTCTTTGCACTAGGACATTCTTTTCTAGTGGAGGCAGCTGCTCTCTCCTTCTGTCTCCTATTCTATTGACTATCTGGGCTTAACTATAATGACTAACAGATCTCTCCTCACTGACTTGTCTTCTTAACCTCTCCATGTTTGCTTTTATTTCGCATCCTTTCTTTCTCATTGACTTTTCTTATGTATTAGAAATATATAAATTGTTCTATTTTTCCCTCATTTCCATATAGAAATATAATTAAGTTTCCCCCTTGGCTTTCCTAGGAACATATAAAAAGGTCACTTTGTTTCAATTTGCTGTAGTTTAAGAAAAAATCCCAGCCAACTAATTCTTACTCAACGCTCAAGTAAATGAATGTCCTCACTGCAAACAAATGCTATTTTAAACAATTACCATCATCAGGATTAACTCAAAAGTCTTAGCCTTGTATATTAATAGAACTGAATTTAAAATACTGTTTTCCTCTTATTTATTTGGCTGTTTCCAAAATCTTCACCTCAATCTAAAGTCCCGTCTTATCACTTCTATTTGAGTAACAGTATTGATTTGGTTCAAGGGTCCAATGTATCACAATGAAATACTCCATCACCAACACCTACCTACCTACCTGCTTAGGCTTTAAAAAACAAGTCACTTCAAGAAATTATCCACACATAGAAAATACATTTACCAGTTTTATCAATCACAAAATAAAATATTCCTGTGAGGTGTGGTTTCCAGAAAGAGTCATCATCTGAATGCTATAGTTCTAATTTTGCCTTATTTTGAGTGATCTTTCATGATTACCTGGTATGTGAAATACAAAAAGTAACTTTCCAAAAGCATATTTTGTCTAAATGCACATTGATGCATCCAATACATGGAAAAACTGCACCTCGTGGATATAAACAAACACAATTTTATTTTAAACTGTATTACATGGGAAATTTTGTATATCCTCCCACCAGAGGAAACTGTGGCAAGCTGTAAGACTTTCCTGGTGAATCTAGAGTAGTAAATGGATCTGAGTTTACCTCAAGTTAGTAAATGGATCTGAGTTTACCTCAAGTTATGAAACACGGTGTTAATTTAGAGATTAGAAGTGTTCACTGTAAGATATTACTCAATATTTCAATCTTCATTCCAAGCACGTTAACAACACTCTTAAACATACACATGAATATAGAAAAAATAACACAAACAAAACCACTTCAAAAAACCTTTCACTTACCCAAATCTGATACATTTGTTATGCTCTTGCCTGAGAGGTTCTGAAAGTCTTGGCTCCAAATGGCTTTCATTTCCTTTGTAATATTGACTTGGCAACTTACTTGGCAATTATTAGTTTTTGGTGCCTGGAATGAAATTCTGATTTTGACATCCTCTTACACTGACATTTTTAATGGCTCATAAAAACTTTACTGAGTGTGCACTATTCATATCTCAAATATCAAGAGAAATTTTCTAAAACACACAAAGATATAACTCTTGTCAACAAAGCAGAAAACATAATTGACTTGTGCAGGAAAATCTAAATGTTAATTCAGATACGCCAAATCCTATACAGGCGCTATGGAAATATCAGCCTAAGGTTCAAAGATGAAAACTACATATTTGGCATGAGAACAAGTTAACCAGAGGAAGCAATCTATTTAAATAGTAGGAGAAATAAGTCCGGATATATCATATTTAATATTTAAAAGATTACATGAAAATGTCTTAGGAAAATTAATAGAAACCTTGACTATCTGAATTGGGCAAAATGTCCTCAAAACAGTCAAAAATTCTAGGTAGACTACACTTAATAGTAACTAAAATAAACCAGACTTCCAAACCTAAAGTTCAGAGAAAATATAAAACAAATAGTGTATTCCTAAATTCATTTTACAAAAGTAAAAATCTGTGTTGATTGGTTGAAAATTAAGGAAGATTTAGAAAAAAAAGTCTTAGCAATCAAATAGAAGTTTACTAACAAAAAGACTTCATATTAAAGAACTACACAAATCAGTCCATTTAAACCCAGATATCTATTTTTAGACATGAAAATGAAGAGAGTAAGAATCTTCCAATTGTTACTGAAGTTGTATAATAAAAGACACTTTATAATTTGCTATGTTAATGTAACAACACAAGATTGAAAGATTTTTTACAAATGTATGAGCTTGTTTTAGCCAAGGTTTGCTTGGGTTGAAAAAAAAAATAGAAATTCCATTCAAAAAGGTATAGGGTGGTGTGTGCCTTTTTAGGATAAACAGACTCTTATGGAACCCAGGGGAGAAAGTATGTTCAGACTTCAAAGGAATTGGAATGAAAGCAAGGTAAGTCTGAAAGAAAAGAGTTACACAATACCTCTAATTTCTGATGTTCTTTTCAGGGCTTCTGCATTCTCCTTGTTCATCTGATTGACTTTCCTTTCCACTTTTGCACATGGACCATTATAACTACTGGGGCTGACATTTAACTATTTTCGCCTTTGCTGAAAGCTGATCACACATTGATCATTCTTCTCTGATGGAAATTATCTGATAGGTTCATCCCAGCCTCTCTGCTTCAATCTGTTGGTGACAAAGTGACACAGAATTTTGTGACGACCATCGTTTCCCCTTCTGAGAATATGTTTATGATTCGGTTGTTTACAGGCCAAGAGATGTAGTAGTCTTATATCAGTTCTTAACCCGTTAGAATTGATGAAAATATCAGAGTTTTCCCTAATGTTTACTTTAGCCCTATTCAAGAACTGCAACAGCCCAATGATAACAGTTTCACAAATTTACAAAAAGAAATGGAATCCAATAGACTAGAATGCTACTTGCTTTACCAATATCCCTCTTTACTCTTTCATTTAACAACTTTGACTTTAAAAGTGCTGCATCACTTCTTACTAAGCTAGAATTGTGAAGGAGAACTGTCACAGTGCTATCTAGACAACAGAAGTAGATTCTCCATTATCCAACAGGTATTGTTTATGTAAGATAATTTCTCCCAACAGTTAAAGACACAAAATAACAGTCTTGATAATGTTGTACTTCTGTGGCTAAATCAAATACACTGAGATTCTCCTCTCAGAGTCAAATTCATCTGGAAATGAGGAAAATGCATGTGAAGGCCTTTATTACAGTATCTGGCTCATAACAGGCGTTCATAAGTTACATTTGCCGGGCGCGGTGGCTCACGCTTGTAATCCCAGCACTTTGGGAGGCCGAGGCGGGCGGATCACGAGGTCAGGAGATCAAGACCACGGTGAAATCCCGTCTCTACTAAAAATACAAAAAATTAGCCGGGCGTGGTGGCGGGCGCCTGTAGTCCCAGCTACTCGGAGAGGCTGAGGCAGGAGAATGGCGTGAACCCGGGAGGCGGAGCTTGCAGTGAGCCGAGATTGCACCACTGCACTCCAGCCTGGGCGATGGAGCAAGACTCCGTCTCAAAAAAATAAAAAAAAATAAAAATAGAAAAAATAAGTTACATTTGAATTAATAGGAATCCACATAGCCTTCAACATATCTCACCATCTCTTTAAACCTCAGTTTCTTAAATTATTTCTACACATGCTCAGTGCCTGGTGTGGCTTTTTCTTTTTTTACGTGCTATCATCTTGTTCCTTACAGTATGTGTTGAAATTTGCATACACATTTGTTCCCTTTGGCTTCATACAATCTAACACTCTGAGCTGTGTTAGAAAAAGCTGAACTACTGAAAGAGTGGATAAAGACTTTCTAAGCCCTGAGTCCGTTAGCCAAAAGCGCTCCCATTTTCCCTTGTGTCTACATTCCAAGCACCAAGGGCTTCACATAGGAGAGAATTATTTCTTTTCTGGGCTCGTGGTTTTCACCTCTGGCACTCTCCTTCACTTATTATTAATAACATTCCTCAAGCTTTGCAACCCCCCAGTAATATTTCAGTCATGGATTTGTAATATTCATAGAAGTTACATTTAAGAAGATCTTATCCACCTCGGTTTCACTACTTTGTGTCATATGAAAATTGAGAGGTGCCGACTGCTGCTTCTAGGAACATAGCTTCTCTTCAAGTGTTCACATATTGTTATAAACAAATTACATCTGACCATTAGGATGTCTCCTTTCATGGGGGTAAACTTTCAATCATCTAGGAAGTCTCCAAGAACATATATTTATCCCATCTGTATTTGCCTTAAAAAAAATCCTACATCGATTAATTCAACAAAAACATTTCAGTGTCTTGAAAGACAAGAGAAATGACAAATATGAATAAAACACAATCTCTTAATTCAAAGAGTAGAGCAGTCATGTAAATAAATAATAGTAAAACAGAGTAATCGGTGCTGGAAGAAAGTCTGTACCAGACACTAAGTGGGATTATAATGGATAAAGAAAAAGATTCTATCCAAAACTTCCAATCTGAATGTATAAGACATACACGATTTATAATTACTAAAGCTACTTTCTGTAAAATATGAGTTATCTCTGGATTTGTGTTAATTACTTCAAATCCCTGAGTAATAAGAGTTAATGATCAATTAAGTATTTATTAGCTTCTATACGTGTAGTATGATTTTAGAGATTATAGAAGATACGAAATATTTTTGAAGCATGATCTGTGTTCACAAAAGAGTTTATATAGTTCAGCACGTTTAGCAAAGTATTCTATAGTTACCTTGCTGGAAAACAAACACTTCTAATTCAGCTGGTGTGGTTAGAATTCTTTGCTTAGGAAATGACTCCAATAGGATAATACTTAGATGATTCCAACTTGAACATACTTGTAAGCTTACTGCTAGATATCTTGGCCATGTTCTCCTTGTCAAATTGCCCCTTTAACCTCATGAATTCTTTTAAGCCAAAGAAAAAATGGAAGAGGGCCAGTGATCTAACTCGTAACATTCTGGGTGCCCTGGTGCAACTAGTTGCTTTGTCTGGGAAGGGCACAAAGGATCTTGATCTGCTGAGACCAGCCAATGTCACAGACTTCTTTCCCACTCTCTCATAAGAGATATCTCCAGAAATTCTAGAGAATACAAAACAATTACATTGAAATTAAAACCAATGGTTGGCTTTGGGCCAGGTACAGTGGCTCACGCCTGTAATCTCAGCACTTTGGGAGGCCGAGGTGGGCAGATCACTTGAGGTCAGGACTTCGAGACCAGCATGGCCAACATGGTGAAACCCCGTCTCTACTAAAAATGCAAAAATTAGCCGAGAATGATGGTACATGCCTGTAGTCCCAGATACTCCGGAGGCTGAGGCAGGAGAATCACTTGCACCCAGGAAGCAGAGGTTGCAATAAGCCAAGATGGAGCCACTGCACTCCAGCCGGGGAAACAGAGTGAGACTCCATCTCAAAATAAATACATAAATAAATAAAAATAGAAATGAAAAAACCCTAAAGTGAGACACTTTATCTCATTTTAGCAATCCTATAATAAAATATTTCTTTATAACGACAAGATGTATTATTAATGCTGATACATCTGAATGCTCACAGTAATCAGGCACTGTTATAAACATCTTACATGTCCTGATTCATTTACTCCTCACATCCATCTTCCCTATGAGTTCCATAAATTCATGTTAATATTAATTGAATAGATTCACAGGCTTAGTTTGAGTTTGATTCTGCAGTTGGGTCTACAGAGTCTGAGATACTTCCATACTTGATAACTCATCTGAAAATTTGTGTGCATGTTTGCAGAAGAAGGGAGTTTATAGCTGTCAAAGCTTTTCAAACTTTTTTCCTTGAATATTTTTAATCACCTTTTCCAAGTCACTTATTTTTACTCTTAAGTGTTCAAGGCTTAGCTCTTATCAGGTGAATAATAATCTTATTCCCCTAGGAAGCTTTCTCTCAAATTAGACAGTCTGCCTGGTGTGCAGAGCTTTCTAACGATAATTTAACTTTACCTACTATCTTTGTTTACCACAGTGGCTTAGAAAAATCTCAGTACCAAAATATTTTTTCTTATTAGTATTTAAGGTTCTTGCCCTGAAACACTGGTTTAAAATTGTTACTCTTTTTCAGATAAACAAAACTTAATGTAGCTATAAAGTGGTTTCATAAATTTTATAAATCAACATTTCAGTCAAAAAAGAGAATATCAAACATCAAATATTTTAGTTAAAATTTTGCTAAAGTGACTTTTAAAAGACCCTTTATGCTAAGTGGAGTTTACAATAATGCTTCACTCTGAATAATAACCTAACTTTTGTTGTAAATTAGCTTTGATGCCATTAAATTGGCTGTCCTGCTGGCTGTGAAACAGAATTGCTAATTATTACAAAAAGGGGATGCAGATGCAAATAATGTGGAAATGCTTGATCTCAGCTAGCAGAACTAAAAATAATCCAGCAACAGCTACTACTACATCAGCAGCTCTTAGGTGTGGAGATTTTTGGCTTCTACTGCAAATGTATTTTGAAATTTTTCATGTGTAGTTACAGATAATGAGTTTTCTGGACCAATAAGGTTCTTTGTACTATGGGAAATGATGAGCTTTTTGTTTTTTCAGTGTTTTAAAATAAAAACTGTATTTCCTCCTAGTTCTATATAAATGGCATATGCTTTTTTTGAAACAGCAATTAGAGGTACATGAAAAGCACTTGGCAAAAGACAGAGAGCCTTCTGTTATTTTTCAGGGCAAATGAAAATTCATGTCTGTTACACTGGCCCCTTAAATCTTGATGTACCCACACAGGAATTATTAGTCCTCTCCAATATAATGGAAATAAAGTCTCATTGAAACAAGGTCATTTAGAAAGAGCAGTTTCTCTGTGTAAACCCTGAAATGACTGAACTGGAATTTTGTTCACTAAGATGATCATAAAGAGACAGTTTTATAGTTTTGATTATTGGGGTTACTACAGAATAAAAAGGAGAACCTGTCTAATATCAGGACATGTTCCTCAATAATTTATAGAAGAAAAAAATTTATGTGACCCAAAAGAAAAATAAAAACCTTTAACCTCTAAATAAGCAGATAAAGGCAAATTAAAATATCTCACCTAGCAAAGTGGAAAACATTTTAAATATCATACTAAATGATATCAAGAATGTGGTGAGATGGCCATTTTTGTTTCCATGTATACAAACTTTTTGACCTAGAGATACTAGTTCAAATAAATTCTAGAAAAAAGAATTGGAGATTTAGGCAACAGGGTTTTTTGTTTGTTTTGTTTTGTTTTTTTCTGAGACAGAGTTTCCCTCTGTCACCCAGGCTGGAGTACAGTAGTGTAATCTCGGCTCACTGCAACCTCTGCCTCCCAGGTTCAAGTGATTCTCCTGCCTCAGCCTCCTGAGTAGCTGGAATTACAGACACATGCCATCATGCCTGGCTACTTTTTGTATTTTCTTAGTAGAGCTAGGGTTTCACCATGTTGGCCAGGCTGGTCTTGAACTCCTGACCTCAAGTGATCTGCCTGCCTGGGCCTCCCAAAGTGCTGGGATTACAGGTGTGAGCCACCATGCCCTGCCTGGTAATTTTTATAAAAGATAATCAAAATAGCATTATTAGTCACAAAATATTGAAATATATTTTGGTTTATTTAACATATTTTTCAGACATTAAGTTACAAACTTATTTTTAATAGTATATGAACATATTAATAACTTAATTTTAATTTTAAAACCTGAATAAATGCCCATGATACTAAATTTTTAAAAGAAAAATTGTTAATATTTTATAAGTGACAACAGAAATACAAGTCTGAATGCTAGCAATGTTTATATCTGGTTAAGGAGTTGGGAGGTGATTTGAAGGTTTTGTATCTTTTATATTAATTTCCCCAAATTTAAAAAATAGATGTAACATATTTAAAGTAGATATTTTGATAAAAATTAATTGTATGTCTAAGTGAAAGTCTCAAACATATTTGACATATTTAAACACATTTTGTACCAAGAAAACTGTACTATTTCCAAGAGGAGATTAAACCTGGGATAATATTGGCTGACTTTAAAATCTTTTGAGAATTGAAAGCTGGCCTCCAACAGTAGTTAGCATTCTTTTCAAAAATAAACAAAAATAGTACCTACCTGCTTGAATGTGAACCAGCTACCTTTTGTTTGCTTGTACCTTTAGTGTATACATGAGGAGTCAATATGAGGTCTCATTTCCTATGACATTTCTTTTTTTTTTTTTTTTTTTTTTTTTTTTTGAGACGGAGTCTCGCTCTGTCACCCAGGCTGGGGTGCAGTGGCGCAATCTCGGCTCACTGCAAGCTCCGCCTCCCGGGTTCACGCCATTCTCCTGCCTCAGCCTCTCCGAGCAGCTGGGACTACAGGCGCCCACCACCACGCCCGGCTAATTTTTTGTATTTTTAGTAGAGACGGGGTTTCACCGTGGTCTCGATCTCCTGACCTCGTGATCCACCCGCCTCGGCCTCCCAAAGTGCTGGGATTACAAGCGTGAGCCACCGCGCCTGGCCTTCCTATGACATTTCTATGTCTAAAGTTTATATACTGTTTTCTTCTTTCTGTAGATGTAGGTGCTAAGGAACATATGGAACATAAGTTCACAGAAATAAGCACTTGAAAATATAAGGCATGTTCTTATCTCATTGTCATTCAATTATTGTGAACATTTTGTAAATGGCATGCTTATCACAGTGGTTTTCTACAAAAAGTTTAAATTATTAATCTGCTAATACTATCTACATCTATGTACTTGGTATCTCTTACTATAACTCCAGTGATTCTGTTTGAATTTCTCTGTGTCAAAGTATCATATAACAAAATATTTTAAAATATGTATGACCAAGTCATGCATTATTATTAGCACCTTAACAAATATTAGTCTATTAGTTCTCCAGCAGAAAATGGAACTCTGTGGGAGTTCTGAAATGATTTGTACTATCTGCAATGAGGGAGTGGGGCGCCTAGGAAGAAGGGCACAAAGGGAGAAGGAGTATAGAAGATGAAGGTATGTGGTCTAAATAACAAATTTACTATATTTTCACTCTTTTTCCCAGAGGACTAAAGCTGGCTAGAAACTTAATGAAAGGATTTCTAAAACTTTTAGACTAAAAATAATGAAGTTAAATATTGAACCTCTTAATCTTACTGCCCAATATCACACAACATAAAAGCACCAGCATTAAAATTTTTGATGTGTCCAATATCCAATTAAGAAATACCCAATAGAGAAGATGGCCGAATAGGAACAGCTCCGGTCTCCAGCTCCCAGCCCCAGCGACACAGAAGACGGGTGATTTCTGCATTTCTGCTTGAGGTACTGGTTTCATCTCACTAGGGAGTGCCTAACAGTGGGTTCAGGACAGTCGGTGAAGCGCACTGTGCGCGAGCCCAAGCAGGGCGAGGCATTGCCTCACTCGGGAAGCGCAAGGGGTCAGGGAGTTCCCTTTCCTAGTCAAAGAAAGGGGAAACAGATGGCACCTGGAATATCGGGTCAGTCCCGTCCTAATACTGCGCTTTTCCAACGGGCCTGGAAAACGGCACACTAGGAGATTGTGTCCCGCACCTGGCTCGGAGGGTCCTATGCCCACAGAGTCTTGCTGATTGCTAGCACAGCAGTCTGAGATCACGCTGCAAGGCGGCAACGAGGCTGGGGGAGGGGCGCCCGCCATTGCCCAGGCTTGCTTAGGTAAACAAAGCAGCCAGGAAGCTCGAACTGGGTGGAGCCCACCACAGCTCAAGGAGGCCCGCCTGCCTCTGTAGGCTCCACCTCTGGGGGCAGGGCACAGACAACCAAAAACTCAGCGAGAACCTCCACAGCCTTAAATGTCCCTGTCTGACTGACAGCTTTGAAGAGAGTAGTGGTTCTCCCAGCACGCAGCTGGAGATCTGAGAACGGACAGACTGCCTCCTAAAGTGGGTACCTCACCCCTGAGCCGCCTAACTGGGAGGCACCCCCCCAGTGGGACAGACTGACACCTCATTCAACTGGGTACTCCTCTGAGACAAAACTTTCAGAGGAACTATCAGACAGCTGAATTTGTGGTCTCACGAAAATCCGCTGTTCTGCAGCCACCGGTGCTGACAGCCAGCCAAACAGGGTCTGGAGTGGACCTCTAGTAAACTCCAACAGACCTGCAGCTGAGGGTCTTGTCTGGTAGAAGGAAAATTAACAAACAGAAAGGACATCCACACCAAAAACCCATCTGTACATCACCATCATCGAAGACAAAAAGTAGACAAAACCACAAAGATGGGGAAAAAACAGACCAAAAAAACTGGAAACTCTAAAAAACAGAGCACCTCTCCTCCTCCAAAGGTACGCAGTTCCTCACCAGCAACGGAACAAAGCTGGATGGAGGATGACTTTGATGAGTTGAGAGAAGAAGGCTTCAGACGATCAAACTACTCTGAGCTACGAGAGGAAATTCAAAACAATAGCAAAGAAGTTAAAAACTTTGAAAAAAATTAGAAGAATGGATAACTAGAATAACCAATGGAGAGAAGGGCTTAAAGGAGATGATGGAGCTGAAAGCCAAGTTTCGAGAACTACGCGAAGAATGCAGAAGCCTCAGTAGCAGATGCGATCAACTGGAAGAAAGGGTATCGCTGATAGAAGATGAAATGAATGAAATGAAGAGAGAAGGGAAGTTTAGAGAAAAAAGAATAAAAAGAAATGAACAAAGCCTCCAAGAAATTTGGGACTATGTGAAAAGACCAAACCTACGTCTGATTGGTGTACCTGAAAATGATGGGGAGAATGGAACCAAGTTGGAAAACACTCTGCAAGATATTATCCAGGAGAACTTCCCCAATCTAGCAAGGCAGGCCAGCATTCAGATTCAGGAAATACAGAGAACGCCACAAAGATACTCCTTGAGAAGGGCAACTCCAAGACACATAATTGTCAGATTCACCAAAGTGGAAATGAAGGAAAAAATGTTAAGGGCAGCCAGAGAGAAAGGTCGGGTTACCCACAAAGGGAAGCCCATCAGACTAACAGCTGATCTCTCAGCAGAAACTCTACAAGCCAGAAGAGAGTGGGGGCCGATATTCAACATTCTTAAAGAAAAGAATTTTCAACCCAGAATTTCCTATCCCGCCAAACTAAGCTTCATAAGTGAAGGAGAAATAAAATACTTTACAGACAAGCAAACGCTGAGTGATTTTGTCACCACCAGGCCTGCCCTAAAAGAGCTCCTGAAGGAAGCACTAAACATGGAAAGGAACAACCGGTACCAGCCCCTGCAAAAACATGCCAAACTGTAAAGACCATCGAGGCTAGGAAGAAACTATAGCAACTAACGAGCAAAATAACCAACTAACATCATAATGACAGGATCAGATTCACACATAACAATATTCACGTTAAATGTAAATGGGCTAAATGCTCCAATCAAAAGACACAGACTGGCAAACTGGATAAGGAGTCAGGACCCATCAGTGTGCTGTATTCAGGAAACCCATCTCACGTGCAGAGACACACATAGACTCAAAATAAAGGGATGGAGGAAGATCTATCAAGCAACTGGAAAACAAAAAAAGGCAGGGGTTGCAATCCTAGTCTCTGATAAAATAGACTTTAAACCAACAAAGATCAAAAGAGACAAAGAAGGCCATTACATAATGGTAAAGGGATCAATTCAACAAGAAGAGCTAACTATCCTAAATATATATGCACCCAACACAGGAGCACCCAGATTCATAAAGCAAGTCCTCAGTGACCTACAAAGGGACTTAAACTCCCACACAATAATAATGGGAGATTTTAACACCCCACTGTCAGCATTAGACAGATCAACGAGACAGAAAGTTAACAAGGATATCCAGGAATTGAACTCAGCTCTACACAAAGTGGACCTAATAGACATCTACAGAACTCTCCACCCCAAATCAACAGAATATACATTTTTTTCAGCACCACACCACACCTATTCCAAAATTGACCACATAGTTGGAAGTAAAGCTCTTCTCAGCAAATGTAAAAGAACAGAGATTATAACAAACTGTCTCTCAGACCACAGTGCAATCAAACTAGAACTCAGGATTAAGAAACTCAGTCAAAACCGCTCAACTACATGGAAACTGAACAACCTGCTCCTGAATGACTATTGGGTACATAATGAAATGAAGGCAGAAATAAAGATGTTCTTTGAAACCAACGAGAACAAAGACACAACATACCAGAATCTCTGGGACACATTCAAAGCAGTGTGTAGAGGAAAATTTATAGCACTAAATGCCCACAAGAGAAAGCAGGAAAGATCCAAAATTGACACCCTAACATCACAATTAAAAGAACTAGAAAAGCAAGAGCAAACACATTCAAAAGCTAGCAGAAGGCTAGAAATAACTAAAATCAGAGCAGAACTGAAGGAAATAGAGACACAAAAAACCCTTCAAAAAATTAATGAATCCAGGAGCTGGTTTTTTGAAAAGATCAACAAAATTGATGGACCGCTAGCAAGACTAATAAAGAAGAAAAGAGAGAAGAATCAAATAGATGCAATAAAAAACGAAAAAGGGGATATCACCACCGATCCCACAGAAATACAATCTACCATCAGAGAATACTACAAACACCTCTATGCAAATAAACTAGAAAATCTGGAAGAAATGGATAAATTCCTCGACAAATACACCCTCCCAAGACTAAACCAGGAAGAAGTTGAATCTCTGAATAGACCAATAACAGGTTCTGAAATTGTGGCAATAATCAATAGCTTACCAACCAAAAAGAGTCCAGGACCTGATGGATTCACAGCTGAATTCTACCAGAGGTACAAGGAGGAACTGGTACCATTCCTTCTGAAACTATTCCAATCGATAGAAAAAGAGGGAATCCTCCCTAACACATTTTACGAAGCCAGCATCATCCTAATACCAAAACCTGGCAGAGACATAACCAAAAAAGAGAATTTCAGACCAATATCCTTGATGAACATTGATGCAAAAATCCTCAATAAAATACTGGCAAACCGAATCCAGCAGCACATCCAAAAGCTTATCCACCATGATCAAGTGGGCTTCATCCCTGGGATGCAAGGCTGGTTCAACATACGCAAATCAATAAATGTAATCCAGCATATAAACAGAACCAAAGACAAAAACCACATGATTATCTCAATAGATGCAGAAAAGGCCTTTGACAAAATTCAACAACCCTTCATGCTAAAAACTCTCAATAAATTAGGTATTGATGGGACGTATCTCAAAATAATAAGAGCTATCTACAACAAACCCACAGCCAATATCATACTGAATGGGCAAAAACTGGAAGCATTCCCTCTGAAAACTGGCACAAGACAGGGATGCCCTCTCTCACCGCTACTATTCAACATAGTGCTGGAAGTTCTGGCCAGAGCAATCAGGCAGGAGAAGGAAATAAAGGGTATTCAATTAGGAAAAGAGGAAGTCAAATTGTCCCTGTTTGAAGATGACATGATTGTATATCTAGAAAACCCCATTGTCTCAGCCCAAAATCTCCTTAAGCTGATTAGCAACTTCAGCAAAGTCTCAGGATAGAAAATCAATGTACAAAAATCACAAGCATTCTTGTACACCAATAACAGACAAACAGAGAGCCAAATCATGAGTGAACTCCCATTCACAATTGCTTCAAAGAGAATAAAATACCTAGGAATCCAACTTACAAGGGATGTGAAGGACCTCCTCAAGGAGAACTACAAACCACTGCTCAATGAAATCAAAGAGGATACAAACAAATGGAAGAACATTCCATGCTCATGGGTTGGAAGAATCAATATCGTGAAAATGGCCATACTGCCCAAGGTAATTTATAGATTCAATGCCATCCCCATCAAGCTACCAATGACGTTCTTCACAGAATTGGAAAAAACTACTTTAAAGTTCATATGGAACCAAAAAAGAGCCCGCATCGCCAAGTCAATCCTAAGCCAAAAGAACAAAGCTGGAGGCATCACGCTACCTGACTTTAAACTATACTACAAGGCTACAGTAACCAAAACAGCATGGTACTGGTACCACAACAGAGACATAGATCAATGGAACAGAACAGAGCCCTCAGAAATGATGCCGCATAGCTACAACTATCTGATCTTTGACAAACCTGACAAAAACAAGAAATGGGGAAAGGATTCCCTATTCAATAAATGGTGCTGGGAAAACTGGCTAGCCATATGTAGAAAGCTGCAACTGGATCCCTTCCTTACACCTTATACAAAAATTAATTCAAGATGGATTAAAGACTTATATGTTATACCTAAAACCATTAAAATCCTACAAGAAAACCTAGGCAATACCATTCAGGACATAGGCGTGGGCAAGGACTTCATGTCTAAAACACCAAAAGCAATGGCAACAAAAGCCAAAATCGACAAATGGGATCTCATTAAACTAAAGAGCTTCTGCACAGCAAAAGAAACTATCATCAGAGTGAACAGGCAACCTACACAATGGGAGAAAATTTTTGCAACCTACTCATCTGACAAAGGGCTAATATCCAGAATCTACAATGAACTCAAACAAATTTACAAGAAAAAAACAAACAACCCCATCAAAAAGTGGGCAGAGGACATGAACAGACACTTCTCAAAAGAAGACATTTATGCAGCCAAAAAACACATGAAGAAATGCTCCTCATCACTGGCCATCAGAGAAATGCCAATCAAAACCACAGTGAGATACCATCTCACACCAGTTAGAATGGCCATCATTAAAAAATCAGGAAACAACAGGTGCTGGAGAGGATGTGGAGAAATAGGAACACTTTTACACTGTTGGTGGGACTGTAAACTAATTCAACCATTGTGGAAGTCAGTGTGGCGATTCCTCAGGGATCTAGAACTAGAAATACCATTTGACCCAGCCATCCCATTACTGGGTATATACCCAAAGGACTATAAATCATGCTGCTATAAAGACACATGCACACGTATGTTTATTGTGGCACTATTCACAATAGCAAAGAGTTGGAACCAACCCAAATGTCCAACAACGATAGACTGGATTAAGAAAATGTGGCACATATACACCATGGAATACTATGCAGCCATAAAAAATGATGAGTTCGTGTCCTTTGTAGGGACATGGATGAAACTGGAAAACATCATTCTCAGTAAACTATCGCAAGGACAAAAAACCAAACACCGCATGTTCTTACTCATAGGTGGGAATTGAACAATGAGAACTCATGGACACAGGAAGGGGAACATCACACTCCGGGGACTGTTGTGGGGTGGGGGGAGGGGGGAGGGACAGCATTAGGAGATACACCTAATGCTAAATGACGAATTAATGGGTGCAGGAAATCAACATGGCACATGGATACATATGTAACAAACCTGCACATTGTGCACATGTACCCTAAAACCCTAAAGTATAATAAAAAAAAAAAAAAAAAAAAAAAAAAGAGAAATCACTGACAAATAGAGCTGGGAAAGGCTATGAATAGGGACTTCTCATGCTTGTATGCCTGATAACAAAAAAGGCTACAAAAACCAAAACTTTGCACAAAGGCTGTCACAACCTTACACAAAAAATCTTCCAGGACATCTGTGCAGCAACTGCCTGTCCAACCTCTGGCTGGTGTCACCCTTGCTATTGATCTTTGTAGTCAAAGATAATTATTTAAAAGCAATTATGAAATTCTTCTCATTTTCCCTTTAAAATCTTTAGTTTTCCCTTACCTCCCTGAATACACACACAGTTTAGTATGACATATCTATTCCCACTGCAATGCCCTATTCCTGGATAAATATCTTTTCTTTTAGAAAGCCTGACTCTGTTTTTTAGGTTGATACTGCCAAACCAACCCTTCACACATCCAATATCAGAAAATCACTTCCATTTTGCTTAAGGACTTCCTATACATGGAATCATATAGCATCATATAGTCTCTTGTGTCTTTCTTCTTTCAATACTATGTTTTTGAGATCTATTCATGTGATTATGTACATTAGGAAGCTGTTCATTTTTCTTGCTAAGTAGTGTCACATTGTATGGCTCTTCAAAAGTTTGTTTCTCCGTTCACCTATTAATGACATTTGGGTTGTTTCCAGGCTTTGGTTATCGGGAATAAACTGATATGTCTTCTTGTGGGTTTATGCTCTCTGAGAAGTGTAATTGCTGTATGTATGGTATATATATATAACCCTATAAGAAATTACTGAATTACTTTCCAAAATGTCTGGACATGTGTTGTACTTCTACCAGCAGTATTTGAGAATTCCCATTGTTCTACTTCCTTGCCAACATTGATGTTGTTAATCTTTTTGAATTTTAGCCAACCTAATACATGTGAAGTAGCATCTCAGCTTAGTTTTAATTTGCCTTTGCCTTCTAACTAGCCAATGTCAGACACTTTTTCATGTGCTTTTGGCCTTTTGTATAAATTATGTTGTAAGGAGTCTATTTATAATTGCCTGTTTTTGAATAAAAACAATCGATTATTTGTCAAAAAAAGAAATACCCAATAGAAATCTACAAGACTCTCGTGTTTACTCTATAGATCATTTCTAGATACTATGGTATCATTTCTCTTTGTGTAAGACTATTTAGCATTTATTCTTTTAGTTAGGAAGTTTTTGTTCAGTACTCTATCACTTTCAGAAAAGAGCTTGTATAATTGGATGCATAAAAATAATTGACATGCCATATTTTCTGCTTTGTGGTATCAATATTAGGCCAAAATTAAAATACGTGTTCTGTTACCTCTTATTTAAGAAATGATTACATGTTAAATCAAACCATTTAGATTTATAAATACACCAAAATTAAACATTTTATATCATACTCTTTTCTACAAAGAATACATTTAAAACTTTCTAAAAGAAGGCAAATTCCTACTTTTCTATGCTACTACTCATTGTTTTGCTTCAGAAAAAACTTCAAAATAAAAATTTTTCTTTTCTTAGTTTTGAAGGATTCTGCTTTTTTTAACCAATAAAAGGAAGAATTTTTGTATTCAAAATTATTTATTGAAAAGGTCTAGCTTCTGCTCTCTTCAGATTAATCTTACTATAGTTATTTCCTTGAGCAGCCATCAAATATATAGTATTAGCATAAAACCATAACTTTGCTTTTCACTTCTGCCAATATTAAGATTATGCTGCCATCTGATTCATAGGCAGCTTTACAGGCATCCATCATGCGAAACAGATTTTAGACTAAAAAATTACTCATCAGCTTTTTATTAACTCACATGTCATACATATTCAGATACATGGTCAAGACTGGCATTGCTTAATCTTGCTGGAGCACAAGGGATTTAAATAAAATTTGTGTAAGATTTGCAACTATTTTGAAATTGGCTATAAGAGTAAAACACAGTCCTGAAAAGAAAAGAAAAATATAATGAGGCTAAAGAATGAAAACACAAGTGCCTTTTGCAGACAAAATTTGATATATGATTAAATTTGAGAGTAAACCATTTTTGAGGCTGAGAATGGACCTTTACATATTTATTCCACGTACATAACAAAGAGAAAGGGAAGCTCATTTAGGAGGGGCCATCTGAATTCTGAGAGTGTCTAAACCTTTCCTAAAGCTATGAAGTTTTTTGTTTCCTTTCAGACCTACATTTTGATAATAATAAAGGTATTACACCAACTTCCACCTTTTGAATAACAACATTACTGTTATTAAATACCTAGTTATAATGGCATTAACTTTTGAAAAGAGGTACTCATTTTAAAAATAGTAATATTTTAAGTATGAGATATATCACATAGTCTGGATATTTACTAGGTTTAAAATACACCAATGTTTTTTCTACATTTGATAAGACAAAGGAGAATATATAAATACAATAATTCATTTGTCAATTTAATATATGTATCTGATGTCCACCAAGCACTCTCTTACAATCCCTGACAATACATTAGATTACAAATAGATCAGGTCCACACCCCTTTGTAATTATATTTTACTGGACAACATAAATAATAAACAGATATATGAATACATAAATAATGAAATTTCAAGTGATACATGACATAAAGAAAAATATAAAAGTAGGAGAAAGCAGAATCAGAAGAAGTGCAGTTTTAATAAGGTAGTCAAGGAAGGCCTTTCTGAGAGGTTGGCATTTGAGCAGATGTCTAGAAGACATGCTAAAGCAAACTGTGCTACTATTTGAGAAGGCTCCAGAAGACACAACAAAGGAGGCCCTGTGCGGGAAGCTTGTCTGAGGAGTAGCAAGGAGGTCAGTGTAATTGAAGCACACAGAAAGAAAGAGAGAAAAAGAGAAACTGAAGTTAGAGTGATAGTCAAACATAAGATTACATGGAGTATTACAGGCCATGGAAAACACTTTGGAATTCAAAAGAGATGCTAGGAAGAGTATACATTTTAAACAACATCTTAGAAAATGCTCACAGGCGAAATTGACCCCAAAAATGCAATATCTATTTTAAATGATTTTCACTTAATCTCCTACTCACTCATATGATGTATTTTGTAGATTGTAAGACCAGGTCCATAACGATTTAATATCTTGAGATATGAGATCAACCAACAGGATAGCCACTTGTGTCTTTTTAAATGAAACAGAGGATTTCAAAAATGTCAGCCAAGAAAAGTACTATTTTTAAAAGACTTATTAGTTATTTGAAACAGCCTTATGCAGAAAACTAATACTACTACAATAACTTCAGGCTAAAAAGTGAGGTGAAGAAAAGTTCCATGAGAACAGGGAGAAGTTCAAAACATCTACTCGGCCGTCTAAAAATTACACTAAATTTAGAGAGAGTTGTCAAACGGAATTGGTCCTATGTAAATTCAATGGTGCTGAGTAAATTGTTGTCTTAGAAAGTGTCAGAATTTTCAAGCAATATTCTAAACAATGATTATAAAAAATAAAAAAGTTATAGAAAGCTACATATATTATGTTTGGGTCAAAGATATCAAGGATCTTATTTCTATACAATAAATAAAGATTAGGCTTACATTTGCCACTATTTATTGGGTTTATCAAGTTTGAAATAAATATTTGGGCTATAAGTTATACAGAAACAAAAAATACATTTGATATAAAATTAATGTGGAATTAGAAGATATTGAATGTGATACCAGAATTCAAGTGATAAACTTCAAATCTACTGTCCTCAACTCTACCATCACTGAAATGAATCCCCTCATTAAGAACTCAAAGAATTAGTGTCAGCATTTATTTTGCCTCTGGAATACAAACTGTAGTTACTATATTTATAAGTTCAACTACCACATATATAAACTACTCAGTAAAAACGCTTTCTATTTTTCACAATGTGTTTAAAAAGTAAACACGTTGATGACCCAATACCTCGTACAGACACAACTACTAAAATGTCATCTCGTTCAGGATACATCTAAAGGATGCATGAGCTTGATTGCCGTCTGTAATACCAAGAGACATCAAGTTGTTACTGTTATTTTATCTTAGCAATTAGGCCATATTACAGAATATTGCTAACTCAGTAAAAAATCTTAAAAATACTTTGTACAATGACTATTCCGGACTGCAAATCTCTCTCTATAATATATTCACTTAAAAAAAATAGGGCTAGACGCAGTGGCTCACACCTGTAATCCTTGCACTTTGGGAGGCCAAGGCGGGCAGATCACTTGAGGTCAGGAGTTCGAGACCAGCCTTGCCAACATGGCGAAACCCCATCTCTACTAACAATTTCAAGAAATTAGCTGGACATGGTGGCACAGGCCTGTAGTCCCAGCTACTTGGGAGGCTGAGGCACTAGAATCGTTTGAACCCAGGAGCCAGAAGTTGCAGTGAGCCAAGATTGTGCCACTGCACTCCAGCCTGGGTGACAGAATGAGACTCTGTCTCAAAATAAAATAAAATAAAATAATCAGAGCATTGCTTTAACAACCAAGAAACTTAAAGACAAATTAATTGCCCAATTATGGTAACCATTTTTTCTCAGGTGTATTATGGAATTTTCTTATTTTCTATATTCCATTTTTTATTCCAATGTGTTGATGTTATCTATTTTGTTTAGTCTATAGAACATCCAACTTTTTTCAGAAGACAACTGTAAACAGTAGGTAAAAAGTCTGCATTTATTAAAACATCTAATGTGTGCCATTATTTATCTATTTTTTATGTTTTATCTATTATTACATTGCCCAGGCTTCTTATTATATCCTCACAGCTATAATGTGGGCTTCAGTACTATCACTGTCTTCATTTTACAGAAAAGAAAACTGAGGCTGAAGAGGACAAAAACACTGTGGATGGTCAGAAAAAGTAGTCAGCGGATGACACTAGAACACAAATGCAAGTATCCTGAACTTCGAATCGACATTTTGTGCTGCCTGTGAAAGAAGTGGGGCAGAAAACTGGTGGTAAGGTTGGGTGGATGTTTGAATCACCATCATGCCATCATGTGCATACTGAGTTCAGATATTACTGTCAGAGGCACATACAATTTGTTTGAGTAATGAGTAATGAACTAATTGGTTTGATGATTAATTAGCTAATTTCTAAACTCATTACAATGTAATTATATTAATTGATTATAAAAATAAAAAAGTTATAGAAAGCTACATATATTATATTTGGGTCAAAGATATCAAGGATCTTATTTCTACACAATAAATAAAGATTAGGCTTACATTTGCCACTATTTATGGGGTTTATCAAGTTTGAAATAAATATTTGGGCTACAAATTATACAGACAATTGTTTCTAAGTGATTACCAATGTTTCAATTACAAAATCGTCTATAATTAAGGATTAATACATGTCTTGGTTTTGAAGTTTTTCCCTCTAAAAGTTTCTATAGAAAATATAAAAGAACATCTTTATAAAATTAATATCATTGAAGAATCCAAAGCAGAAATAATTACATGTTTAATGTTTAACTTAGTTTCGACTGAAGTACTTCTTATCACACAGCTGGGTGCTATTAGGAAAGAGCTCTTCTCTCTGAGACCATTCACTCTGTGGTATACAATTGGTACAATGTTCTAAAGAATGCTGAGTGTGAAGAACTAGTTTACTGTTCAATCTTATAAGTCTCTAACACTGATCTCAGAAACAATAAAGGATGTGTTTGCTGGTAGACACCATCTAGTCAGATTCATCTTCTCCATATCTAACCATATTGTTTATTTCAAAGTAAAAGGCCAAGTGATATATTTAGGGATAATGTAATGACCATTACAATACAAAATTGCATAGCATAATTTTGATTTTTATTACATTGTTATTATTTTGAGTTTTCAAATTTTATCATGGAAATCAATCATTTTTAATATTTCCATTGTTTCAAAAATAAATTTTTTTAATGAATGCCGTCTGTATTTCAGTGCAGTAAAAATATTAGCACTACAGGTCACTAGCCTGGCAGTAAAACAATGTAATGAAGAGTAGTCTAATTACAAATATAAGTATCAACATTTAAGAAAATGAAAGCATATTGATCCTATCATTATAAAATACAAGCAGAATGTATTCCTTTTTATGCACATAACTACCCAGATGTATGGGCATCATCAGTGGGTCAGATCAAACCAATTGCTGTATCAGTGAAAGAACACAGACTGGCCGGGCGCGGTGGCTCACGCTTGTAATCCCAGCACTTTGGGAGGCCGAGGCGGGCGGATCACGAGGTCAGGAGATCGAGACCACGGTGAAACCCCGTCTCTACTAAAAATACAAAAAAAATTAGCCGGGCGCGGTGGTGGGTGCCTGTAGTCCCAGCTTACTCGGAGAGGCTGAGGCAGGAGAATGGCGTGAACCCGGGAGGCGGAGCTTGCAGTGAGCCGAGATCGCGCCACTGCACTCCAGCCTGGACGACAGAGCGAGACTCCATCTCAAAAAAAAAAAAAAAAAAAAAAAAACACAGACCATGCAAAGTTTGAAAGGATGCAAGCAGAATAAAAAAAAAAAATGCCAGAATATGAGCATCTAAACAGGATTAAAAATATATCAAAATTATGTATTTGGCACATAGTAGACACATAATAATTTGTTGAATGAATAAACATAGAAGGTGAAAACATACATAATTGTTTTTCTTTCAATCACTGAACAATATCAATGTGTCACTTCAGGGACTGAAGCCTGCAGATTGTCTCTCAAGAGGCCTCACAGGGGCCCTTTATTGCCTTAGTGAATTTCTTATAAGACCTACTGATCAACGTTGAGGCGTCTGCAATCTAATTGTTTTAAAACACTGAGTGCGTGAATCTCTCAGAGACCAATCCCACTAACCAAGATAATCAGACTTCCTTACGCAAGTCAGAATGCTGATTTACTTATTTGAAATGAGATATTTCATCACTGATTTTTGCATTCTCTTCCCGAGAGTAGACCTACACAGGAAACCAAAGCATAAACTAAAGGGTGATTGGTGGTCCTTGACTTATAAAAAGGAGAGCTGGCAGAAGCAAATGTGAAGGCTTCAGTTTGTGACAGCCCGATATGTCCATTTTACAACAAGGAGTCTCTTGCTTAGGAGACAGGCAGTTGAGAAATATGTCAGCTAAAGCATCCTCTCTTGGATATTACAACTAGAATTTGCCATTCTAATCACCACTCCTTTTAGGATTAACACACTTTTTAGCGAATATCTAATGGGTAACATCAGGCCTGGTTGCCCATCACCCACAAGTTATTTGTTTTATCTATTATCTCTTGTACCTACAACTTGAATTTAAAGTATATCTTTATAGACTCTAAAATACATGTTGTGGTAATTTGTCTTACTCTTCTCAGATTGCCATCTTCATCTGAAAATTGACACATTTCCACCATTGTGCCCTGTAGAATCATTTGATATGTTTGCACATCTAAAACTCTCTGCTTCTACTTATAAGGACATAAGCATTATGTGGGGCGGGGGTTGGGGGGAGACACAACATTTAGAAACCAAATTAAAAAGTTCCTTTCTCTCTGGGTACTTTAAATTTACTTGAGGATACTCCTGTTTTCTTCTTTGAAGTCCTAGTAGCTGGAGGAAAAGAATAAAAAGGAAATTACTCTGCCCAGCTATCAACAACTGGGGCAGAATAGGAGGAATGTTGATAACTCTCTATGTCCACTATTCTCCCATGGCATAAATACCATCAGTGTGGTAGAAATCACATTAGGTTGGAGGTAAGAGTATCAGGATGAGGTCTTTCCTGTCTCTGGCAATAATTAATTGAGTAACATTGAACACATTCTTTAATCTCAGTTGTAAATGGGGTTACACAGTTATCAGAAGTTCTTCATGCCATCATGCTTGTGACATTCACAGAATCCTATCAGTAATTGTGGCTAATTAAAGCAGGGATCCTTGACAGTAGGGTAAGGAGAACACAAACCTGGAGAAGAGAAAAATGTATTTGATTCTCAGAGCAGAAAGAAGTATGTTCATTTTTGATAAACCCATAATTGAAGAGGACAGGAATAGATCTTTAACTTTTTCTTCAAATGCTAGCAGTTTCTAGAACTCTCTAAGGTCACAGAATTCATAGTATATTTTATATTTGAGAGAAAAAATATTTCAAGAGGACATCAAAAATCCACTTGTAAATATTTTTGATATGAGATAGCAATTTGTAATAGGTATTGGTTTCTCAACTTTTTTTTCCATATTACAAAATGCTCAAAAATTGCTTTATGTGGGATCATAATTTCTCATAAATCATGAGTTAAAATATGTGGTGGTGTAAAACAATCCATGTGTAATGATTTGAAATCAAATTCAATTTGCATTAAAATTCCACTGAAAAGTTTTTTTTTCCTTAGGGTAATCCCATTCTTATAACATAGCAGAATTGATATTTAATATACACATACAACATTTATTTATTTATTTATTTATTTGTGATGGAGTCTTCCTCTGTCTCCCAGGCTGGAGTGCAGTGGCACAATCTTGGCTCACTGCAACCTCCACCGCTTGGGTTCAAGCAATTCTTCTGCCTCAGTCACTCAAGTAGCTGGGATTACAGGCACGCACCACCACACCCAGCTATTTTTTGTATTTTCAGTAGAGACAGGGTTTCACCACATTGGCCAGGCTGGTCTAGAACTTCTGGCTTCAAGCGACCCGCCTGCCTTAGCCTCCCAAAGTGCTGGGATTACAGAGGTGAGCCACCACATCCAGCTGATGTACATACACAATTTCTTGGGAAGCAAAGGGACATTTGGTTATATCTGTGGCCAGAAAGAACAACTTCCCTTTGTTACATTTATGACTGATTTCTAACAGAGAAGAATCACAGGTGAGGCAATGTGAGATTTATCTCGCAGCTAATATTTTCCAATTTTGTTACATAAAAGGCTAATCATCAACCTTTTTTGGCCTCAGTGTACTCATCAATAAAATATAGAAAAATGAACAAGCACACAAGGAAATATGATAATTTCTAAATTGTAATAATATTCATAATATATGTAACGTAATGCTTGGCACATAGGCAACTAATCTAGGGGGCAATTCTTTTTTCTTCTTCCGCCTTTTCCTCCTCTTTTTTTCTCTTCATCTTTTGAATTATTATTAATGTCTAATATATCAAATTAGGAGTCTGGGTGGAGAAAGGGATTAAACTAATTCATGCCATAACTTCTCTGTATACAGGTGCCAGTTAGATTGGAAATAGTGGTTATAATTAAACTGAGTATTTCTACTTAATAAATAATACAAAATGAACAGTCAAATGTATTTGGAACTACTAACCTGAATATTGAAAATATCATCTTTCTTTCCAAATTAGCTCCCCTCTTTCTGACTGCCCAATTTATGGTAATGACATCGAAATCTTTCTATTACTCAGAATTAAAACCCTGGGTTTATGTTTTATTTATTTTCTTTTTCTTTACTTTTGCACACTTGCAAAGCCTGTAATAATCGATGTGAATTATATTAACATCATCTTTTCAGATTTCACAGGTATTATTCAATTTCTAGTGCAATCTCTCTCTCACCAGGACATGACAGCTTTCTAAATATAGTGTGCTTTAATAATCATTAGCACACTCACTTTATATCTTTGTAGGGAGGAAATGAGAACTGCACCATAATTCAAATGATAGCTTGATAACTGAAGAAAAGATCAGAAATAAAGGATGCTAAGTAATTAATTAGGGCTTTCTGTGTAATAGGGATTGTTATTTTTTCAATCCTTAATAAAACTTGTTAAAAATTTCTAGCAATTTATGTACACCTGGCTACTTTTTACCAATGACTTTTGTGGCAATAGAGAATAAAATCTTATCAAAGTTTAATGCTGCCAAAAAGTTGGTTTTATGATTGTCAAAGAGACCTTATAGTAATACTGTATGCATATACTTGTTCATATTTTGAATTTTTTAAATATTCACTTTGTCCTTTGGCTTTTGGCTTTTGATTTCTTCTGTTACTATATCACACCTCATTCTAAGTACTTACCACTGGCTTTATTTAATGGTGTCACAAAGATGGAAAATGAAAAAAAATGTTACTTTGCAGTACGACTGGATGAATTAATGATTGACACAAAAAAGTAAACATGTAGAATAAGTATAATGCAGTAAATTAACACACACAGTAGTTTTCACCACTTAAGAGACAATTACAGGATCTCTGTGGCTTACAAATCAGGAAATTAATTCTTGCCCACAGGTTCAGCTGATCTAGCCTTGGTTGTGCTTGGTGGCACTGCTACAGGCTTTCAAGCATCTGGGCACATCTCCAAACTGTTGGCTGGAATGAGATCTGTTCTATATTTCTCCCATTCTCCTTTTATTAGTGGCCACCTGGGCCATGTTCTTGTAGAGAATGGCATGAGTGCAATACAACAAGCCAAACTATGAAGGCACATTTACAACCTTTGCTTGTTTCAAATATGCTCATATTCCACTAGCCAGAGCAAGTTACAAGTCCAAACCCATGGAGGCCCTGAGTGTATACAAACCTCAAGAATAGGAGAGAGGAGAGTAAATACCTGTCAATCAGTAACATAATACATCAACACACTATAATAGAAAATAAAACTTTTAAGGTAGTTGCCAGTATGAGGTTGGGATTTTATTGTACAGCCAAGTAGAAAACTTTTGAAGATATATATTTTTTTTCTCCTCCCAAACCACCTCTGCTGTCTTGGTTTCTACTTTAAATGATGAGGAGGTATAATAGTCAGATGGAGTCCCATTCCAGGACACTGATTAAGCCCCATTTATTGGTGTATATTTTTGGCAGATATTTGTTGTGTCTCCTTCATTCTCCACACCTTACCAAATGCAGTCTACCACCGTGTTGTCTCGGATGCTCTTACACATCCTATCTGCATGATAAACTGACCCAGGAAGAGCTAGCACATGGCAGGATATGTCATCTCATGCATCCTTTCCCTTTACTCCACTGAACATGTCCATGGCTGGGACTTGCTATGATCTGAAAGTTCGTGCCCCCGTGAAGTTTATATATTAAAATACACTCGAGGTGATGGTATGAGGAAGTCGGGACTTTGAGAGGTAAGTAGGGCATGCTTCTTTCAAATAAGCTCATGTTCCACTAGCCAGAGAAAGTCGCATGACCAAGCCCATGTGGTACATGAGTATATACAAATCTCAAGAATGAGAGAGAGTGGAACTCTCATGAAGGGGAATCATGTCCTTATAAAAGAGACAAGAGAGACCCGTCACACCTTTCACCACAGGAGGACACAGCTAGAAAATCTACGAACCAGAAACCCCTCACCTGCCCCCAAATCTGCTAGCATCATGATCTTGGACTTCCCAACCTCCAGAACTGTAAGAAATGAATTTCTGTTATTTATAAGCTACCTGGTTTATGGTATATTGGTATAGCAGCCAGTCATCTTAATACAAAATCAGAACAAAAATTATTCTTTCCTTGAATATTTTTAAGTACAAGGGAGGCGTGAGCTGATTTCAGTTTTATATTATTTACAAAAATGATTATGGCACAGTGTGGAGAATGAAAATCCTGGTGGCCATGGAATCATTAGAGGAGACGAGAATTTGAACAAAAGCAATAAGAACCATGGATGAAAAGGAAGGATTATCATTTTTTTAAATGGTGACACTAATAGTATTTAGAAAATGGCTGAATTAATGAGATATGAAGGCTATCAAGTTTTTATCTTGGATGGCCAGATGAAAGATTGCTAGCTTTTTGTATTCAGTGGCAATAAAGTTTTTTGCAAAAGTCCATTAATATTTGCTACTCAGAATGATATCTTCATGGGAGAGACTACTAAAAGTCACCAACTGAGTATCTCATTGATGCAGAAATTCCTTCCATAGCATTACAAAGTTATTTATCCTTTTTCTACCAAGTGTTTTTTTTTCAGTGATGGAAATATAACTTTCTTTTATGATATTGCTTTTTATTAACAGGTAGTTTCAATTACTATACACTTAAATATTGTAATGACACAAAATGTTCAATTCCTGAAAATTAGAATTTCTAGCTGCTCTATCATTAGCCTAATTCTTCAATATATATTTCTATGGTATTTTTCAAAATTAATTTATTTTATTTTATTTCTTTTTTAAAATTTCCAACTTTCAAATTCAGGGTACATGTACAGAATGTGCTGGTTTGTTACATAGGCAAACATGTGCCATGGTGGTTTGCAACACAGATCATCACATCACCCAGGTATTAAGCTCAGCATCCATTAGCTATTATTCCTGATCCTCTCCTTCCTCTGACACCCACCCTCCAGCAAGCCCAAGGGTATGTCATTCCCCACGATGTGTTCTCATCCTTTAACTCCCACTTGTAAGTGAGAACACGTAGTATTTGGTTTTCTGTTCCTGCATTAATTTGCTAAGGATAATGGCCTCCAGCTCCATCCATGTCCCTTTAAAGAACATAATCTCACTCCTCCTTATGGCTGCATAGTATTCCATGGTGTGTATGTATCACATTTTCTTTATCCAGTCTATCCTTGATGGGCATTTAGGTTGATTCCATGTCTTCGCTATTGTGAATAGAGCTGCAATGAACATACGTGTGCATGTGTCTTTATAACGGCAAAATTTATATTCCTTTGGGTATATACTCAGTAATGGGATCCCTGGACAGACTTTTTAATAGCCATTCTTAATGGTGTGAGATAACATCTCATTATGGTTTGATTTGCATTTCTCTAATGCACAGTGATGTTGAGCTTTTCCTCAAATGTTTGTTGGTCGTATAAATGTCTTCTTTTGAGAAGTGTCTGTTCATGTTCTTTGCCCACTTTTTAATAGGTTTGTATTGTTTTCTTGTAAATTTGTTTAAGTTCCTTGTCGATGCCAGATATTAGATCTTTGTCAGGTGGATAGATTGCAAAAAATTTCTCCCATTCTGTAGGTTGTCTGTTTACCAATTTATCAATGTGCAAAATTGTTTATCAATGTGCAAAATTGACTAGTATTACTATACACCAAAAACAGGCAAGGCAAGAGCCAAATTATAAATGAACTCCCATTTGCAATTGCCACAAAAAAAATATATCTATGAATTCAGCTAACAAGAGAAGTGGAGGACATCTTCAAGGAGAACTATAAACCACTGCTCAAAGAAATCAAAGATGACACAAACAAATGGAAAAAACATAGAAAATAGGTTTTTTTTTTTCTAATTCTGTGAAAAATGTCAATGGGAATTTAATGGGAATAGCATTGCATCTATAATTGCTTTGGGCAGTATGGCCATTTTCAAAAGATAGTTTCTTTTGCTGTGCAGAAACTCTTTACTTTAAATAGCTCCCATTTGTCAACTTCTGCTTTTGTTGCAATTGCTTTTGGTGTCTTCATTTTGAAATCTTTTCCTGTGCCTATATCCTGAATGGTATTGCCTTGATTTTACTCTAGGGCTTTTATAGTTTAGGGTTTTACCTTCAAGTCTTTAATCAGTCTTGAGTTGAATTTTGTGTATGGTGTAAGGAATGGGTCCAGTTTCAATTTTCTGCATATGGCTAGCCAGTTCTCCCAGCACAAGATATTTAACAGAGAATCCTTTCCCCATTGCTTATTTTTGTCAGCTTTGTGGAAGATCAGATGGTTGTAGGTGTGTGGTCTTATTTCTGGGTTCTCTATTCTGTTCCATTGATCTATGGGTCTATTCTCCTTCTAGTACCATGCCGTTTTTGTTGCTATAGCTCTGTATTATAGTTTGAAGTTGGGAAGAGTGATGCCTCTAGCTTTGTTCTTTTTGCTTAGGATTGCCTTGGCTATATGGGCTGTTTTTTGGTTCCATGTAAATTTTAGAATAGTTTTTTTTTCTAATTCTATGAAGAACGTCAATGGTAATTTAATGGGGATAGCACTCAATCTATAATTGCTTTGGGCAGTATGACCATTTTCAAGATACCGATTCTTTCTATACATGAGTATGGAATGTTTTTTCCATTTGTTTGTGTCATTTCTGATTGCTTTGAGCAGTGGTTTATAGTTTTCCTTGAAGAAGTCCTCCACTTCTCTTGTTAGCTGAATTCCTAGGTATTTTATTTTTTTGTGCCAATTGTGAATGGGAGTTCATTTATGATTTGGCTCTTGGCTTGCCTGTTGTTGGTGTATAGTAATGCTAGTAATTTTTGCACATTGGTTTTGTATTTCAAGACTTTGTTGAAGTTACTCATCAGCTTAAGATGCTTTTGGGCTGAGCTGATGGGGTTTTCTAAGTATAAGATCATGTGATTTGCAAACAAAGATAATTTGTCTTCCTCTCTTCCACTTTGAATACCCTTTATGTCTTTCTCTTGCCTGAATGTCCTGGCCAGAACTGCCAATACTATGTTGAATAAGAGTGGTAAAAGAGGTTAATCTTGTCTTGTGCCAGTTTTCAGTGGGAATACTTCCAGTTTTTGCCCATTCTGTATAATACTGGCTGTGGGTTTGTCATATATGGCTTATATTATTT
This sequence comes from Symphalangus syndactylus, assembly GCF_028878055.3. Taxonomy (NCBI): domain Eukaryota; kingdom Metazoa; phylum Chordata; class Mammalia; order Primates; family Hylobatidae; genus Symphalangus; species Symphalangus syndactylus. The sequence continues at coordinate 99,750,207 of NC_072428.2, read as the reverse complement.
TGAATTATATTCTTTCAATAGTTTATTGAGAGTTTTTAACATAAAGGGATGTTGAATTTCATTGAAGGTCTTTTATGAATCTATTGAGATAATCATGTGGCTTTCATCTTTAGTTCTGTTTATGTGATTAATCATATTTCTTAATTTGCTTTTGTAGAACCAGCCTTGCATCCCAGGGATGAAGGCTACTCGATCGTGGTGGATAAGCTTTTTGATGCACTGCTGGATTCGGTTTGTCAGTATTTTGTTGAGGATTTTTGCATCGATATTGATCAAATACACTCACCTGAAGTTTTCTTTTTTTGTTGTATCTCTACCAGGTTTTGGTATCAGAATGATGCTTGCCTCATAGAATGTGCTAGGGAGGAGTCTCCTTTTCAATATTTTAAAATAGATTCAATAGGAATGGTACCAGCTCCTCTTTGTACCTCTGCTAGAATCCGGCTGTGAATTCATCTGGTCCTGGGCTTTTTTTGGTTGGTAGGCTTTTTATAACTGTCTTAATTTGGGAACTTACTGGTCTCTTCAGGGATTCAATTTCCTCATTATTCAATCTTGGGAGAGTGTATGTGTACAGGTATTTATCCATTTCTTCTAGATTTTCTAGTTTATATGCATAGAGGCATTTATAGTATTCTCTGATGGTTGTACTTCTGTGGGATCAGTTCTAATATCCCCCTTATTTCTGATTGTGTTTATTTGAATCTTCTCTCTTTTCTTCTTTAGTAGTCTAGCTTGTGGTCTATCTGTTTTATTTTATTTTTTTAAAAAAAGCAGCTCCTGGATTTGTTGATTTTTTGAAGGATTTGTCGTGTAACTATCTCCTTTAGTTCAGCTCTGATCTTGGTTATTTCTTGTCTTCTGCTAGTTTTAGGGGTTTTTTGTTTGTTTGTTTGTTTGTTTTGCTCTTGGTTCTCTAGTTCTTTTAGTTGTGATGTTAAGTTGTTAATCTGAGATCTTTCTAGTTTTTTGATGTAGGAATTTAGTGCTATAAATTTCCCTCTTAACACTGCTTTAGCTGTGTCCCAGAGATTCTGGTACATTGTATCTTTGTTGTCATTAGTTTCAAAGAACTTCTCAATTTCTGCCTTAGTTTTTTATCTACCCCAAAGTCATTCAGGAGCAGGTTGTTCAATTTCCTTTTAGTTGTATGGTTTTGAGTGAATTTCTTAATCTTGAGTTCTAATTTGATTATGCTGTGGTCCAAGAGATGTTTTTTCATGATTTCAGTTCTTTTGCATTGCTGAGGAAGTAAAATTTGCATTTTACTTCCAATTATGTGGTCAATTTTAGAGTAGGTGCTGTGTGGTGATAAGATGGATGGATATTCTGTTGTTTTGGGGTGGAGAGCTCTGTAGATATCTATGGGGTCCACTTGATTCAGAGTTGAGTTCGGGTCCTGAATATATTTGTTAATTTTTTGTCTTGATGATCTGTCTAATATTGTCAGTGAGGTGTTAAAGTCTCGCACTATTATTGTGTGAGAGTCTAAGTGTCTTTGTAGGTCTCTAAGAACTTGCTTTATAAATCTGGGTGCTCCTGTATTGGGTGCATATCTATTTAGGATAGTCAGCTCTTCTTGATGAATTGAACCCTTTACCATTATCTAATGCCCTTCTTTGTCTTTTTTGATCTAGTTGGTAAAGTCTGTTTTGTTAGAAACTAGGATTGCTACCCCTGCTTTTTTCTGTTTTCCATTTGCTTGGTAAATTCTTCTCCATCCCTTTATCTAGAGCCTATGTGTGTCTTTACACATGAGATGGGTCTTGAAGAGAGCACACTAATGGGTATTGGTTCTTTATCCAGTTTGCCATTCTGTCTTTTAATTGGAGCATTTAGCCCATTTAAATTTAAGGTTAGTACTGTTATGTGTGGATTTGTCATCATGATGCCAGCTGGTTATTTTGCAGACTTGTTTACGACTTCATAGTGTCACTGATCTGTGTACTTCAGTGTGTTTTTGTAGTGGCTGGTAACACCTTTTCCTTTTCATATTTAGTGCTTTATTCAGGAGCTCTTGTAAGGCAGGTCTGGTGGTACCAAATTCTGTCAGCATTTGCTTGTCTGATAAGGATCTTATTTCTCCTTTGCTTATGAAGTTTAGTTTGTCCAGATATGAAATTCTGGGTTAGAAGTTCTTTTCTTTAAGGATGTTAAATATTGGCCCCTGATCTCTTCTGGCTTGTAGGGTTTCTGCTGAGACATCCACTGTTAGTCTGGTGGGCTTCCCTTTGTAGGTGACCTGGCCTTTCTCTCTGGTTGTCCTTAACATTTTTTTCTTTCACTTTAATCTTGGATAATCTGATGATTATATGACTTGAGGATGATCTTTTTGTGGAGTATCTTACTGAGACTCTCTGCATTTCTTGAATTTGAATATTGACCTGTCTAGCTAGGTTGGGGAAGTTCTCCCAGATTATATCCCGAAATATGTTTCCCAAATTGGTTCCATTCTCCCCATCTCTTTCAAATACCTCAATCAATCATAGATTCAGTCTCTTTACATAATCCCATATTTCTTGGAGGTTTTATTTATTCCTTTTCATTCATTTTTTTCTCTATTCTTGTCTGCCTGTCTTATTTCAGATAGACAGTCTTCAAGCTCTGAGATTCCTTCCTCCATTTGGTTTATTCTGCTAGTAATGCTTGTGATTGCATTTTGAAGTTCTTGTAGAGTGTTTTCTCAGCTCTATCAGATCAGTTATGTTTCTCCTTATACTGGCTATTTTGGCTGTCAGCTCCTGTATTGTTTAATCACGATTCTTTGCTTCTTTGCATTGTGTTACAACATGCTGCTTTAGCTCAGCAAGGTTCATTCTTATCCACATTCTGAAGCCTACTTCTGTTATTTCAGTCATCTCAGCCTCAGCCCAGTTCTAAACCCTTGCTAGACAGGTGTGGCCATCATATGGAGGAGAGGGGGCACTCTGGCTTTTTGAATTTTCAGCGTTTTTGTGCTTTTTTTTTTTTTACTGTATTTTTGTGGGCTTATCTACCTTTGATTTTTGAGGTTGCTGACCTTTGGGTAGGTTTTGTGTGTGTTTGTGTGTGTGTGTGTGTGTTATTGCTGTTGTTTGTCTCTTTGTTTTTATTTTAATGGTATGTTCACTCTTCCATAAGGCTGCTGCAGTTTGCTGGGGGTCTGCTCCAGACCCTAGTCACCTTGGTTTTTCCCATACCTGGAGGTATCACCAGGGCTGTGAAACAGCAAAGATGGCAGCCTGGCCCTTCCTTGTGAAGCTCCATCCCAGGGAGTACTGATCTGTTGTTGGCCCAAATGCCTATAGGAGTTGGCTGGAGATCCGGGTTGGGAGGTCTATCCCAGTCAGGAGAAATGGGATGAGGGACCTGCTTGAAGAAGCAGTCTGGCTGCATTTTGGTAGAACAGCTGTGCTGTGTTGGCAATCCTTTCAGCTCTGATCAGGTTGGGCTCTCCAAGGCCCATAGGCTGGACTGGCTGAGATGCCCAAACAGCAAATATGGCAGCCTGCCCCATTTCCCAGGCACTCCATCCCAGGGAGATATTAGAGCTCTGTCAGCCGTAGAAGATGTGCAGGGGTGGCTGGAGGCCCTGGCTGGGAGGACCTGCCCAGCAAGGAAGAATGGATCCAGGTCCACTTTAAAGAAGCAGCCTGGTCATGCCGTGACAAAATAGCTTTGCTGTGCTGGGGAACTGCCTTAGCCCAGGTCAGCTAGGACTCTCTGAAGCCTGGAAACTGGAATGGCTGAGTCATCTGAACAAACAAGGTGGTGATCCACCCCTCCTCCCAGGCAACCCATCCCAGGGAGAGATCAGAGCTCTGTCCATAGAATACGGGCAGGTGGTCTCAGCTTGGGAGGTCCCACCCAGTGAGGAGAAATGTCTCAGACAGGCTCCATTCTGTTGCTGGTGGCTGGCTGGCTGGAATTTCAAGCCAATGGGTATTATCTTGTGAGGTGCTGTGGAAGTGGGGCCTGCAGACCAAGGCTGCTCTGCCCTCTGGATTCAGTCCCCTTGCTAGTGGTACATACAGACCTCCTGCCTTACCTGACTGGCAGTCACCTTTGTTGGGGATCCCAGGGCTGGGGTCTCTATGTGTTCCTGAGCAGCTGCACTGCCGAGACCGCACATAGCTCTGTGTGTCAGACCCAAGGCTGTAGTTGCATGGGCTCACCAGGGGCTCTCCTGATCCGAGGGTTGCAAAGATCTGTGGGAGAAGCGGGTTTCCTGGGGTCACACATTCAGCCATTGCTTCCCTTGGCTGGCGGTGGGGATTCCCTTGTCTCCATGTAGCTCCGGGCTGGGCCGTTGCCCCGCCCTGCTTTTCTTCTTTCTCCATGGGTTGAGTTGTTCACCTGATCAGTCCCAATATGAGTACCTGGATATTTTCGATGAAGGTGCTGTATTCATTCACCCCTTTTTTTCCTCTCTGTGAGTGCCCTGGACAGCAGCTGCTTCTAATTAGCCATCTTGCCCACCTCCCTCCCCGCATACTCCTGTTTTTTTAATGGGACTTTTGAAACAAAATATATTACTTTAGAAATAGCCAATTTTCCCCCTAAGTTAAATTGTTGATCTTAGCTTTAAGTCAACTATAATTCTTGTATAATTTTTCACATAAAATTGGTCTTTTATCCATAAACCAGTAACAGGATTTTTCTTAGTGTGAGTAAACATTCTTTTTTTCCCCCAAGTTTTAAATGATCTAATGACTATTTCTTCTGAAAGTTTTAGTTAATATTCTATACAAGAAGCATCTTATTTACTTTAATTTAAATGTTTAGTTTGTCTCTTCCTTCTTCTTTGGGCTCTCTGGTTAATCTAACTGGCATCTTTGATGACAAAACACTTTTAACTCCGGATTTTATTGTTTGGCTCATTTTGTTTATTAACTTTTCATCCTTTCTAGTAAACCAAGTGTAAATTGCCATTTCTCAAATTCTTTCACATTTTTTTTAGACAATGGATGGTTTGTAATTATGGCACTTGTGCTTGTATTTTAACAAATGCTGCAGATCTCTCAGACTGTTTATATGAGTACATATTTCTGAGAGTTTAGATTAACTCTTATTTTTCTCCTCTTCCCCTCTAAGTGACTACAGTTTTTTGTTGTTGTTGTTCTTCGGAAGCTTATAAGAAAGCTGTCCTTTGTTAATTTACTCATCATTGTGTTCACTCATTGCATATTACCTGATAACCACCATGCTAGGCATTAGCACAAAAAGTAAGACAAAGACTTTAAACCATAGAAGTTCAAATCTTGATTGGACATAGGATCTTAAACATATAATGGCAACACAGTGTGCTAAATGTGATAGAGACATATACGGAGGTAGAACAAAGGGGTTAACAAAGGTTTTACAGCAGAGGAGGTACTTGCCTGTGAAATACAAATTTGTCAGGCCTAGGAAGAAAAATCTTTTCCAGGCAATTTGACTTATTTGCGTTTACTAAGCATTAGCCTTTTTTTCATGTAGCAAACTACAAACTTTTAAAATAATACTCTATCGATCTACCTTTCTTTTTTTCTATTTTTTATACTGTCTCTGGTTTATTTCTCTGGTCACCTCTCTTCTTAGAGTTAAACAAATAATCAGGAACTTTATATATTTTGTTGTATTCCTCCACTCTATTTCATATGCCCTAACTCAGAATATAATAAAATGCCTGTTATAACCCAAGATAGTTATGAAAAGATGTTTGACTTTGTTAGAAGAACAAATCAATTATAGTTTGGTCATATTTTTGGACAGTGTGATGGAAAGAGAGAACATTTTGAAAATTTTATCTATCTTTCTGAAATAAATATTTCCAGAAATCTTAATTATCCTTTTGAAAGTCTATGCTGACATGCACTTTTATTTTATTTTTATCACAGTCATTTCTTTATAGCTGCATTGTCTGTGAAGCTGAGTCTACTTAACTGACTTGTGCACACACCATACTGAAAGAAAGAGATGCCAGCATACTAGAACTAAAGAGCCTGCCTTTGAATGTTCATGACAAAACAAAAGCAGCAAGAAAGCAACATCAGCAGAACATACAAAAGTAGCAAAAAATAATTGCCAATCATTCTGTAACCTTAAAAAAAATTACTCATTGAAAATAAAGTGAAAATTCATCCTTAAAGTTGGCATAAAAACAGTGCTAAAATTTAGTTCCCCATTGGAATGAATGCTTTCTCGACAGGGTAACAAATGAAAATTGGATCAGGGACACATTTTCAGTGAAAAAGACGCACTGCCAGATGGCTTCTTGGCAAAGGAAAAGGAAGAGTTGATTAAACCGTCATGTGACGACTTCAATTTCAGCTAAGCACAGCTTAGCAACTTTTTGTTGAGAAGGAGAAAGGAGGATATTCAGGTACTAGGCATGGTTGTAACATTATTTAGGTTTGAGATCACTTTGCATCTTCACCGATTTTCTATCATTGGTTTAGATAAGGAAAATAGAAAATTAGTCTCACCCAAGAACAAAATACTTTGCTGAATAAAACTTGAATTTCCTCAGAACTAATTCTTTGAAATCATGGTGCAAACACACTCCTCATGAAGTACATTCTACTTTTCAAGACAGACATATTGTACATGTTCACTTCTAGACACTACTATTTCAAGATGAATTAGAATCTTGCACCCTTATTGTCTCAGATAGCAATGGGAAGTATTATAAAACTTGTACTAAAATGCAAACATATTCCCTAAAGGATTTGCTTCCTTTGTCTGTCTTTCATCTCTCTCATATCTTCTGGTAGGACATCACTAGATTGCTTTCAAACCTGCACTGGCTTCATCTGTTGGAGTTGTCAATTACACAGTTTCCAACACTCCTGCCTTGGGAGACCCAATGACAGTACTCCACATCTGTGGATTCAATGGTTGATCTAGGAGTGGGCATATAACTCAAGTGCAGCAGTCAGCCTCAATTTTGGAACTGTGGATGCTGGGAGAGGGTCTCTCTGCTGCTGAAGCTTCTGGATGCCAAAGAACATGCTAGCTAATTACTGTCATATAGTAAAAGTCTGCCTAAGAGTAAAGGAAAACCAGGAAGCACAGATAAAAGTGAGTGGAAAAGACAAACATAGTTCTGATGGCAATGTTTCCAAGGCAGGCTCCTGCTTTGCTTAAAAGCATCTCTAACCTTATAATTTATAATTATATAATCCATTAATATTTTCTCTTTAGTTATTAGGATTTCTATCATTAATTTAAAAGAGCGTCTTCAGTACATGACTAATATACTAAGAACCTGTGTTTTGGAGGTGAATTATCTATATATTCACTTAAAAGAAATGATATTTATGTTGATCTAAGTAAACAGCATTCCTGAACAATTTCTCTAAAAGAGTAACATTCACAACAGCAAATATGTGATCTGGGGAGTCTAGGACATTTGAAGTAAGAGACTCTATCGTACACACATTTCCAGCTCCCCATAGTGTAGGACTCATAAGGCTTTCTGAACGTAACTATAAATGAATGCTGGTTTCCTTGCCTATAAAATATTATATGCAAACTCATAAGGAACACTGTCTGTACCTATCATATTCACGAGTAAACTGCTTCTTGTCTTCATTGCGGTATATTTTTGTCTTAAATTTTTCTTTTTTGAGTTTTTATGCTCTTGTATAACTCCACAGTAGTTGGCAGTGAAAAAGTAAAAATTAGAAATTCAATTAGAAAATGTCCACAAGACTGAAATTCTTCTACTCATACCCTTCTATTGATCATTCTATAAAATATTAATAAACAGTTTCACTCATAATTATGGTGATTCATGAGTATTATCATTATAATAGTATGCTTTCATCTAGTACCTTCTGCTCTGCTTAAAACACTTTATGCATATTATTATATTATTTCATTTGCCTCCTGTACCTTCTTTTCAAGGAACCTACTGTTTTGTGAATAAAATAATTGGTAGAGTACAATTCAGCCAAAAAGTTATCAACAAACACACCAAACAACAACAACAAAATACTCTCACTATGGTTGCTATTGTTTTGGTATTCCTCATAAATGTAAACAGTACGTATTTTACTGGAGCTTTTATGATGGACATGAAGAGAGAATTTACATTATACAACACTGAAATGTTTAATTAAGAAAGTCTATGTAGACATCTTTTCTCAGTTTTCAATTTTCATTCTGAAACCACAGCCTCTTATCTTTCTTTCCTTTACAGGTCTTACATTTCCTAATCCTTGTCTGATCCTTTCTGTCACTCCTCTCTCTTATTTACACACAGTAGTTTAGCTCCGTACCCACCCTTACCAACCATACCTACATCCTTCACTGTGCTCATCAAAATGATCAGAACAACATGCCCTAAAACATACTTGTCAGGCCAGGCACAGTAGCTAATGCCTATAATCCCAGCACTCTGAGAGGCTGAAACGGATGATCACTCGAACCCAGGAGTTCGAAACAAGCCTGGGCAACATAGCGAGACCTCATCTCTAAAATTAAAAAAAAAAACAAAAAAACATTAGCTAGGCATGGTGGTGTGTGCTGGTAGTCTCAGATATTCAGGAGGCTGTGATGGATCACTTGAGCCCAGGAGATTGAGGCTGCAATGAGCTGTGATTGCACCACTACACTCTAGCTTGGGTGACAACATGAGACCCTGTCTCAAAAAACAAAACAAAACAAAAACATACTTGTCAAAGCTTATATGCATTCAAATCACCTGGGAATGTTTTTAAAATGCAGATTTTTATTTAGTGGGTTTGAGGAGGAAACTTGTCTGGGGCTTTGGATTTTCAAGAAGCCAGGTAACACCAGTGTTTTAGGTCTGAGGACAAACCTTTGAGTAGCAAGAATTAGAAAATTGAGGATGAACATTAATGGCCAAAACTCCTTTTCTCCCTTTTTAATACTAGTGTGTGCCAATCTATTATTAAGAGACACAATTTGCTCAGTTATAAAATGGGAATAAAGGTGCTCACCTTTACATGGTAATTGTGAAATTTAAAGAAAATATTGTACTTCACATGTTTTGAAACTTAAAGGATTACATAAATGTAGATTGTTATGCTATTTACATTGCATATGTTTCTATGCAGTCATTTAATTAATGTTTATAGAGAATCTCCTAATGTGAGGTCTTCTGTTAGGTGACAAAGGTACATCAATAAAAAATGAGACACAGTCTCTCTTTTTTTGAAGTTTATAATCTTGTAAGAGAGCAACATGTTAGGATATTATAAAATTTATGATTTAATGACAAATTCCGATATTTTCTAATAAGAAAAAGTATATGACAGCACCTAACAGTGGTCTCCATCCTATACTAAGAATGCGATTTGACCTGAATGTAGGCAGATGAGTAATAATTAACCACGAGAAGAATAACTGTTATTCAGGCAGAAGGAACTCAAGATGCAAACATTCTATAATAGACATCACTCAGCTGGTTCACACAAATACTTATTATGTTTATCCTTTCAGGATTTGTATTTCTTTCACATTTATTATGATAACGTTTTTGTAATTAATTTCTTTTTTTAATGGAAGAGTATCTATGAAGTCCTTCTGTCATCAAAATAGTGGAATGGTTTCCAAAGCTTAATACATCGGATCCGTTTATTGACTTGGCAATAAATTGGCACAATGGCACAACCTACAACCTAAGTTCCCAGGTCTCTTTTCATGGAAGATTTATTTTGCTGTAATAATAAACCAGTGTATTAAAAGAGTTAATGAAAAACCTTTTTTTTTCTTTTGGTCATTATTCTGAGTTCTTAAGTACAAAGCTTTAGGAACCTTATTTTAGGAACAATGACAGAGAGTATGAGAAAGAGTTGGAAGAAAAAAACAATTTATTGAGGGCAATTCATATGAAAGATAAGGGGAAGAGAGAGTAGAAGTGGATAGGGAAGCTTCAGACCAAGATAGCTATTTAAGGCCTGTGAAAGTCAAGATGAAAGAAAAGATCGTTTCATAGGAAGTGTAGCTTTGAGAAAGCCTTTGTCAGTCTGATGGGGAGAAATGGTACAAATTAGCTCCTGTCCTGGGCAGAAATGGTAAGTCCTTGTAACACTGCCTTGCTCAGTTATTGCCTGGGGCTCTGAAGAGGTGTGCGGCTGCAGAGACAGATCCAGAAGAGGTTGTCAGCGGAGTGACCATGTTGTGGCAGGCTCGCTCTTGAAAAGAGACCTGAATAGCAAGGTCTAGTGTCTACCACAATCTCTTTCACCAGTTTTTCTCTGTTCATTCTTTCTCATCAATTTTAGGACTTTTGGTACATTTCGGATAGTGCCAAGTTTAGGCTTTGTATTTATTACAAATTTTATTTCCCTAGAGTATCATTTGACTTTGCACTTTCTATATGATTCTTTTCTCAAGCATTTTCTTTCTATTTGGAACTTCTGAGCTTTTAGTTTCCTTTGAGAAATATCACTTACTTCAAAATTATATAATTATCTGTAGTATTTTTGTGTATAAATTAGCGATATTTAAATCTTAGATTTATTAAAATTTATTATTTTATGGTGTAATTTATTTTGACAGACTTATTCTTCTTTCTTCCACATGGATAGTCAATTATATTGCCACCATGTTAAGTAAACTACCATTTCCTTATCCATTTTAAGCAATGCATGTCATAGCTTGATTTCCATATTTTAGCAGATCTTTAGCATACTTCTATTTATAGATCTATAAATTATTTGTACTCCAGGTTCACACTGTTTGGATTATAGCAATCTTATAGTATGATATAAGTAAATTATTATAGTAAGTTTCCACTCAACACTATTTTTTCAGAAACGTATATGACTGGGAAAAATGAAGAGGCTAGCAAATCCCTTCCCCCACCAAAAAGAGAGGAAAAGGTATAAAATTGGGCAAAATGGGCAATAATAACTCGGAAACTACTAAAGGCAAAGAGCAAATTAAAAAGTTGTTATTAATGAAAAGCTGCCCAGACATTAAATAAGCCCATGCGAAACAGGGGCCTTTGTGCATGGGCCTGCTTTCTTACCCAATCCCCAGCCTGACTGGTACATGATGGTTACCTAAAAGAGGAGCTTCACAGCATGGTGAGTGCTATCATTGACTTGCAGCAAAGGACAAGGCACAAGCCTAAATGTCTTGTCAGTAAAAGTAACAAACTTAGTGGCACACGCCTTTAATCCCAGCACTTTAGGATGCCAAGGTTGGAGAATTGCTTGCACCCAGAAGTTTGAGACCAGCCTGGGCAAGATGACAAAGCCCTGTCTTTTTTTTTTTTTTTTTAAAAAAAAAAAAGGAAAAGAAAAAAAAACTAGCTGGCTGTGGTAGTGGTGTGCACCTCTAGTCTCGGCTACTCGGGAGGCTGAGGTGGGAGGATTGCTTGAGCCCAGGAGTTAGAGGCTGCAGTTAGCCATGATCACACCATTGTACTCCAACCTGGGTAACAGAGAGCAAGACTCCCACAAAAACAAACAAACAAACGAAAAAACCATATATATCTATATATACATATATAGATATACAGAAAGAGAGAGAGAGAAATGGCAGAAATGGCAATTACTTTTGCACTAACCTTATATAAGGTTACTTTACTTTCCATGGTAAAATCACAATTATTTTCACACCAACTATATATATAGATATGAAATATAGATATGAAATATATATGAAATATATCTATATGAAATATATGAAATATATATATGAAATATATGAAATATATATACATGAAATATATATGAAATATATGAAATATATATACATGAAATATATATGAAATATATATACATGAAATATATATGAAATATATATACATGAAATATATATACACGAAATATATATATGAAATATATATACATGAAATATATATATGAAATATATATACATGAAATATATATGAAATATATATGCATGAAATATATATATGAAATATATATACATGAAATACATATATGAAATATATACATGAAATACAGATATATGAAATTATATATGATCTATATGAAATATATATGACATATATGAAATACATATGATAGATATTTTATATATATGTGAAATATATATGATATATATGAAATACATATGTGAAATACATGAAGAAAGTCTTTAATTCTGCCAGCCTTGCATTGCAGTCCCATTTGGGGATAGCAATGAATATGCCATATATTTTACAAGGAAATCTTAGAAATGAAAGAGCACTTGAAGAGTGAGATAACTCTTCATTCATCTCTGAGTGACTGGCAGGCTACATACACATGATGATCCCGAGATCCAAGAGGGCAGAGTGGAAAACAAATAACAAAAAAAAGCTTCAAACTGGCAAACTCTAAATATGCTCCCTAACTAAACAGAGAACCATCTGCAGAAGATGGAAGCCTCATGGGCTCACAGTGCTTGTGCAAAACCTCTACCCAATCTTTGGCTGATTATTGAAATGTGTAGATACAGTAGCAACCCCTTAGGAAGCCAGACTAAAAAATGAAAATAAGAATTGAATAAAAAAATCTGAGCAGAGACATTGGCTGCTACAGAATCCAGAGTAGACAACAATATGTTTTCTTACATGTCCAGTTTTCAACATGACTATGCAACATGCAAGTAAATGAGAAGTGTGTTTGTTTCAATCAAGAAATAAAGCAGTCAACAGAAACTATTCCTGAGTGAGTGCAGATACTAGATGTAACAAAGACTTCAAAGAAGCAATTATAAATATGTTTGAGAAATGTAAAGAAGCCATGTTTAAAGAATTAGAAGATGTGTGGTCAATGAATCCACAAATAGGCAAGCTAAATAATGAAACAGAAACTATTCTGTGAGGATCATATGGATATTGTAAAGTGGAAAAGTACTACAATCAAACTAAAAATAGGTTAGTTCAAAAGCTTATTTTTAGATAATAGAAGAAAGAAACAGCAAACTTGAAGATAGATCAATTTAATTTTTCCAATCTGAAGACAAAAACAAATATTTTTTTATGAAGGAATAGAGCCACAAAAACGTATCAGATAACATCAAGCATACTAATATGCATGCAAACATTCTAAGAGTTCCAGGAAAAGAGTAGAGAAAATCTATTTGAAAAAATAATGACCTAAGTAAAACTCTTCAAATACGATAATAAACATTAATCTATACAGAGCCAAGAAGCTCAAAAAACTTCACACGGGATAAGAGATCTACATCTACACACATCAGAGTCAAACTACTAAAAGACAAAAAAAAATTATTTAAATCAACAAGAGAAAAATGAGTAACCATCTACAACACCCCAACAATATGATTAATGGTTAACTTCTCATCAGAACAATGGAATCCAGAAGGCAGTGATAAGACTTTTTCACAGTGCTGAAAGTAAAAACAAAACAAACGAAAAAATCGTGCCAACTTAGGATATATATCTAATAAAACTTCCCATCAAAAATGAAAACAATAAACACATTCAGAGATAAAGATTAAGTGAATGTATTGCTAGCAGACATGCCTTAGAATACATTAAAGGAAGTCTTTCAGGCTTAAAGGACATGACATCTGATCCTAGCTCAAATCTACAGAAAAAATAGAGTGCTGAAAAGGGCAAACATGCGAATAAATATAAAAAACTGCAAACGCAGACTTTTCTCTCCTTCTCAATAAAGAAAATATTATAAAAGCCAATAATATAACACTGAATTGTTGGGTTTATTGCACGCACAAATGAAATATGTATGGAAATAGTGCAAAAGCAAAAAAGAAATGAAACTATACTGGAGAAAAGTTGCTGTCTGTTTCCAGAATTTACTTGGTATTAACCTGGAGTTTATTGTAATAAATTAAGATCCGTATTTTAATCCCTAGAGTGACTACTAAGAAAATAACTTTGAAAAATTACTAAGAAAACAACAATGGAGGAATAACAATTGTAAAATAAAACATTATTTAACAATCACAAAACAAGGTAGCAAAATGGCAGAGGTTTTCTAACCTTATACATTTAATATTACATTAAATCTAGATAGATTAAAATTTTTGTCAAAAAGTACAGATTGTTAAATTTATTTTGTTAGACTCCCCCACCCTCAATATCTGATCAATTCCCTTACCTTGCAACATCCTACAGGTGATATTTTATCACCCTGACCTGCCTTCAGCAAGAGTCATGTTAAGTCTGTTTCATCTGACTCTCTCCTTAATCCTGATGTTTCCTTTTTGTAATTTTCTACCCACTGAACTCCATCGTGTTCCTTGACTATACATTTCCACTTGTCTACACTGTATTTTGAATTGAGCCCAGTTCTATACTGAGATCTCCTTTGTCCTATTGCAATAGTTCCTGGTTAAAATTTGGTTTTACAATACAAAATTTAGCCAGGCATGGTGGCGGGCCCCTGTAGTCTCAGCTACTCAGGAGGCTGAGGCAGGAGAATGGCGTGAACCCGGGAGGCAGAGATTGCAGTGAGCCAAGATCGCACCACTGCACTCCAGCCTGGGTGACAGAGCCAGACTCCGTCTCAAAAAAAAAAAAAAAAAAAAATTGGTTTTACTGTTTTAACTTCTGTTATGCTCTAGTTTTCTCTGACAGTCCTCTCTCCCTGCAAAAAATGAAGACCCAGACTACAAAATTTAAGAATCAAAGTGGAGACATCACTATACTAATGAATGCACAGAAATTTCAAGGATTAGAAGGAAATAATATAAATTTCAAGGAATTTGTCAATCCCATGTTGTGCTAATTAGATGAATTAAAATGGACAAATTTGTATAAGATATAGATTTCCAGGCCGGGCGCAGTGGCTCACGCCTGTAATCCCAGCACTTTGGGAGGCTGAAGTGGGTGGATCACAAGGTCAGGAGATCGAGACCATCCTGGCTAACATGGTGAAACCCCGTCTCTACTAAAAATACAAAAAAATTAGCTGGGTGTGGTGGCGGGCGCCTGTAGTCCCAGCTACTTGGGAGGCTGAGGCAGGAGAATGGCGTGAACCCGGGAGGCAGAGCTTGCAGTGAGCCGAGATCGCACCACTGCACTCCAGCCTGGGTGACAGAGCGAGACTCCATCTCAAAAAAAAAAAAAAAAAAGATATAAATTTCCATAATTGACTCAAGAAAAATAGATAATATGAATAGACCAATAAAGAGTAACAAAATAAGAATCAAATATTTCCCCACAAAGAAAAGCTCAAGCCTAAATAGTTCACTAGAAAATTTAATCAAATATCCAAAGATAAAATAATACCTATCTTACACAAATACTTTTTAAAATGTTAGGAAAGAACACTTTCTAACTTACTCGATGAGGCCATTATTATCTGACACCAAAGTCAGCCAAAGATATCTGAGCATAGAAAACTACAGACCATTATTACTCAAGATTATATTTGCAAAAATCCTTAAGAAAATATGAGGTAACCAAGTCCAGACACATGTAAAAAGGATAATAAACCATGTCCAAATGGAATTTATCTCAGGAATTCAAGACTGGTTTCACATCCAAAAAACAAATAATGTAATGTACCATATTAAAAGACAAGAGACAAAAGGTGCACGATCACCTCAATAACACAGAAGTATCATTTGACTAAACCTAACACCTATTCTTGACAAAGAAAATCCTCCACATCCTAGAAATTAAAAGACACTTTTTTAACCCAATAAAGGTCATTTATGAAAAGCCTACAGCTTACAGCATACTAACTGGTAAAAGACAAAATGTTTTCCTCCTAAGATTGGGGCGTATGAAACAAGGATAGCTCATCAGTAGCTTCATTCAACATTGACCTGTAAATTCTATAAAGTGCAAGAAAGCAAAAGGAAAAAAAAGAGGGATAGAGGAAGGGAGATAGAGGAGGGAAGAAAGAAAAATCATCAATAAAAAGAAACATCACACAGATTAGAAAGGAGGAAATATAGCTATTTTCTCACATGCACTATGATCCTGCATTTTGTAAATCAAAAGGAAACAATAAAAGCTACCATAACTAATTATATTTAGCAATGTCCCAGGAAAAAAAGATCAATATACAAAAAAAGTTTTATTTTATTTATTTATTTTTTTTCTTGTTTGTTTGTTTTAGACAGAGTCTCGCTCTGTCGCCCAGGCTGGAGTGCAAAGGCACGATCTTGGCTCACTGCAACTTCTGCCTCCCAGGTTCAAGTGATTCCTGCCTCAGCTTTCTGAGTAACTGGGATTACAGGCATGCATCACCACCCCTGGCAATTTTTTTGTATTTTTAGTAGAGAAGGAGTTTGGCCATGTAGGCCAGGCTGGCCTTGAACTCCTGACCTCAAATTATCCACCCACCTCGGCCTCCCAAAGTGCTGTGATTACACGTGTGAGCCACAGAACCTGGCTCCCTCCCAAAAAGTTTCATATTGTATTAGCAGGAAAAAATTTGAAAATAAAATTTAGAAAACAATTATATTTAAAGTTAGATAACATACACTGCCTTATTCCAAAATTTGCTACAGAGCTAAAGTAAAAAAGATAAGATGATATTAACATAAAGGTAAATGCGGCCGGGCACGGTGGCTCACGCTTGTAATCCCAGCACTTTGGGAGGCCGAGGCGGGCGGATCACGAGGTCAGGAGATCGAGACCATGGTGAAACCCCGTCTCTACTAAAAATACAAAAAATTAGCCGGGCGTGGTGGCGGGCGCCTGTAGTCCCAGCTACTCAGAGAGGCTGAGGCAGGAGAATGGCGTGAACCCGGGAGGCGGAGCTTGCAGTGAGCCGAGATAGCGCCATTGCACTCCAGCCTGGGCGACAGAGTAAGACTCCGTCTCAAAAACAAAACAAAAAAAAAACAAAAACAAAACAAAACAAAAAAAAAAAGGTAAATGCACAGATTACAGAATTAGAATAGAAAGTTTAGAAATGAGTCCTGATTTTCTAGTCAATTAATTATTGGCAAAGATATTTCCATAAGTAAATAAGTAAATAAATAAGTAAAGGGATAGTTTTTTCAAAATGTTGTGCTGGGACAAGTATACATTCTTATACAAAAATATCAGCTTTGATCCTGACCTCAAGCAATTAACAAAAAACAACTCAAAATATATTTTAGATTCAACTATTAGGATTAAATCTATAAAACTTGCAGAAAAAAATACTGCAAATTCTTTGTGACCTTGGATAAGGTGAGGTTCTTATATGTGACACCAAGTGCATGTTCAATGAAAGGAAACAAATAATAACTTGAACTTTATTAAAAGGAAAAGTTTTTTGGTTTTCAAAAGATATTACAAAATATAAATGCATGTTACAGACTGAGAACAACTATGAGCAAATCTAGATCAGACAAAAGACATGCATAGAAAATGTATAAAGATGACTTAAAACTTTAAAAAAGGCAACACAAGACCAAAGACAATTTTTTAAAAGGAAGAAAATTTGAATAGACATTTCACCAAAGAACATATATGATTGTGGCCGGGCGCAGTGGCTCACGCTTGTAATCCCAGCACTTTGGGAGGCCGAGGCGGGCGGATCACGAGGTCAGGAGATCGAGACCATGGTGAAACCCCGTCTCTACTAAAAAATACAAAAAATTAGCCGGGCGTGGTGGCGGGCGCCTGTAGTCCCAGCTACTCGGAGAGGCTGAGGCAGGAGAATGGCGTGAACCCGGGAGGCGGAGCTTGCAGTGAGCCGAGATCGCGCCACTGCACTCCAGCCTGGGTGACAGAGCGAGACTCCGTCTCAAAAAAAAAAAAAAAGAACATATATGATTGTAAGCACGTGAAAAGATGGCCACCATCATTGATCATTAGGAAATGCAAATGAAAACCACGATGACGGCCGGGCGCGGTGGCTCACGCTTGTAATCCCAGCACTTTGGGAGGCCGAGGCGGGCGGATCACGAGGTCAGGAGATCGAGACCACGGTGAAACCCCGTCTCTACTAAAAAATACAAAAAATTAGCCGGGCGCGGTAGCGGGCGCCTGTAGTCCCAGCTACTCGGAGGCTGAGGCAGGAGAATGGCGTGAACCCGGGAGGCGGAGCTTGCAGTGAGCCGAGATTGCGCCACTGCACTCCAGTCCGGGCGACAGAGCGAGACTCTATCTCAAAAAAAAAAAAAAAAAAAAGAAAACCACAATGAAAGACCACTACACACCCACTAGAATGGCTATGAAAAAAATTAAAAATTCCAAGTGTTGGTGAGGATGAAAAAAAAAAGCCAAAAACAAACAAAAAACAAAAACAAAAACAGAATCCTCATACCTTGCTGGTGGAAATAAAAAAGTATGTAGCCACCCTGAAAAGAACTTGGCAGTTTCTTAAAACATTGTTCAGGCAACTTCTACCCTAGAGAAAAGAAAATGTGTATCTTCACAGAGACTTGTACACAAATGTTCATGAGAGCATTATTCATAGTAGCCCAAACTGGACACAATCATATTACCCACAAACAGGTGAATAAACAAAATGTGATATACACTCAATGCAATGGAATATTATTTAACAATAAAAAGTAAAAACTCCTGATATAAGCAACAACATGGATGAATCTCAAAAGCATGTTAACTGAAAGAAGCTAGACACAAAAGACTATACAGGTTATATGGTTCCATTTATATGATATTTTTAGAGGAGCAAATCTATAGGGATAGAAAGTAAATCAGTGAATTGCCTGGACCTGTAGGAAGAATAGGGTATGAGGGGACTTTATGGGATATTGAAAATGTTCTACAACTGAATTATGGTGATGAGGGCACAACTTCATAACTTCACTAAAAATTATTGACTAGCACACCTGCAATAGGTGAATTTTATAGTGTGTAAGTTGTTCCTCGATAACACTTAAAAAAGTTATTTAGCTATTCTGTCATTTTATCTCTATGTAAATTTTAATATAATATTGTTCAGTTCCTAATTTTTTTAATCTGAACGATAGTGAAAATGAAATGAACATTTATACAGAGCTTTAGTAACTAAATACAGTATTATATTAAATAATTCAAACTTTTAATTGGATACATTTTATGGATTTTTTAAAACTTTTTGATTTTCTACATTTTGAATAACCATGCACTTCTAAATCTAACAACTTCTTGTTTACTTTACTTACCACTCCCTTTTTTCATGCCTGTGATCTGTCTCAATGACTGCACTCCACATATTTACTGCACTTTAATTTCTCCCACTTAATTCTTTTGGAATTTTTATCCTATTGAATTTATTGGTTTTACAGGTGTTTCATTTCATTATTAAAATATAACAGGCTTGTCAAACTTTTATTTTGAACAATTTTTGATTCACGGAAATGTTATAAAACTACAGAGCATTCCCTTACTCAGCTTCCCCTAAGGTGAACGTGTTATATGATCATAGTATAATTGTCAAAACCAGGAAACTAACGCCGATTCAGACTTTTACCTAAACAGACTTTTGCAGTTTTCCTTAAGTTTTGTTCCTAATAATCTCCAGGCTCCCACATTGCATTCAGCTGTTATTTCCCCATGGTTTCTATTGTAGTTCTGTCTTTACTTCAGTGATGATACTTTTAAAGAGTGCTGTTCAATTATTTTTTAGTATGTTTATAAATTATTTTCCTGATATTCTTATTATCAGAATGAGTTCATACATTTTTGTTCAGATTACCACAAAGATGGTGTTGTGCCGTCATTTCATCATATAAGGGATTTATTAAGTTGATATGTCATTATCGCTAATCTCCCCTTGGTTAAGGTGATACCTACCACGTTTGTTCGCCATAAAGTTACTATCTTTCCATGTGAAGTAATGAGTAGCTTGGGGGAAATACTTTCAGACTATGACTATATCCTGTTTCTCTGCAAAATTTTACTCACAAATTTTAGTATCCATCTGTCCTTAACAATTATTACGGTGGTGTTTGCCTAATGGGGATTTTACATTTTACTTTTTCCTTTTGCATTTATTAATTGTATTTCTTCCATAATAAAGACCCAGTCCTTTTCACTCATGCAAATACTTACAAAAATTCTATTAGTAGGGCCTCATGGATATTTATTTTATTCTATGGGTTAACATGCTCCTACCACCATGTATTTTGTTGTTCAAATTTTTCCGTCTTTGGCCATTAGGAATTCATTTGGATTAGCTCTTGTGTTCTGCTGATAAACTCTCATTTTTTAAAACACTTCCTTACTTTCTAGAATCACAATATGTTCTAGATTTATTTATTGATTTATGCATATTTATTTATTTACTTGCCCTATTCCTGGAATCAACAACTTCTTCCAGAAACCTATGTTCCTCTTATTGTAGGATGGTGTTTGGAAACCAATATCTGGGCATTGTACTTAAGCTTTCAAAACAGTATTAAAATAGCTGTTTTTGGACAGGCTCATGGGCCACCCCATCTGTAATCCCAGCACTTTGGAAGGTCAAGGTGGGCAGACTGCTTGAGCCCAGAAGTTTGAGACCAGCCTGGGCAACATGGAGAAACCCCAGTTCTATTTTAAAAATAAATAAATAAATAAATAACCATTTTTATTAGGAGTTTGTTATATAGTGATTTTACCACAATTCTTTAAAATTAATTAGTAAATACATTTCTTAAATGCTTATTACTGTGTAATATAATTCATTTTTTTGTCCAAAACAGTTCAAATGTTTCAGTTTTCACACATCAATAGAGGAAAAAAAAATGCATGATTCAATGGAAATAGCATTGGTTTCATGAAGTTTGCCTTTTTTTAATTACAATTTATAACACTACTTTTTTCTTTAATTTATGAAAACTCTTTGGATGTATTTAATGTTTTTATGTCATTTTGAAATTCAACTTTTTAATTATTTTTGTCTCAATTGTATTTATTTCCGTGCACAAAACACCATACATGTTATAACTTTCTTGTGAAACATTAAAGGTAAAAGAATTGGGATAGTTCCATTCAATAAATACAGATGATTAGCCTGATTCTTTTTTTCTTTTCTTTTCAGCAATAATGCCCTAATCTAATCTTTTAAAGCTAAGAAGTAAAAAATGCGTTAACAGTGAAATGCTACATTGTCTTCCTAATCACAGAAAATAGCAGAAATGTGGAAATAATACGATAGTGCTTATACACGAAAATTCTGTCATTTTATATAGTACATGTTCTTTCCATTGAGAATCAGAATTAGTTATTTTAGAATTAAAAGTAAATCTGCTGGGCGCGGTGGCTCATGCCTGTAATCCCAGCACTTTGGGAGGCTGAGGCAGGTGGATCACGAGGTCAGGAGATCGAGACCATCCTGGCTAACACGGTGAAACTCCATCTCTACTAAAAAAAAATACAAAAAATTAGCCGGGCGTGGTGGCGGGTGCTTGTAGTCCCAGCTACTTGGGAGGCTGAGGCAGGAGAATGTCGCGAACCCGGGAGGCGGAGCTTGCAGTGAGCTGAGATCGTGTCACTGCACTCCAGCCTCGGCGACAGAGCGAGACTCCGTCTCAAAAAAAAAAGGAAATTCCAGCCAGAATAATGGATTTATGGATTTCAAATCATAGCTGATACAATTATATATTGTTTGACTAAATTTTCTAGTTTCTCTTCATTTGCTTTCTGTGCCAAATCCCAGAAATCTTGCTTACATGACTAGAGTTTCACAGAATTGTTCTAACCAAAACATTTAGTAAAATAATCTGCTACTTTCTGCTTTCATTGATAAGACCTGGGTAGAAGGAGAAAATGAGAATTTCAAGTGAAATTACTTCTTAAATAATGGTTTTAGCTTTCTTCCTAAAAGTTATTTTTTATTCTAGGTACATAGCATTGTATTAACAACTGTTTGAAGTAGGTATTTTATTCTCAGTTTTATGTCTTTTTAAAATGCACTGTGTACTTAGGTAGGTATTATCCCATTTCTGAGAATGAAAGAAACTATCTGCTTTGATGTATAGTATACATGAAACAAATGCTTAACCAGAAAGTTTGTCTTTAGCCAAGTGATATTTTTAGAATATATGTGTAGTGAAAATATTTACTCTAAGATCAACAGATTTAATGACCCCATTGTATTTTCTTTTATTTAACCTAATATTTCAAGTCACTGCTCTGTCTACTACATATTCAAAGAAAGCAGCATCTAATGACCAATTCAATAAAATTGATTCTGTAATAAAGCATGCCAGATGTCCCCAAAATACACAGAGAAGTTAATCACTATTAACATGTAGAATCTTGGATCAGAGTTTATTTTGATGGCACTAAGTGGACAAGTAAGGAAATACTGGCATCTGTAAACTGCCCATTTAATCTCTCATCTTTAGTACTAAACAGAATATTCCCACATTTCAGACTTTCTCCCTCAAGATGGATCTTGACCACAATGGATGTAAAGCTAATGCCTCTCCTTGTACATGAATCATGGCTTTATTCTGCCTAAGCCTACAACTTAGGTGAGGTGGGAGGAGGGAAAAAGGCAGTCAACTTGTGAGTCTCAAAGCATCCTTCTAAAACACAAGCGTACATTAACGCATTCCCAGTTCGTGTTGTGACTAGCACTCAGTTGACTCTTCTGCACTTCTGGTTTCAGAAGCAGTTTGCCACACGAGAAGAATTGACAATTCACTTATAATTGGCTTATTTATCTCCAAGACTATATCCTTAGAAGTAGACTAATTCTTTTGGTTAAACTGTGTTGTTTTGCCTGGTTTAGCAAGTTTACCAAGAACGAAGATGGGAAAAAGACATCTGCTGACTTTAGGGTTTTTCTCTATGTCACTCCAAAAAGTACATTCCAAACATTTTTAAAGTTCCTACACGTTTTCACTTCTCTTTTTCCCAAGTCAGGATTGAGATACCAAAACATCATGTAATCCACTAATCCATGTTTAACCAGTTTCCTTTATGAGACTAAACACTTCTTAAAAACATGAAATGTGATCCCCCAAACTATCACATGATGGTACTTTTGTGACCTAATTTTCTTTATTTTCTCATTTGTTGTTTGATCCTCAGTGGTATATTGAGGAAGAAGTATTCACAAAAGATGAGTTAAGCGGAACCAACGATTCCATAGGAGAAGAGAGATTTATCAAATTTAACTATCAGGAATGAGTTATATTTATAAACTCAAAAGAAATTTTTTGGATCAGTCAAATTGAAGGGAGAGAAAAACTATGGAAGAAAACTTTAAAATACTTGGTATCCTTCTAACCATAAAAATGAGTGGAACCATGAGACTCAAAGAAAACAAAACAAGTAAAGTGAAAGATTTTGGTCAAATTTTCAATGGGATTAAACTGCTCTTACTGCCAGAGAAATGGAAATTTCTCCTTACAGTACTAAAATTATACAGAGGAATAATCAGTATGACTCTTCAAATAAATCTTTTGTTCATTGTCAATATTTGATGCAGATGAATGCTGAGCCACTCTCATGGAAGTAGAATAAAAACTTACACATCTCCGCACACCTCTACCTTTCCACCATGAAACCTCTGAGACACTTCAACAAAACCCCTTTTTTTCTTCCCCGTTACCTTTCCCATTGCTTTATGTCCTAAGGTTATATTAGAATTGTTATTTTTTTTCCCTTTAAGCGTAAACACCAAATAAACATCAGTAAGGCTACAGTGAATTTTGTTGTTGTTGTTAATTATGTCAAATATGTTTAGTGAATATAAGTGATCCCTGAATTTAGAGGAAAGATATACATTAATCAGAAACTATTATAAATTAGTGAATTAGCACACCTTTTTACTTTTTAAAACAAATACATTTTTATGAATGATTACTATATTTTTGCAGACAATTTTTCTGCAGTTGCTATTCAAACTAGGCACTTTGTTCCAGCCTGTTATGGAGACAACCTTTGGTTTGTTATTGTTTATTTTCTCATCTTTTTTTCTTTCTGACTAAGGAATTTATTTTATTTGCATTTCTGTCTCTTTTGCTAATCTGTGAGTTACTTGAAGGCAGGAACTGTATTTATGCATTTCTTGTACCCCAGAGCCCAAGAAATTGCCTGGCATGAAATAGGTGCACAATCAATATTTTTCAATAAAAATGAACCTCACAGAGAAGCTTCCTTTCTTGATAAAAATAAAGCTGGTAATTTTGCAGTCATATTTTCAAAATGTCTTATTTTTATGACTGTGACGTTTGCTGCAGATGTCCTAGAAATTTTTTTAAGACAAAGAGGAAATAGCTATATATATATAAAGTAATGGATTTCACCATATAATTTGAAAATAGCCTGATTTTCTTACATTCTCAGGGCTTCCTCCTGGCCTAGGAGCACATATTTTTAAATAACATACAATTAGTGGTTTTTATAAAGGAAGAAATAGTTGTCTTCATTTTACTCTCCCATGTGAGCTAATGCTTGGTGACAGTTTCTGTCCTCTATGGACTTGTCTAACAATTCTGACTAGGCAACTCTATATTGGAACAGGGTAGGAATATAACTGTGCTCTTGTTAAAACATGCTGTAATGTCAGGCACACTGAATTTTAATTCCCATGGTGGGTTCAGATAATCAGAAAATTTTCCAACTGCAGTGGGACTTTGAAATAGCATGTGACACTCTTACATCTGGTCATAATTTCATGCTTTACCACCTTTGATCAAAGTGTCACCTTAAATGAAGGCAAGAAGACAGGAAATGCTACTGTGAAATCCACCACGTAACAGATTCACATGAGTCTAAAGGTAAAATTCAAATGCACTAACAGTATTCCTTCCCAAACTCACATGCCCAATTATGTTAGACAATTTCTATAGCTAACGATATTTAAAATTATCCAAATATTATTTTATAACTTGATGCTATCACAGTAACTTCAAAACAGGGCAATTGCAGAAAAGACATCAAATTAAGAGGCAAAAACAAATTATTTATACACTGGAATGTTCATGTGAGGCATAAGAAAATATAGTCATTGTGATAAATGATATATGAGTAAGCACTCTCCAAGCTACAAGTTACCTGACAATTCAACACCTGAAGATCAAGCAGCAGTATTGACTCCTTTCTGTAAAAGTGGTTCTCACTGGGAAAAAATCAAGGCTTCATTTAGGAGGATGAAATAGGAAAGCCAAGAATTTTTAAAATGCTACAGTACTTAGTGGTGAGGAGGGAAGTTATTTGCTCTAAAATCTCCTTGTTTTGGAACTATTTTAATTGTAATATTTCCAAACATTTGTAAATTAATGACACAGCCAAAATTTAGACATTTTTCAAATAGAGTTGGAAGCTACCTTATGCACAGGCAATGTAATAAGTTCATTTTATAGATGAAGAAATTAGGACCTATAAAGGTAGAGACTTGATCAAATTTTTCAAGCTAATAAATAAAAAGTAAATCTTTTATCTCAGATATTTTGATTAACAGCTGTTCTAGTCTGTTTTGTGTGGCCAGAACAAAATATCTGAGACAGGGTAATTTATAAAGAACAGAAACTTATCCTGTCATAGTTCTAAAGATTAAGAAGTTCAAGATTAAATCACTAATATCTGATAATGACCTTCTTGTGGCATCCTCACATGGCAAGAGGTGGAATGGCAAGAGAGGACTGAGTCCTCACATACAAAAGCAGAAGAGAGAGAACCCATTCTCTCAAGCCCATTTTGTAGCAACATTGATCCATTCATAAGAGTGTTGCCCTAATGACTTAAACACCTCCCAAAAGATCCCACCTCCCAACACTATTGCATTGCAGATTGAGATTCCAACACAGAAATTTTAGAGGAGACAAAATACATTCAAACCATAACAAGAGCCCAGCAATCTTTTCTCTAAATATAATATGCTACTTCCTTAAATTTTCTGTTTTTCTGTATTATCTTATGATTTTTACAGCAGGTTATTCCTATAAATAAAAACAGTAACGATAATTATTACAAAGAGAATTCGCTCTTGGCCAGTTAATCAGCCCAAATGAAGAAGTTTGAATAAATTATTTTGCAATTACTATATTATCAATTAATATCTGTAAAACCAACGAAACAGTGGTGTGTTTAAATACAACTAGAAACTCGTTTCCTTTACCTCTGCATGTTTTCTAATTTATTATAGTGCAATAGCTACTCTATAACTTAGTGTCTGAGAACAAAAATCATGTTATTATATTTCATCATTTCATGGGTCAGGAATTTGATCAGGGCTCAGTTGGGTTGTTCTTCTGTTCCATCTAACATTTAATGGAGTCTGCTTTGGTTTGAATATCGTCCCCTCCAAATCTCATGTTGAAACTTAATATCCAAAGTGGCAGTATTGAGAGGTGGAGCCCTTAAGAGATCATTGAGTCATGAGGGGTCTGTCCTTATGCATGAATTAGTCTATTCATGGACTAATAAATTTATGGACTGTAGGTTAATGGATTAATGGGTTTTCATGAGAATGTGACTGGTGGCTTTATAAGAAAATGAAGAGAAACTTAAGCTAGGATGCTCAGGCCCCTAGCCATGTGATGTCTTGTGCTGCCCCAGGACTCTGCAAGGAGTCCCCACCAGCAAGAATGCTTTCATCAGTTGTTGCTCCTCGACCTTGAACTTAGCCTCCATAACCATAAAAAACAAATTTCTTTTCTGTGTAAATTACTCAGTTTCAAGTATTCTGTTATAAGCAACAAAAAACAATCTAAGACAGAAAATTGATGCTGAGAGGTGGTGTGTTACTGATAATAAATACTTGAAAACCTAGAAGTGGCTTTGAAACTGGGTAATGAGTAGAAGCTGGAATCATTTGGAGGAGCAGGCTAGGAAAAGCCTAGATTCTGGTGAGGACTTAGAAAACCAGAAGACTAGGAAATGTTTGGAACTCTGGATTGGTTAAGTGGTTGTGACTAGAATGCAGATAGAAATGTGGATAGTAAAGGCCATTCTGATGAGATTTCAGATGGAACTGGGGAACAAGGTATTAGAAGCTGGAGTAAAAGCCATCCTTGTTATAAATTGGCAAAGAACTTGGCTGCATTGTGTGGAATGCAGTGCTTTATGGAAAGCAGAACTTAGGTGCAATGAATTAGAATATCTGGCAGAAGAAATACCTAAGCAGCAAAGCATTCAGGCTGCTACATGGCTACTTTTAACTGCTACATTAAATTGTGAGAGGGAAAAACTGACTTAAAGACAGAATTTATACTCAAAAGCAGAAAGATTTGAAAAACTCTCAGCCTGGCTTCATCATGTGAAGAGTGAAAAAGCATGTTCAGCAGAGAAAAACAAGGATGTGGTCCAGAGACCTTTTGCTATGGAGATTTGTATAGAGAGAAAGGATCATCAAGAGAACGGAAGAAAAATGCTGAAGGTATTTCAGTGATCTTCCAGGCTGCCTCTCCATCACAGGCCTTGCGGCCTAGGAAGGCAGAAGGGTTCCAGAGGACAGACCCAGCATACCCACCATGAGCTTGCTGCCTGGAGTCCCATCAGATCTCTCCTCCCTGCATTTCAGTGTGTAGTACTCCTCAGCCCCGCAAGGGTGGCTCAAGGGGCCTCAGGTGTGGCTCTACCTTCCACTCCAATAGGTACTTGCGTGGGGACTGTTACCTCTTTCTTTTAGCTGAGAAAGAAAAGTGACTCAGAGCAGTCTAAGGAATGTGAGGTTCAGAGAGACACGAGCCTGAGACTTTGATCACCTCCCTTGCAGCCATGCCTGGGGGTAATTATTTAAAGGTATTTTGCTTTTTCTTTCCTTCTCTGTGGTTTCTAGACTAGCTGGTAAATTATCCAGCCTTCATTCCTCAATGTTGGCCCAAATAAACTCTCTACTTATATTAATTTTGCCTCAGTTTCTTCCTTTAGATCGACATGGCCTATTTCTCACTTTTCAAATGGGAATGTGCACGCTATGACTGTCTCACCACTGCACCTTAGAAGTAGGTAACTGTTTTCATTTAAGAGATGGGAATTTGGATTTTGAATTTTTGAGTTGATATTAGATTAAGTAAAGACCTTGAGGATATGGAGATAGAATAGATGCATTTGTATCTGAGAATATGAGTTTTGGGGGGCCATGGGCAGAATGCTATGATTCGAATATTTGCCTACTACAACACTCATGTTAAAACCTAGTCCCCAGTGGGGCATTATTGAGAGACAGGGCTTCTAGGAGGTGATTGAGCCATAGGGACTCTGCCCTCATAAATGTTTGAATTCATTTATGGACTAATGGATTCATGCATTCATGATCAGCCCCTTCATCGTGTGATTTCTTGAGCTGATTCACCCTGCAGAGAGTCCTCATTAGCGCAAAGGCCCTCATCAGATGTAGCCATTTGATCTTGGACTTTTCAGCCCCCATAACTGTGAGATATTCCTTTTCTTTATTTTCTAAAATAGCCTAGTTTCAGGTATTCTGTTACAAGTAACAGAAAAAAAGACAAAGTCATTCTATGGTATTTAGCTGGTAATGGTAGGTCTAGAGAGTCTAAGACAACTTCACCCAGATGGCCTATTTCTTGGCATAGATGGCTGGAAGGTTGGACTCAGCTCGGTCATTTTCTTTCTCCACTGAGCTTCAGGGACGTTCCATATGGACTCTCCAGCAAGCTCACTGGACTTCTTACATGGTGTCCTAGGGCCCCAAGAGACTGAGGTGGAATCTGTCTGTTCTGTTAAAGGCTAAGACCAGAACCAGAATAATATCACTTCTGCCATGCTCTATTTGTTAAAGTAGTAGGGGAAGTAACCTCTAATCCCTGATGGGAAGTGCCAGTACATTCACAGTTATCCTTAATCTTCCACAATACATTATCAGTAAAAAGGTTAATTTAATCTTTTTATTATTCTTCTGATTTAAACTTTTTATGTTTTCTTGAAAAATGTTTAATAGGAATTTATATTGATCCCAAAATATATCTAAGTTAGATATGTTGAAATACTACCAAAGCATTCTTTTTTATATATTTATAAACTATCAGGCACACTTTAATTTTATTTATACTTTTGTAAAAGAAGACAGAAATTTACGGTAGCTGGGTAGTCACTCTGAAAGACCACAAGCTAACCTAATATTTTATTTATTTATTTATTTTGGAATATCAAGAGTTTTAGCTACTGGCAGAAATTTTCATAAAATGTATTGTCAAAGGAGATATATTTAAAAGAAATCATAACAATAGGGACATTGTGATAATCTATCCTAGTCAGGCTTCATGATTATTTATAATTATTAAAACTTATTAAATAATTTTAAACAAATAACAATATTTACATTTTAGAATTTATATTTGACAGTAAGAGAGGTCATTTTTTAAAACTGAATGAATGGCAGGAATCCAACACAATCTACCTTTTATAAATAAAGTAAAAATTATACTTATGTTTGAAAGCTTATTTCAATTTGCTTAGTCATCAAGTAGATAATTTTTTAAACTCAGCTTTGTTGTAAAATATAACAAAGAGAAGCACTACAGTATGAACAAAGAAAAGCTTTTATGTTCAAACAACTTGCTTTCTTCATATTCTTAAATTAAACCTAATTTCAGGCTTAAAAAGATTCCCACTTGTGGTTTTACATTTTTCTTGTTCAAATAATAGCTTATGTTATTCTTTAGAGGCAAACTAAGCATCAGCTTCTTTATTTCACTCTCCATAATGCCTTGCCTAAGAGAGGAAGAAGGAAAATAGCATATAGAGCATATTGGTAGGTGCCAGCCTCCATGAACATCTGCACCATCTAATTTAATGATCTAACCCACCAAGTTGTTTTAAATATAAAGAATGAATGTATGGATGCTCAAGAAGTTACTAAGTGATACATGGTTATATTGCAGGGGTTTGGTATCATTGCAATTCAATTTCAGGTAAATTTGATCTTTAAAGACCTTTATTTCCCCCATTTCTTAACCTTATCAAATTTTTAAGTGATTTTGTGAATAAACTATAGGTAGTATCAATACCTTCTCATGATGAAACTAACAGAAAAGGAAAAGAAACAAACAAAAGTAGCATTTATAAGCCAATAGCTGGATTGATTGGTAGACATGCTTCTACCACCGGCATATAACATATCTCATTTAATTGTTTCAACAGTACAGAACTTAGGGTAATCAGATGGATTTTTACAAATGAAAAATATGTGATCCAAGTTGGGAAATGATAGCTAGCTAAGGAAGGTATGTCCCCAATGCCTTATTTTTCACATGTCATGGAATTGAGGAATAATCTTGGATGTGTTCTTATGTATGCCACAGTCTTCATTTCACTGTAAAAATTAACTGGATTTGAGCACACTTGAAAAGTTCATGATTCTATTACCTATATATAAAATAGGAATTAATTTATACTTATTTTGCAAGGTGTTCGATGATAAATGAAGCAGAATAGAACAGAGATACTGCAAAAATTTAAGCTTTAATGTGAATTCACTTTTCAAATAGATAAATTTTAATGTAATGGCTGTTTAATAAAATATGTATCTAGATATTCTTACAAAATCTCAAACTCAGATTGAAGTAAAAGAGATTATGGTGTGATAGTTCTCTGACAGAAGAGAATCCTGGAAATAGTTGTAGCCAAAATCATATTTTCTCACATGGAATGATGAGAAACCACCAAAAATACTAATAATAGCCAAGGAAAAAAACAGGTGATAACCAAGGCTAATCAGAATTTCTGAAGACTCAGAGAAATGTAAGACTGTAATAGGATTACACTCTCTGTTACTCAAGGCACCAATATCTGCATATTACACTGGTAGGATTTAGAAACTGGGATGGCCAGATTAGTGTCAGAAACAAGCAGAACTCTTCTTGACTTTCCTTTCCGCAATGAAAAAAAATAGTAAAATAAAAAAATCCTTCTTCTAAGTAGTTGCTTTGAAACCTCATGATTAGATGGGACTTAGTCTGATATCAAATCAGACAGAGAGAAAAAGAATCATTTCATGAACTAATTGTACGAAATTCAAACTTCAAGAAGAGTAGTGGAATACTTTCCTTTTATGAAAAGTATTTTATTAAATTCCTGTGTTTATAAAATCATGAGGCAGAATTCAGATGAAATATAATATTGTTTCCTCCTAATTAGAAATAAACATAAGACATTACATAAAAATCCATAGTATTGAATGAAAAATGTATATAAAAAGGAATAGTATTGCATTCAACATTGGCTGATTGTGTTGAATTACTATAGTTCTTCAGTAACATGTATACATTGTCCATGCAAAACAACCATTTTGCTATATTTTAAACATTCAAGTTAAAAAAAAAACACACACATTTTTTCCCCAGGAAATCAGTCCTAAACACACGAAAAATATGTAGACCTACTTTCTCCATTAAGGTAGCCACTAGTAATGTGGTTATTTAAATTTAACATAAATTAATTGAAATTAAATAACATTAACACTTTAGTTTTTCAATTACACTAGCTCCATTTCAAAGGCTCATGGTTACCACATTGGACAGTGCAGATATAGAATGTTTCTATCAGAGCAGAAAGTTCTACTGGACAGCACTGCTCTAGATAATTGCTCTGGCTGAAATTAAGCTTATGCATTATATATTAAAGGCTATCAAATTATTAAGTCTTATAAGATCCTTCAACAATATAAAAATATCAAAAGATTATTGATATTGTCATACTTATTATTTTATACAAATACACAAGTAAAATATAAACCACAGATATTTTTCTTGATTCACCAAGAATAAAACAAAGTCTAATAGTAAACAAGCATATGAAAATAAGCACAATATAATTCATAATTAAGTAAAAGACAATTGATGCATAATGATGACTTTTTTCAGTCTCTAAGACTAGCCGAACAAAAATTTCATGGCTGTTATGAGTGTGAATTCATCAACTTACCTAATAAAAAATACACATTTTTGACCCATTTTTATGGATCTATCCAACAGAAATTAAGACTTTGCTATAGAAGAAAGATTATTTAGAATATTTTATAATGATAAAATATTGAAAACAGCATAAATGTATATTAATAAAGGACTAGTTGAATAACTTATGGTACTCTCATCATATGAAACTTGTCAAGTTATTTATTTATTTTTATTATTATTATTTTGTTTAAATTATACTTTAAGTTCTAGGGTACATGTACACAATGTGCAGGTTTATTACACATGTATACATGTGCCATGTTGGTGTGCTGCACCCATTAACTCTTCATTTACATTAGGTATATCTCCTAATGCTATCCCTCGCTCCTCTCCCGACCCCATGACAGGCCTCGGTGTGTGTTGTTCCCCACCCTGTGTCCAAGTGTTCTCATTGTTCAATTCCCACCTATGAGTGAGAACATGTGGTGTTTGGTTTTCTGTCCTTGCAATAGTTTGCTGAGAATGATGGTTTCCAGCTTCATCCATGTCCCTACAAAGGACATGAATTCATCCTTTTTTATGGCTGCATAGTATTCCATGGTGTATATGTGCCACTTTTTCTTAATCCAGTCTATGATTGATGGACATTTGGGCTGGTTCCAAGTCTTTGCTATTGTGAATAGTGCCTCAATAAACATATGTATGCATGTGTCTTTATAGCAGCATGATTTATAATCCTTTGGGTATATATCCAGTAATGGGATGGCTGGGTTACAAAAATTAATTCAAGATGGATTAAAGACTTAAATGTTAGACCTAAAACCATGAAAACCCTAGAAGAAAACCTAGGCAATACCATTCAGGACATAGGCATGGGCAAGGACTCCATGACTAAAACACCAAAAGCAATGGCAACAAAAGCCAATATAGACAAATGGGATCTAATTAAACTAAAGAGCTTCTGCACAACAAAAGAAACTACCATCAGAGTGAACTGGCAACCTACAGAATGGGAGAAAATTTTTGCAATCTACCCATCTGACAAAGGGCTAACATCCAGAATCTACAAAGAACTTAAACAAATTTACAAGAAAAAAATCAAACAACCCCATCAAAAAGTGGGCGAAGGATATGAACAGACACTTCTCAAAAGAAGACGTTTATGCAGCCAAAAGACACATGAAAAAAAATGCTCATCATCACTGGCCATCAGAGAAATGCAAATCAAAATCAAGTTTTTTTTTTTTTTTTTTTTAGTGTGTTAGATTTTCCAACTTTCATCTGTGGAGATTACACAAAGTATACACTAACTATCTTATACTTTTAAGTAAAAATTAAGGGAAATAACAATTGCAGAAAAACATAAATGTGCCTAAGTAGCAGAATAATTAGGAAAAACAAGAAAAATTATCAAATTTAAAACAAAGAGTTAACCCTTTTAATATTCACATAATTTACGTGAGCATGGACAAAATTGTAGAAAATTACATACTGGGCTTTGTAATATTGCTTATCTGTGAGAGTTATGAAAAGAGTCTGCAGGAAAATTATTAATTTTGTCTTTATTTATTATTGCATTGCTTCTATTCTTCCAAGGAGCATATATCACTTTGCAATTTAAAAATATTTAATTAAAAATAATTCACTGTCCATCTCCTATAAATAAGGCTCACTTTGTAACTCAGGGATCCAGCAATAAATATTAATAAATTAGACTTAGGTAGGACTTCGTAATTTATAACATACTTTCATACATATTTGGTCCTTACAATTATCCTGTCAGGGCAGTTGGGCAGAAAATGTTTCCTTTTACAAGTACGTCCAGTTAATAAGGTCTCCTGAGTTTCTGTTTTATCCTTTTTCCAGTATCATAATTCCTCAAAAATAAAGACCCTGTTTTCATCCCCAAATGAATTATGTAGGTGAAAAAATTAGAGACTTACAAAGGTGATATATCAATTCTTTCCATCTTCAAATCTTTTTAAACGTTTGTCTTCAACATAATTCTTTCTCCAAACTAAAATTCCTTTAAAAATATTTTACATAAAATTGTTTGTAATTAGGATTAAAAACCCATTTGCTTGAAGATATGTAGACTCTGTTTATATAAAGATATGTGTTCTGTGTAAAAATATGTTTAAATGTTGAAAAACTTTTTAAATTTTAGATTCAGGGACTACATGTCCAGGTTTGTTACATGAGCATATTGCATAATGCCAAGGTTTGGGTTTCTAACAGTCTCATTGCCCAAGCAACAAACACAGTACCCGAGAGGTTGTTTCGCACCCATTCCCTCTCTCTCACCCTTCCCCCTTTTGGAAACCGCAGTGTCTATTGTTCCCATCCTTATGTCCATTGTACCGAAGGTTTAGCTCCCACTTACAAGTGAGAAGAACATGCAGTATTTGGTTTTCTGTTTCTGCATTAATTTGCTTAGAATACTGGCCTCCAGCTGCATCCATGTTGCTGCAAAGACATGATTTGGTTCTTTTTTATGGCTGCAGAAAATTATTTTTTAAAAGAAGTGCAAAGCTCCTTATTTTATTCATTTACATCACACTGAGGCACCCTTTTGAAGCAATGTACAGATAAATGTTAGCTTTAATTTTTTGTCATTGATCACAAAATATATCAATATAATCATGGCATGCTAAAGCTGGGGATTTATTTAGACATCAAGTGTTAGAGTAAAGCACAGCCTCATTTTCAAATAGTAAAAATGAAAAAGGAAGTAGTGAGCACCGCCAAAGACAGAAAGACAAAGTACAGAAGGGAGTGGGTGGCAAGCAGGGTGGCTGGTTAAACACCTTCATTTTTCAGGGTGGAAAACCTATGCTTGTCTAAAATACATAAAGTTAACTTACAAGTAGTGTGATATAAAAGTATAACACAGAATCTCATTATAATAATGAGTAAAATGATATACAGATAGGGACTATTTATCCAGAAGGAATAAATTCATAATTTATAACTGTAATGTGCAAATAGCAATAGTAGTGCCTTTGTCAGTTTGGGCTACTACTAATAAAACAGGATAAACTGGGAAGGTTATAAGCTATAATAATTTATTTCTCATAATTTTGGAGGCTGCTAAATCTAAAATCAAGGTGCCAGTAGATTTGGTGTCACATAAGAGCACACTTTTAGATTCATTGGTGGTGCTTTCTTGCTGTGTCCCCCCATGGCAGAAGGGGCTCTCCGGGGCCTATTTTAAAAGAGCACTAATCCTATTTATGGAGGCTCCTCTATTGTGACCTAATCTTCTCCCAAAGGCCCCACCTTCAAATACCCTCATATTGGAAATTAGGTTTCAACGCAAGAATTTTTGAGGGACACAAACATTCAGCCCATAACAAAAGTCATATATAATCTTCCATATAGAATGAATCAATTTAAACCTTAAAGAGCACTTGGTATATATTATATTAATCTCTATGGGGGTATCTGATGTCTATTTTCAGTACTAGTAAATATTGTCATTTTTTAGATTGGCATCTTTGAAAACAAAAGACACTGACGGTTCAGAACTTCTACTGGAAAAGTCTATGGAGCAACACTCTCTGCTTTTCATACATGTAAGCCAGAGTTTCAGTTCAGCCTCTGTCAGTTCGATTTCAATTCATGTTCCCATTCCTTTTAGTCTCCACAGTAACCAGGCAGTATTAATGAGCTCAACCACTTAGCAAGATGCTGCTATACCCATAGATCTCTGAAAACTTCCAATGGGAAAAATGGGCTGGAATCTAGAGTCAAAATCCCTAAGTCTGAATTGATAGAAATATAAGGAAATAAAAAAAAAACAGGCAGAAAACAATTAGGATATTTGATTAATAACGTCCCTGCTGACTGTGAAACCCAACACCTTCTTTTTTTTTTTTTTTTTTTTTTTTTTTTCAGGTGACTGGCAGTATTCATCACTCATTACAGGAGTTGAGCATAAATTTATGTTCAAGTTATTTTGATCACAAACCTCTTTTTCACAGGCAGATATAGCACATGATACGGCATTTTCAAAAAAATACACCTATTGGAATTGAACATATAATGAATAAGGGGGAAATGATGACCTCGTGATTAAGAGAGAAAAAAGTAATTTGCCAGAAGTAACATCTGATTTTTATGTTCCAAAGAGCAGGAGCAGGAGAAGACTTGAGGTTTCAATTGTTTATAGAAAGAACAGTGTGGTGTTTTAAAACATTTCAAAATACAATTTATTTCCAATTCCAACTAGCCCATTATCACGTCCTGTGGAGCCACATAACTCTAGCTGCTACAGATTTTCACATTCAGATGGGAACTCCACAGGTGTCAGTAGACAATGGGAAAAAACCCTAGAAACTGTCCCATAGATTTTATCCAAAGTTATTTACAGAGGTCATTAAGAAGCCAAGAGTATAAGATACATTTTTAAATCTTAAGTGCTAAATTCACTGCTAATGTTTACTTTCATAAGCGTGAAAAAGAAGGTGAAATGTTTTATGAAATTATATAAATATTAGGCTAAAAGCTTTGATATCTACAGAATTACAAGTTATACTATGCAAATGACAAAAATATCAGATATTTATTAAACCTATAGAAAAATGTTATCAATATCTTTAATCTTAAAAATAGAAGGTAAAACTCTTTACTCCAATTTTGACATTCAATACAATTCTAGAATAACATATTAGTGCATATTTCATAGACATTAGGGTCCATTTTCTCTGTTTCATCATCTATTGGTTCCTAGCTACCACTTGTCACTACCTGATGGAATTTTTCTACTCCACCTTAAATATTCTGGGAAGAGTTTTTGGTTCTATGGCTAGCTAGGCCTTTCTGAACTACAGTTTCAGTACTAAGGATCTCCCAACTAGTGTGGTCCTTGGGTTTCCAGGACACTGAGGACATAGGGATCTGTCCTCTGTCTGTTCACTCTCTGAGACTGAGTTGATGGTCAATTTTCTGGCAAGAATCAAGTCTCATCTTTTCCCTGGTGACACCCCTGCTCTTACTCATCCCCAAGCAGAACCTAAGAATGTTCACCCCACTCCCCTGTTAAATAGCAGAAGCAGAGAAACACAAGGGCCAATTAAGGGGACAGGCATCTGTGTTACTGTGAGGTTTTAATGAGTTTACATACCTGGCCATTGCAAGCCACTTTGTGAGAAAAAGGAGCAAAGCTTAAAAAGCATTCTTACTTCTTCTCCATACTGTCACAATTCCACTGCAAATATCAGTGAATTTAGCCCCTTTGATTTCATCTTTAATTAAGGAGACAAGCTATAAATAAATACACAAATAAAAGTCTAATGCACAATATTTAAATGCATCATAGATGGGAAGTGAAGGTTATTGACGAAGCCTATTAAACTACATTTATAACTATAATTTCCCTTAGCATAACTACCGTATCTAAAAATAAATGTTGCATGTTTTTTACTTGATGATTTCTACAGCCTATGTTTTTCCCTAATGGCAGAGGCTTGATTTTTATTCTTCACTAGGCTGGTAGTAATATGTACTCAAGAAATATTTGTTGAATGAATTAAAGAAGAGAAGTATAAGTGTCATTTAGAATGGCAAAAAAAGATGTTATAATAAAGGCAATATTCAAGGATGAAAGGACAGAAGGGTTTGCTTTAGTTGAAGGTATATGTGAAGAGTAAAGGTGAGAAGGCAGTAATGCTCATGGTGTGTTCAGACAGCCATGAGGAGATCAGCCTGACTGGAGCAGAGGACTTCAGTAGGGAGTGTAAGGAGAGAGAGTTGAATAATTAATGTGAAGCCAGATTACTAATGACTTTGAAAGTCAATTTAAACAACCCTGATTATCTTACTCTGTAGAAAAAAAGAGTAGAAATAACATAAGGGCCAACTGCCAACATTTCCCAGTTTTAGTAAAATGATTACCACATATATCATACTGCTCATTAAGCAGAAGAAGAAAGTGATATTTATATACAATCTTCACCTTATATCAAATCCTCTAGCTAAATTTGGAACCCAAAACCCAGATTCATAAAGGGTCTAAATGCTCATACAGATTTCCAATATTCTGAAGCAGCAAATACGGAATTCCTGGGGAAAAAAGATAAAGAAAGAAACGCATTGTTACACCGATATTTTCATATCCTATTCCATGGTTCATAATATACTTATGGAAACAAAATCCATCTCTGGGTGGAGTTCAGAAACCCACACAGGCACTTCCACTTCCACTTCTGCTCTTCTTCCAGAAGTGGATTATGGAAGCTGGTGGAGACCACTCTAGGAATGGTTGTGACCTGGAAACAAGACACTCAGGGAGAGTCTCAGCAGCATGTGGCAAAGAACAGACTCAAACATTGATAAGCCTGTGCTAAGTGCAAAGTTCTGGGCTTCAGATACACAACCTCACAGGAACTATGGTGCGTTAAGATTAGACATTTCTACGAATTTAATAATCAGACTCAAATGCCCCAAATAGGTCAAACATATGGTGTGAGAGATGATCACAATATAACATTCAATAGAAAACAAGCAGGTGCCATCTGCCTCTTATTTTCCTTGAATACATACTGTTGCCTCTCATTGATTAAAAAAAAATAATAATGCACGTTTCCCCCACATTGTAGTATCTGCATTTGAGCTTACTCTTAAAATAAATATTTTAGTTACTTTCAGCCACACACAGTTGTGATACATTTGTCAATTTTACATGAGTGAACTTGTTGGTTATTCCTTTGAGTTTGACTAGACAATTTAAATTACTTAACAGTTGTATAAAGGTAATTTCATAAGAAATTTGAAGAAAGCATGTTAGTCATAGTTATAATTTGAAAATCTTCTGTTGACAATATTCTGATAAAATAAATGTACTTGATTTTTAGCACCCAAACTGAAAAAATAAAAATTTCAAATCATTGGCTAGAAAAATAAATACTTAGAGATAACAGTTGAACACTCTTTTTAGTAATGTTTACACCACAATGCTGGTAGAAGAGAAGATGAAATTCTGAGTTACAAAGATGTTAAGAAAAGTCAATCTCAGAATGTTTTGAGTTTTAGAAAATGACTTCATCAATTTGTTTTGCTTATATTCTCTTTTAATATCGATGACATCTCATGTTATATGGCAATATACAAGTTTTAAAGAACTCTTGAAGCAACTATAAAATGTCTAAGCAATTAGAAAGTACTTCGTTACAGTGCAACTGCCAACATTTCCCCTTCTTTCCACTATATATTAAATAATCACACTTCTTAAAATCAATGGCATGTCAGACTTGATGAAATACAGAATATTCCAGAAATTGTACTACGAAACTGATAAATATTGCTTCAATATATTCTCACATTTAGTATATACTACATTAATAAGTCCATTTTTCGGATGTGTAAATTGAACCTCACATGTTCAGTCAATCGCCATTATCCTTCATCTAGTAAGTAGGGTTGTATTAGAGCCCATATCTTCCTGATTCCAAGATTCTTGCTCCTAATTATCGTGGCAGTGTATCTCAAACATCAGTGTTCATAATTACGACCCAGTAAGCTTGGCAAATAGTTAGATTTCTGAACCATTGTGCAAGGTATTCTGCTTTAATAAGTATAGTCTAGACTCCGGGATATATATTATAAACAAAAACTTCGTAGTAGGAGGTCTGCAAACCTTACTATATGCTTCCACATTGGCTGATGGCGAAGTCATCATGATGGGCACACTATCAGCAGTAGAAAGCTGTGAGGCGAACTGGAATCCAGTTCTCCAAGTACCCTTGGCAATTATACAAGATAAGCCCCAATGTCTGCGGAAAAATAGTAAAGGTAGGGATAAAAATTGAAGAGCACCAGCTGTGAAGGTTAGACAAATAACTATTCCAGTGGATGCGAGTAGAGAGTATCAAATATTTAACCAAGTCACCATGCATCTGACCCACAAAGATATTAAGGATTAATCTCAGAATGTTTAGAAATGTTAAAAATAACATTAATTTCAGGAGGAGAGGGTTAGGGAGATGTTGGCTAATTTGTTTTGCTTAATGTATGCAAATAATATATGATTATATGTGTGTCTATGTATGTATAGGTACATTTAAAATAACTCTTTAAATAAGTATAAAATAAAATGTCTAAGTTAATAAAGATAGAAATGATGACATCTAATTTCCTTCAAAAAACACTATCCTGTGTTAGTTTGAAACCGTTAAATCTTCAGTTTGAATAAAAACAGTGCTTAAAAAAAAAAAAGGGAATAGTTTTAGGAAAGATGGCACCTGAGCTCACTTACCTAATTTTACTCCCCTTCAAAAAAAAAAAAAAAAAAAAAAAAAAAAAACCTCATTAAAATTAGAAGTCTTAAAACTTAAATATAAATAAATATCCACAGAATAGAACATTGATACATTTCTGCTAGAAATAACCACATCAGGGAAAAGAAGAACTCTACTTTCCTCTCTAATAGTACAAAGGAACACACCACATGAAAGTAAGTGGGAGGACACCGAAAGAGCTTCACTTAGAAACTTTATCAGTTAAGAAAAACTAGAATCAAGGACAGTTCGTGGGACATATGCGATATATACAATTCCCTCTAGCACCTTTGGGAAGCACTCCTGACAAAGGCAGTCACACCACATTTGGCTTCTGTGGTAGCTTTGTACAAGTTCGTATTTGGCATGAATGGAAAATGCCACAATGATATCTTGCTACCACATAAATTGCAAAATACAAAGCTATTTGACACAAAAGGCAAGCTAATATTGGCCTCCACTCTATTCCCAGCAAGCTACTGTGTTTCTTAATTAGCAATGTAATAGTATGAGGAATCTAAATGTTTTCACTTTGTTTTGTTACGACTAAACTATATGAACATATTAAAACAAGAGTACAAGCAATCTGACAGAAATTATCTCAGTGTTCTACTGAAGGAGAAACTCCTTAAAAATGATCATTTAAAAAGTCTCACTAAACATATGAAAACATACCCTAATCAAAAATAAATGGACTTCATTTTAAACTCTAAAATTATCTTCTTATGAAATGTAATACAATGGACAAAAGGCATTTTAAAATATTTGTTATTCTCAATGATATTTAAGAAGAAATTGCATCTGTATGATGTGATAAAAAGTCCTGGTTAAGGATCATTTAAAATAATGAAAAACTAAGTGGTATTTAACATAGAAGTTTAAAAAGGGATCAGAGAATAACAGCTTTGAAAAAAATAAAATATAAAAGATTCTGTTAAATAGCAGTAAATCTTTACCTTTTTTTTCATAATGAAAAGGGAAAATACAAAATAAGAAAAAAATATTTAGGAAGCTCTTCTCTTTCCATTAATATAAGTATGGCTACTCATATAGAGATAAAAATTTTTATCAAATTATTGAAGAAATAATAGATATTGAGAGTTTGTTTGGTTAAAGTTGGAGCCTAGAGAACTATGGAGGAAAATGAAGCCAATTTTTTCCTGATGGCATTTACCGAACCTGATAAACTGGATCTCAGACATTTTTTCATCTTTAAGGAACAAGAGGTACTGAAAACCCACCTTGGCTTATCTAAATACAGAATCCAACATTAGACTTATTCACTCATAAATCCAGAAGGCCAAATAACTGCATATTTCATATAAGAGTATTGCTCTGGAAGAGGAAAAGTCATTCCAGATGTAAGGGTAGAGATACAAGGATTGGAAAATTCTTTATATTCTAGGCTTGATGAGACAAGTCATATGCATTAATCCTGCATTGAGAGAACTAGAACAGCTAAAAAAAAAATTAAAACCATCTCACTGAAGCCATCTGAGAGTTACCTGGGCAATAAAATTATTTTGAGCCAATATCTACAAGAAATTTGAAGTAAAAGAAATAAACATGACATTGAATGTTGCTTTTCTACCATGTTATTTGGTAATTTAAAAGTTGTTACTGAGAGGTTGAAAATCTGAGTGGAAATCTTTGGAGGCTCATGGAGTTGGAGATCAGGATTTAAAAAATGGAAATCATACCTTCCAGTGAGTAAGAGTTCTGATAGATAACTGAGGCTTGGCAACCCAAAAGGCTATGATATATCATTAAAGTTGAACCGAAAATAAACCAGTGAGCAAAGGCCAACTGTAATAATTTCAAATAATTAGATTTGTCATCTGCCTGCCAGATGAAAAAGTAATTCCTCTCTGGAGACAGTTAACACTATTCAGAAGCTCAAATTATGCCTAAAAATTTCACATGCAGTGTTTAACTTACAAAGAAAAATCAGCAGGCATATAACAAAACAAAATTCTAATGAAAATAACAACAGAATAGAAAATAAAGGAAGAACCATAGGAGAAGCATAACACGGATATATACAAAGCACAAAACTATGATTAGTTATTATAGTCAAGATTTAAAAACACAAGACAGATAATTTTGGCAGAGAAATGGAAAATATACATAAAAGTTACATGAATGTATTAAAATGTATGAAGCAATCTCACTGAAGGACTAAGGGAAAAGATGCCAATCCAGGTAACTTTGGAAATGAATGGAGTCTGTAAGACTAAAAGCAAAAAAATTTTTCATAAGCACTGTACTGTACACTTTAGTTGTCTGCTGTATACTTATACTGTACTACTCAGTAGTATACACTACTCTGATAGATTTGTTGCCCAGGAGGTAAAGTTTAAAACCACTATATATTTATACTGGAATTAAACAATTAAATAAATGGATGGTGATAGTGAGAACTAGGTTTCTCAGTGCCGAAGTAGGCAGTTTCACATAAGCAAAGAAATGTTCCTTGTTGTCATGGGTAAGAGATACAAATATCAGTATGAACTCATGGTTTAGCTTAATATAGATACAGATGGTGTGGTGGTGAATACTGAGTGTCAACTTGATTGGATTGAAGGATGTAAAGTATTGATCCTGGGTATGTTTGTGTGGGTGTTGCCAAAGGAGATTAACATATGAGTCAGTGGACTGGGAAGGCAAACCCATCCTTAATCTGGTGGGCACAATCTAATCAGCTGCCTGCCAGCAAATATAAAGCAGGCAGAAAAATGTAAAAAGGTGAGACTGGCCTAGCCTCCCAGCCTACATCTTTCTCCTGTGCTGGATGCTTCCTGCTCTCAAACATCGGACTCCAAGGTCTTCAGTTTTGAGACTTGGACTGGGTCTCCTTGCTCCTCAAGCTTGCAGACAGAGTATTGTGGGAGCTTGTGATCATGTAAGTTAATACTCAACAAATTCCTCTTTATATATATCTCCTATTAGTTCTGTCCCTCTAGGGAACCCTGACTAATACAGATGGTTACATACAATAATATTTATAAGTATGTGCACATGGGTTAGTTTCCATACATGTACTTTCTTGTTTCGTCAGATGAATGAGCCTAGAATCAATGAGTACATCTACTGCCCAGATCTTGTTTCCTATTGCCATTCTCCAATAAAAATAACCAGCATTTCTTGGAGAAATGGCTGATGCTAGGACTGAGGCAGAAAATACGCACGTTGAGCCTGGAGCATCTTACAGTGCCAGAAAGTGCAGATATGCCTTTCCTCCCCACACAAGTAGCACTCACACAACGACAGAGATATGTCAAGGGGACACAGGAACTAAGTGAAAGATCTATAATAGCCAAAGCTGGAACAATCCAAACAATGAAATAAATCAAGAAGAGATGGATTACAACCCATAGTATGGAATAAATATCCGAGTCCTTCCTGATATAAATAAATGATTCCATTAATAAATAAATGGAGGAGAACAGAAAAAATTCACATGCAGAACTCAAAATAATATATATCAATAGTCTGCCCCGAAGGAGGTAGAAGGCCATGTCCCACTCATTATGGGTAGACTATGCATATGACTCCTGTCCAAGGAGTACAGTATGAAAAAGTGAGGAGGGAAGTA
This sequence comes from Symphalangus syndactylus, assembly GCF_028878055.3. Classification (NCBI taxonomy): domain Eukaryota; kingdom Metazoa; phylum Chordata; class Mammalia; order Primates; family Hylobatidae; genus Symphalangus; species Symphalangus syndactylus. The sequence goes on along the minus strand of NC_072428.2, from coordinate 99,706,725 downwards.
ACTTTACAGTGAAGAAACCTGACAAAAACTACCTTAACCTTAAGATCAACATCGACAATGAAAAGCCAGGTTGATAGTATGTATCCTTAATATAATGGAATGAGAATAGCACTTTTCCTCTCTGGCCTTTCTTCCAAAAAGGCATAACTTCCATCTTCTCATACGAAAAGTATCAGAGAAATCCAACTCAAGGGACATTCTACAAAATACCTGACCAGTGCTCCTCCAAATGTAAAAGTCATCAAAAAACAAGGAAAACCCAATGAACTGTGCAGAGCTGAGAGGAATCTAAGAGACATGATGACTGTAACATGATATTTGGCAACAGAAAATATAGGTAAAAAGTAAGAAATATGGAATTTAGTACAGATTTATTTAATAACAATGTATCATTATTGTTTCATTGATTATAACATTATTACATTATCATTATGATTACATTATCAGTTCCTACATACTCCGTGTATCCAGTGTTTTCCATTATAATGATGGAAGACTTTGGATACATCTTCACAACCTTTCTGTAAATCTAAAAGTATTTCAAAATTTTTAAAAAGCTTACGTAAAAAAGAAGAATGAGCACAATACCCTTACATTAGCTCCCAAAAATAACGAAATACTTAGATGGAAATCTAACAAAATATGTTCAAGATTTAAATTAGGTAACCTATGAAACATTGATGAAAGAAATCAAAGAATGTAATTCATAATGTTAACAGAATAAATGAGAAAAATAATGTGATCTTATATAAATGCAAAAAAGACATCTACTTATAATTAAAAATTACCCATTCAACTGGAATTATAGTGGCAATCCGTTAATTGATTAAAGATTATATACCAAAACATTTCATAAAGTCAGCACAGACATCTAACAGAGTTAGATGTTGAAAGCCTTCATCTTAAGATTGAGAATGAGACAGCTATATCCGCTTTCATTTATCTAGATTCAACTTTGCATTGGTGGTCATGAAAAATAAAACAAGACAAAAAAGTTCTGAGGATTGTACATGATGATATTATTGTGTAGCTAGAATGCCTAAAGAAAATGTTAAGTTAGAGGGAATGTTAATGATTTCATTTATTTTGAGACTAGAACTAGACACAGTGAATCCATTTTCTTTGTTTGCTTGCATTTTCTTTAGTCTTGGAGAGAAAGTGCTTTTGCTTGTTTGCTTGCTTCTCTTCTGACTTTAATCATAAAGTCACTTCTGGAAGTATCAGTTTTGATTTAATAAGAGAAAGGTGTTTGTACAACAAAATATAAATAATTTCTGCAAATAAATTTGAAAAAAACCCATAGAAAAAGTGTGCCAAAAAATAAAAGAAATCCTCAGAAGAGAAAATACAAATCCAATTAATTTAAAATGAAAACTATAATGGGACAGTTTTTACACTAAGATTGAAAAAAAATAGGAAATACCAAATCTGGTGACAATGTAAAAATGAGGTCTCTAATATCCTGCTTGTAGAGAGAAATTTGATTATGTCTATAAAGATTAAATTATGTAATAATTACTCACAAATTCCTTTTCTAGACATACACTCTACCAAAAATTCTCACACAGTTGTATGAAGAGGTATCTATGAGAATTTATAGAACCACTGTTTACAGTGAAAAATAAAATTCTTAAACTGAATTTTATCAATAGGATAATGAATATAAGGTATATTCAGAAAATAGTTATTAAATGATTGAAATATTAGAATTCTCTCTATACATATACCATTACAGATAACTTACAAAACATTGGATTTAAAAAGTAACAGATGGATACACAAACTATAATACCACTCATAAAAATTAATATATGCAAAAACGTAGTTTGTAGGAATATTTTATGCTGGTACTAAAGTACGTCCACAAGTTCTCAGACAATCTTCTTTTCAAAAGACTGAGCCTAATCTCCCTCCTATTGAATATAGGAAGATTTAGTAATTTGTTTCCCATATACCAACTGTAGCAGAATTCACTGTATGATTTCCAGGACTAGATTTAGAGGGCATCATGGTTTCTGCCTTGCTCTCATGGCTCCCTGGATCTCAGAAAAGCTGGATGCCCTGTCATGAGGACATTCAAGCTGCCTTCTAGAGAGGCTAACATGGAAAGGATCTGCAATTTTCTGAAAGCTCTGACCAACCACCAGCATCGACTGGCCAGTCAACTGAGTCAAATAAAAAAATTAGGAAAAAATGTAAATATGTTAATGTAATCAAGTACATTACTTTATATAATTAAAAATTAACGAACTAGAATTAAAAGGCAAACTTATTAGCTAAGATATAAATATTGGTATGCAGAATTCAAAGTTGCAATTATTTTCAAAACAATAATCATCTACAGTGAAAGTGTAAGAAATTAATTTCCCATATTCAGATATATAAGATAATTAAACAAGCAACTAAACTAAATAAAAATTGATGTACATAATTTTTCAACCTATGTGTCATTTTTATCACAGAAAATGTGAAGGTAAAATATGTAGAAAAAGTACAGCGCACACACACACATAAGCACAGATTGAAATCATTGTAGAACTACCATAACAAAAAAAAAAGGTCATGTCCTAGTGAAAAAGAAAAACTATAAAGCTTTCCTGAAAGTCATAAAAGAGGACCTCGATGAACTGAAAGAGAACATATTCCCATAAGAGAGAATTCACTATTGTAAAAATGTCATTTCTCCTTCAATTCCTCCATAAATCCCTACAGAACTTTTATGAAATTTATCAGTCTTAAAATGCATCTGGAAGAGAAAATGTGCAATAATAGCTTAGTACATTTTGGAGAGGAGAACAGTGAGCAGAGACTCCTGACACACACCAAAGCGTATGATTTATAGCATTTAACACTGGGTGATATTATCAAAGGTATATGTGAGCCTCATCTTCCTGCACCCTGTGTATGAATAATATTTTAAAATATTAGTTTACACACTTATCCCTTAAGGACTTTCAGCTGCCTTACCAACAAATTTAAATACAGTTTTGTCCGCATAATGATGTTTCAGTTAACTACGGACTGCATACATGATGGTGGTCTCATTAGAGTATAATGGAGCTGAAAAAGTCCTGTCACCTAGGGATGTTGTAGCTGTTGTAACATTGTAGGGCAAACACATCATCTTTTCTATAATTTAGATATGTTTAGATACACAAATATTTACCACTGTGCTACCACTGCATACAGTATTCAGTACAGCAGCATGTTATACAGGTTTGTAGCATAGGCTATACCTTGTAGCCCAGGCGAGTACTTGGCTATACCATCTAGGTTTGTGTAAGTGCACTCTATGATGTTCGCACAGGGATAAAATCACCTAACAGTGGGTATGTATCCTCATCATTAAGTGAAGCATGATCGCAGATACTTTGATCAGATTCAAACTTTAAATGCTCCTATTATCATCCAAAATATAAGTATTATTTTTTTACTGTTTATCTGCTCTGCTTCCTTGTTCATTAGTTCCTTGCTGTCCCAGAGCTCTTCGTTATGAACCTATTGTCTTCATTTTGTGAAGCTCTTTTCTAGTTGCCTGTTAGAATCCTAAGAGAGCTTCTTCACCTAAGAGATGCAGGAGTATAACAGTACAATAGAATCCTAACAAAAGTAAGCTTGTTAAAGCTCAACTCTTCTAAACTTCAAGTACTTTTGCATCCTTACTGGAATTCTGCTAGTGCTAACTAGCAATGGCCTCACTTTAAAAAAAAATGCTTTTAGAAATGCAGTTCTCCAGTTTAGAATATCTTAATTTTACAAAAAGTTTCTGTGAAAACTATAATTCAATGATGAATATTCCTACATACGATTTAAAGGTTCTGTATAACCAAAGACACCATAAATAAAGGTCATAAATGACATAGCTAGAGCAAATGTTTACAATACTTAATGGAGTATCGACATCCTTAACATGTAAGAAATTCCCATCAAGTAATCCATAAAAAAAGTTACCAATTAAAAAATGTTTCACATATGAAGAAACAACATACAGAAGAAATGTAAATTGCATACATAAAAAAAATCCTAAAATCTATCCTTAATAAGTAACCTGAATAATACAAATTAAAAAAAAACATAAGAGGTAACTTGTAACTGATACTAAATGGAAATGGAAATGATTACAAATTTGCTGATAAAGGTGGGAAATTTGGTATTTTCACACACTATTATAAGAGTACAATTTGCTGTATATATTTGAAAGGTCAATAGGTCAACTTGGCATAATCTATAAAAATGCCATGTACTTATAACTTCTAAATTAGCACTTTGCAAGATTCCAGGCAAAAATGTGTATGCAATGATGTTCATTGCTGCCTGATTTGTAATAGCAAAACACTGTAAACCATCAGAAGTGCATTAATGAAGCAATTACTAAATAAATCATGGCACTTCAGTACATTTGATTACTGTAAGGTAATAAAAACATTACATTGATTTATATATACAAAATATGGACACATCACAAAGTTATATAATAAGTCCACTAGAAGAAAGCGAAGTATATGCATGGGCTCTCTATGAAAGGAGCACATTATAGTGGTTAAGCCCACTGGCTCTGGAGGCAGATTGTCTAGGTTTGTATCCTACATTTGCTACTTAGCGTTAGATATGGTCTTCGATGAATCACTCGCTTTCGGTGCCTGTAGTTTTAATCTGTAGACTATGAGGATAAATATTTAGCGCCAAATGCTGGGGTTTTATTTATGGCTCATTTAAAAATGTAAACAGAGTACTAAGTAACCTTTGTTTTGAGCTGTGGATATTGGACAAAATTCTTGGACCTAAAGAAAAGTTCTATGGGGTGGGGTGGAGGTCGTGGGGAGAGAAAGATAGTCTTGAAACATTAAAAATGGTTATAATGGTTATCCCTTGAGAGAAACATCGGATTAGAATACAGCATTAAGAATACCTTTTTTAAAAAGTACTGCATATATACTAAAACATTATGTAATTTATAGAGATATTTTTAAACAAAGAAAAAAACAAATCATAAGAAAGTAAAGCAAACCAAAGATGGAGTTTCCATCTGGTTTTTGTTTTGTTTTGCTTTCATAATACCATTGTTGTTGTTTCTTCCCATAATCTGTGGATTGGTTGTTAAGGAGTGATGTTTATAATGCACACACCATAAACGCTCCTGTCTGAATTCAGATTTTTTTTTTTTTTAAATTTTCTGAGACAGTCTTTCCCTGTTGCCCAGGCTGGAATGCAGTAGCGCGATATCAGCTCACTGCAACCTCTGCCTCCCAGGTTCAGCGATTCTCCTGCCTCAGCCTCCTGAGTAGCTGGAATTACAAGCATGCGCCACCATACCCTGATAATTTTTTGTATCTTTAGTAGAGACAGGGTTTCACTAAGTTGGCCAGGCTGGTCTCGAACTCCTGACCTTATGATCCACCCTCCTTGCCCTCCAAAAGTGCTGGGATTACATGCGTGAGCCACTGCGCACAGCCGCATTAAGATTCTTAATTTATTTTGTTGCAAAATGATTTTATAAGAGGTACTTCGATGGCTATTTCTATTTCAAGCTCATCTAATCCGCTAAATAAATGCTGATTAATTTATCATGTCTTTAATCTGCAAAAATAACATTTAGAGTTAAATGTATTATTTTTCCTAGAGAATGAAACCTGATAGTCTTGCATATGTTGGGAAAGTCAGATTTTAAAAATTGCACTCTAGTTGTTTCATTCTTCTTCTTCTTCTTTTTTTTGCAATGGGGTCTCACTCTGTCACCAGGCTGGAGTGCAAAGGTGCAACCTTGGCTCACTGCAGCCTCGATCTCTTGTGTTCAAACAATCCTCTACATCTCAGCCTCCTGAGTATCTAGGACTACAGGCTTGTGCCACCAGGCCTGGCTAAATTTTACGTTTCTGGTAGAGATGAGGTTTCGCCATGTTGGTCAGGCTGGTCTCAAACTTCCAAGCTCAAGCGGTCTACCCACCTTGGCCTCCCAAAGTGCTGGGATTAGAGGAGTGAGCCACCATCGCACCCGGCCTGGTTGTTTCTTTTATTTATAAATGATCAAATGATAAAAACTGAAGATTTTCAAAAGAAACTCTGATGGATTAATAACTAAACTTTATTACTGTTCAGTTTTAAACACTGTTTTGCAAACATAGACAGTTTTATATTATAAACACTAAAATCCCTGATAATTGGAGACCAAAGCATGAATTATCCAATTGCACTAAATGGATATGTGTGTATGTGTCAATTAAAATAAAGTAAAACTTTAAAAAGATAAAAATTCAGCTAATATGAGCATTCTCTTTTCAGTTAAATTAAGTGAATAAGAATTATGTAAGAAAAACGCTAAAAATTACTTGCTTTTTATTTTAAGCCAATGTATTAAATATTATGTTATTTATATAGTCTATCTTTCTGCAACATAATGTATATTAAAAATTTTATTAGTTTTTTAGTTCTATTATTTTGATTTCATTAATCTATGACATTCATGAAAGCAGAAGTCTTCTCTTTTGTTCACATTGTCTCTGTCTGTCATTGCTGAGATGTATGATTTATTCAGCATGTATTAATTGCATGAATAAATCATTTGTCTTTTATTCCTTATTATTTTATCCCTATGTGCATATTCCATTTGTTTTCCTCATCTCTGTAATATTCAAATTTCTTGATATGTGTTCTTACTATAATGTAACATCAACCCTAGTCATTTTATTATGTATTTATTTTGTGATGCCTATGTCTATTATTGACATAGTTGAATTTTTTAAAACATTCTTCAATAAGCCAGATCTCTAGACTGACTAACAGGCTTCATTCCCTCCATGAAACTTATGGACTCATGTCCATGATCAGTACACCAGAACACTTCTGCTCCCACCAACATTTCTCCGAAGACAGTTGTATTTGTTCTCAAACAAGATTACACCATATTTTCTTACTGTAATTCTGTAATGTAATGGTATATTATATTAACAGAGAGTGTAAAACAAGGAGCTTTCCTAATTAAATCCATGCTCTGATTGCTATGAAAACTTCAATAAAATAATTGCTAAAAATAATTGTTGAGCTATGGTTGAGAGCCGTAAAATACAAAATATTAAAGTCTAGAAAGATTCTGCATACAGTTTGCATCATATAAGCCTTAATTTCTATCTCCTATTTAAAAGTAAAACAAAATTGAGAATCACAGATAATGTATTACGGATGTTGTTTATGAAAGCAAAACAATGAAAAATTCCAATCAAGTTACCCATAATCAAAGAAAATACCTTGTCTATCCATTAAACAATTTATGAATGCATATATTTAAATATTTTTAGAAAAAGATGAAATTACTTAAACTAACGCATAATATTTAATATTTCCAACTTTATTAAATGTTTTAAAATTATTAATTACCCCGAAACCCTGTCTCTACTAAAATACAAAACATTAGCCAGGTGTGGTGGCGGGCTTCTATAGTCCCAGCTACTCAGGAAGCTGAGGTAGGGGAATCACTTGAACCCAGGAGGTGGAGATTGTGGTGAGCCGAGATGACGCCACTGCACTATAGCCTGGCAACAGAGTGAGACTCTGTCTCAAAAAAAAAAAAAAAAAAAAATTAATTACATATGAACTACTGTGTCCCAAGTGCATTGGTAATGAGCCTTTTTACTAGACAGAAAATACATTCTTCATCGTTTACACAAAATGAGCATTTCCTCAGCATCTAATCATACCCACAGCTACGATTTATCACCACAAAGGGATAAAGAGCAAACTCAGCAAAGAGAAAAGGCACATGGAGAACCCAGAGGAAACCACGGGAAAGATTTCAAGAGGCCTGTCCTACTGGAGCTACAGTGCCCTGCTTAATTTCCCCAGCAAAAAAGTTGTAACAACTTGTGGGAAATGTTATCTAACAGGGAAGCTCATAAGTAAGAGACAAAGTGCACAAGGGTTTTATTGGGTTCTGGTCACATAGGCACCCTCTGATAAGTATGTATCAAACTTCCAGACTCTTACAAAGAAAGCACGTGTTTACTTTGTACAGTTTAGGCACAGTGAGCCATTCTTCTCTTTAGGGTAGCAGAGCACTCCCTAAAACCAAGTTTCCAGACACTAGCCAACCTTACAAGTAGGCCTGAATGGATAACAGTCTCAGGCCTGCTATGTTAACTCTTTCCTGTAGAGTTCCAAAAAGCATAACTTTAGGATGAACAATTCTAATTCTACGAATTTATTCTGTGGGGATAATCACAAAAAAGAACACATATACAATGCCATTCTTCACAATAGTAAAAATAAAACATGTCTGTCTCCTAACTCTGGGGAATGTGTGCCAGTTTCTTAAGCAGGCTCTCACCACTAGTGAACTTGCAAATTTCTACACTTCAGTAAGCTTCTATCCAAGGAATCAGATTTTATTGTATCTTCCTTTAAGGCTTGGCCAATTTGGATAAGAGATTCTCTCAGCATTGCCACCTAATCCTTGCCTGCCCCAACATACATATATTTGACTTTCAAGACAAAGAAGAACAATATATAAAATAAATAAAATACATTTTTAACATACATTTCACAGATGTTCAAAACTCCACAGCTCAATCCAATTTAATGCTTTTCAGTGAAGTCTGTATTTGTTGAGATTTTACTTAATGGTGGCCACTGTGATGAGTCAAATGAGAAAGATTTATTTTCTTCCTCAAGGAATTCACAGTTCAATAAATATCATCAGAGTAAGCCTGGCTTCTCCTAGAAATTTTCTGGTTAAAACAACTGTTTTTATGCCAAGAAGCAAATGTTTATGATAAAATGCTACATTTTTCTTTCAAGCAAGATAAGGCAGTTGCTTTCTTTATTCTATCTTATTTGTCATTTTGAATGCCATTATGTTTCCCCACTCATCTGTGGAAATTTGGGGGGTCTTAGTTTCTTCTTGCATAACATTACAGAGATTATTAACTACATAAAGTCTTTTCTATCATAAAAAATCAATAATTTTATAATTCTTGTAATTACAAATTACATATTTGCATAATGTATGTAATGCATAACTTTACATATATTATTAACTACATAATCGTAGTCTTTTCTATCATAAAACATCAACAATTTTGTAATTCGTGTAATTACAAATTACATATTTGCATAATGTACGTAATCCATAACATTACATAGATTACGTAATCTTAAAATCTCTTCTATTGTAAAAACTCAATAATTTTATAATTATTCAGTTCATAACAACCACATATTTTCAAATAAAACTTATTTATGAATAATTGAAAAATAATTCATATGAATCAATAGGAATCATCTTATTGATAAAACTGTCTTGCTGTTTGTCCTAGAATATAATAATACTTTGCTTTATTAAGTGTCTACCAAGTCAGTGTTGTGACTTAGGCTTATCTAAGCTAAAATACAGGCCAAGCAAGCTAGGGTTTGAATTCAATTCTACTTCATGGTGCCTCAGTTTCTCATCCTCAATATGTGGATAATATGTTATTCCTCTCTCAAAATCATAATGAAAATATATAGCTATAGATACATATATATACATATATACCCACACATATAGATATAGAAACATATACATTTACATATAGGTATACATATAGATATGGATACATGTATACACATGCATATGTATATATGTGTCTACATGTGTGCATATGTATATATATATTTTTACGCATACTTTTAAAAGTGAGCTAGTACATGATGTGAGCTTAATACATAAAGCTTTTCTTTGGTATATAAAATACATTTAAATACTTGTGAAATTTTAGTTAAAATAGTCTGACATCAAACCTCATGCTTCTCGCAACTCTTCGTTAGAAGAAATAAGATTTCTCACAATGACTTACATTCATTTGATGAGAAAATAGTTAAATATTTAGATGCTTAAGTTCTTGAAAATTCTGTTATGATTAAGATGTAAAAGAACACAAAATACCTTTATTCATGTAATTAGATCAGGAAACAACTGAATCAAATACAAACCATGTCTATGAGACTATCAAAGAGTCATTGACACAAGAAAAGCCTAAATAAGTTAATTTACAAAGAGAAGAGCATTTCACAGTTAAACAGCCATCCAACATAACTCTCTGGGGATTTCGGGCAAACATCATGTTGGAGTTTGGGCCAGTGAAAGAGCTAGTTTTCCACAAACCTTGCCAGATCAAGGAGGGGCCTGCAGAGCTACTGGCGCTGCTGGGAGTGAACAGCCTGGATTATAGTAAGAATGACTATCAAACATAGCAACAATTTGCTTATCATCAGAATCCATCCATACACTCAAAATTGTCCTGAAGACAAAAATGATAATTTGAGTAGAGTTGTGCATTCTCATGATATTTGGAACTAAAAAATCTGCTGGCAACGAAATCAAAGGTAAAACGATAGCCCAAGATCTGTTAGCTCAAGCACAGAGATCAAAGAGGAGGCAGCTGCCACTGTGAAGAACACAGCTGATGAAGTTAGAAAGTAAGCTCATCATTTCTAAAACACAGGCCAGACCCACAGCAACTTGACTCCTGATGAAATCTGAATGATCATCTTCTTGTCTTAGCTGCCAGAAAGAGTTAGTGTTCTCTGGGAAAACCAAACAATTGTATACTTGAAACACCCCTGTTTTTCTATATACAAAGTTTAATGTAAAATTAAGTATTTTGAAGTTTGAGAAAAAGAAATATAGGACCTATGATCTAGAAAACAAATCAATAGAGTATACCTATAAATAACCTAAATATTAGAACTAACAAAGATTGAAAAATAAGCTATTACATATATGTTCAAGAATTTACAGAAAATATGGAAATAATAGATTTATAAAATGTGGTTTCCAGCGGAAGAGATGTAATAGTCAACAATTTTCCTTATTCCTTCTAAATGCTGAACACTGTGTATAAGAGAAATATAAGAAGACCTGAAAAGATAGATTAGACTAAAACATCAGGACCCAAGGAACAACATGGTGGCACATTCTCTAGGTTTTGTTTTTGCCTTATATGTGCCACGTTTGAAACTGAAGAAGATAATTTAGAAACACTAATAGGTACAGAATAGGTATCGACAAGCAAATCCACCCCCTACCCCCCCCAAAAAAAAAGTTTGCCTTCTATCGAAAGGACCAGAAAATATATAGCTTAGCAAGAAACAGTAGTTTTAGATAATAGTTTGTCTACTGCAGCCAAACACTTGAGAAAAAACTGTAGCCCCACCTCCCACTACTCTAGCAAATGCCAAGTGGAGGTCCTAGACTTCCACACTGGTCAACTATTATGAGGTGCCACAATCCCCAGGAGACTGTTCGAGAAGGCCAAGTAAGAAGCCAGGACTCTCCTCTCTGCTGGGCCAGAATAAGACACTCATCCACTGTCATGGGAGAGAATGTTGGGAACCTAAACTCCATCATCATGCAGCAGTAAACACATACATTTCTATCTCTCTTCTGCTGTGGTATAAGAGGAGGCCTAGAAAAATGTCAGGACTTTCACCACCAACTAGCATAAGGAGGTCCTCCTCTTCCCCATGTGGAGTGAGTAGAGTTGACATTGAGAGCAATGACAAGACACTTTAACCTCTCCTAGCCAGGAAGGTGTCAGTGGAGGTTTAGTGAGAAGCTGGAATTTCTATGGCTACCCCCCCAGTAAAGAGGAGTCCCTCTCTCTTGGTCACCAGTGGAAGCCAAGGGGGGAACATAGACTTCCACCACTACATGGCTGCCATAAAGTGGCACCCTGTCTCCTTCCCCTGCTAGAGCACTGCCAGAGGAAGAAGCTAAAACAGAAGATTTTAAATGTAAAACCCCAAACTATAAAAACCATCAAAAATAACCTAGGCAATACCATTGAGGACATAGGCATAGGCAAAGATGTCATGATGAAGACACCAAAAGCAATTGCAACAAAAGCAAAAATTGATAAATAGGATCTAGTTAAACTAAAGAGCTTCTGCATAGCAAAACAAACTATCAACAGGGTAAAGAGGTCACCTACAGAATGGGAGAAAATTTTAGCAAAGTATGCATCTGACAAAGGTCTAATATCCAGCATCTATAAGGAACTTAAACAAATTTACAAGAAAAAAACAACCTGGTAAACAAGAGGCAAAGGACATGAACAGACACTTTTTGAAAAGAAGACATAGATGCAGCTAACAATCATATAAAAAAAGGCTCAACACCGCTGATTACTAGAGAAATGCAAATAGAAAACCACAATGAGATACCATCTCACACCAGTCAAAATGGGTTTTATTAAAAAGTAAAAAAAATAACAGATGCTGGCAAGGTTGTGGAGAAAAAGGATGCTTATACATCGTTGTTGGGAGTGTATATTAGTTCAACCATTGTGGGAAAAGTGTGGCGATTCCTCAAAGACCTAAAGATAGAAATACCATTCAACTCAGCAACCCAATTACTGGGTAGGTACCCCAAAGAATATAAACCATACTATTATAAAGACACATGCACACATATGTTTATTGCAACACTTTCACAATAGCAAAGGCATGGAAATGCTCATCAGTGATAGGCTGGATAAAGAAAATGTGGTACATATATACCATGGAATACTATGCAACCATAAAAAAGAATGAGATCACGTCCTTTGTAGGGACATGGATGAAGCTGGAGGCCATTATCCTCAGCAAAGTAGCGCAGGAACGGAAAACCAAATACTGCCTATTCTCCCTTATAAGTGGTAGCTAAATTATGAGAACCCATGGACACATAGAAGGGAACAACACACAGTGGGGCCTGTTGGAGGGTGGAAGATGGGAGAAGGAGAGAATCGGGAAAAATAATGGGTACTAGGCTTAGTAATGTCTGGGTTATTAAACAATCTGTACGACAAACCCCCATGACATAAGTTTACTTATGTAACAAACCTTCACATGTACCCCTGAACTTAAAAGTTAAAAAATAAATAAATAAATAAACAGAAGATTTGAACAAGATTCATAGATTCATGTAATAACACTCGCAATGTCCAGGTTCCAATGGGAAAAAAAAAGTTACTCCACATTCAAGAACCAGAAAGATCTTAAATTGGATAAAAAGAAGTAAATCAACAGATGCCATCACCAACATGATAAAGATGTTAGGATCACCTGAAAAGATTTTAAAACAGCTGTCATAAAAATGCTTCAACAATAATTCAGAACACAGTTGAAACAAATGGAAAAATAGAATATCTTAGTAAGAAAATATAAGATATAAAAAATGGAATTTTAGAATTTAAAACTATAATAACTAAAATAAATCCCCAGTGGATGGGTTAAACAGAATGGAGGGATAGAGAATCAATAAATTCAAAAACAGAACAATTGAAATTACCCAATCTGAAAAAACAGAGAGAAAATTGATTGGAAAAATAATGAACAGAGGACTTCCAGTTTGAGCTCTGACTTACAAAGAACTTGGAAATCATCAATCCTAAACTTGTAAGAAAAAATTCGAACAAATTTGAAATCAACCATACTTTCTTGAATCTATCACAGAACGGACGTTATGGGGAAAACCACCATTCAGAATCCTCAGTGTCAAATGAGACCTGCTTATCTGGAAAAGAAGCTACTAAAGCCATAAACTGCCACTTGACTGGTAATTTTGATGAATTGCTTGGAGTTGTGGGTGGAGTATTATAGGAGTGAAAAATTATGGGTACTATTGTTTAGGAGTGCCCCCACTCTTTCATGGGTTTTACTTCTAAAACCCTACCAGCTTCCCATGGCGAAGGTCTTAGAAGGATCTCCTGACTCTGGCATGGGGTAAAGAGTAATCATTCTGAAATAAACTCACAGTATTCTACACAATACAAACTTATTCTCTAGGAGAAAACCATTACCAGAGCTTTATTTCAGTTGGAGGAAAAGCATTCTTCCAACCTTAGATCTCTGTAGCCTTCTGGTTTCACCTTAGGTATGTGGATTGAAAGTGAAGGTTACCATAGCACTAGAGAATAATTGTCAAGATCAAAGACCAGAGACCCAGGCTCACCAAAAGACTAAGGTTGGATCCTAAGTGTATAGAGAATGCTTCCTTCCCCTCACACCTTAGAATATCACTAGCAGGATCCCAGTATAATAACAATGGATTACAGCTTAAAGAGATATAAGACACAGACTCTGAGAAGTGCTTAAGGAAGCCAAAGTCAAGAAAGGAGAACAAAACAAACAAACAAAAAACACTAGAGCAATTTAAAGCCTCTAGCATCTACAGCTACAACAAACTGAAAACAAACCAACACCTAGTCAGATTTAACAAAAATTTCATACTAAAAGCCTCTCTTCCTCAGTTCTTATTAACAACACAACATTTCCAGCTTCCAACAAAAAATAGCAAGTCATGCCAAAAAGCAAGAAAGAAGAATCTAAAGAGACAAAACAAGTATCAGAACCAGACTTAGATATGACACAGACGTTAGAATTAACAAAGAATTTAAATAACTATGATTCCTATGTTAAGGGATCCAATAGAAAAACCAGACAACGTGAAAGAACATACGGTTAATGTAAGCAGAGAAATGGAAGCTCTGAAAAATTATCAAAAGAAAATGCTGGAAATTAAAAACCCTGTAAAAGAAAGAATGTCTTTGACAGGCTAATTGTGAGAATGGACATGTCAGAGAAAATAATTTGTGAACTGAAAGATTTATCAATAGAAACTCCCCAGCCTTAAATGCCAAGAGAAAATAATATTTTTAAAGAGATGGGATAGAATATTTTAGAATTTTTGGTCAATTTCAGAAGGGGTAACATAGACATACCAGAAAAAGGAAGAAAGAACAGAGCAGAAAAAATATTTAAAGTAATGGTACCAAATAATTTTTGCAAGAATCACAGCAGACACCAAACAACAGATCTGTGAAATTAAGAGAACACCTGCAGGATAAATAACAACTACAGAAATGTGTATATAAGCATATCATATTCGGGCTGCAGAAAATTAAAGACAAAGAGAAAACCTTGAAACACATCTGCCCCACCCCACAACTGCCAAATTCTTATCTATAGAGGAACAAAGTTAAAAATTACAGAGACATTACAATCAGAATCTATGTAAACAAGAAGAGAGTGGAATAAAATATATAAAACACAGAAAGCAAAAAACCAACCTTCAATTCTATATTCACTGAAATATATCAAAAGAGAGGAAAAAATAAAAGCTTTCTCAAACGAACAAAAACTAAGGGAACTTAACATCAGCAGTCCTGCTCTGCAAGAATTCCTTTTTTAATTTATCAGAGTGAAGAAAAATATGTTAGAAATTCAGAGCTACATAAAAAAAAGATCATCAGAGAAGGAATAAATAAAGGTAAAATATAATCTTTTATACTCTATTTACATAGCTAATGTAACATCTTGCAGAAAGCATGTCGCATACATCCATAGCTTCCAAAATGTGCTTGTCATAGGCAATCATAGACAGAACTGTTAAAATCTTCTCATATATAAAAAACTCTGTTACCAATAATATCATCAGTGGGTCTGCCAAAAAGTCCAGCACTAGTGTGATTACAAGGAGATTTGAGCAGATCATCTTTCTACATTTTTTTCCAGCAAAGAATATTTTACATGGAGACCTACTGTTAAATAGTTCCTCCCCAGGAGTCAATAGTGAAACTAATATATTAAAAATTAAAAAATATTTGGAAATTAGGCAACATATTTATAAATATTACATAGATCATGGAAGAATGTTAAAGGGAAATTAGAAAAGATTCAGAAATGATAGATAATGAAAACATGACATATCAAATTTTGTAGAGTGCAGATAAAAATATTAGAAGGAAAATTCATAATTTAAAATTCCTATATCAGAAATAAAGAAAAGTTTAAAATCAATAAGGCAAGATTATACTTTTTAAGAATGTAGGAATAAGAGCAAAATAAACATAAAGCTGAAGGAGCAAAACAATAAATATCAAAGAAAGTATTCATGAAATATAAAATAGACAACAGTAAGAAAAAACACAAAGCTAAGATTGAAAAAATGTTACAAAATTGATAACTCCAAGCAAAGTTGATCAAGGAAAAAAAGTAACACAATATCATAGTAGAACCTACAGATACAGAGTAAATAAAAATACAATCACGTTTATGCCAACAAATTCAACAACATAAAGGAAACAGACAAATTTGTTTAAAGGCATAACTTATAAAATTGACACAAAACAAGAAAGTTAATGGAGTAGTTTAACACCTATTTATAAAATAAATTTATAACATCAAAACTTTCCACAAATAAGACATTATAGTTACATAGATTTCCTTGTAAATTCTATCAAAACCTCAAGGAATAATGATACCAATCTTATACACAGTAATTTTGGAAATAAAAGAGGATTGGAAACATTCCAACTTATTTTATGAGACTAAATTAACCTAACATAAACATCTGGCAAGGGCATTACAAAAAAGAGAAAAACTGGTGAATATCTCTTATAAATACAGGCATTAAATATGCCCTGAGAAAATATTAGCAAATCTGACTCAGCAAAATGTTAAAAGGAAACTATATCATGAACAAGAGGGGTTTGCCCTAGGAATGCACACTGATTTAAATTTTAAAACTTTTGGCCAGGCACAGTGGCTTACACTTGTAATCCCAGCACTTTGAGAGGCAAAGGTGGGCAGATCACGAGGTCAGGAGTTTGAGACCAGCCTGGCCAACACGGTGAAACCTCGTCTCTACTAAAAATACAAAAATTAGCCGGGCATTGTGGTGCACACCTGTAGTCCCAGCTACTCGGGAGGCTGTAGTCCCAGCTACTTGGGAGGCTGAGGCAGGAGAATTGCTTGAACCTAGGAGGCAGAGATTGCAGTGAGCCGAGATTGTGTCACTGCACTCCAGCCTGGGCGAGAGAGCGAGAGACGTTTTCAAAAAAAAAAAAAAAAAAAATTAAACTTTTGGTATAATTAATCTTACAAACAAAGGATTAAAACATTGAGATGAATATAATTATTCATTAGTTTATATAGATAGATGCATAGAAACATAAAAGTATTTAGCAAATATTGACAGATATTAATAATAAAAACTCTCAGAAAATAAGAAAAGATAATTATTAACATAAATAAGGACATTTTTAGAAAGCCACAGGTAACATCTTATTTATTAGAGAAACATTCATTAATCCCTTTCCCCTTATATCAGGAAAAATTAAGGATGTTTGCTTTTACCATGTTTACTCAACATTGTACTAGAGGTTCAAGACAGTTTGGTTAAGCAAGAAAAATAAATAAAAGGCATATTGTTTGGGAAATGAGAAAGAAGGTAGTTTTTATTTATAGATATCATAATTAAATGTAGAAAATCTAAAAAAGTTTAAAATAATCAAATTTAGCAATACTCAAGAATACAATGTTAGAAAATAAAATTGCATGTCTATATGTTAGCAAGAAAAAATTTGGAAGTGAAATTTAAAATACAGCATTATTTTCAATGTCTCAAAGTTGAAAACTACAAACTACATCTGAGAAAATGTTTAAAGACCTCAATAAATATACAGATATATAACTGCATAAATATATAACATGCAATATTGTAAATATTTTACCCAATTTGATCTGTACTTTCAATGAAAACTCAGTCAAACTGGCAGATGTTTATTATACTTTTCAAACTGATATTAAAATTTACTTAGAAATAAAAGGGCCCCAAATAAACAAAACCATTTCTAATGTTGAATAAAGTTAGATAACTTATAGGATGGTACTTATACATAATTCTAAATCTGCAGGTAAGACTGTTTTGGGTCTGGCATAATAGACACATATATTAGTGTAATAGAATTGACGTTCCCAAAATAAAGACACATGTCTGAAATAAACATACATGTCTGCAGTTAATTGCATTCTTTTTTTTTGAAGAAAGAAATGTCACCAGTGTAGCTAAATAGACTTTAATGAGATACTTTTCAACAAATGGTCAGGAACCACAAGAGAAGGGAAAAATTAAATTTGACTCCTATTTATATTATTCACAAATGTAAACTTAATATGATATATTTGTAACCTAGGGAAAGGCAAAACTTAATACGAAATACAGAAGGCACTCCATAAAATAAAATATTGATAAAGTGGACTACACAAAAATATCAATGAAAAGATATCATTAAGAACATGAAAGTGCAAGCCATAAACGGGAAAATATTCACAATACATATATGCATGACAAGGGATTAATATCCAGAATAAATATTTTTAAAACTCCTCTGAACCTATAACGCAAAGCACATTAAATTCAACTTAAAACTGAGCAAATGTCTTGGATGACACTTAAAGGATTTTGAAATATAAATGAAGAAATTTATATTTGAAGAAATATAAATGGCCAATAAATGCATGGGAAAAATGTTCAATAGCTATCAGGGAGCTACAAATTAAAACCAAAGTGAAATACCATTTTCTACCCACGAGAATGGCTAAATTTACTAATGTTACCATATTAAATGTAGGAGTGAATTTTGATCAACTGGAATTCTCATATATTGCTGGGAATATATGAGATAGTTTGGAAAATTACTTAATAGTTCCTTAAGAAGTTAAATGTGTATCTATGCAATGAGTTTTAAATTCTGCTTTAATTAATTAATTCATTTGTTTTTATTGTTTTGTATTTATTTTTGAGACAGTCTCACCCTGCTGCCCAGGCAGGAGTGCAGTGGTGCGGTCTCAGCTCACTGCAACTTCTGCCTCCCAGGTTCAAGCGATTCTGCTGCCTTAGCCTCCCAAGTAGCTGGGATTGCAGGCACCGGCCACCAGGCCAGGCTAACTTTTGTATTTTTAGTAGGGATGGGGTTTCACCATATTGGCCAGGCTGGTCTTGAACTCCTGACCTCAATGATCCACCCGCCTCAGCCTCCCAAAGTGCTAGGATTACCAGCATGAGCCACCACGCCCGGCCCTTTAATATATTTAACCAAAGTAAAATAAAAAAATATGTCAGATTAAAGACCTTCTACATAAGTGACTTTTGAAGTCTTATTTGGAATAGCAAAATATTGGAAACAACTCATTTTATCAACGGAAGAATGAAGAGACAAATTTTGATAATTTCACGATGATGTGATACTCAACAGTAAAAAGGAATGAACTATGTATGTACTATGGAAGAATTTCAAAATCTTTGTAGTGAGCAAACAAAGCCAAACACAAGAGAGTACACACTGTAAGATTCTGTTAGTATGAATTTCATAAACAGGCAAAACAGAACTCCAAATAGGATTTGCCTTTAGGAAGAAAAGTTATTAAGCAGAATGAGACTTGAGTGAATTTCTGGGGTGATGGACATGTTTTATATTTAAATTGGTGTGTTGATTACACAATTATATGTACATTTCCATGTAAATTGCCTATTTCAGTTTGAATTGCTCATTTTGCAATATATAACTGTATACCAGTATGAAAGAGAAAAAGAGACATAAAAAATTTTTATAATTACCACACTAGCATAAATTTTCTACTTGTTAGGCATTATTTTTAGATGTCTTATTATCTTAATTTTTGTAAGAAACCAATATGGTGTAAAGCATTATTATCCCCATTTTATAGATGAGGAAAGTAATAGACAGGAGAGTTAACTAATAGTTAAGGGTCACACAAAGCTGAGATTCAAATCCTACGAATTTGTTTTGGAATTCCAGGTTTATGCATACATATCATCATCATCATTCTCATCATCATCACCATCATCATTATCATCTTCTATGAGAACCTTGACTACCACTAGTGTTGTGAAAATCGCTGACTTTAAATGTGTGCAGAAGCTTTATAAAACAATATCATGATCTGAACCCATAATCTCTTCCTAGTTATTTCCATCTTCACTCAAGACCTAAGTATCATTTGTTCACAATTCAAGTGATATTTCTTACCCACATCCAAGTAATTGTCCTGTTTCATATTTGTCCCAAGAGTATCTCATTTGCAATGTAGTATGTTCCCCTCCCAGTTCCTCACTGCAAACCTGGGCCTCTTCTAATATTTTCTATTTTTGTGAAACTTCATATATGCACCCTGTTATGTAAGCCAGGAATAGAAGACTCCATTCAACATACGATAAATATTGTTGAGTTCATACTTAATATTATATACTTTTCCCTGATAAAAAAACAAAACAAAACAGTAAACAAGACAGGCAAGACCTCCATTTGAACAGAGCTTATGTGAGTGGAGATAATAGACAATAAGCATGCAAAGAAAACAAAACAAAACATACATAATATGTATGTTTTACACACACACACACATCACTAATATATATATATTATATATATAATATATATATATATATTAGTGATAGCGACTCTGCAGAAAATTACAGCTAGCTAATACAAAAGAAAAATTCAGAATGGGGCAGGGAGTCAAAGAATGTCTCTATGAATGACGAGAATGAGCAAACATGAATATCAACATAAAAATTTGTGATGGATAGAACATTTGTGCAAAATTTCTGAGGTGAGATCAAGCTTGGCATCTGTGAGAAATGGAGAGAGGAGTAGTGCCGCTAGGGCAGGTCGGAGAAAGAGTGGATGGTGCCAGGGAGGCAGGCAAAGCCTGTTGGAACACAGGACTTCATGAGTCAGGGAGAGGAGTTTGCTTTTTACTCTAGGAAAAATGGAAAACCACTGGAAATGGATGGCTCACCACTGTTCTTAGGAGAAAGGCCTCATTTCTTAAACAAGGCCGATATTTTACACCTGTTAAGATGTGTTGTGTTGTTGCATCCTCTAGCTTTGTTTTGCATCATACTCTCGCTTGAAGTGCTCTGGTGCAGCTGGCTACGTTTTAGTTCCTAGAATCACTGATTGCTCAAGCCACAATGCATTGAGCCATGCTGCTTCTTCTACCTAGGATAATAGAATTTTCAAACAAATAAATGGGTCAGATTTGGATATTGTAAAACAGCGACTTGCACTGATTTCTGAAATAACAAAAGAGCTGGGGAACAAAAAAGAAAAAGAAGCCTTCCTCCCAAACTCACTTCCACATTGAAGACTTAGATCCTGTGCCACCAAAGATTCTAGGTCAGTCTTCCTCCTGAAGGAAGCCTCTGTGTATTGCTGGAGAACTGTTTCCTCCTCTCAGCGTCACTACTTATTATATACCAGATCAGACAATTCTGTGTAAGGCCACACAGTCTGAGACAGAAGGGGGTCTGTCATGGTGCCTTTTATTCTGAGTTAAGTCATCTAAAGTAAAATAAAAGAAAAACAAAATGAGCATAGACAGCTGTATGCTCTACAGATAATAGTGTTTGCATGCAAAATAATAATAAAAAAAAAGACCTACAGATTGCTTCAAATTAAGACCAGAACAAGGCTATGAAAAAATGTAAAATCCTCATGTCAGGGCAGCAGAACTACATGATATAAGTGCTTAATACAAAGTGGGGAAAGAAAGCCCTGAGCAAAACTTATCTAAATAATATAACTTAAGATCTCAGAAATAAATATCTGTGGAAATAAAGAAAGCACAGAAGGACAATCAGCGACCTCTTAATTAAAATAGATCTCTACTACTTTAGAATTGTATACATTGGAGGGTGGGGAAAATGAAAAATAAAAATATAAAGGCTTAAATATATATATATAGAGAGAGAGGCTTATAAGATATTCTGTAACATGAGCATGGAACCATTTCCCTAAAATAAGCAGAAGGAAAGTAGAGCTGTAAAAAATATTTACTACAGGATACATCAGTATAGGTAAGACTATATTCACTTTGAGTTTTCAGAAATATTAAGAAATAATAGTCTGCCTAAAATAAAGTATTAAAGATTAAATAAAAAGAGAACTGGTTTATATATACAACAAATGCTAAGAAACTAAAGATGTAAGCAGAAAACACATTTGCATAAGAGTTAAGAAAGAACGGAATCTGTCATACGCAAAGTCAAATCCACAATTTGGAAAATAGACTATAAATATCCTTAAACACAGTACCTGTGAAAAACATGATGAATATCAAAAGCAGAGAATATAGAGACAGTATAGCTCTAAATCATGGATGAACTACATTTTAAGACATAAACTGGCATAAAGAAAACAGAAACATGTTGTGATATTCAAAAATATTTCCATGATGTTTTACTTTTTTATTTTATTTTTGTAAAGTATTTTATTGTTTACGAAGAATGTCCATGCCCATTTCTTCACAAATTCTTTTTATTTATTTTTATTATACTTTAAGTTCCAGGGTACATGTGCACAACGTGCAGGTTTGTTACATACGTATACATGTGCCATGTTGGTGTGCTGCACCTATTAACTCGTCGTTTAACATTAGGTATATCTACTAATGCTATCCCTCCCCCTTCCCCCACCCCACGACAGGCCCCGGTGTGTGATGTTCCCCTTCCTGTGTCCAAGTGTTCTCATTGTTCAATTCCCACCTACGAGTGAGAACCAAACTGCGGTGTTTGGTTTTTTGTCCTTGCGATAGTTTGCTGAGAATGATGGTTTCCAGCTTCATCCATGTCCCTACAAAGGACATGCAGCCAACAGACACATGAAAAAATGCTCATCATCACTGGCCATCAGAGAAATGCAAATCAAAACCACAATGAGATACCATCTCACACCAGTTAGAATGGCCATCATTAAAAAGTCAGGAAACAACAGATGCTGGACAGGATGTGGAGAAATAGGAACACTTTTACACTGTTGGTTGGACTGTAAACTAGTTCAACCATTGTGGAAGTCAGTGTGGCGATTCCTCACAGATCTAGAACTAGAAATACCATTTGACCCAGCCATCCCATTAATGGGTATATACCCAGAGGATTATAAATCATGCTGCTATAAAGACACATGCACACGTATGTTTATTGCGGCACTATTCACAATAGCAAAGACTTGGAACCAACCCAAATGTCCATCAATGATAGAGTGGATTAAGAAAATGTGGCACATATACACCATGGAATACTATGCAGCCATAAAAAAGGATGTTTTACTTTTTTTAAAGTAAACTGCTGACTACAAGAATTCACTATACTCCAGGTTCAAATAATACTAACAGAACACCCATTTGACATATTTTGAAGAAGGCTTGAATTTTGATTATAAAGAAAATAAAATAATAAACACACATATATAAATAATAAGACCACTTTTAGGGAAAATTAATGTAACCCTGGTTTATTTTAAACTCATTCAATCCTGGTTTATTTTTAACTTGTCATTAATGTAGAAGGGCAACGTGAAAAGATTTTTGGACATCCAAAATTAGAACACAGAATAAAATATGATCTATGTAACCTGCCCCAAAAATGCACTAATTGAAAATATAAACTCCGAAATAGAGAAGAATGGATTTATAGAATGGCATAAGCCCTGATTCTATCTCTCATCTTTGTGATGTCTATTTTATATTAAGTTTAGATTACTTATTAATTCAACAAATATTTTTGCACACCAACATGCCAGGGGATATGCTAGCATATCATAATGCTAGTATGAAGGACAAAAATATTTGACAATATGGGAATGAAATCACAAAAAGAAAATATCATTAATGATTCTTAAAAGTTGATGCTCCCGAAATTAATAATAATGACTTGAGTATATATACTGAGTTCATATTTCATTGAGAGAAATTGGAGAGCAAGAGAATATTATACTAGATTCTTCATTTTACATTGAGGGAGTTGTAAGTAATGATATTCATCCTGGACATGACAACTTTGAAAACAAATTTAATGACATGTAATATTTTAAACTCTGCTATATAAACACTAAATCATTTAAAAAATGTGAAAGCTAATATATACCTATATAATTAATGACAATGAAAATAATTTTAAATAGTATAAATACTAATACATAAAAATAGCATACCAAATATCAACACATGTAAAATAATTAAACTTCCCATTAAGAGAGAACATCTATCTAATTTGGATAAAAGCAATACATGTTTTAAGAATATACTGCTTATATGAGAAATAGCTGAAGCTGAAAAGTCAAAAATAAAAATAAAGTGATATATAAATGCAGTTTTGAATGTAGAGTATTTAATTGTTTTTTTCTGTGATGTGTATAAGAACAGATATAAGTAAATAATATGCCAAAATATCTGTACCAGTTTGCAGTGCAGCTGATTTTTATTTTATGATTTTTAATTTTCTATATTTTTACTTTTTCCATAAAGGTATATATTCTAAGATTAGAAAAAGAGAGGTGAAGATTTTATTTTAAAAAAACAAAGATCTCCAAATCATTTACTATTTTGTTTTTGTAAAATATTTCTCTTCTTGCTTGTCTAATTAAC
Source organism: Symphalangus syndactylus (assembly GCF_028878055.3). Taxonomy (NCBI): domain Eukaryota; kingdom Metazoa; phylum Chordata; class Mammalia; order Primates; family Hylobatidae; genus Symphalangus; species Symphalangus syndactylus. The sequence goes on along the minus strand of NC_072428.2, from coordinate 99,682,482 downwards.
TAGTCAGGTCAGCACTTTGTTATTTTAGCAAAGATGAATAAATCTGGGAATTAATGACTATGAACAAGGGAATATTCTTAGATATTATGACCTTGACTTTAATTTGTCTCTAGAAACTTGGGATATTAAATGAGTTGGAACTTGTTTATTTTTCATTGTTTGAAGGAATATTCATTCTTACCTGATGTACTTGTCCCACAAGCTCTTGAGATTTATAATTCTAATTTCTTATCAGTTGACAGCTTTGAAATGTTTATTTCATTTGAAAAGGGTGCATACGTAGCAAATGTTAAAATATGACAGAAAATACCATCATAATTCCAGCTTTAATTTAAATAGCAAAATTGTTATTTTAATCACATTTTATAAGACTATTTTAACCAGTCATCGGCTTCCCCCTCATCCTCTGATTCCTGTGTCCACACAGCACTCTGTTTCAACTGGGGCAAAGGATTCTTTTGCTTCAAAGCATTTTTGATCATTTATAATCTCACTTACCCAGAGCTAATTGCTTAAAAATCCCTTACACATTTTCCTTTTGCTAAGTTCCACTTGAGGCTTACGATTGCTTAGAGACTTATTTTTGCTTCTCTTCTCCTCTCTACATGAATTCTTGCTGGCCCCTCTCCACTCTATTTCTGACATATTTTAATTCCTTGTCTCTTTTTAATGTTGAGAGATTAAATTCAGCCTTAGCTTTGCTCCACAGACACGCATATCCCAATTCATGCCAAAGCTCAGAAAAGCAAAGAGGCTTCTAATGAACAGTAGTATCTGAATGAGAAGCCATCCTGTTAAGCATATATTTTGGAGTCTCATTCCCCTCTCCAAACACTAATATTTCTTCCTAATATGTAGTACGCCCTCCCCAAAGGGAGTTCAGATGAATTGGGATTTTTCTATATCTTTACAACACTTAAATATATCCCAGTGGTGCTAAAAATGTGGTCTCCAGATAGCATCAGCATCACCTGTAACCTCGCTAGAAATGCAGATTCTTGGGCCCTAATCCACACCCACTGAATCAGAAATTCTAGGAGTTTCTCTGGTGATTCTAATTGCATGTAAAAATTAAGAACTACTGAACATAGTCTGCAGCAACATAGAAAAAAGTAATATGCATAATCTCAAAATGAATTTCTATGTAATTAGGTCATATTTAGAATGGCAGAATAAGGATGGGAAGGGGGATGTGGCAGTAGGGGTTATCTGCGTGTTCAGAATCCACCTCTGGTCATGCTCCCAAACTTCCTTCATCCCTAGTTTTCATATTCAATAGCTCCTTGAGCCAGTTTGTACTACCCCCACCTTATTCTGCCAATCACATAATTTATCTTAATTCATTGCTGGATGTCTGCACACCTGGCCTGAATTTAAATCTGTGCCATCCAAACTTTCCCCGTGCTTTCCATGCACAGAGTTCAGCCTACGCCAATGTGAGACTCACCTCAAGGTGACGGCTCAGGGTCTCCTTTCATCCTGTCCCTGATTTCCTGTTTCTGGAGCCCCACACCACCTGATATGCTGCTCATTTCAATGTCCTAGTATAATTTTCCTAATCCTAATAAAGAATTTTATCCTTGTAATAATGTAGTTCATGTTCACCACAAACACAAAATGGCCTCTTTTTGCCAGTTCAGTAACAGAGAATTGGTCTAAATTTTAAATATAATTTGATTTAATGAATGTACTTTTTTCCCCTTCCTAGTTAATTACCACAACCAATGATAGATTTGGGCCAGATTGCAAAGGATCTTGACGGAATTATATTTTGTCCTATATGCAACGGTCATAGTTGAAAAGTTTGATAAGAGAATAGAAGCTGTCATGGAGATGAGAGGGTAAGAATTACCTATGGTAGACAATGTAGAGGACTTTGAATTAAGCTAAGCTAAGTGAGAGATTACAATAATGGTTAATAATTTGGTCTAGAGTTGGGGTGGTAAAGATTCAGGTAAGTGGATACATTTGAAATTTATTAAGGAGAAAAAGACATAGGACTCTGATTTAGATAGAATAAGGGGCAGATGAGGAATGAGGTAGAAGTACCAAAGATAGTTCTCAGATGTCTGCCTTGTATTAGTGGATGATGATGGAACCATTCAATGAAATAAGAAACCCTGGAAAAGAACCAAATTTTAGGGGTTGGGTAGGGAATATTGTTATCACTTCTTTCTTCTGCAACAACCACCTAACAGACCTTTTTGTATACGTTTATTAGGGAGAGATACAGTTATACTGTTTTTACTGATTATTTACTAGATATAAAGTTTTCATTAATTACATAGTGTATAGTCTCTCTTGTCATCCTCAAGAGAAGTTTCTAAAGTAGTTGTTTCTAAGCCAAGGCTCACAGAAAGAAAATTGAAACACAGATTTAAATTGTTCAAAATCACATAGTTAGTAAGTGGTACAATTCAAACTTTAGAGTTCATGCTCTAAATTTTTGTACATCTGCCTCGTTAAAGTACACTCCCACTCCAAAAAAATTGAAAATCAATGTCCATTCATTGTTGCTCAGACTAAATCTGTTATTGGACTAACTCACTCTACCTCTAATATTCAGTACTTTGCTGTAGCATGTATCCTTTCTGAGTATTGCTTCTTGTCACCAGTATCACAAAACAGGTATTAATATATTTTTCTACAATGCTTATTCTATTAGATCCTCTCATACTGTACTTCGTCAATCAAAAACATGCCTTTTTGCCCCACATTTTAATACCTGTAAGTCAATGTTTCTTAAAATTCATTGCATAAAAACGTATCATGTCATAATGTAATTGGCAGCTATTTTTTCTTAGCAGTACATACAATTGATACATGTCACAACTAATGCCATCTTAGATTCTCTGAAATATATTTTTTTAAATTTCCTGACTTTACATCTTTAGAGATACTCATATATTAGTATTAAATAAATTGATATCTTACGTGATTGGACACGATAAACACGTGAGACACTATAAACCCTAATGCTACCTGGCAAAGGATCACGTTTCCCTAATTCAACCATTCGTTCACTCTCTAGACTTATTCATAACTTTCCTCTCTTCTCAAACTTCTATTTATGTGTGTCCTATGTGCATTTTCAATTTTAGTAAGAAAATTGAGTAATGAATATCCTGAAATTGTGAAAGTACTCTCTGCTTGCAAATTGTGTATTTTATTAGTTGTGGTCCAATATACAATCATTAATACTTTTGTCTTATTAGTTTGTTTGTTCTATCACTTACTGAGGAAAATAAGCTAAAATCTCCATTGACAGTTACAAATGCTTCTATTCCTTGTTTTTATTTTTTACTTTGCATAAAGTTACGATTTTAATTTAATTTTACTGGGTATATTTAAGGCTATGATTTACATGTATATGCTGTTATTTTATATTCCTGTGAATTGAAATGCTTCTTATATTCTTTTATTTTTAATTTATACGTGTATATATATATATATTTCATGCAAGTATTGACATGATTATGTTTTAATCTACCATCCACTATTTTCCATTTGTCCATCTGTTTCTTGCTTATTGCTTTTTGCTTTGTTGTTGCTTTTTGAATTTTTTTTATTATATTTTCACTATTGGATTTTTTATAATGGCAGACCTAGTAATTACTTATCATAATTTAATTCTCACATATTATTTCATGTAAGATATAAAAACCTTAAACTATTATCTCCATTAAGTTCCCATTTTTTAATATTACTATCACATAATTTACCCATACATATGTCATAAATCATGTAGTATAATACAGGTTGAGCAGCCCCAATCTGAAAATCTGAAATTCAAAATGCTTCAAAAGCTAAAACTTTTTGAGAGCTGACATAACATCATAAATGGAAAATTCCACACATCAGTACTTTAACACAAACTTTATTTCATGAAAAAAATCATTCAAAATATTACATAAAACTGCCTGTAGGCTATGTGTATAAGGTATATATGAAACCCAGATGAATTTTGTGCTTAGAATTTGGCCCCATTTTCAAGATATCTTATTATGTATTTGCAAATGTTCTAAAATCTGACAGAATCAGAAATTTGAAGCATTTTGGATAAGGGATACTCAACCTGTATATACAATTGTACTAATCTGCTCAGGCTACAATAACAAAATAGCATAGACTTGGTTGCTTAAACAACAGAAGTCTATTCTCAAAGTCCTGAAGTCCAAGAAGTTCAAGATCATAGTTCCATCATGGCTAGGTTCTGTTAAGGGCTCTTTCTGGCTTGTAGATGGCTGCCTTCTCACTGTCTCCTCACATAATGCACAGAGAGGGAACAAGCTCTTTGATGTCGCTTTCTCTTGTTATAAGGCCTCTGATTCTACCTTATCTAATCCTAATTACCTCTCCATCTATGAACACCATCACTTTGTGGGGTAGAGCTTCAACATATGAAGCAAGACATGGTGGGAAGTGAACATTTCACTCTATAGAAACAGCATGGTATAATACAGCTCTTTTTTGCTTCATTCAGTCAATTATTATTTGCATAATTTAAAAACAGGGATAAAAGTTTTGTTAGTTTGCTAACATATTTATAACTTCTGCTATTTATTTTACCAGTAGATCTGAATTTCTACCAAGTATTATTTCCCTACAACTTAACTTCGTTTAGCATACCATGTTGTATGGTTGTTCTCCCAAAAAACTCTTTTCAACTTAGCTGAAAATTTCAAGCATTTTCCTTAAGGTAATTTTTACTGGATATAGAATTTTGGACTAAGCCTTTTTTTTCACTTTTAGTACTTTAAATATAGCATTCATTTTTTCTTTCTGATGAGAAATCAACCATCATTTGTTTTTATAATACTACTATATATAATTTGTCTTATTTTCCTCTTATGGCTGCTCTTAAAATTGTCTTCTTATATCTGGTTTTCGATGCGTTTGTATTAACCTGGCATGTATTTTTTCTAAATCTCTTAATTCTGAAGGTTAATGTTTTTAATCAAATGTGGAAATTTTTCACCATTATTTTTCAAATTTTTTCTGACTTATTCCATCTTTTCTTTATTTCTGGATTTAGATTGCTTGGTATAGTCACAGGAAACCAAACAACGGTCCATTTTTTTTTCAGTCTTCTCTTTGTTCTTCAGCTTGGGTAATTTCTATTGATCTGTCTTCAAGTTCACTGACCTTTACTTCTGGCATGTCCAATTTACTATTTATATAATATAGTCAATTTTCTAAATTATGATAAGGTAGTTTTCAGTTCTATAATTTCCATGTGGTATCTTGTTTTTTCTATTTCTCTGCTAAGAATCCTCAGCTTTTCGCACATTATGTCTATATTTTCCATCGTATCTCTTACATGTTTGTAATGGCTGTTTTAAAGTCCTTGTGCTAATTTTATCACCTGAATAATTTTGTTGTTGGTTTTTACTGACTGTTCTTTCTATAGATTACTTGTCACATTCTTTTTTCATGTCTAATACTTTTTACTTGTATGCTGGAAATTGTACATTTTATAGAGGCTTGATTATGTTGTCTTCCTTTAAAGGTTATTTTGTTTAGTTATGGCAGGCAGCTTAATTATTTGGGGATTCTCTTGATTTTGTCAAAGATTTGGCTATATGCTTTGTTAGGAGGAGTGTATTTTGGTTCGTCCTTAGCCCTAGATCATGACCCTAATTCTGGTGCATAGTCATTACTCTTAAGGTATAATTTGTGTGGTTTCTCAGCTGGATGCCTGAGGTACTCAGCAATCTCTCCACATCTTTTAACCATAAACAAACTCCTGTATATCTGAGCTACTTGCAGCTTGTTAGAGCTTGCTGAGGTTTGTTCTCTGAGTGTACAGGCCAGCCCTGGACCAAACACCTGAGAGACCCCTCATAGGGCTCAAATGCCTTCTTTTGCTTGGCAGCCCTTCGTCATATACCCCACTCTGCAGTCGCCTCAGATGCTTCAGACTTTTGGGCACTGCCTCCATGCTATACTGTCAGAGTTCCCCAGGGAGAAAGCCAATAGGAACACAAGGCATAACTTGTGTTTTACTTTGGAGAATCACCGATCTCTCTTGTCTGTTGTCAAATGCCTGGAGTATGAAGATAAGTTTGATACCAGTTAATCTATCAAGGCTTCTTGATAGATTAGTCCTGAGTCTTCTCTCGAATTGTATTTTTTCAAACTGTCATCTTTCATGCCTTTGTTTTAAATTTTGACTATATTTAGCATTCCATAATCTTCTAATTTTCTGATTCTAAACTTTTGGGACTTTTTCATAGGCCTGATTCTCTAGAAGGAGAGGCCGAGTTGAGGATTCTGTTAAAGTGATATATCAAGGCAGGACTCTCAGGAGAAGACATGGGCATAGCAGGCTAGAAAAGGGAACAAGCCAAGCAAGAATATGGTTTTGCTGAAAACTAACTTCAGCCTGGTTCTATGAGAAGTACTAGAACATGGACTAAACCACAGAGTTGTTCTGCACCTTGAAGCAGATGCTCTAGGCTTATGTGCCCTCATGTCAGTCTGGAATGACTGTTCTGTGCAGTAGAGGTGGGAATGTTGGAATAGAGATTTATAATCTCCCAGACAAGTTTGCTCCTATTTAGCCGAGGTAAATTTCTTCAGTCAAAGAGGAGCCTCTAAGTCTTTAGCATTGAACATTCTCCTTGCTGGTGAAGGGAACCTGAATAGAAAACAAGAGGTTACAGTCAACTATCATCTTGGACATAAAATAAATAATTTTTAATGTAGTAGGTATAAATAGATTTTAAATAAAGGCAAAACTAGGATTTAGTTTTACATACTTTTATGTAAGAAGTAGCCTTTACAGTTCTAAACTTACAGGGTTGAGTTTGTTGAAAAAGTAGAGTGTTACCATATATATATCTTGCAAAATATATTTTTACAGGCCTTCCTATAAACCACATCTCTAGTTAACCTGAGAACTAAATTATTCTAGTCAAAACTGCTTATTTTATCTAAAAATAACTAAACTATCTAATATTAAATATTAGTCACTTTACAAAAAACCAAACACCGCATGTTCTTACTCATAGGTGGGAATTGAACAATGAGAACACTTGGACACAGGAAGGGGAACATCACACACCGGGGCCTGTTGTGGGGTGGGGGGAGAGGGGAGGGACAGCATTAGGAGATATACCTAATGTAAATTACGAGTTAATGGGTGCAGCACACCAACATGGTGCATGTATACGTATGTAACAAACCTGCACGTTGTGCACATGTACCCTAGAACTTAAAGTATAATAAAAAAATTAGTCACTTTAGTTAAATATCAGGGAAAGTTTTACATTTCTTTTTAAATTAAATTAAGTTTTGAATTTTGATAATTTCCAATTCTGAGGTAAAAAATCTTAGAAAAGTGATAACTTTAATAATTTAAAATTACTAATTCATATTTTTACAAGGATAGTAGAATCATGAATTTTCTTTGTCTATAAACATGTATTGCTTCTGTGAAGAAAGAAATGATCTCTAGAGAAACTTTAGTCATCATCGTCCAAGTGGTATATAACTTTATTTCTATTGTTTGTCATTGTGATTATCATCATGGTTGGTAATATTTGGAATCATCTACTTACCATTTTCTCATGTATTTTTGATAGTTATGAGTGGAAATTTTCTTTCTAAATACAATTTGATATTGAATATTTTGAAAAATCTCAGCTAATTTTTTTACCATTAACATTGTAAAATTGTAAGTATTTGTTCAAAATAAATGATTATTGTTGATGTTTATTATTTACTAGGCATTCACTATGTTGCATGCAATGCTTTTTCTATTTTTTCCTATAGAAATGGAAATCATTCTCTTCAACTTTAGCCAGCAAGAAAGAATTCTCACCAAAGATGTATGAATTTATGCATACTTACAATCTTCTAAGGATGATCTACAATGCCAGTTTTCAATTAAAGTGCAGGAAATGCCCCGTATAACGCATGTTCTGTCAGAAAAGTGACATGGGAAATGAATATCAACATTTTATGAGGCTGCTACATCACCTCATATTGAAAAGGTAGGTCAATCAGTCTTTGAAAAAAAAAATGCTGTGACTCATTTTATGTAAAACACTGCACTACGTGTTTAAAAGGAAACAAAATAGGGAAACTTACTTCTTATAGCTTTTGCATTGCAGTTGGTGGCATCCTGGCATGGTGGGAGCCAGAAACAAAAGAGGAAAAAAGTACCTCTTTCAAATACCTTAGTCAGAAGAAATAGCCCTGATAGAAAGAGAAACTAATGAGACATTGAATAAACGAAGAAAACCTAAAAACAAAAAGCGAGGAGGGGAAGTGACTTTCCTTATTATCTGCTTAGGATGTAAGTAGAGGGATTCTTCATAGAGTAAAAAAGTCATTAACCTATCAGATGAGAGGAAAAAGTGAGTAAAGTGAGTTTCACAAAATCGACAAATCGTCACACACGCCCAGGCTTGACAATATAACTCCAGGAATTTTCAGATTTTAAATCTGAAAATAAAGACTGTATAGGGCAGAACATTACATAGCTGTTAAAGGGATTCATAAGATGGGCACTCATAAGTTTAGCCCTATAGCCTCTGAGATTTATATTGAGAGGCTTCTGCAAACATTAACCCACTTCCCACTGAGGAGTCTTGACAGATTCAAGAATAAAAATCAAGGATTGGTCAATTGTCATTCTCACTCCTTCTGCGGTAATTCGCTTGGCATTGTGCAGACCCATACGTAGAGCTTAGCATGAAAGACGCTGTGAAGAGCACTCGAAATTGAAATGTTTGAAATTTCAAAGTAGTTAAATGAAGATCACTTAGCCTGGCCTCATTTTCCTGGTCAGTAAAGGCTTTTCAGAGAGTGAAAGCATGTGTTTCAGCAGTGTATTCTATGTAAATAAAAGAATCTTCACGTAAGACATCTGTTTTAATTAAAGTTGAAAAATGAAATGCTTCATTGAAAAAACAAAGCTATCTCTTTTCTCAGCTTTCTAGTCTGTAGGTACTTCCCAGAATTTAAAATCAGAAATGTTTAAGTGGGAAGAGCAATCCATTGGCAGATTTCTCCAGACATTTGAAATATCGAGGGTCATTTATATTTGACTATGCTTACATGGCAAGTGCTCGGTCAACTCTTTAAAGAGCAAAAGTGTCTTCTAAGAACTCTGCCAGAAATAAAAATAAGTCACCATTTGTCAGCTGTATTATGTTTTAGGAAGCTAAGAACTGAGGACTTTGTTCTTACAAGATGTGGAATAGACTCTGCCAGGGGGTCAGTGACAGGTCAAGAGAATGTGGGAGCTGGATATCCCACCCGAGGAGCTAAGAGAAAAAATAGGGTTGTGCCCAGCCTGCATCGTTAGAGAATGCAACGATCAACCCTAGAAAAAGCAAAATTAACATAGAAATGTAAAGAGAGGGTCAGAAAAACGCAGATTATGTGTATGCCAGGATCTCAAAAATAGGAGGAGAAGGGTGTAGAGAGGATATGAAGCTACTGCAGGTGTGGCTGGAGTGTCTTGGCTGCTGAGACATGCATCAAATTCCAAAGGGCCAGGGTAGATCAGAGGTAGGAACTCCATACACAGAGGCAACAAGCTAGATTGAAATCTGTGAAATTAGATGACCTGGAAAGTCTTCAACTATGACACATTATATATCCTAGTGACAAAAATTGAAAATGTTTGTAGTGCCTGGTATAGAAATAGATTTCAGAGTATTTTGTTATTGTTAAAATTATTGCTTGCCAAATTATCTTCAGTACATGTCAGCCTCCTTTTGCTAATTGAGTTACATATTGTATTTAAAAATAAACAGTATTCTTTAATATGCTCTAAAAATGCCACTGCTTATGATCTCCTATGGTATCCATTATCATAGGAGTTATGTCTGCTATGATAGAACTGTATACTTGGATACGATACCTATTTTGCCATCTACTGGAAATGACTTCAAATTACAGACATATACACCAGAGGAGAGAGGATATTGCTAAAATAATTCAGCTCTATATATAGTGACATAATTGTGAAATTTGAGGTGAACAAAAGTGGTTAAAAAAATAAGCAGAGTGTGATAACTGTCTTCATTCCTAACTGATCACAGCCTGTGTAAATTTCTTCATCCAATGTGTCTGATGTGATTTTTGTTGGTGCAATAAACACCTCATCACCCGATTATCCTAAATGATCTATTTTTGAAACAAAAGGATACTCCAAACTTTTATTACTAAAGACAAAGAGAAGTTTGAATTTTTTCCATAAAGAAAATTACCAGTTCTTCTTAAATTGATGTTTTATTCTAAACATTGATATTCTGATGTTGTGTATTCTCATCATTCTTTTTATGATGTTTACTCAAAGGAAATAAAAAGGAAATGCCATGTATCATAAAAAGGATAATTTAAGGCAAATACACAGATATTTGAAAACTATAGAAAATGTAATATAATGCATCAAAATGTAGATTTTAAAATTCCATTCTTTTTGCTGCTAATAAATTGGGCACAGAAAGGTATGGTGATAAAACCACAATTGTGTGGTGATAACATTTAGTATACAAACATCAAGCTTTGGAAAAGGTATGATATAATTTAATCTCAACCACACAAAGCCTTTTTAGAGGGTTTGATTTTCATTAATTTTTCTTCTGATAAGATCTGGAGTAACAGAAAACAATTTAAAACAATCAAATTAACAGTATTTTGGTACCAACAATATATGGTATACATTTGTCTACAAAAGAAATGGGATTTTATGTTATTACAAAAATGTGCTGGTTTCAAATAAAACTCATCAAAAATGCTTTCCTCATTATATTAAACTTTGTTTCACATAATAAAATACAACCATCAAAAAGCTTACTATATTGGGAATTTTATAGTTTTCTTCATGAAAAATTGACAAATGATAAGATAGCAAAAAGCTCAATATCCACCATCTATACACATCTGTAAATATTACAGAAGTGATTTGTATTCACAACAATACTATGTATGTCCCTGCCTTGATCTTTGAATTATGCTTCTTAAAATATATTTAATCAATCTTGAAGAATTATATGATGGCAAAGATCCTTGAAAGTGTATCTGATTCATTCTTTTGGCTTCAGCTGAAAATGCATAAAAGTCATGCTAGACAGGTGAGTCTTATTATTCAATAACTACACAGTAGCAGAATCCAAATTCTACTCCACATAAGTCCATTCTTGAATCCAACGACCTTTGCTATTAAAGTAGTCCTCAATATATGTGACTGGGTTTCTGCTACTATAGCTTAAGTTTATTTTCCCAGTGGAAATAAAGAGCAATATGATGATGCTGTATATTTAGGATTTTATCTGTGAGTTCTGTGGAATGACATCTAGTCACAAGATAGTCTCACTAAAAATATATTTCATGTTAAAATTAATGTTCAAATATTAGATTTACATCATAGGCTAGTCTCAGTTTTGTCTTTTAAGAAATACATATGTTCACTTATCCACATGGATCCTATTCTATATTACAGAATTATTGTTTATAAGCTTAAGCAGAGAGGTTCAGTGTCTTGTTCTAGTTTTGACATTCTAAGAAACACATTATGAGTTACTTACTCGGATTTCAGTATATTGATTTTCTTTAGCATTTTGGTTTCAATTTTCTCTGTAGCAAGATGAAATAGACTCATTACCTCAGGAGATTTACCCTTGGCCATATGTTAGTTAGTATTACAGAAAAACACTAGAGTAATATTCAGCCAAAAAGTTTGACTTGTAGAGAAAAAAGTTGGAATGTCTTTCTAAAGGCTCTACTCAACTTCTCAAAATCATGAAGAAAAGAAGTAGCAGTGTCTCTTAAATATTCCCCACTGCCACAGAACACTGATACTGAATACGAGTCTGATTTATACCTGTAATTGCTGTATTTTATGAGGGAGAATTAAGCTTAATGTTATATAGTTCAGTTGAACTAAATTATCATCAGAGCCTGGAAACATAGCTTCTAGGTATGTCACTGATACTTGTGTCCACATCATGTTTTGTAGTCTTCTTTTCTGACAAGTGATTTCAGTTCTAAAAAAAACAGTTTACCTTCCCTAACCAAATAAAAATTTTGAGCTGGCCTGGTAGGTAGAAACTCATTCCAAGTGATTATTATAAGAGATCAATAATGTCATACAGTTTGTAACACGATCTTTTCTGTTTTGTTCTGTACCCTTTCTATTCCCCTTGGTTTAGCCATATGTAACCTAAATGCAAAACTGCTTAGGAGGGATGATTTTGAGTTACATAACAGATCCAATCCAATTGGAGTAATAGAAATCACTCACTAAAACATTTATCCAACGAATGGATTCATCCAATAGCAAGCCTTTCTTTAGCATGTTATATGCAGTGCATTTTGCTTAGTGTTACAAATTCTAGTAAAAGAATGCATATGTTAGAAAACAGTTTTACTGTAAACATATTGAACAACATGGCTTTCAACTGCACTAGTCCCTTTATACATGGATTTTTTTTTCAATAAATATGTTGGAACATTTTTGTTTGAAATCTGTGACAATTTGAAAAAACTTGCAGACAAACTGTGTAGTCTAGAAATATCAAAAATTAAGAAAAAGGTATGTATGCCATAAATGTATAAAATATACAGAGACACTAGTCTGTTTTAGCATTTACCACCATAAAATATACAGAAATCTATTACAAAAAGTTAAAATTTTTCAAAACTTACCCACACAAACACAGACTGTACCTGGCACCAATTGCAGTTGAGAGAAATGTAAACGGAGGTAAAGATGCAGTATTAAATCATAACTGGCATAAAATTATAGTACACACTCAACTACTGTAATAATTTCGTAGTCCCCTCTTGTAGCTATTGTGGTGGAGTCAAGTGTTGACAGTGTCTACTTGAAACACTTTTGTGACATTAATCGTCTCTGCATAAGCGGCTCATCTCTCCAGGAAATTGCATATCTAAGTAAAACATCTCTTGTGCTTCTCGTGTATTTCTTCATCATGTTTAGTGCAATACCATAAACCTTGAATAACACCATGGAAACCACAGGAGGTGCCACTAGTGATGCTGGAAGTGCCCCCAAAGAGCAGGGAAAAGTCATGACATTACAAGAAAAGGCTTGATTACTTGATATGTACCATAGATTGAGGTCTGCAGCTGCCGTTTCTCACCACTTCAGACTATTCATCTTGAAAACAGATAGCACAAAATTATGGTGTCAGTAAATGAAGTACAGTAGTTACAGAAAGTGTATTTTCCCTTCCTTACAATTGTCTTAATAACATTTTATTTTGCCTGGCTCAATGCATTGTAAAAATACAGTATGTAATACATTTAACGTATAAATTATGTATTAATCAACTGTTTATGTTACTGGTAAGACCTCCAGTCAAAAGTAGGCTACTAGTAGTTAAGTTTTTGGGAAGTCAACAGTTATATATGTATTTTTGACTACATAGGGGTAGACACCTCTAACCCTCTTGCTGTTCAAGGGTCAGCTGTATGTATGTTTGGTCCTCTGAATTAATGCCTTCGTAACATACAAAATGTTTTTATTTTGTGTCTGGCATCTTTTAATCAGTATTATGTTTATGTTGTATATGTAGCTGAAGTTTGATGATTTTCATTGCCATATATGGTTTCATTGAATAATTATATCACAGCCATTTATTCCATTCTTGATGGCCATTTGTGTTATTTCCAGTTTGTGGCAATTAAAAATAAGGCTGCTGTGAACATTTTCAACATGTCTTTCTGCACTGGTGCACCTGTATATGCTGGACAGGTATGGAATTTCAAACTCATAAACTATCTACTTTCGAAGTCAGTAAAGAGTACAAAATGGTTTTCCAAAGTGCATACTAAATTTCAGTTCTAAGAGCAGTGAACAAGAAATCCTGTTGCTTCAGATTCTTGTAAAAACTTGGCATTATCAATCTGTATAACCATTCTGTAGGGTGTGTCATGATATATTATAGTGGTTTTTGTTTGAATTCTCAAATGACTAGTGACGTTGTACACATTTTCTATTCTTTTCATTTTTAGCCATTTTGAGATTCTGTTGTGTAAAGTGCCTAAGTCTCTTGCCTCTTTTCTTTCGGATTCTGTCTTACTCGTTAGTCTGTAGTGTTTTCCATACTCTAGATATAAGCCTTTTCTAGATCATAAGGATCACAAATTTGTCCCCATTCTGACTTTTGTCTTAATACTACGTTTTGATACATAATTATAATGTATGATTCACCAATTTTTTAAGGTTAATACTTTGGGAGTCCTGTTTAAAATATTTATCCACTCAATGTCATAGAGATATTCTTCAATGTTTTCTAAAATTTTTCATGTTTTGCCTTCCATATTTAGAGCTACAATGCTATGAGTAAAAGTTAAGGTCTTTTTTTGCATACAAATAAATACCCAATTAGCACTGTCCCATTCTGAAATAACAATCTTCCCCTACTGTAGTGTCATCCTTGTCACATATAAAATTATAGATATTCATGAGGCTGATCTGATACATCTGGTCTGCTGTATTGATGTATTTATTTATCCTAGTCAATACCTACTCTCAATTTATTGTTGCTTTATATTAAGTCCGTTATCTCTGATAGGACAAGTCCTATCATCTTATTCTATTTTTTCAAGGGTGTCTTGGTTGAACATGTCCCTGGCATTTCCAAATCCATAGCAGTTTACCAATGTTCAAACAAAAATCTGCTAGTATTTTTGCTGAGATTCATACTTCTTTATATTTAATTTTATATTGAGTATACCAATATATTTGGGGACAAATAAGGTCTTCTACAAACCACCATGACACAAGTTTACCTATGTAACAAACCTACACATGTATCCCTGAACTTAAAAGTTAAAAAATAATAAAACATGAAAAAAAAAGCTTTAAACTAAAAATAAATAAACAAATAAGCAAATCAATCTCTCCATTCTTGGACCAGGTGTATACTTTCATTTATTTAGATCTTCTTAAGTCTGCCTTAACATTTTCTAATGCTCTGTGTGGTATTCTTTCACTGAATTTATTCTAAAGTATTTGAAATATTTTGATGGTATTGCGTAGCCCATGTATACACACATATACTTTTCTTTTGACCTTTTTACGTTGTATCCAACAACTTTGCAAAATTTGCATATTAATTCTAAAAAAAGTTACATGCACAAGCTTTCTCCTTTTCCACTCTTTTACATTTATTTATTTATTTATCTAATTTTAAAAGACAGGGTCTTGCTCTGTCAAGCAAGCTAGAGTGCAATGGCATGGTCATAGCTCACTGTACTCCCCAACTCCTGGCTTCTGTGCCCAAGCAATCCTCCTGCCTCAACCTCCAGAATAGCTGAAACTATAGGCACACACCACCACACCCCACTAATTTTACATTTTTGTGGTTGTTGTTGCCTTATTGCATTTGCTATGATTTCAGGCATGATGCTTAATAAAATGTTGATGGGGGGCACCATTGTTTTGGTTTTAATCTCTGAGAGAAAGTATTCAATAGTTCACTTCTACATTCAGTATGTTTCTTCTACGGTTTCTGTGCCCACCCATGATCAAATTAATGAAGTTTCATCTATTCATAATTTGTTAGAAGTTTAATTTTTTTAAATCATGAATATGTTTAATGTTATAAAATATATTTTCTCTTTCAATTTAGATTAAATTGGTGACATTTGTTCTTTATTTTGTTAAAATGAATAATTTAATTGGTTGATTATCAAAGGTTAAAAAAAACTTGCATACCCGTAAATGAACCAAATTTGATCATGATATATCATAATTTTTTGATCTATTACTAAATCTGGCATGGCTTTAATTTGCTGATATTTTTAAAATCTATGCTTAATGTGAAATTTTTCTCCAGTACCTTGCTTTTAATGTCATTTTGGGTTTAGGTTCAGATTATCTTTGTCTCATAAAATACGAAAAGATCTCTCTGTTGTATCATGGGAGTGTTATTTTTTTTCTTAACCATTTGGTGGAAACTGACGAAAACAACTAGAAAATGTAATTTTATTTGTTGAAAAAATTTAAAAGATATATTTAATAATTTAAAAATAAGATTAGATAGATTTACTATTTTTCTTATTCTGCTGTGTCAGATTTATAAGCAGTTTTATTGGCTAACCTCTCCCTTCTACTTCTGTGTTTCTATTTGCACATACCTTAGCTCACAACTATGGCTTCTATCTTTCTCACGTTTTCTTCTGTGAAGTCCATCATTTTGTGTCTCTGGGCTGTCTTCTGGATGTATTCTTCTGATTCTCCTCCCAATTTACTACACTTTCTTCAATTGTATCTAATATAGAGTTATATCGCTCTATTTCGCTATTAATTTTAGTTGTTTTATTTTCTAGTTCTACAGTTTCCATTTAAATTTTAATATCTTTTATTAATACAGACATATGTTAATATGTAATTCTTATATATTCTCTTTTAAAGTTCTAATTTCATGCTTTATATCCTTGACTATATGAAGAAACGTGATTGTATAATTTGTGTCTGATAACTCCATTAAATGGATTCCATGTGGATCCCTTTTTTATAGTCTTTCTTCCCTCTTTGTTCTTCTCCTTCTTCCTCTTCCTCCTCTTCCTCTTATTCTTGTCTTCTGCTTCTAACTTTATTTTCACTTTTTAAATTTTGCTACCTCATATGCCTAGTTCTTTTTGACTTCATGAAATAAATTGAAGTCTAAAATGATATTATAGTCCCACAAAGAATATTTATACTTTCTAGTAGCAAATGGTCAGGGCCACATGCAATTCATAGCACCTTGATCTAATTTTGTTATTGAGGAGATCCACAACTAAAATATTTTGAAATCTCAGTCTCTTCGAAATTTCCTTTTATCCAGAGACAGGGGTATGCACCAGTCTCCTCTCTCCTTAATGCTCCCTGAACACCAACTTTTTTTTCCAAGTCTTGTGAGGTTGTCTAAACTCTGTTCATATTCTTAGTCCTTTTGAGATTTACCTACAGAAATCAGCAACCCCAAGTATGAGGCTCACCTCCCTGGATTTTATTCATTTCCTAGGTCTTCACCCCATGATTCTTCACTGCCTTGGTAGCTCTGTGCTGACTTCAAGCTGAGTTTTAATGAATTTTTATCTCGGTCTCAAGGTTGGTCTAGTTTCCTAGATTGCCATTGCCCTAAGGTTGAATAATTTTTTCAAGTAGGTAAAATTAAGAGATAAAGTAAAACAACAACAACAAAACAAAAACAAAAGCAAGTTAACAACAAAAATCATCCATAAAATCATACTTTTAAAAATAGAGTATAATTTTTTGTATATTTTCTACATATTTTATTATTCTTCATACAGCTACATGATCCTTAAATGTTTTAAAACAACTAATGTATGCAGCATTTATAGAGACAATTTGAGTAATATTATATGTAAATATATTAACCCCTAAGAGTTCTATAAAATCTGTGTTTCCAAATTTTTCTTAAGATTAAATGCTAAAATAATGTTTAAAATATACTTGACTTGAGTAGGTGACTAAATTTTTCTAAAAATTCAAAGCTTACATGTAGTTAAAAAGCTTTCTACTTTATCTGTTTGATCATTTCAGTTCTGCTCAAGAAGTTCACTGAGAGATTTTATGTAGTATAAAGTTAACATTTATGGTAAGATTTGATGAAGCTATATTAAAGGTAAGTCAACCCTCAGAATTAGAGGTAACTTATTTCCACCAGGTATAACGTGGATGACAGTCTTCATTTTTCCTAAAAAATGTGTGCTATATGTTCATTAACCATAAAAATACATTAAAAACTCATAATTACGGCAGTAATGACACCTTTTAAACAGTGCTAAAAAGTTTAAAAGTATAAAATCTCTCAAAAGACTTATTTAATACGCAAAATAAATTATTATAGCACTTCATTTAGTGAATATTAAGTAAGCTTCCTTAGCTACTTGTACCATCAGTTTATTTCACTCAACTGAATAGCCTAATAATATTCCCATTAAATATTTATATGAACAATCAAACACCACAAATGAAGACCATATCCCTTGACATTCAGGATGGTTTCCAGGCTGATATCAGCACTTTGTTATGTTGGTAGAGCTCATTTGCTATGGCTTAGAATGATATTTTCTATTAGCTTTGAGTATATGATATCTGACCTTAGAATAAAGGCTATTCATCATGTCTTCTAATTTCTCAATTTTATTTCTTCACTGAAGGAGTATTAATAATAAAAAATTAAGTGCATTTAAAAGTTGGGGTCTTGTTATGCTAATTCAGCCAAGGAAATTGATTAACAGCTCATTTTTTAACACAGTAGAAAATATACTCTTTCGTTTTGTATGTTTAATATCATCCTGTTCATATGACTTAATTTATATTTCCATTAAATAAAGGTGAATCTAATATTTTACTTCAGCCCTATATGTATTTTTTTGATTTATGAATGCATGATAATATGGTGATTGTAATTTAATTGTAATACTCAATTTGAAATCCTACAAATCTAATCACATTCTGTCTGTGCATTTATGCTCCTGAAATATTTGGCTCACTTTCATGGATATTATTTTGAGATCACTGGAAGTTAACATCAAAATGATCCTGAATATTAGTCACATTTTAAGACTAGAAATTAGATTCATTTCACAAGCTTCAAATAAATACAAAAATTATTTGGTGGTCATTCTGGGTTCTTAATAAGTTATAACTAAAACTTAAAGAGAAATTTAATAATTATTAGCTTTATTATACAATTCTGTAAAATGTGATAAGTTATAAATCTGTAGCCACAAGCTTGGATATTCAGAAAAAGGTCATGTTACTTTATGTTATTTAAATTTAATTAAATGTGACTTTTCCATCCATTGGTGTTAATGGGAAATTTAAAGTTGATCATTATTAGAGCTGAGACATACACAGCTCGGGGCCATATGAAGCCCAGTCTCCAATAGCTTCATGCTTCAGTACTGGCTGTTTGCTGATAGGGAACGTTGTCCAAACTGGCATAGCCCATATAGTCAGGTTGTTCTCTGCTGTTTCCATGATGTATATGGACATAGAAGATTTTTATAAGAGCAGAAACCCTGACAGCTAGCATCAAGCCTTTAGTCACAGTAAATAACCAATGTCCTCCATCCACTCCAGGGTATTGCAAGGACCCGACACATTATCCTACTTGTCTTGGAAACCACAGACCTTAGATCAGGCCCACTGGTTGGAAAATCTCTTGTCCAGCATCATGTTAGGTTTCCCACCCCACACCCACTTGTTTATCATTTTCCATATCTTTTTTGGGAACATAGAATAATGTCCTTAGAAAGTTATCTTTTTGTAATAGCTTGAATGCCTGAATAAATAGTTTTTTAAATCAGGGCCTTTTCGGAGAGGAGCTATTAACAATCCTGAGAATGCAACAGATATAGCTGTCTGTCTTAGATTAGGCTCCTCAGAAAGAGACCCTGATTTGTATTAAAGCATTTTCTTAGGATATGTTCCCAGGAAAACCTGGTAGGGGAGTGGGGAGGTAAAACTGTCACCAACAGCACTGTTATAATGTCCCAGGAAAAGTGAGATGTGTGGTTGTCCTAACAATAGCTAGTAGTCCATGCTTTGGTCTTGAAAGAGCTCCTGAAACAAAGAGGAGGAAAAGCTTTTTGGGGATTGGAGATTAATGGGCAGGGGGGGCGGTTCCAAACACTGAAATAACATAGTATACCCTCCCACACACTCACAATTTTACATCTCAGTAAGTTTCCTTGCCACAAAAATTAACTGGTACATGTCCTCAGCATTTTCCAGATATGGAAATGAATTAATTCCCTGTAGCCTATTTTAGCTTGACAGAAATTAAAAGGTCATGAAATGAAGCTGCTTGCCTTATTTTTAGACAATTTTAGCTGTTTATGATATATTATCATCCCATAAGTGGAACTAACATGCACATTACTTACACACTACCGGAAGATTAATTGGAATGCCATGTGGTACAGAAGGCAATGGCTTCCCCAATTAAGAGTAAAATAACTCAGAATATAAGACATAACTTAGAATGAACTTCCATTTCCTTTTAATTTATTCTGCTAATTGCAGATCCTGACTCAATGTATAGATATCTTAGGTAATTATGATGCCAATTACTATTGAATTTTTCTCTTACCCTAAGGATTTTTACAGTTAAGTTACTCTAAAAGTTAACTACAGTTTTCTGTTTCCTTGGGAGTGACTGAGGAAGTAGCCTAATGAAAATGTGCTTCCAGGTCCTAAAAAAGGCCGCCTTCTGTAATATATAATGCCTAATTCTTCAGGATAGAAATTCATTATTTTACCTAGTATAATTTGCAGTCTCAATTCTACCACTGAAGTTGGCCATCAGTTAGTTTGAAGAATCTGTTAATGCATGTTAAGTATGCATGTTTGTATCTATTATGTACTGGCACCTGACATAGTTAAATGGTAAAGTCATTAGGTTGACATCCTAGAGACATTGCTTAACGACACTACATAGCACCTGACGATGGTCATTGCTTTTAGTAAATGTGAAAAGTAACTTCATGTCTAGATCTCTTTATGTACACTTTCTGGCGAGCCACACTCTATTAATTATAGCCATAGAAACAAATGTATGTTAATCATTGCAGGGAACTGAATGCTCTTGTACAGAGAAAATATGGGATAAGTGGTCATTTAAGCAAAAAAAACTGTGGCCCCTCCTGACTTATTAGCCACATTCCTTAGCTTAGCCTGCCAGGTCCATCATGACATGACCCCTGCCTCTCTCCTAACCTCATCACCTAGTAGTACCTTTTCCAAAACACACCACAATAGCATATTCAAACTTAATGCTCTGTCTTCCCTTCATCTTTCATAAAACTGCTCCATCTCACTGGCATATAACCACTACATACTTTCCTCACTTCACTTGGCTAAGAGCTACTTATCTTTTAAAACTTTATTCAGGAAACACACTCTAGAGAGCCTTCTGTATTCTTTCCCAGACTTGGCTGGAATATTTCATCAATTCTCCCATAAAATCCAGTGCATGTACTATTTTCACAATTTAATGTATTGGTTTACTTAATCTATTTATGGATCCTATTCCCTGGAGAGCAAATTGTTTTGGGTGAAAGATGACATATAAATTTCTTTGCATTCTCTAAATTTAGCAGAGTATCCAGGACACATAAAAAGGTTTCAATGATAATTTGTTGAGTGAGGGAATGGATGGATGGAAAGATGGATAGATGGGTGGGTGGCAAAGACTCTGATTTACCACTGAAGTTGAGAATCAATCATAATCAGCTAAGGATTAAAAAACTCAATGATTCAGTTTAGATACAGGTCTATTTCCTTCTAAGTGGATCCTTTTTATAATTTTATTTTTAAGAGACAAAGTCTTGCTCTGTCACCCAAGCTGGAGTGCAGTGGTGTAATCTCAGCTTACTGTAGCCTTAACCTCCCAGGCTCAAGCGATCCTTCTGCCTCAATCTCCTGAATAGCTGGGACTACAGCCACTTGCTACCACACCTGGTTTGTTTATTTATTTATTATGTATTTATTTATTTATTGAGTAGAGACGAGGTTTCACCATGTTGCCCAGACTGATTTTGAACTTTTGGCTCAAGCAATCTGCCCAACTCAGCCTCCCAAAGTGCTAGGATTACAGGCATGAGCCACTGCACTCAGCCAAGTGCATTGTTAAGTAAGGCTGGGATGTAGATAATTATTGCCTTGCAGATTTATGATATAATGCATTAATGCTATAGTTAAGTGTCTACATGAAATTCATTGAAGAGTCTTTTGATAAATCTACCACTAATAAACACAATATCATATCATACACAACATTTTACATTTTATTTTAAATCACTGTTTTGCATATTCATATATATGTGTACATATGTATGTATAGAGATGTATATGCATGTATATAAAGGCACATAAATGACTATAGTAATTTTACTCTGATGATAAAATAGAACTTATCCATGCATATAGGTATACATTATCTCATACCTTAACAGTTAAAGAAGACAATGATTAACTTCTTTAACTTAACAATCAAAAAAGATAGTTGATTAGCTCTCATGAAATCAATTAACACAGATTTTTAGAATGCCAGGCCAAATTTAAACACTCTGATCATATTTTTTTTAATTCCCATGAAAACAAAATTTTATTCGATATGATCAGGAAAATACAAGAGGTTTCCCATGACCAACGAACTTAGAACCCGATTCCAGTTACTATCAATGACTGTGTCTGTCATCAAAACATTAGACCATTACCCTCTGTTACTATTTAATTGAAATATCGTAATTGTCATTTTGCACATAAATTGTTTGTGGCACATTAGAGGATATTCTAGCATTTAAATGGTGCTTTTCATCTTCAACATATTTTATAAACATGAATTAAGTAAGCTACTAAAGTGGCTATTTGAAAATTTTATCTCCCTTGAAAGTGATTATGCCTAAAATTTCTACTTAGTGGCATTGTACTTAATTTTGCAACCATTACACTTCAAAACTAAACTGTTCATCAATTTCTCCCCAATTAACCATTTACTATGCTACTCAACAGGATAAGCATTAGATACTTAAATAGCAATTTTATTGGGAAGTTGGTCCAGTGTATAGTTTTATCCTTCATATTCCTAGTTCTTGTGCTTCTGGGGGAATTCTCAATGGTGCAGTTCTATTCCTTGGAAATAAAGTGGATGATGATCACTTATACATGATTCTTTATAGGAGAAATGTTCCCTGTGAACAATATCACTTAGATACAAAGTGGAAAGCTGTGTTACATATTATCTTTCTGGTTGTACTGAACAGAGACATACTCAGGCAATGCAATGCATGGGGACTTATTGTGAGGATATAATGGGAAATAGGATGAAAAAGAAACATGGCTATGGGTATTATATTCAAAATTACTCAAAAAAGGAATATAAATGCCTCTTTTGTGCTCTTGGTATATCCCTACACTCAGACGTAGACTACTAACTCTTTGCACAGTCAAATGGTTACAGACCAATCAAATGCTAGCCAGAGTGGCAGAGTCACAAGGCACAAGGTATGATAATCTCTGTATAAAGGGCTGTTCTTCAGCCCCTTGTCTCAGCGGTGGAATGAATAACCACCAAGCTCTTCACAAATTTCCAATGGGGACGAAATAAATAGCAGGTAACTGAGTTTTTTTTTTTTTTTTTTTTGAAAGAAGACCATGCAACTGTCAGTTGCTGTGAGGCTTCAGAGGTTTTCTAGTACAAAAATAATGATTTTTGAAACACTTACTATGTGTGAGGCATACTGCACAAATCATTTATTTTATTTAATCATTATATCAACACAGAAGGTAGATACTGCTAAGTCTGTGTCACCAGTGAGGCCCAGAAATTTGAGGAATCTGTCAAAGCTCACACCCAAAAAGTGTGAAAACTAGAATCAACCTAGGTTTGGCTGTTATCAAATCTAGTTCTATTTCCAACGATATCAGATTGCCTTTCATAGTGGTTATTACAGAACTAATTAATACTTATGGATTGAGTCTCATGCTTATTGGTCATATACATATGCAAACATCTCTCATTCTTGCTAACTTGGAGTTTATTAAAGCTGAATATACTTCTGTTTTACTTGGTAGAGGGGTAACACAAAAATTACAGTTTCAGGGTATGAAAGAAATAATTTTTTAAATATAGCTCAGAACTAATGTGAGGTAAAATGTAGGCGCACTCAACAAAGACAACACTATTAGGAATAGAGTCAAGGAGTCCCTTGTCCCTCATTTCCTGTCTTGCAGACTAGTGCTTCTTGAATGGCATCATACTGCCCCTTTGCCTGTTAGCCTTCCTGATGGACAGCCAGTGTTTTCTATATAGCAAGAAGAACAAAGATTAATAGTTCAAGTCATGGCTAAATTCAAATATGCTTTGGTCTGATGTGCATAGCATTTTGTTATTTTTGGAAAAATATATATTAATAGATATCTCTTAGAAAATGATATAGAGCATCCATATATAAACTCTGAGAAGAATTTAGACTTTTGAGTCCAGGTCAGAACACGTTAAATATTAAAATGGCCTCTTCACTAGTTTTCACCAAGTAGTTTAAACACAGTAATAAAAAAAAGACCCATGGCTATGCTTATTGAAGGACAATCTATGAAGTTTCCCTATTGCAATCAAATTTTTTATTCCGTAGTAACAAGTGGAGTTGTCAGTGATAAAGTAAAAAAACAAGTAACAAGATAAATTTTATTTCTGCAGCATATCATGTTCTTCTTTTAGTGACACATTTTGAAAAGTGTCTTTGAACAGGTAAATTAAGCTATTGTGAAAAAAAAACAAAAAAAAATAATGACTATCATGAGTATTTATGAGCATTAATGCTTTCAAACCAACCCCCTGCCCCCCCCCAGAGATGCTTGCTTGGCATATTTATTCTATTTCAGGAAAGAAAAGCTCTTCTAAATAAGTTAGTTTTTAACTTCTATTGTTCAAAATACATGTATATTTACTTTCTCTGAAACCTGAGAGAACAGCCGTAAAATCATAAGACTGCAGGAAATGCTGGCTTTTACACAGTCAATGGGATTTCTGTTTTTCCCAGAGGCAGTAACAAATCTAGTTCTTTTTAAGCAACCTTGCCTTCTTGGCCTATGGACTTCTGTTCAAAATATGTTTTGCCTTATGAGTAATGTAGTTGCATCCACTACTTATCCTTATACAAGACGCTTTGCTTGTAGGATGCTAAAGAGCATTAGTCAGTCTACATTTTCAAGCTCTCATTTCTCTGTAGGAGCCCTCTGGCTAATCCCAATTGTTAATATATTCCATTCTCTCTACCCTCCCCTCTTCTCCCTTCTCCTTTATTTTCCTCTCCTGTCTTCTCACACTCTCTCTTCATGTTACTCTTATAAAGTGAATTTTGTTAGTGACTCATTTAATGCCACAGTTTGCAAAATTCTTTTAACATTAGCTTAATATGCTAAAAATTATAGGTATAGAAAGTACAGTAGGAATGGTTGAGGAAATGCATGGATAATTCTTGTTAGGTCTATGTGATTTATCTTACAGCAACAGCAAAACCAGAAATAAAACAGACTCACAGATTAGATTTATAATATATTTCTGCTCCATTCCTGTTTGCATACTGAAATAATATACAGCATGGAATTGTATAGATAAATAGATAGGGAGGCAAATAATTTGGAAGCATAAGACACACATTTTTAGTAGTAGTTATATTGAGGAATTGGTTTCTGGGTGATTTTTTAAACAAAAGAGGGAGGTAGGCAGTGCCTTCGCATTCATGGTTTATTTTACTACTCTGATGAAAAGATGACCATGATTTTTAATATAATTATTCCTCTGTTTGTAAAAGTGCAAAGCTTTGCTGACCGCGGTTGCTCATGCCTATAATCCTAGCACTTTGGGAGGCCAAAGGGAGTATATCAGTTGAGATCAGGAGTTTGAGACCAGCCTGACCAACAAGGTAGAAACCCCACTTCTACTAAAAATACAAAAATCAGCTGAGTGTGGTGGCAGGCGCCTGTAATCCCAGCTACTTGGGAGGCTGAGGCAGGAGAATCGCTTGAACCTGAGAAACAGAGGTTGCAGTGAGCCAAGATCACGCTACTGCACTCCAGCCTGGGAGACAGAGCGAGGCCCTAACTCAAAAAAAAAAAAAAAAAAGAAAAGTAAGTGCAAAGCTTATTTGACTTCATTTCCTCTCCAGAACCCATATAATTATTTTATTATAGAAGCATAGTTCAATCCATTTATCAGAATCATACAATGATAGCAACTTAAAGGATGTTAGAAAACTTCTCTTGTTACATTTTGAAAGAGGAATAAATTGAAATAATTCTACAGATATTAGTGAATCCTTAAAACATGCCAGATATATTTTCTTTGACTAACATCAAATATACCATCATACATATACATATATGGATATAGATATAGATATAGATAGATATATGATCCCTGGTGCTTCTTACAAAGACAGGAATATACTGGAATGGCAGTGGAAGAAATTCACCATTTATTTCTGAAAAACAAATGCTTGTAGAATAATAAACCTGTGTTCATCCTTAAGGCTCTGACAGTATGTTTACGGACAGAATTTCTATTAGTATTTTATTCTAACTCAACTTTACACCCTGTCAAGGATTACATATAATTTTAAGTCATTGGTAACATTCGATGTCTTAGCATACTCTGCATAAAGCTTGATTGTGGCCTCAGGATTACTTACAATTTTAAGTCACTGATTATATTCAATGTCATAGCATACCCTGTGTAAAGCTTGATTGTGGCCTCACACCCAATATCATAATCGCATACAGATATATGTAACATATTTCAAGATAACAAAAATTCCTTTTATTAGGGAATAGTGAGAATAAATGATTCCTTATAAAATATATTAACAATTAAATAACAAATAATTCTGTTTTAAAGATTAATGCAGACAAATTCCAAACATATTCCTGACTTTGCAATAGTCTAATCCAAGTTAAACTTCATCTCCAAGTTTCAGCAAACATATGTCCTTGCTTTATGAGCATACATGTGACAGCTAAATTATATGTTTATCATTTTCACTGAGGATATTTGACATTTATAGGTTGTGGTGAAAACAAATTGGGTAATTTGGCTGCCTTAAAAAAGACAAATCCACTACAAAAACCGGATGATCTCTACTTTCAAAGGAGGACAGTTTCTGCCTTCAAATATGAGGAGTTCTTACATCTTTTCTTTTATGTACAGAAAATAAAAGGAATCACAGCCATTGACAAGTTTTGTCAATCAAATTAAAAAGTACTGCTTGATTTTCAGATCTCTATCTTCTCTTTAAGAAAAGGAAGTATGAATTAGATCTCACAGAAAATTTGTCACAGCAATTAAGCTACAGAAATGCAGAATGCTTGTGAGAGAGTCAGGTTCTGAATTGTAAGAGAAGTATCATGGTAGAATATCTATAAATTCTGTACCTTCCAGTAAGTAACCAGAGCTTAAAAGGTGGAAAAAGGCAAAATGGACTGATTGCTAGGGCTTGAGGTGGGAAAAGTGGGGAGTTACTCTTTAGTAGTTATAGAGTTTCAGTTTTACAAGATGAAGAGTTACAAAGATGGATGATGGTAATGATTGCACAATGCTATGCATGTATTTAATACCATGAAACTCTATATTTTAAAATGGTTAAGATCCTAAATTTTTCAATATGTTGATTTTACCTAAATTTTTAAAAATGGGAAAAAAGAAAGCACTTGTCAGGTACAAATGAAATTATGTTTATAACTTCAGATTGCTAAATACTCATCCTGTAAATTAGATAAGCCCTGAATGACACCCTCACCTTAATAGATTACTAGGACAATATATTGAAACAGCATTAGTTAGTATCCAGATTTCAGATTCCATTCCATCATGGTATAAAGACCTTTAATAGGGAATATAAACAAAATGCAAGTCCATAAGCATCCTTGTTTTATGGTAAGATGGAATTGTTTGTAAAATTTATTTTTATTTCAGTAGGTTTTGGGGGAACAGGTGCTGTTTGGTTACATGAATAAGTTATTTAGTGGTGATTTCTGAGATTTTGGTGAACACATCACCCAAGCAGTGTGCACTGTACCCAGTGTGTATTCTTTTTTCCCTCACCTGACTCCCACCTTTTCCTCTAAGTCCACAAAGTCCACTGTATCATTCTTATACCTTTTCATCCTCATAGCTTAGGAGCGAAAGCATATGATGTTTGGTTTTCCATTCCTGAGTTACTTCACTTAGAATAACAGTCTCCAATTCCATCCAGGTTTCTGCGGATGCCATTATTTCATTCCTTTTTATGGCTCAGTAGTATACCACAGTGATATACATATACATATACAACATATACGGATACCACATTTCCTTTATCCACTCATTCATTAATGGGCATTTGGGCTGGCTCCGTATTTTTGCAATCGCAAATTATGCTGCTATAAGCATGTATGTGCAGGTATCTTTTATCTTTTACATATAATGACTTCTTTTCCTCTGGGTAGATACTCAGGAGTGGGATTGCTGGGTCCAATGGTAGGTCTACTTTTAGTTCTTTAAGGAATCTCCACACTCTTTTCCGTAGTGGTTGTAAATTAGACATATATTATTTGACATAAACTTAAAAGAACTAAATTACTGGACAATAATTCCATTATTGAGAAGGTGTGTTTGTATGTGATCCAAATCAAAGCATATTAAATTCACTCTAGGAATAGTACTGTTTAATATTCGCAGGTGAATTTCAAGTATTACCAATTGAAGAATATAAATGGAATTTTAAAATTCAAATCTAGTACAGGAAGAAAATTTAAATGGGAAAAATTTCTTAATGACAAAGTAAGAAAGGAACAGGAAAAAAGAAGCTAAAGTATAAAATTATATATTATATATAATTTAAAACATAAGATATATATTTTTTAATATATATAAAATATATTTTTATAATATATATAAAATACATAATTTTACACTTTATCTTTCTTTTTCCATCCTGTTCCTTTCTTACTTTATTAGAAATAAAGTTCCTTTCTTATATTATCAGAAAAAATATACTATATATAAAATATGTATTTTGTCTATGTATATATAATATGTAAATTTACACTTTATCTTCCTTTTTCAATTTGTTCCTTTCTTAGTTTGTCATTAATAAATTTTTCCCATTTAAGTTTTCTTCCTGTACTAGATCTGAATTTTAAAATTCCATTTATATTATTCAATTGGTAATACTTGAAATTCACCTGTGAATTTTTAATACATATATATTTTAAATATATATATTTAAAAATATATATTCAAAGTTACCTTACATGCTAGTGAGATAAATAGGTTAAAAGGCAAATATTGTTAGCTTGACTTAAAGATTCAACCTAACTCTTTGCTCATTATAAAATATGTCTTCCAAATACAAGAATACAGATAAAATCAAAGTAAACTCTTGGTAACATGCAGAAAAAATGGCAATTATAAGAATGCTGATGTAGCATTATCAATATAAAACAAAATAGATTTTAAAGCAAGAAGGATTATTAACAGATTTAAAATGGTGATGATATATTAGTTTCAATTGACTTGGAAGAAACTAAAATTCTAAATTTAAAATAATCTAAAAACTTTTACCAAACATAAAGAAACAGAAATTGATGAATCTGTGATCACAGTATTTCAATATACCACTTGCAAATTGATAAGAATATAAATTATTTCAATGGTACAGTTAAGAAGCATAATTTAATCAACATATACAGGATTGTACTAGTAACAAAGACTATTGCAAATGCACATACAATTATTAAAATTTCACAAAGTTTGAAAAGTCAATATTTTGTAGATTATATAACTCTGATGACAATGCAATTAACTTAGAAATCAGTTACTGGAGGATAGCTGATCCCTATCAAAATAGGCAAGTGTCTATTCCAAATGTATTAAAGTTTTAGATGTGAAGAGTATGACTATAAATGGTTTCCAAATAAATATCAGACATATTTATCTAGAAATAGATAAATATTTCTTTTAAAACAATAAAGTGTAAGTAAATAATATAATAAAATGCTGACAAATTTGATTACATTAAAATAAAAACTTCTACTTATCAAAACCACCATAAGCTAAAAGCAAAAAGTCCAAATATATGAGAAAATATTTGCAACAAAAATTATTTTAAAAAGTTTGCATTCAAAACATATAATGAATATTTTAAAAATTAGGAAAGATGTTGACAATAGAAAATAAAAGTATAAAATGTTTGAAGCAATGTTTCCCAGAAGGGAAAACTTGATGGCAAATAAATAAGTAGGAAAAATTTTTCTAAGTCTAACAATACTTGTTTTGGTAATCACGTGGAGCAAAGACAATTCACATTTTTGGTTTATTCACATCACACATAGAATTGCCTACTTATAAAAATAATGGTAAATGCATCAAATTTGCAGTGATTAAGTATTTTATTCTCATATCCATTATTGAGTTCTACAAGCTTGGAAGTAGATTACATATAAACCAAGAGCAAAGGTCACTAACAAAAATGATATTCAAATAAACAAAATTGCATGCATGACTTCACCAAAAGGTCAACTATTATCATTTGAGTTTTACCATCCATAAGAAATGAATTATATTAGCAATGTTCTCATGTTTTGTCTAATTATTTATAGACTGGGTTCACTTATTCAAAGACTGAACTAGCATGCTAATAACTAAGCGTGAAATTAAATATTTGTATATATCCCTTCTAGAGTTAAAACAAAGTTTTCATTATACTTTAGCAATTAGTCATTTTAGCTTAAATCTCAAATAGAAAGTACTTTTTCATCAATAATTTAATTTTTAAAAAATATTTGCAAATTTATGCAAAGAGTTGAAAGGTTCATTAACAAAAGTTTATCCAAGTTTTTAAGTTTAGGCCCAAACCTAAGTGACTTTTACATATATACATGCATTTATATATGTGTATATTATATATATTATATATAATGTATATAAAATAAATACATTATATACATATACATATATAAATGTATGTATACATATATAAATGTATATTATATATACATATACATTAATATATATATAATATACATTTAT
Source organism: Symphalangus syndactylus (assembly GCF_028878055.3). Classification (NCBI taxonomy): domain Eukaryota; kingdom Metazoa; phylum Chordata; class Mammalia; order Primates; family Hylobatidae; genus Symphalangus; species Symphalangus syndactylus. Next base: position 99,651,901 of record NC_072428.2, on the reverse strand, counting down.
GTATATATAATACACATTTATATATACATATATAATACACATTTATATATACATATATAAACGTAGGTATATGTACATACACGTATAAAACACACATATATATGCGTAAAATGTATATGTAAAACTTATAACTTAATAAAAGGACCCATGTTTACACTTCTAAATGTTGAGTCTATAATTACTCTCCAATTATAGAGAACCTGTCCAAATAAAAGTATTTTTGTACTTTTTTACCATCCCTTTTTCAATTCCTATTGCTCTCAGAAGCATTCACATTCTGTCAACTCTCTAACACTTGAAAATCTTAATACTCAGACATAAAAATATATCTATAAATATACAAACACACAGACCTAACTTTTCTTTTTTTTTTTTTTTTTTTAAGATGGAGTCTTGCTCTGTCGCCCAGGCTGGAGTGCAGTGGCGCAATCTCGGCTCGCTGCAAGCTCCGCCTCCCGGGTTCACACCATTCTCCTGCCTCAGCCTCCCGAGTAGCTGGGACTACAGGTGCCCGCCACAGCGCCCTGCTAATTTTTTTTGTATTTTTAGTAGAGACGGGGTTTCACCGTGGTCGCGATCTCATGACCTCGTGATCCACCCGCCTCGGCCTCCCAAAGTGCTGGGATTACAGGCGTGAACCACCGCGCCCGGCCCAGACCTAACTTTTCAAAGTGCTTACCATTTAATACATTTCAGAAATACTTAAAATGACTTTTTGCTTTTTCCCCTAAATTTGCCTTTGTCTGTAAAATTTTAAAAACATTTTTCAAATATGACATTTTCAACAGCAGTTGATTTTTCTCTCTAATTAGATAGTGCACACGTACCAAACAGGTGTTCTTCTTCCTGACATTCGTCCTACATGCGTTTGATATATGTCTTTATTTGCAAATGGTCATGGCCAGGTTTCTTCCTTTAGTGTTATATTTCATAGAAGAATAAATTCTCCCACTGCTCTGAAGTTACTGCTCTGAAACTTGATTAGTGAAGTTGCAGCTAAAGATTTTTCTGATAGCTTGTTTGTCTTATTCTACAGCAGTAATTTGAGGTCACATCATGGTTAGAAAAATCTCCTCCAGGTATATAGACACACATTTAGACGATTTATTGTCAACGGGGTTTTAGGATGTACAGTAGGCAAATAAAGCAATCACTACTGAGGAATCAAGTGCGCCTTAATAAGAAGTATTTCGGTCTTTTTAAAAATTTAACATCTTAGAAGAATTCCGTAATTCAGGATTCAATCCTTTTAGAAACACTTTTCCCTCTTCCCTTGCTTACATTCTCCCTTTTTTGTGGTTTTTCTCTTTTCATGTCAACACTCATTCTTAATTTTCTGCACAGCCTTCTCCTTTTCCACCTGACTCCTAATATTGGACAGTTTCAGAGCTTAGTTGAAAGTCTTCTTCATTTTTCTTTTCAGAACACCCCACATACTACCAATTAATAAATCATTTAAAAATACTGATTAAGACCTTATATAAACTATATATTATTTCATTGAGTCCTGCTATTAATAGGCTAATGATGCTTAACTTTATATTTTAATCCAGTTTTACTCTTGAATTCTATATTTATAGACCCTTTGCCTACATATTATCTACACTTTGATATCTGAGAGACATCTCATGCTTAGAATATCAAGTTTACATGTTAAAATCAATTAGAACCAAACAAAACATAAAAACAAACAATTTTTTAAAAATTGACAGGATAACAATTACCTATTTGCCATTTTAACTCTGAATTTTTTTATTTCTATGACATGTAGCTTATGCATTCATTTATCCATGTAACCATTCATTCATTAATATTATCCAAATATTAATTGAAGTCTTATAATTAAAGAGTATATATCTACTATAAAATACATGAAATGTGTAAAATATAATTATGTACTAAGATACAAATAAATTACCAAAATACCAAAGAACGGATAACTATGTAGCTCTTATTCTCTAACCAAAATTACTAAATCTAGATTTTCTAAACAAGGAATTAGAGAGAAATATGTTAGAGAAACTTTGAAATAATGTTTCAAATAATTATGGGTCCCAGTATAAATCATAAGAAGCCAGAATACATGCATTATACAACAATAATAAAATGATTACATTAAAATATTTCTTACAGGAAATTAGCAGATTAAATAATTCTATTAGAAAACAAGAGAATGAAAATGTATTAGCTAAGTATCCAATTTATAAAGATAATATAATTAAAATACGAGTAAATTCATAGGTAGTAGAAGGTAAGGCATGAAGAGATAAAAGCAAAAAATAATAATAATCTAATAAGGAGCCACAGCAACACAGTTGAATAGAAGGCTCTACCAATGGTCCTTCCTGCAAGAATACCACATTTGACAAAACAAGCATCTTCATAAGAACAAAAATCAGGTAAGCACTAACTAACAGTACCTGGTTTTATCTTCATATTGCTGAAACTGGCACTAAAGAGATCAGGAAAGACAGGCTTGAATTTCCAATGCCACCCCTCCCTCATCCCCCAACAGCAGCCATGTGGTGCAGATAATCTGCATTTTAGGGGAAGGACAGCACAGTGATTATCGGACCTGACATTAACTCGGTGCTGCCCTGTCACAGCAGAAAGCCAGAAAGGACTGAACTCAGCTGACACTTGCCCACAGCAGGAGCATTTTGACCAGCTCTAGTCAGAGGGAATCACCCATCCTAGTGGTCAAAAATTGAGTTCCTGCGACCCTGAGCACTGTGGGCTAAAGTGATCTGGGATTCTAAATAAACTTAAAAGGCAATCTAAGGCACAAAGACTGCAAATCATAGGCAAGCCCTAGTGCTGAACCTTGCTCACAGCCAGTGGACTTGGGGGACTTGACTTACTCAGACAATAGGGTGACTAAGGTAGTGCTTGTACCCCCAATTCTCCAACCGCAGGCAGCACAGGTTTCCGCTCCAAAAGACACCTTCTCCTTCCACTTGAGGAAAGCAGAGGGAGTAGGAAAGATGACTTTGTCTTGCATCTGGGTTACCAGCTCAGCCACAGTAGAATAGGGCACTGGGCAGAGTCAAGAGATCGATGCCCTAGTTCCCAGATGACATTTCTAGAGACACCCTGGGCCAGAAGGGAATCCACTTCCCTGAAGGGAAGGACCCAGTCCTGACAGGTTCCATCACATGCTGATGGAAGAACCCTTGGGCCCTGAATAACCAGCAGCAATACCCAGGTAGTACATCATGGGCCTTGGTTGAGACTCTGAGACTTGCCAGCTTAAGGTGAGACCCAGCAAATTCCCAGCTGTAATGGCAATGGGGAAAGTCTCCTTCTGCTTACAAAAAGCACAGGGAAAAAAATGGTGTTTTGTCTTGCACCATCGGTACCAGCTTGGTCACAGTGAGGTAGAGCACCAAGCAGGACCTTGGGGTCTCTGATCACTGGCCTCTGTTCTTGGACAGCATTTCTGGGCCTTCCCTGGGCCAGAGGAGATTCCACTGCCTGGAAGGGTGAGTCCCAGGCCTGTCAGCATTCACCAAATGCTGATTGAAGAGTCTTTGGGTCTTAAGTGAACATCACTGGTACCCTGGCAGTGCTCCCCATTGGCCTGTGGTGATGGTGGCCATGGGGTGAGGCTGCTCTGCTTGTGGAAAGGGGAGGGAAGAGTGAAAAAGGCTGTGTTTCATGGTTTGAATGTCAGCTAAGCTGCAGTAGAAGAGAACATCAGGTAGATATCTAAGTTTTTGCCTCCAGTCCCTGGCTCCTAGAAGCCATCTCTGGACTGACCTAAAGCCTGGAGGAACTCATCGCCTTGAAGAGAAGGACACAAGCCTGGCTGGTTTAATCTCCTTCTTATTGTAGAGCCCTAGAGACTTGAATGAACATACACAGTGGCCAGTTCACGGTTATAGCAGCCTTGGGTGAGACCCGATGCTGTGCTGGCTTCAGGTCTGACCCAGAGGAGTCCCAGTGGTGGTGGCCTCAGGGATACTTGTATCACTCCACCCCCAGCTCCAGGTGGCTCATCACAAAGAGAGAGACTCAATTTGTTTGGGAGAAAGTTAGGAAAGAGAACAAGAGTCACTGCCTGGTAATTTAAATAATTCTTCCACATCATATCTAAGACCATCAAGGTGGTACTTCTGTGAGTCTATAAGAACTACAATGTAACTGGGCTTGGGGTGGCCCTTAATGCAGATATGGCTTAGATCAAAACACTCCAGTCCTTTTGAATACCTGGAAAACCTTCCCAAGGATTGCTATAAACAAGATGAGACTGTGAAGACTATAGTAAATACCTCACTCTTTAATGCCCAGACACCAATGACACTCAACAAACATCAAGACCATCCAGAAAAATATGAGCTCACCAGATCAACTAAATAAGTCACCAGGGACCAATCTTAGAGAAATAGAGTTATGTGACACTTCAGATAGAGAATTCAAAGTAGCTGTTTTGAGGAAACTCAAAGAAATTCAAAATAACATGGAGAAGGACCTCAGCATTCTACCAGATATATTTATCAAAGAGATTGAAATAATTAAGACAAATCAAATAGAAATTCTAGAGCTGAAAAATATAATTGACAAACTGATAAATGCATCAGAGTCTCATAATTGCAGAATGGATCAAACAGAACTACTGAGCTTGAATATAGGCTCTTTCAAACTACACAGGCAAGGGGGAAAAAGAAAAACAAGGAAGAAAAAGAATAAAGCACATTTACAATATTTAGAAAATAGCCTCAAAAAGTCAAATTTAAGAGTTACTAGCATTAAAGAGGAAGTTACTAGCATTAAAGAGACAGAGATAGTGGTAGAAAGTTTATTCAAAGGAATAATAACAGAGAACTTCCTAAGCCTAAAAAAAGTATTAATATCCAAGTACAAGAAGATTATAGAACACCAAACAGATTTAACCCAAAGAAGACTACCTCAATGCATTAAATAATCAAACTCCCAAAGATTAAGAGTAAAGAAAGGACCTTAAAAACACCAAGAGAGAAGAAACACATGACATATAGTGAAACTCCTGTATGTCTGGCAGCAGACTTTTCAGTGGAAACTCTACAGACCAGGACAGAGTGGCATGACATATTTAAAGTGCTGAAGAGAAAAACCTTTTACCCTAGAATAGTATATCCTGTGAAAATATACTTCAAACATGAAGAAGAAATAGTTCCCAAATAAACAAAAAGTGAGGAATTTCATCAACACCAGACCTATCCTATAAAAATGCTAATGTGAGTACTTGAATCAGAAAGAAAAGCACGTGAATAAATAATTAGAAATCATCTGAAGGTATAAAACTCACTGATAATTGTAAGTACACAGAAAAAGCAGAATATTATAACACTGTAACTTTGGTAGGTAAACTAGTTATATGTTAAATAGAAAGGTGGCAGGCGCCTGTAGTCCCAGCTACTGGGAGAGGCTGAGGCAGGAGAATGGCGTGAACCCGGGAGGCGGAGCTTGCATTGAGCCGAGATTGCGCCACTGCACTCCAACCTGGGTGACAGAGCGAGACTCCGTCTCAAAAAAAAAAAAAAAAATAGAAAGAATCAAAGATGAACTAATCAAAAAGAATAACTACAATAACTTTTCAATCCATAGGCAGTAAAATAAGAGATAAATAGAAACAATGAAAAGTTAAAATGCAGGGGGACTATGTCAAATTACAGAGTTTTTATTCGTTTTCTTTTTGCTTGTTAGTTTGTGTGTTTCTTTATGTAAGCAGTTTTAAGTTGTTATCCGCTTAAAATAATGGGTTATAAGATAGTATTTGTAAGCCTCATGGTAATATCAAATCAAAAATATACAATGGATGCACACAAAATAAAAAGCAAGAAATTAAAGGCTACGACCAATGAAAGGTTGCCTTCCCTAAAAGGAAGACTGAAAGGAAGAAAAGAAGGAAGAGAAAACAACAAAACAAGCAGAAAATAAAAAGGCAGGAGTAAGTCTTTATTTATCAATAAAAATACTGAATGTAAATGGCTGTAAATAAATGTAAATGGACTAAACTCTACAATAAAAAATCACAGAATGGGCCAGGCGCAGTGGCTCATGCCTGTAATCCCAGCACTTTGGAATGGGCATACCACCTGAGGTCAGAAGTTTGAGACCAGCCTGGCCAACATGGTGAAATCATGTATCTACTGAAAATACAAAAATTAGCTGTGTGTGATGGCAGGCACCTGTAATCCCAGATACTCAGGAAGCTGAGGCAAGAGAATCAATTTAATCCAAGAGGCACAGATTGCAGTGAGCCGAGATCATGCCATTGCACTCCAGCCTGGGTGACAAGAACAAAACTACACCTCAAAAAAACAAACAAATAAACAAACACAGAATGGCTGAATGGATTAAAAAATACAAGACTAAGTGATTTCTGCCTACAAGAAACACACATCACCAATAAAGACACACATAGACTGAAAATAAAGGGATGGGAAAAGATATTCCATGCAAATGGAAACCAAGAAAAAGCAGGAATGGTTATATTTATACTAGACAAAATAGACCTCAAGATAAAACTATTGTTACCAGGCGGTCCTCGCTCCCAGAGCTCCCAAGATGGTGGTGGACCACTTCCAAGATGGCAGCAAGCCTCTTGTTCTCTGACCTGGGGTTCTTGGCCACACAGATTCCAAGGAATGGAATCTTGGGCCATGCAGTGAGTGTTACAGCTCTATTAGAAGCCGTGGGTCATGGAAGAGAACCGTGGAACCCAGCAACTAGTGTTCAGCTCAATTAGGACGAACCTAGGCACTTAGCTGTGCAGAAAAAATGGCAATCCTTTAGCCCAATCCAGAGCGGCAATGGGCGCCTAGCTGGATCAGGAGCACAGTGGACACCCTGCCAGATTCGGAGGGGTGGAAGTCAGCAGCAGGTCTGCGACCTCGGCAAACAGCAGTGGTGGACAGCAAGCAAAAGCTCAGCTCCAGCCATAACAAACATGGACCAGAAGACTGTGCAGTTGCAAGATTTAACAGAGTGAAAACAGACCTCCCATACAAAAGGAAGGAGACCCAAAGAGGGTAGCCATTGCCAGCTCAAATGCCTGGGTTTATATCCCGATTGCTGTCCCTCCCCCTGTGCTCTCAGGCGATAGATGATTGGCTATTTCTTTACCTTTTGTTTTTGCCTAATTAGCATTTTAGTGAGCTCTCTTTACTACCTGATTGGTTGGTGTGTGAGCTAAGTTGCAAGCCCCGTGTTTAAAGGTGGATGCGGTCACCTTCCCAGCTAGGCTTAGGGATTCTTAGTTGGCCTAGGAAATCCAGCTAGTCCTGTCTCTCACTATAAGAGATTAAACTCATTATACAGTGAAAAGGAGTCAATTCAACAAGAGGATATAACAATACATATGTACCAACACTAGGGCACCCAGATATATAAAGCAGTTATAACAAATTGCTAGAGAAATGAATTCAATAACACAATAACAAAAGATCACTCATCATGACCAGGTGGGATTTATCCTAGGGATCAAAGGATGGTTCAACATATGCAAATCAATCAATGTAAAAGAGCAAATCAATAGGATGAAGAACAAAAATCATATGTTCATTTCAATTCCTGCTGAAAAAACATTTGTTAAAATTCAACATCCTATCATGATAAAAACCCTCAAAAAACTGAGTATAGAAGGAACATACTTCAACATAATTAAAGCTATATATGACAGACCCATAGCTCATATTACTAAATAGGGAAAATCTGAATGCTTTTCCTCTTACACCTGGAAAACAACAAGGATGCCCATTTTCACCACTGTTATTCAACATAGCGCTGGAAGTTCTAGCTATGAGGCAGGAGAATAGGATCTAGAGGCAGAGAACAGAAGGCCAATATTTGCTGACTTCCTAGAAATAAATCAAATGGAAACACTTCAGCAATGACAGGAATGTGAATGGCTTTGTAACTTCACTTCATCCTCTCCATTTACATAAGCCACACACACTGAGTAACATCCTCTCTACACTTTGTAACTTCACTTCATCCTCTCCATTCACATAAAGCTGATAAGGAGTAAATGACTTTGTAAATTGACTTTATCCTCTTCATTTACATAGGGCATACACCAAGTAACTAATGGGAAACCTCTAGAGGGTGTTGAAACCCCAGAAAATTGTGTAATCAGGTCCCTTGAGCAGCTTGCTCAGGGAGTAGAGGGTGCTTTCATTTTCAGTAAATCACTGTTTTGTTGCTTCATTCTTTGCTTTATTTGTGCATTTTTTCCAATTCTTTGTTCAAAATGCCAAGAACCTAGACACCCTCATCCAATAACAGCTAGAGCAATCAGACAAGAGAAAGAAATAAAGGGTATCCAAACTGGAAAAAAATAATACATTGTATTTCTGTTTGCAGATGATATGATCTTATATTTAGAAAAACCTAAAAACTCTACCAGAAAAGCATTAGAACAGATGAAGAAATTTAGTCAAGTTATAAGATGCAAAATCAATGTACAAAAATCAGTAGCATTTCTATATGCCAGCAGTAAACAATCTGAAAAGGAAATCAAGAAAGCATTACCTTTTACAATAGATACAGATAAAATAAAATTTTTAGGAGTAAATTAAATCAAAGAAAGATCTCTGCAATGAAAACTATAAAACATTAAGGCAAAGAATTGAAGAGGACACCAAAAAAAAATTCATGTTCATGGATTTGAAGACTCAATATTGTTTAAATATCCATACTACCTAAAGCAATCTACAGATTCAATGCAATCCCCATTAAAATACCAATGACATTCTTCACAGCAACAGAAAAACAATCTAAAATTTGTATAGAACCACAAAAGACCCAGAATAGCCAAAGCTGTCCTAAGCAAAAATAACAAAACCGGAAGTATCACATTACTTGACTTGAAATTATACTACAGAGCTGTAGTAACCAAAACAGCATGGTACTGGCATAAAAACAGGCACATAAAACAGTGTAATAAAATAGAGAACCTAGAAATAAATCTGTACATCCACAGTGAACTAATTTTTGATAAAGGTGCCAAAACCATACATCAGGGAAAGGACAGTTTCTTCACTAAATGATGTTGAGAAAACTGGATAGCCATAGGCAGAAGAATGAAACCAGACCCCTATCTCTTACCATATATAAAACATCAAAGCAAAATGCATTAAAGACTTAAGTCTAAGACCTCAAACTATGAAACTACTTCAAGAAAACATTGGAGAATCTCTCCACAACTTGGTCTGGGCAAAAATTTCTTGAGTAATATCCCACAAGCACAGAAAATCGAAACAAAAATGGGCAAATGGGATCACACCAAATTCAAATGCTTCCGCACAGCAAAGGATAAAATTAACAAAGCGAAGGGACAACTCTCAGAATGAGAGAAAATACTTGCAAACTGCTCATCTGATAAAGACTTAAACAGAATTTGTAAGAAGCTCAAGCAACTCTATATTAAAAAATCAATCTGTTTAAAATGGACAAAAGTGGGATTGCTGGATCAAATGGTAGTACTTTTTTAAGTCCAGCAATCCCACTACTGGATATGTACCCAGAGGAAAAGAAGTCATTATACAAAAAAGATACTTGCACACACGTTTAGAGTAGCATAAGTCGCAACTGCAAAAATATGGAACCAGCCCAAATGCCCATCAATCAACGAGTGGATAAAGAAACTGCAATATATATGTATATAATTATATATAAAATTATATACATATATAAATATATATAAAATTATATACATCTATAATTATATATAAAATTATATACATCTATAATTATATATAAAATTATATACGTAGTATATAATTATATATAAAATTATAGACGTAGTATATAATTATATATAAAATTATAGATGTTTATAATTATATATAAAATTATAGACGTTTATAATTAGATATATTTATATAATTATATAAAAAATTATATATAATTATATATAAAATTATATATTTATATAGTTTTAAATTTATATTTATATAATTATATATAAAATTATATATTTATATAGTTTTAAATTTATATTTATATAATTTTATGTAAATATATATTATATAATATATATTTTATATAATTTTATATAAAATATATATTATATAATATATAATTTTATATAATTTTATATAAAATATATATTATATAATATATATTTTATATAATTTTATATAAAATATATATTATATAATATATAATTTTATATAATTTTATATAAATATATATTTATATATTATATAATTTTATATAAATATATATTTATATAAAATTATATAAAATTATATATTATATAAATATATATTTATATAAAATTATATAAAATTATATATTATATAATATATATTTATATAAAATTATATAAAATTATATATTATATAATATATATTTTATATAAAATTATATAAAATTATATATTATATAAATATATATTTATATAAAATTATATAAAATTATATATTATATAATATATATTTATATAAAATTATATAAAATTATATATTATATAATATATATTTTATATAAAATTATATAAAATTATATATTATATAATATATATTTTATATAAAATTATATAAAATTATATATTATATAATATATATTTATATAAAATTATATATTATATAAATATATATTTATATAAAATTATATATTATATAAATATATATTTATATAAAATTATATATTATATAAATATATATTTATATAAAATTATATAAAATTATATATTATATAAATATATATTTATATAAAATTATGTAAAATTATATATTATATAAATATATATTTATATAAAATTATATATTATATAAATATATTTATATAAAATTATTAAATTACTTATATAATTTTAATTTTAATATATAAATTATATATAATTACATATAATTATATACGTATATAATAAATTATTAGGCTCTCATTCTCATCTGAGTAGTTCCATAGGAAGGTGCAGAAACTAAAGAAGGGCCTTTTAGCAATAAAGAAGGATGGTAAAAGCAGCACATGAAGAATTGAGAACTCAGACTTACAAATACCTGGAATAGCCCTCTTCTTCCCAAGAAACCCTGGAGATCTGGGGAAGGAAACTGAGCTCCCATGGTATATAAAAGTGAAATCAGTTTTAATTAAATTCTCACTGAATTTAAAGGTCATGGTAAACTATCAACCTGGAGTCAAATGGGGGTTTTACAGTTGATAACTGGATTTTTAAAATGTCTTTTACTATCAACACCCTTTTAGAACAAGATTTTTTACCATGTTATTTTTAATTATTTTATGTTATTATTTTTTACTTGGTTTTCTCTTGTCTAAAGGGAGTCCTTGTGTCTGTTTGGTGACTTCAGTTAGTTCTGCTGCAATATGCTGATTTGATTATGTAGTTCTCAGAGTAAAATGATATCTAATTTGTCTAATTTCTAAATAATCAAGAATGCTTTATGTTTTGGTACATGTATTAACATAGATGTACATGGCATTTTGTGGTTCATTACTATGTCTGAATACATACTTCATTTATTCCTTACAAAAATATGAGTTTTTAATGAGGCTATTTTTTAATTCTTACAGATTAAAAAAAATAAATTCAAAGAATGATTTGCTGTTCCCACAATGCTGGAATGTGGCAGAATTAGAATTAAAAGTCATGGTTATTGGCTCCAATTTCTAATACTTTTCAATATATAATCTCTTAAAAAATTAACTCCTGGTTTTCACATACAAGAATATAGTTAATATTATTAAACTGGCTATCCAATGATGGTTTTTAACCCTAAAATTCTTTTGCTTCCTTTATTAGAGACGGAGTATCACTATTGTGATTATTAGAGATGGAGTATCACTCTTGTTGCCCAGGCTGGAGTGCAATGGCACGATCTCAGCTCACTGCAACCTCTGCCTCCCGGGTTCAAGCGATTCTCCTACCTCAGCTTCCCAAGTAGCTAGGATTACAAGCACCTGCCACCATGCCCAGCTAATTTTTTGTATTTTTAGTAGAGACAGGGTTTCACCATGTTGGCCAGTCTAGTCTTGAACTCCTGACCTCAGGTGATCCGCCCACCTCGACCTCCCAAACTGCTGGAATTTTTTATGTTTGAAATAAAGCAACTACTGATCTTAAAATAAAGGTATTTAGGGGAATATAAGTGGTTACACTAATCAAAATGATCCCTCACAGACACCATATTAAATTTGCATTAAATGAAAGATAATAAAAACCTGAATTTCAAGTACAGATTATCCTTGAAATTACAATTGTTATACGTGTATGTTGTTATTCATTTTGACAAGCATTTCCTAAATGATTAAAATAGACATCAATTGTACAAATATAACATTAAACTGTAAATACAAGGAGGAAATGTCTGCATTGGAAAGTTATCTTTGCTTGTAAGAAAACAGAGGTAGGGCCCGGCGCGGTGGATCACGCCTGTAATCCCAGCACTTTGGAAGGCCGAGGCGGGCGGATCACAAGGTCAGAGATCGAGACCATCCTGGTGAAACCCCGTCTCTACTAAAAATACAAAAAGTAAGCCAGGCGTGGTGGCGGGACCCTGTAGTCCCAGCTACTCAAGAGGCTGAGGCAGGAGAATGGCGTGAAACTGGGAGGCGGAGCTTGCAGTGAGCCGAGATAGCGCCACTGCACTCCAGCCTGGGCGACAGCGAGACTCCGTCTCAAAAAGAAAAAAAAAAAAAAAAAAAAAGAAAACAAAGAGATAAGTGCAACCTCTTTTTAATCTTTGATTCATTTATTACTAAAATGGTAGCTATACATCTGAATGTCTGATTTTACAGACAGTACAATTATTTTGGATTATAAAAGCCTACACAATGTCTTGATTAGATCAAGATGTTTTCCAGCACAGGACAATGTGCCATTGATTTTTGACCTTCTAATGTTCTAAACTGTCAGAAATTTTACAAGTGACCTTTCATACTGTAATTCGTTTGCCATTTTGTGGCTATTTCATATTATCTTAGCTTACCAAGGTCATATACCCAACATAAATTGCTATGAGAATAAGTGAGTAATTTAAAAAATCATAATATTCTCCAGGCTGAATGAAGACAGCTGTATAAACTTAACTTTATACTGAAAGTTATGTGAACCTTGTAAACTATTTTTGTTTTAAAATATTGGAGTTATATGAAACATGTGGAAAAAATAAAAATAATGAATATTAAGAAGCATTTCAATTTTTTTCTGTCAAACATACAAATGAACATATAATACAAAATTATTTTTGCATAAGCAGAATAGTATTTCCATTTGTTTGCACAATACTACTACACACAATTTATTCAGGGAAACCAGATGAAGTAGTAAAAGTGAAGCTGTCTTGTGGATATTTCATTTGTTCTGTGGTAAACAAAATTGTTTTGAGGAAACACTATGTATATTAACTACCATTCTGTTTCATAAACAGTTCAAAGAAAGAACACATGGCTTAAAACTCAGGAAGATACTTCATTTATTTGGCAATAAATCTAATTAAAAGACAATAGTAATTATTTTCAGTTGATAAAGTCATGTGGAAAATAATAATCAGCATCTGATTTAGAAATTCAGCATTACCTTAACAGTGTAATAAATGTGATCAACATCAGCCTTCTGGACAATTATGATATTAAACATCCTTGATTTATTCTTTCATAAAGGAACATAAGTACCCCTTAAAATCACTTAAAAGATGGTCTTATTTAGAAAATAATAAAAACAAGGGAGAATGAAGAGTCAGGTACATAAACTTTCTGAAGCATTTTTCTTTTTTCAAATTGGGATTGTATTTAAAATATAAAAGAATGAAAACATCACAGACTCAACCATGTGTTCTGATGCTAGACATTACTTGTTCCATTTAAGTTCCTTATGTTATGTACTTTCTGTACTTCATCTGTGCTCTAAATCTGTCTGATGAATAAAAGAGGGAAAAAAGAAAGAAAAGAAAGAAAAATAAAAATAAATTTCTACCTTTTTTTCCTGAAAAAGCAAATTTTACTACTGGTCAAACATCAAGGTCTATGCCATCTAGGACCCTTGATATATACTTAGGTAGCTAAGACAGGGATCTTATTATAAAAATTGAATATATTTTTATTTTATGTAAACCTCACAAACCTTAGCATTAAAACAGAAGTTGTTCTCAACCAGAAGAGTATTAAAATGGCTTCCTTCTGCTCACTTTTTCTATCTTCTACGCATTTTTGTAAAGTATGAAGTAAATTTGTCTGAGTTCAGCTACATATGGAGAATTTCCTTTAGCAGTGGTCACTGGGAGCTGGGTCTGCTGATGCCCTATAATACCTGCTTACGGATGCAAAAGAAAACTTCAAAAATTTGCTCTGGAACAGATAACAGCAACTGCCATCCAATTGATGATCTTCTTGTTCCATTTTAACTGGAACTTAACTCCATTACCTTCTCTGTCACTTCATTCCGATGGGTCATTCCTACTGGTGTTGAATACCGAACTACACAGCACTTCTTGTCTTCTAATATTTTCCTCAATTAGAACTTAGTGTCTTTTGTTGCTATATTTGAAGGTACCTCCCCTCTAGAAAACATTAAGAAAACCTTATTATCTCTTGACAAGTCTTTGCTATCTCACCTGCACTCTTCTAGTTTATGTGCTCTCTGGTTTTCATTACTTTCTTCAGGTGCAGTGTTGCCCAGTTTGGCAAAGCTTTTGAGAACTAGACCCTCCATAATTTCACAAGATAAGTTCAAACAGCAGGAATGAGATAGGCCGGATGAAAGTGTGCATGTTCATTGTATGCCTGTGTCAAAACATCTCTTGTACCACATAAATATATACACCTACAATGTACTCACAAAATTTTTTAAAAAGAAAATGAGAGTCCTGATTTGTCATTTATTTCCATCGGTCCTCTCTCTCCCCAATTTTATTTGTCACCTGGCTTCAAAGGGAATACTTTCTAGACATTTTCTTAATCCTATTTTATTTTGAATTTTTTTCTCAGTTGGCAGGTTGTCATTTTGGAAGGTAACTGATGAATTACATAATCCTCTAAACATCTTACTTTACCTAATTAAAATACTCTCTACCCTACTGTCATCAATAATGCAAGAGTTAGAGTTAGCTGCATTATAGCAGTTGATAATTCTGTTACCTAAAGATTTAATTATCTAATGGTTATAATTTAGCCATCATTGCAGGATGGTGATTATTTAGAAGGCCAAGAACTTCTTACAAGCACATGTATTATATGATAATAACACCTTTTCTGCTTACCCTGAGGGTCAGGCGTTCTAATTTTGCTTTAACAGATTTTTACCAACTTTCCAGAGTTTCACCAATATGAAATAAACATACAGATGTGCAGACCTTCCACGCTTTAAACACATATTGGTAATTGGCTGGAAGTCAGTTACACTCAGATGAAAACTCTTTAGGATCAGTGTCAGTTTACATCTCTCAAAATCTGAGGGAAGATGGTTATATTTTCTTCTTCAATTTTGAACTCTACATTTAAAAGATGTATATTGCTTGGTATCTTTGAGGATGGTAAAAGAAATCCAGAATAAGACTATAAGCTCTTCTAAGTTAGGAGCCATAACATCATGGTTCAGTGCTACAGCCCCAAATATAGCTCATGTCAACACATATGATAGATATCTAATAGGTATTTGTTGAATTAACTGTCAGATGTAATATTAAACGGCAATGACAATGTGGTTGAAAGGTAGATTATTGGCTTAGAATAAGTAATCAGCATCAGGCGTAAAGAAAGATTCCAGAATACATAGGACACTTTCTAAGAGGGAGCGTAGATAGGGAGTCAGCAAGCATTTGCCTCATTAAACAATTACCATAACAGCTCTGATAATTTAGACAGTATCATACAGTGTAACACAAATCCAGATAAATTCAACAATGAAACTGAATAGAAAGTGCAGCAACAATCCACACATTTAAAGAGTAGATAAATGGTAGAGGTGGCATTTCAGAATGACTTGGAAAGATTGGCCTCTTGAAAGAACCATGCAGGCAACTTCTAATTGGCATCCCTGTTTCTTCATTGCAGATCTGTGTTTCTGTCTTTGCATGATAATCTATTAATACACTCAAAACAGTAGCAAGAATGATCTTTAAAATAGTTAAATAGTATTATGATTCTTGTCTTACTCAACATAAACCTAAGGACTTTGCAGTGGCCTACAAAGCCTACACACATTCTACCATTGCCCAGTCTTTATTTCATCCCGACTTGATTCCCCTTTAGTTACCCTGCTCAAGTCACACCAGGACTTGACTATTATTGAAACATACAAGGGGACTCTTGCCTTAAGACACTTATACTTGTTCCCAAGGCCTGGAATGCTCTTCAAAGAGCCACACAGCTCACTCTCACTTCCATCTAATCTCACCTCTAAAGTCACTTTCTTAGTGGGGACTTCCTGATCCATGTTGTCTAATATTACAGGTTGTACCATCCCAACCCACATTCATTTCTTATTTTTCATCCCCACTGAATATTTCTCTCTAGCATTTTTTGCTGTCTTATTAGAAATTTTTCTTATTTATCTTTTTCACTGTATGTCCTTCCAATAGAATGTAAGCTCCATGAGAGTAAAGACTTTGCTTTTCTTTGTCTTGTTCACTGTGTTATCTTTATTGCCTAGAAACAAGACGAGTGCAGTAAAAGTCTTGTTAAATAATGATAATTTTAAATTTGTTTTACTGTTATTTATTTCTAATCTAAATGTTTAGAAGGTTGAGAATAATTGGTATGATATCTATTCTTTGAAATGTGTTTAGATTTTATTATGTAAATAATTTGATGAATGATTTACGTATCTTAGAAAGAGTAATCTTGGTGCAGGTTACAGTTTGTATGCTAATATTGCTCAAATCTTTTCACTTTCCTCCTCTCTTTTTTTTCTCTTATTCTATCAAACAAAAGTAAAAGGCATTCTGAAATCTTTTAGTAGGTTGGAGATTTCTTAGTTATATGCTATGATTCATACAGTTTTTATACTAATATAACATATTTTGAGGCTAATTTATTATATACAAGTAAGTCTCAAGTTGTTTTCTCTTTATGTTGATATTCCTTTTGTTTTTAAAGACACTTTTTCACTTTAAAAATCATTTTGACTGATTTCTGCAATGACACCAAAATAATTTTAGTTCACAACTTTGTGATAACATTTTCTATTTCATTTCTCAGTGTCCTTACCTTTACTTGTAAATTTCCCTTACTTGGAGTTTGCTTTGTTGGTGCTTTATTTGTTATTAGTTTGTACTTATACCATCTGATAAGCTTCATATTTTAATTGACTTACTTAGTTCATTAACATTTTTTAGCCATTGGATGATTGAAATATTTGGACCTATTTTCACCATTCAATTTTTTTTCTATTTTCTCACTTTTTCTATGATTACTTTTCCTCTTTCCTTGCAGCTACTTTTTTTTTTATTATTATACTTTAAGTTTTAGTGTACATGTGCACAATGTGCAGGTTTGTTACATATGTATACATGTGCCATGTTGGTGTGCTGCACCCATTAACTCATCATTTAACATTAGGTATATCTCTTAATGCTATCCCTTCTCCCTCCCCCCACCCTACAACAGGCCCCAGTGTGTGATGTTCCCCTTCCTCTGTCCATGTGTTCTCATTGTTCAATTCCCACCTATGAGTGAGAACATGCGGTGTTTGGTTTTTTGTCCTTGCAATAGTTTGCTGAGAATGATGCTTTCTAGCTTCATCCATGTCCCTACAAAAGACATGAACTCATCATTTTTTATGGCTGCATAGTATTCCATGGTGTATATGTGCCACATTTTCTTAATCCAGTCTATCATTGTTGGACATTTGGGTTGGTTCCAAGACCACAATAAACATACGTGTGCATGTGTCTTCATAGGAGCATGATTTATAATCCTTTGGGTATATACCCAGTAATGGGATGGCTGAGTCAAATGGTATTTCTAGTTCTAGATCTCTGAGGAATCACCACACTGACTTCCACAATGGTTGAATTAGTTTACAGTCCCTCCAACAGTGTAAAAGTGTTCCTATTTCTCCACATCCTCTCCAGCACTTGTTTTTTCCTGACTTTTTAATGATCGCCATTCTAACTGGTGTGAGATGGTATCTCATTGTGGTTTTGATTTGCATTTCTCTGATGGCCAGTGATGATGAGCATTTTTTCATGTGTTTTTTGGCTGCATAAATGTCTTCTTTTGAGAAGTGTCTGTTCATGTCCTTCACCCACTTTTTGATGGGGTTGTTTTTTTCTTGTAAATTTGTTTGAGTTCATTGTAGATTCTGGATATTAGCCCTTTGTCAGATGAGTAGGTTGCAAAAATTTTCTCCCATTCTGTAGGTTGCCTGTTCATTCTCATGGTGGTTTCTTTTGCTGTGCAGAAGCTCTTTAGTTTAATTAGATCCCATTTGTCAATTTTGGCTTTTGTTGCCATTGCTTTTGGTGTTTTAGACATGAAGTCCTTGCCCATGCCTATGTCCTGAATGGTATTGCCTAGGTTTTCTTCTAGGGTTTTTATGGTTTTAGGTCTAACATGTCAGTCTTTAATCCATCTTGAATTAATTTTTGTATAACGTGTAAGGAAGGGATCCAGTTTCAGCTTTCTACATATGGTTATCTAGTTTTCCCAGCACCATTTGTTAAATAGGGAATCCTTTCCCCATTGCTTGTTTTTGTCAGGTTTGTCAAATATCAGATAGTTGTAGATATGTGGCATTATTTCTGAGGGCTCTGTTCTGTTCCATTGGTCTATGTCTCTGTTTTGGTTCCAGTACCATGCTCTTTTGGTTACCATAGCCTTGTAGTATAGTTTGAAGTCAGGTAGTGTGATGCCTCCAGCTTTGTTCTTTTGTCTTAGGATTGACTTGGCAATGCGGGCTCTTTTTTGGTTCCATATGAACTTTAAAGTAGTTCTTTCCAATTCTGTGAAGAAAGTCATTGATAACTTGATGGGGATGGCATTGAATCTATAAATTACCTTGGGCAGTATGGCCATTTTCATGATATTGATTACTTTTTAAAAGATGATTTAGTTTTTGTTTAGTTGTCATGTTTTCCTAGCCCATTTTCCTCGCTATTTGGACGTTACATATGCTAATTATATATATTTTTTCTTTTCTTTATTTTTTTAAATAGGGTCTTGCTTTGTCACCCAGGCTGGAGTGCAGGGATCTGATCTTGACTCAGTGTAGTCTAACTCCTTGGGCTCAGTCAGTCCTCCAAACTCAGCCTCATGTGTAGCTGGGCCTACATGCAGGCAGCACCATGTTCAGCTATGTTTTGTATTTTTTGTAGAGTCAGGATTTTGCACATTGCCCAGGCTGGCCTCAGACTCCTGGGCTCAAGTAATCCTCCTGACTCAGCCTCTTGAAGTGTTGGGATTATAGGCATGAGCCATCACTCAATGCTCAGCCTATATTTTCTTTTAATAGTTATCTTTAAACATGGGATCGAATTAATGAAATCTAGAAATAATCAATATCAAAACTTTTTCCCAGAAAAATCAGGATTTTACAATATTTTACTTCAACCACAATAACTTCATTTGCATAGCATTGTTATCTATCTCCCTATTTCATTTAGTTATAGTCTACAATTTTGACATTATTATTTCATTAATATAACTATTAGTTTATGCATGTGACACTTTTTTTTATGCTTAGCAATATCTGATGTGACCATCCCTATTTGCATCTGAGTTTCTTTATACAGTCATTTTCCTTTCTATGAGATAATGAAGGTTCTTTGGTAAATTTACTCAGAGTTTATTTAACTGGTAAAGATTAATAAGCCCATCATATTTGAAAGATGATTTTCTGGTTAATACAAGTCTCATTTGACAGTTGTTTTCTTTCAGCATTGAAAATATTATTTCACTGTTTTGGCTTTCACAGTTGCTGGTATGAAAAATGCATTAGTACAATTTATTTTTATGATTTGTCTGGTGGCTTAAAAGATTTCTTCTTTGTCTTGATATTCAGGAGTTTTACTAAAGTATCTAACTTTGTGTGTGGGGGGTGGGGATGGTGTCTGTCCTAATATACTTTGTACTTTCTTTTATCTGTAGACTCATGCATTTCATCAGTTTTGGACAATTTATAGAAATATCTCTTCATATATCTCATCTCATTTTTCCTTTAGTCCCAGATTCTGGAAGTCTTATTAGACATATGTTAGAGCTTCTCATTCTATACTCTAAGTCAGTTTCTTTCTTTGACACTCTCTGGAAGTCTAAATCAGTCTCTCTCTCTTTGTCTCTCTGATATGATTTTCTGACCACTGATTTATTCTTCAGTTGTGTCTAGTCATTTGTTTAAATTATCTGCTAAGTTTTAATTCTCAATTATAGGTTTCATTTTAAATTTGCTAATTATTGTTGGTAGATTACTGTTGTGATTTCATTTTTTATTTTTTTACATGCCACACCTAGTTTTTATTTTAATTCTGTAAATGATTAATACAATACCCAATGTTCTTTGTCTCTATGATGATGCTCAACCTTTTGCCTTGTTATATTTTGTGATCTCTGATTATGAGCATTTCTTTTCTTGATCTTCCTCTGTGGGAACCTAAGGGCCTAAATGTGAAAAGATTTAAGCTACAGAGGATTTATGTTTGCTTCTGGTATGACCCAAGAGATTCTGGTAACTACTCAAAGGCCCTCACTTAAAGGGAAGCTTGGTTTGGCCTGCACGCTGTGATACAGTCTCATAATAGTCTTTGATCCAAGGGTTGGTATGGGAATTTGTTTCTCAGACAAACAGCTTTCAGGTTAGCTGATTCTTCATTGCTTCCTGCTCAGATTTCAACTCAGAGATTTACTGTTTGCTTGTTTAGGTCCTTAAGGATTTCCCTTATTTCTTATTTCTATACAAGATCTGCTTGTTTTGTAAAAGGAAGACTCTTCTGGGGGTCTAATTCACCACTCTACTGAGTAGAAATGTTTCAAAAATTTTCACGTTATAAAATTTCAAATATTAGTTTCTTCAGTCAAAAAGATTATGTGCATCTTATTCAAAACTTATTTAGGCTTGGTATGAATATATTACTATCAGTATTTTAAATTTGTGACTCTTAAATTAGTTCAAATCCCCGTGACTAAGAATGTATTATATAAAACATATCATATGAGTGATTCAAGTCATTCTAACTACAAAATATAAGATTAAAAAAGAGCAAAATAAGAACAAACTGCTTAATAGTGATTATCAACATGTAGCCAATCTACAAGAACAAAAAAGCCATTGTCTCAATCATATATCTATGCCCCCAAAATGAGGCAACACTTCATTGATTCTTTGCATTCTCTAAATTGAATGTATCGTGCCACGAACATCCAAACTATTTTGCTATAATAATAGTATCATCTTCAAAAACAAGATTCTTATAAGCTTACATGATTTAATATATTTGCTTGGCTATTTTTATTTCATTCTATTACATACATTCCGGACATTATCAGAATTTGCAAACACTGGAGTCGGTATCGTTATCAATTTGAACTAACATAAAATTCTTTTTCAAATTGTCTTAATTATATCATGCCTCATAAATCCAACTTGGTCTATGTGTATTAACTTATCCATAAATCATTCAAGTCTTGTTGCCAAAATCTTGGCATATATCTTTATAGCACATTTAGTTATTTAAATGGACCTATAATTTTTAAGAATGTTATCCCTCCCTTTTCTAAATTATTAGAGTTACTTTGCTCATAGTTGGGGAAAAATCATGTTGTACTGTGTGCTCCACAAATATCATACAAGGTGGTCAGTTTCATCCTAAAATTGTAAAATGACTCATTGGACACCTGCATTCACCTGTTCTTCGCCCTTCACAAGTTTTCAGAAGTCATTTAGAAAAAATTAATTTGTTTCCACAGGACTTTCTGATCAGTGACATTGGGGATATATTTTCAAGCATTTCTTAGCTTTCTAGTTAGCAAGAAATAAATCCACCAGAGTTATGACACTATTTTTCCCTTTTATATAATACCAAAGGAAATGAGAAAATATTCTCTGTCATCACAGCACTCTGAGCCTATTTTCCCTGGGGCAAAACATACTTAGATATAGGACAGACACTAGGGTGAAACACTATGTTCGAGTGCTAAGGAAATTGTTCCTTAGAGGCCTGAAAAGTTAATGTGTCTCATTAAATCACTACCATGGAACAGTACCAGGGTGCATAGAAAGTCAGAACTAGAAGAGGCTGGAGAAATAATCTAACAACACTGCAAAATTATTTTACAGGTAAGAAACTGAGTCCCTGAAAAGTTATGTAATTTGTTGAAAGTCACACAACTAATTAATAAGAGATTCAAGATGAGAATTTAGGTTTCTGATTCTTAGATGACGGCATTACTCTATATAGTTGAGAAAATATAATTCTGTATTACCTTGATTAAACTTTATAAGCTATCCTTCAATTTAAAAAGACTTATATAATTAACATCTTCCCACCATTTCTTTTCTTCTTTCAAAAAAAATTTGCCTACATTTCTTGGTGATTAGATGAAAATATTTTGGATATGAAATACTTTTCTAGGAAATGGGACTCAGGAGGTTTTTCACAGACTTCAAAGACTCACACACCAGAGAGGGCTCTGTGGTGGGGTAGTCAGAAAAGATGGACAGGAGCAAATCTGAAAGGGTTTTTACCCCATGTTAAGTAATTCTGACTATATCTTAATAGCAAAGAGAAAACATTGAAGGATTCCAATGGGACAAGCACTCGAATAAGTTTATTGCTTTATAAAGCTCAAGCTATGCCAATATTTTAAACAAAGCTTGGAGTGGAAAACAAGAGACCAGTCAGCAAGCTATTAGATTATTAATATATACCTACAAAAAATCACGGGGCTAGTACCCCCCCGCAAGATATTATAATAGGTATAAAAATAGTTTGATAATTTTTCCATCTTTAATGAGGTATAATTGACAAACAAACAGTGTATACATTCAAGATTGCAATTTGATAATTTGATACATTTACGCATTGTGTAATACTTACAAAATTGAATTAATTAACACATCTATCACCACCCATAGACATGTGATGAGAGCAGATTTTAAATGTCTGCACCATACACACACAAAGAAAAAAAATCTGTAAGCAAAACTGAGGATAATTTAAAGACAGCCAACTAAATAACTAGTGCAACATGCAAGGATAAAGAACACAGTGGGAGAAACACATTTGGAGAGCAGATAACTAAAATTATTTTTGGTATTTGTTAAATTTTAGCTCTCTGTTGGATATTCAGATAAATATTCAATATGTGGTAAAGCAGAACCTAAGAAAAATTTGATTTAGTGATAGAGATTTAGAAACATAAGGATAAGTGGTAATTGA
Source organism: Symphalangus syndactylus (assembly GCF_028878055.3). NCBI lineage: Eukaryota > Metazoa > Chordata > Mammalia > Primates > Hylobatidae > Symphalangus > Symphalangus syndactylus. Next base: position 99,628,583 of record NC_072428.2, on the reverse strand, counting down.
ATTTATAGCTATTAACTTATTCAGATGTAAACATAAAATTTTACAGGACTGAGTAAAGTAAGAGTTGAAGATGAAACTGGAGAATACCAGTACCAAAGAAAAGGGTAGAGAAAGAAAAAAGCCAGAGCACCTAAAGAAGTAGGAAAAAATAAAAAGAAGATGGTACTGTCATGGAAGACTATGATAGGGAGAACATAATAAAAGAGAAAGTCTTCCACAAGGTCACGTCCTGCAATGAGTTTAACTGAGATAAGAACTCATTATCTTGGTTTAGTAATGCAAAGGTCCTAGGTGAATGAAAAAGTAGTAATTTCAGCTAAGGAACAAGAGAAGAAGCCATATTAGAGAGTTGATGTGTCAGTGAATGGGAGTTTTAGATGTAGAAAAACACATAAAATTTATTCTTTCAGAAGTTTCTCCATGAAGAAAAAGAAGGAGAAAATTAGAAAACTACATAGGGGAAATATTTAAGAGATGAAAATCATAAAAGAGATAGAATATGGGAGGTTCTATTACAATATTAAAATAAAATAGTAACCAAATAATTGAATTAGAAGAAATGTTAAAGGCTCACTCCAACCTGTTCGCTCACATAATTAAAGTCTAAAGAGACAAATGTATTTAAATACATAATGACTGTCAATTACTGACCAATTCAGGGCCAGATGTCTTCAAAACAAAACCAGCAACAATTAAAAATAAAAAATAATAAAAAATATGCTTAGGATTGCCTTGGCTATTTGGGCTCCTTTATTTCAGTTCCATATGACTTTTAAGTTTTTTCTAATTCTGTTAGGAATGTCATTGTTAGTTGGAAAGAAATAACATTGAATCTATAAATTGCTTTGGGTAGTAAGGTCATTTAATGGTATTGATTCTTCCTATCCATGAGCATGGACTGTTTTTCCATTTGTTTGTGTCATCTCTAATTTCTTTGAGCAGTGGTTTGTAGTTTTCCTTGTAGAGATCTTTCATCTCCCTGATTAGCTGTATTCCTAGGAATTTTATTCTTTTTGTGGCAATTGTGAATGGAATTGAGTTCCTGGTCTGGCTGTCTGCTTCACTGCTGTTAGCGTATAGGAATGCTAGTGATTTTTGTACAATGAGTTTATATTCTGAGACTTTGCTAAAGTTGGGTATCAGCTGAAAGAGCTCTCAGGCTGAGACTATGGGTTTTTCTAGATCATGTTGTCTGCAAATAGTGATAGTTTGAATTCCTCTTTTCCTATTTGGATACATTTTATTTCTTTTTCTTGCCCAATTGGCCTGTCCAGGATTTCCAATAGTATGCTGAATAGGAGTGGTGAGAGAGGACAACCTTTTCATGTGTTAGTTTGCAAGGGGAATGCTTCCAGCTTTTGTCCATTGAGTATGATGCTGTCTATGGGTTTGTCACAGATGACTATTCTATTTTGAGGTATTTTCCTTTTATACCTAATTTATTGAGAGTTGTTAACGTGAAGGGATGCTGAATTTTATTGAAACCCTTTTCTGAAAAGCTTAAGGCATCACATTACCAGACTTCAAGCTATACTGCAGGGCTGCAGTAACCAAAACAGCATGGTAGTGGTACAAAAACAGGCACCATACAAATGGAATAGAATAGAGGGCCCAGAAATAAGGCCACACATCTAAACTATCCAAAAGCAAGCAATGGGGAAAGGACTCCCTAATCAATAAATGGTGCTTTGATAACTAGGCTAGCCATATGCAGAAGATTGAAACTGGACCCTTTACTTACAGCATATTAAAAATCAACTCAAGATGGATTAAAGACTTAAACATAAAACCCAAAACTATAAAAAATCCTGGAAGACAACCTAGGTCATACCATTCAGGACATAGGCACAGGCAAAGATTTCACAATGAAGGTGCCAAAAGCAATTGCAACAGAAGCAAAAATTGACAAATGGGGTCTAATTAAACTAAATAGCTTATGCACAACAAAGGAAACTATAAACAGAGTAAACAGATAACTGACAGAATAGGAGAAAAATTTTGCAAACTATATATCTGACAAAGGTCTAATATCCAGTATCAATAAGAAACAAATTTACAAGAAAAAAACAACCCCATTAAAAAGTGGGCAAAGGACAAAAAACAGACACTTTTCAAAAGACGTACATGCTGCCAACAAGCATGTGAAAAAAAGTTCAACATCACTGATCATTAGAGAAATGCAAATCAAACCAACAATGAAATACCATCTCATACCAGTCAGAATGAATATTATTAAAAAGTCAAAAAATTACGATGTTGGCAAGATTGTGGAGAAAGATGAATCCTTATATACTGTCGGTGGAGTGTAAATTAGTTCATCCAATGCAGAAAGCAGTGTGGTAACCTCTCAAAGTGATAAAAGAAGAACTATTTGACCCAGCAATCCCATTACTGGGTATATACCAAATGAATATAAATAAATCTCTTACAAGGACATGTGCACATGTGTGTTCAGTGCAGCACTATGCACAATAGCAAAGACATGGAATCAACCTAAATGCCCATCAATGATAGACTGGATAAAGAAAATGTGGTACATATACACCATGGAATGCTATGCAGCCATCAAAAAGAATGAGATCATATTCTTTGCAGGAACACGGATGGAGCTAGAAGTCATTATCATTCACAAACTAACGCAGGAACAGAAAACCAAATACCACATGTTCTCCTTATAAGTGGAAGATAAATGATGAGAACAACGGACACATAGAGAAGAACAACAGACACTTGGGCCTACTTGAGGGAGAAGCTCGGGAGGAGGAAGAAGATCAGGAAAAATAACTCATATGTACTAGGCTTAATACCTGGGTGACAAAATAATCTGTACAACAAACCCCCATGACACAAGTTTACCTATAGAATAAACCAGCACATGTACCCTTGAACGTAAAATAAAAGTTAAAATAAATAAATAAATAAGAAATAGTTAAAAAAATGTTATTTCTTTTCTGCTTAGGTACACACTTGGCAAAGTTTCTTTGTCAAGAAACTTCTATTATCGAAGAGAGTAGATATTTGTTTTTTTTTTATTTTTTATCCATTTTGATGTTGTATATTTCTTAAGTGGAGCACTGAGACTATTTATATTCAATGTTAATACTGAGATGTGAGGTACTGTTTCTGTCATAGTGTTTATTATTTCCTAGTGGTTTTGTTTCCTTCCTTATATTATTGTTTTATAAGCCCAGTAAATTTTATGCTTTCAGGAGTTTCTATTCTGATATGTATAGATCTATTGTTTCAAGATTTAGAATTCCTTTTAGCATGTCTTGTAGGGCTAGTCTAGTAGTGTCAAATTTCCCCATCATTTGCTTGTCTGAGAATGACTTTATGTCTCCTTCAAGCAATCTACTGATTTAATGCAATTCCTATCAAAACACCAAGATTTTTCACAGAAGTAGAAAAAAATATCCTAAAATTCATGTGGAACCAAAAAAGAACCCAAATAACCAAAAGAATCCTAAACAAAAAGAAACAAACCTACGGCATCACATTATCTAACTTCAAACTATACCACAAGGCTATAGTAAGCAAAATGACATGGTATTGGTATAAAAGTAGATACATAGACCAGTGGAATAGAATACAGAACCAAGAAATAAAGCCAAATTCTGAAAATCAACCGATCTTTGACAAAACATACAAAAACATAAACTGGAGAAAGGACACTTTATTCAATAAATGGTGCTGAGGAAATTGAATAGCCACATGTAGATGAATGAAACTAGATCCTTATCTCTCACAATATACAAAAATTAACTCAAGCTGAATTAAAGAATTTAAAATCTGAAATCATAAAAATTCTATGAAGAAAAACTCTTCTGGACATTGGCCTAGGCAAACAATTTATGATCAAGACCCTAAAACCAAATTGAACAAAAACAAAACTAAATGAATAGGACCTAATTAAACTAAAAAGTTTCTGCACAGCAAAATAAATGATCATCAGAATAGACAACCTACAGAATGAGAGAAAATATTTGCAAATTATTCATGCAACAAAGGACTAATATTCATAATCTACCAGGAACTCAAATTAGCAAGAAAATCAAGAAATAATCCTATTAAAAAGTGGGCAAATGACATAAATAGACATCTCTCAAAAAAGATATACAAGTGGCCAACGAACATTAAAAAATGTTTAATATCACTAATTATCAGGGAAATGCAAATTAAAATCACAGTGAGATACCACCATAACACCTTACCCCAGCCAGATGACCATTAAAAAAAAAGAAAAAAAAACATAGATTTTTGGCATGGATATGAAATGTTAGTATAACCTCTATGGGACACAGTATAGAGATTTCACAAAGAACCTAAAGTAGATCCATCATTCAGGCCAGTAATCCTCCTACTGGGTATCTACTCTAAGAAAAAGAAGTCAATATATTAAAAAGACACTGGCACATGTGTGTATATTGTGGCATAATTTACAATTGCCAAGATATGGAATCAACCTAAGTGCCCGTCAACCCATAAGTGGATAAAGAAAAATGTGGTACACATGCATGCACACACACACACACACACACACACACAGGAGTACTACTCAGCCATAAAAAATAATGAAATAATGTCTTGCCACAACTTGAACGGAACTGGACGACATTATTCTTTTTTTTTGTTTTTGAGACGGCGTCTCGCTCTGTTGCCCAGGCTGGAGTGCAGTGGCGCAATCTCGGCTCACTGCAAGCTCCGCCTCCCGGGTTCACGCCATTCTCCTGCCTCAGCCTCCCAAGTAGCTGGGACTACAGGCACCCGCCACCACGCCCGGCTAATTTCTTGTATTTTTAGTAGAGACGGGGTTTCACCATGTTAGCCAGGATAGTCTCGATCTCCTGACCTCGTGATCCACCCGCCTTGACCTCCCAAAGTGCTGGGATTACAGGCGTGAGCCACCGCGCCCGGCCTGGGGGACATTATTCTAAGTGAAGTAACTCAGAAATGCAAAAGCAAATACTGTATGTACTCACTTAAAGTGGGAACTAAACTATGACATGCAAAGGCATACAGAGTAGAAATGAACGTTGGAGACTCAGAAGTGGGGAGGGTGGGAGGAAGGTGAGGGTTGAAAAACTACCTGTTGGGCACAATGTACGCTACTCAGGTGATGAGTGCACTAAAATCCCAGAGTTCGTCACTATACAATTCATCCATGTAAACAAATACCATTTGTACTCCTAAAGCTATTGAAATAAAAAAGAAATTTTAAACTTCTATTATTGAGGGGACACCAATATTTCCTATAAAATATGGAAGGACTATTTGAAATGATGTATGTATTACCACTGGTGAACATAAATCTGGAAAACTATTATTCCTGGTGACTTAGAATATCAGAAGTTATGCAGCATATCATAAAAAGTTATCTTGGAGAGGAAAAGGAGATAGTCTAAAAATCATTTAAAACTGACTTTGAGGAACCTTAAAATGTTATTGTTTTTGCTTTTTATTTTCTGTCCCTGAAGTTCCTATCGCTATTTGGATATATTTTTTCTTTACTTCAATTACTTGTTATGATACATGATTTGTCTTTAAAAGATATTCCCACAGAGTGACAACTTTATTCATAGATAGATAGATAGATAGATAGATAGATAGATAGATGATAGATAGATAGATGATAGATAGATAGATAGATAGATGATGGATGGTTAGAGATTTTCCTACACTTCACTACTTCTTCCCTGAAGATGATCTCTAAAAGGAATTAGTTTGGAAATCATCAGGAATTTGGGAGCATAGATTTTCCTTTCAATAATGTTCTTCTCTTCCTGGTTTCACTTCACATTTCTACCTAAATAAGATGACTTAGTTATGGGTTATGCATGATTCATGGTAAATCATTTAAAATACTGAAAAGTGTTGACACCTTTATAAAATAGGAAAACTGGAGACTAGATATCCCAAGAATGAACATGTCATCTCTTTCCTTTAGTGGTGCGTTAGAGCACCTAGCTCCTGTCCTGAAACTTAGTAGATGTAACAATGAAAGAATGGAAAAATACTTTAAAGAAAAAGTAAAAATAAAAACATTACAATGAGGGACATTTTAGCTAGTGTATGTTGCAATGAATTTACTGGATCTGTGTGTGGTTAGAGTAATTATTTATCATTAGTATGAAACTCGTCTCAGTTTTCCCAGGTTTTTACATCAGTTGTCCTTGTTCCTGGCCTGGTAAGCAGCACTCTTCATTTTCAAAAAATATATCTGCTTTGACAGTAATATATACATTCAGTGTGTTTATAGCTATACTCTCCAGTTTACTCATTAATTTTTTCTTTCTATATTTTGTTATTTTTTATAATAATGTGAAAGTTGAAAATAACTAGGAAGGAGTAAAATTGGTCAAATTCAATCTAAAAGGTATATGGAAAAGTTTATTTGGGAGGCTAAGGTGGGAAGATAGCTGAGTCAAGGAGTTTGAGACCAGCCTGAGAAACTTGGCAAGATTCTGTCTCTACAAAAACAACAACAACAACAACGATAAAAACCAAAACCAAAACCAAAATTGACCAGGCTTGGTGATGCATGCCTGTGGTCTCAGCTTCTCAGGAGGCTGGGTGGGAGGATAACTGAAACCCAAGAGGTCAAAGCTGCAGTGCGCTGTGATTGCACCACTGCACTCCAGCCTGGATGACAGAGTAAGACACTGCCTCCAGAAATTTTTTTTAAAAAGACAAGTATACACAAAATGAAGTGAAAATTGGAATATTTATTTGAATAAGTATGAAAATATATTCTCTTGTTCTAATAATCTGAAAATCTGAGGAAGATATTTTCATTGAGATTCTTAAATGAAATTGATGAAATGTTGTAGAAATTGATTTTTATTTTTTCTGTATCTCCTAAATTATATATAGTCATTAGAAAACATATATAAACTAAAAAAATACAGGGAAGAGGAAATATTTTTTATAGATTATAGACTACATAGTCTAATACCTGGTAAGATGAGTAGCACGTTACAAAGAGTGCTGGTTGCATGAGAAGTGAGAATTACTCTGTGTTAACATGTAAATAAAGGGTTGACATTTCAATCATTCTATTAACCTCTTCATGAGTCACATAACGACTTCAATCTAATTGTCAACCATGAGCTCCAGAGCACTAAGGGTATTTGAAATTTGAAGATTATATTGGTGAGTATAGACAAAATCTGATTTTTACACTCCAGATACAATAAAGCTGACAGAAAAGTAAATAACAATTACAGTATGTGAGAAAAATTATATGGCATATTACAGTGATCAGTCTTCTCCCAGATGACAACATACAACAAGAAGAATTATATAGTACTAATTCAAAATTTAAGTTAGAAATAAATAAAATCCTGTCACTTTACACTTTTAAAATAACAATTAAATTGTAAAATGTTTAAATTCAGTTCAAAACAAGTACTGAGGTTCCATTAGCAAGCTAGTGCCGGGGATCAAAGCAGAGATGTTCCCTACTGACACCTACTATAAGGAAGCCATAGTTGGGAGAGGAAAGAGAAGACCAGCTACTCTGTGAAAGACACCAATAAAGGTTTTAAGGGAGGTGACAAAAATAGTCCCATAAAGTCAAATGAGAAAATAACAGTTATTCTCACTCTTGTTCATGTAAAATAATTCCTATTTGATCTGGCTTATAAAGATAAGTGTCAATGATTGTAATCAATAATCCTATATTATACCAGGTACTGATTAAATATTTTATTCCAGATAACACCATGAGATAGACAAAGTGCAATTCTCTTATTACAGATGAAGAAACTCACTCAATGCTAAGGTTACCAGAATCAGCCATATTTTTAATAGCACCACATTTGATGCTTCTAATTTTTCCTGATATAGCTTCTATTTCTTTGTTATAAGTAATTATTTGATGAATATTTTGTATACACATATCCTTTTATACAAGTGCAAAAATCTACCTAGAATAAATACTTAGTAGAATTTCTGAGTAATTGGATGTGCTTATTTTCTGCTTTACAGGACACTGATAGGTATCTGCCCAAAAGGATTGTATCAATTTTGAAATGCTCCACTGTGTAAGCATATATTTTCCTCTAGTATCTTTTCCTCCAAATTCTAACACGTATGATTATACTTCTTTAATTTTTTGCCATTCTAGGAAAATAAGTACATTATTTCTGTATTTTGTAATACTCAGAAATGAAGTTGAGCATATTTTCATTTCTTGGCGATTAAAGTTCTCATTTTTGTTAATTTTTTATTGACATTATTCACAAAATTTCTAATTGGATGATTCCTGTTATTTTTATTGATTTGTAGTTATTTATATATTCTGAATACTATTATGTTACTTGCTTTGCAAATACCACATCATTACTTACATATTAACTATGTGAGGTCAAAGTTTTTTTTTCCTTTTTCCTTTTTTAGCACTTTTTTAAAACGTATAATTTATACACTCTAAAATTCACTCTTTTCAGTGTAAACAAATTCCATAATCAAGGTGTAGAGCAGTTCAATCATTTCCTCATGGCCCTTTTAAATCAACCTCTTCCTCCAGCCCTAGCCTCTGGCAACCTCTGACTGATTGGCATTCTATCTCCAGGTTGTCTTAATAATATGAATAGAATCACACTCTATGTAGCCTTTAGAGTTTATGCTAAAATATATATATATACATATATATATAAAATATATATAATACATATATAAAACATATTTGATTGTATATATCAGAATAAAATACGTTAGAGCTATATATACTATAAATATATATTATTTTATCATATATAGCTAAAATTATACAGCTATATAATATATATTAAATATTGTATATATATGTGAAGTATTTTATTTTATGAATGTACTAAAATTTGTTTGTTTTTTCACCAGTTTGGTTGAAGGACATTTGTGTTGCTTCAATCCAAATGAAATTGAAACACCTCCTGTATTTAGCAGTTGTGTGAATTACAGGATGTCCTTTGAGCCAATGATTTACCATCAGTAATGGAATGTGGAGTTTATGGACACCTGCATTACTTGGGCAGCTACAAAATCTAAATTTCTACCTCAATGCTAAGGCTTTTTCTGCCAATTGCTTTTATTCTGCTTTATGTTCTAATTGAACCTGAAATTAAACATCTATCGGTTGGTAAAGACGATGATTCTAAGGTTGACAACAGAATCTCATGTAAATGAGTTTATTTTTCTGAAAAGCATGGCTTAGATTTCAAAAAAAGAAAAAAAGCAACAACAAATGCATTCTTGACAATTATCAAAATCTCAGGGTACTTCTCATATGAGGGTTAAAGATATAACCACAACATTCAAGCGAGGGTAGGGGTCATTTTGATAGGAAAAATATATATTTTTGAAAGGGAAAGCAAATTGTTTCCTTGTGAACATATTTCTAGAGTGATTATATGTCAACAAGCCAAGGCAACTAATTTTATATACATTAACTTATTATTACATATACTTTCATCAATTAAGTGTAAAGTTGTTTCAAAAATAACCCATACTAATAATCTACAACTCACTCAGCTTTTATTTCCATAGTAACAGAAACCTTTAACAACAGTTCATTTTTATTGTTTCCTATTTTTTAGGGTTCTTACATTTGGAGTTTCTTTATTCTATGCCTAGTAAAAAAATGTATATTGTTAGACTCAGAGAAAGGTAGCTCATCATTTTCAACCCCATAAGCTTTTGGAATTACAGTAAGTATAAACAGGCAAGAAAGCTCAGTTTTTGTACTTCATAACCAAGAAAATGAAATAAAAATATTAACAGTTATTCTGGCAAAACAATGATATGAGTGCTATGCTTTTGATAATGAAACACAATTTTCACTTAAACATCTACCCTTTACTTTGAAATATCATCTATTGGAGAATGATAGCTAACTTAAATATCAGATAACCCTATAAGGTCATCATGAAGAATTGCTAAAAAAGTATTATTTATTGCAAAAATAAAATTCAGCTATATTTAAGATATGCTTTTCAACCCATTCTCCAAAATGACAAATTACTATAATATGTAAGAGAAAAGCATTACATAGATGTAAATTTCTCTTCATGTGACATATATTCTACCAAGGATATGTTTATATGATTGGGGTGGTGGGGTTGTTAAGCAAAAGAATAAACAAATAACATATACTGGATGTGAAATGATGATAACATTTAAATCAAAAGCTATTAATTGTGATTGAATGTACCAAGGAAAATAAAATACAGTATGTAGGAGAAGAAATTTAGGTAGTCCCAAATACTTTCTATGAGTAAATTTTATTTTTTACCATATCATTATTATAAAATACTTGGAAACTTATGCAACTAAAACAAAACAATAAACAAACTTTTGAATGAAGGAAGAAAGTTGGACAAAAGCAAAATAGTAGTAAAAATTGTAACTGAGTAACAGGTGGTTATAAGGTATGTGGTTTGAAACTGGCTTAGACCATTATTGGCATCGTGCTCCTTTAAGTAAAACAAATTATCTCTGTGGTAATACATTTTCCAATGTCCCTTTTCACTCTTCTCATACACCTAATCTACGACATTGACCTGTCCACTTCACTCTTCTCCCCGCAAAAATCTAATAACCAAGATATGAAAACTCTCTAAACTGTCAACGGAAACTCCTCAAGGTTTTGCTAACAGAAAAAGTCCTGAGTCATATTGCAGCTGAATTGTCTCAGAATCTCCAGAAGTGGGACAGAAATCAACATTAGTATTCCAGTATTAAGTTCCTCAGATGATAGGTGCCATATTTTTAAAGCACTGCTCTTTACAATGTGAAGATACCCGTCCTCCTAATAACTAAGTAGATTTTATAGGGCAAACCACTGACCATTGTTTCATCAAATTGCAGAAGTGAATTACGTTTATGTCTCTGTACCTAACTTAAAAAAATTATTATTCTTTTTTCTAACCAGTCTTCCAAAGGACTTTGTGGTGTCCTAAAGTCAACTAGAACTGGAGTTGGTACCTGGCATGATATTCCTCGTCTAGCATCATTGTGCTATGACATTAGGGATGACTGTTATACCCAGGCCTTCTGTTGTCTTCTGAGGTACAGTCTGAGGAAGAGAGTGATCTTCTGTCCCCTTCCTAGTTTAGAGAAAATATAAGCCCTCTGAAAGACAAACAGATACTGTTTAAAGTCTCACTTACGCTTTCAGCAATTTTTTCTCATCACACCTGAAGAAAATTCCTGTGGATTTGTATTTGGATAATCTCTAGAAATTCCACAAAATAATGCCTTTTCTACTTTCATCTAAATCATTAGATTTCTCATGTCTAATTATCAACAAATCTAAAAATGTTCCCCCAGTTCTAGTGATGTGTAATTGACAAATAAAAATTGTATATCTTGCTGTGTACAATGTGACGTTTTGATACAAATATACACTGTAGAATAATTTAATCAAACTAAATAACGTATTCATTACCTTACATTCTTGGTGGTGAGAACATTAAGATCTACTCTGTTAGCAATTTGCAAGTATACAATGCATTATTATAAACTACAATAATCTCCAGAGATTACTGTACAACACATTTTCTTTATACATTCATCCTTCCATGGGCATGGGTTAAGTTCATATCTTGGTTATTATGAATAATGCTACAATGAACATGGGAGTACAGATATCTCTTCAACAGACTGACTTCATATTCTTTGGGTATATACCCAGAAATAGAATTGTCAGATCATATAGTACTTCTATTTCTAATAATTGGAGGAAACTCTACTGTTTTCCATAACAGATATACTAATTTCCATCTTTACCTATATTATCCATATCAATACTTATTTTTTGATTTTTTGAATCTAGCGAATGTTTAGTCTTTCAACATATTTGTTTTTACAGAGAATTCATTCATTGTTTGGTTGTGTAAACAGAGTCATAGCTTAGCCACGAATTCCCAGTATTATATGGCCAACAATTTATCCAACCACATTACACACACACACACAAAAAAAAAAAAAAACATACATATATGTAGAGAGAGAGCCATAGATAGTGAATTATTGCTTACTATCTTCTTGTAGCAATTCACAGTGCCGTACAGTAGAAGCTGCAACAAATAATTCATTTAAAAAGTAATGTTTTACTTCAATTTTCTTTCTCAAGAACCCCATCACATATTAATACATATTTATTCCTCTGTATCCACAGACCATCTCCCCTTAATTTAAAAAAACTCCATAAAAATAAATGCTATAGTCATGTCACCATTGTTAATGATTTATAGCCAACTCTGTATTAAATTACACCAAGAAATAATCTTTTAAAATATTTGTCCCATCATATGCTGTTCACTAAATGAGCCCAATACACTGAAGTGTGACTTTTGGCTAAGTTGTCAACAAAGAGGCAGTTTAGCATGAGGTGATTATAGGTATGATGCCTTTTATAAATAATAATACCTTTAGTGTTCCATCATCATTAAAATTTGAACAATTTTGTAGAGTGGTTTGAATTACAATGACATCAAACTGACCAACTCAATTTTAGCAGATCCCAAACCCTTCTGGAAGGTTAAGGAAATAGAACTTCTTTCTGCCTGCCTTTCAGCTCTGTGCCTGCTACTTTCATAGTTGGCTAAATGTGAGAGGACCTAGATACAGTCACAGTCACCCATAATCCCCTCTCCCTTTCGCACACAGACGAAAAGGAATGACTAAGCTGGCTGCATTATTTCCCCTAGGAACTTTCCAAAAGAGCAAAGGAACAGAAATGTCTTAACTTTTGTATTTGATGATCACCCTATCATATGCACAGATCCCAAGTTTATGCATGTGAATCGCAATAATGGAATGCATAACCAATTTACTAAATAGGAGAGATTTCCCGTGAAACTTAATGCTTATGCAGGTTGTAATAAGCAATAAATGCTTACTGAAAGAATGCAGAGCTGAAACAATATAAAGTTTATAATGAAGTGCAAGTAGCTGTACAATACTTGAAGCTGTTCCCCTCATTTCAAAATAGGAATATATAAAGAGGTTGCCTCAAATAATCAACTCTAATATTCATTGTATTAAATTGAGTTTATAAAATGTCTTAAGAATGTTGGATTTGATTTTTAGGTTTCTCCTAGAAACTTCTTTTTTATCTACTTCAAAAACATCTTGCCCAGCAGTCTGACAAATCTTTGCCCACTATGACCCTGTTTTCTTTTTACTGTCATTCTTGTTTACCTGTAGATTTCAAATATTCATAACTAAGAGCAGTTCTGATGTATATTGTTTAAAAAACAGGGCATAATGTGACAAAAGTTATGATTTTTGTATTTCACTTCAGGATTGATACAAATAAAGCATAATGTTACAAATTTTTCAAGACTTAGATGAAGGTTTACATCCTATATTGTAAAAAATTAAAGCCATTTCTACTTTATAAAAGATAGGAACTGGACGTTTTTGACCTGAATAGCACAGTGAAAGTTATATATCAAATTCATGAAAGCGTGCTTCCAGGACTAACATATTCAGAAAGTTGGTATTTGTCTCACATGATGTTGGTGAGCTCTGCTGACTACACATGGCCATTAAGTCATGTCTGCCTGCTTTGATCTTACTCAAAATCCACTTAATGTCAGACATATTCAAACAAGAATTTGTAAGCTTTGTATCTGTTGGTAAAGACTCTAGACAATATAAAGGGAAATCATAAATTAAAAATAATTGAGTACAAATGCTTTAGTATTCTTATTGTATCTAAATATTGAGGAAAAACTTCATCATACTCAAGCAGAATCAAGAAGAATTAACAGTTTCTGCCCTATAATAGCTCTCAGATTTTGTGGAAGTAGCCCACTGATGATTACTAAATTGGCATTTTCAACACATCCAGCTATAGTCCTTTTTAATACAGAATTCACATATTTGTTATTTTGCACAATATCACTGACTACATCATAATAATGACAATTAAAAAAAAGAAGTTGGCCGGGCGCAGTTGCTCACGCCTGTAATCCCAGCACTTTGGGAGGATCACGAGGTCAGGAGATCGAGACCATCCTGGCTAACACGGTGAAACCCCGTCTCCACTAAAAATACAAAAAATTAGCCGGGCGAGGTGGCGGGCGCCTGTAGTCCCAGCTACGCGGGAGGCTGAGGCAGGAGAATGGCGTGAACCCCCGGGGGGCGGAGCCTGCAGTGAGCCGAGATCGCACCACTGCACTCCAGCCTGGATGAAAGAGCAAGACTCCATCTCAAAAAAAAAAAAAAAAAAGAAGTCAGAGATTGTTATTTCAGCGAACAATAAAATCAGAATGATTTTATTTATTTTTAGAGAGGCAAACTGTTACCTGTCCCTGCCTGTTTACAGGTCATCCTTTCTTCCTTCTTTCCTTCCTCTCATTGTTCTTTTTCTCCTTTCTTACTTTCTTATTTCCTTCCTTTTATTTTTAATATTAATTGCCAGTGAGCATCTTTCACATGTGGGACATTTTATATGCTAAATGTTTAAACAAGCTCCAGTCTGAATATAACTTAACTCTAGTAGAGGAAGATTGATAATAAACAAGTAAATAAGTGTATAATATTTCAGATGGTGAAGAAATCTGTGATGAAATCTGAAGCAGGGTAAAGGAAACAGACATTACTCTTGGCTGGAAGAGGGCAGGTACTATTTCACATATGGTAGTTAGAAAAGTCCTTTATGACAACATGATATTTGAGCAATGACAAAAGGGAAATGATGAACCCTCTGGCTCTGTGGAGGAAGAATATCCGAGATAGAGGGAACAGGAGGTGCACAGGCCTGGAGGCAGGAGAATGCTTTGTTTATTCAACTTCTAAGCACAACAGGAATTTAAGAGTATAAAATTGGAAGGGGAGAATTCAGATAGGTGGTAGTGTAGTTTTTTGAAAATACATAGGAGTTTGAGATTTACTTAGAGTGATGGAAACCACTGGTGAGCTTTGAGCAGATGAGTGGCAGGATTGGACTCGTACTGGGAAATGACCCTTCTAGGTGCTGAATGGAGAGTAGACATAACTGCACCAAGCATCATAGAGCAACACAGAGAGAAAAGCCATTTTCTAGGGTCAGGGAAGAGAATTTTTACAATATGTGATAAAGGAAAAATCTAAAGCTCTTATTCCATAGTATATTCTATTTGTCTTTCTCTATGAAAGAAAACCTTCCTATATTAATAAAAGTAAGAATCTTGAATTTTAGTCAAAGTCCTTATATCACACTGGAAATCCTAGGTGAACATTTGCCTTCCTGATTCCTATATAAGCTGCTTTCATTGAGTTTAGTACTGGTCGTGTGTGTTACAAAGTGAGTTCTTTGCACTCTCACTTGATAATTTCTTACCTCCCCTGTCTTGTTCCTATACTTTGGCTGCTACTGCTCTTCCTCTTGATCTCATGGAAACCCTCCAGTCTAGATACAATTTTTGGAGGGTACAGAAGCCATGAAAAAGGCCGAGTCCATTACAAAACCTTCATCACTGATATTTTTATTTAAGTTCTGGGATACATGTACTGAATGGGCAGGTTTGTTACATAGGTATACATGTGCCATGGTGGTTTGCCACACCCATCAACCCATCATCTAGGTTTTAAACCCAGCATGCATTAAGCGTTTATTCTCATGCTCTCCTTCCCCTCTCCCCTCACCCCCCAACAGGCCCAGGTGTATGATGTTCCCCTTCCTGTGTCCCTGTGTTCTCATTGTTCAACTCTCACTTATGAGTGAGAACATGTGGTGTTTGGGTTTCTGTTTCTGCATTAGTTTGCTGAGGATAATGGTTTCCACCTTCATCCATCTCCCTGAAAAGGACATGAACTCATTCTTTTTTATGGCTGAATAGTATTCCATGGTGTATATGTGCCACATTTTCTTTATCCAGTCTATCGTTGATGGGCATTTGGGTTGGTTGCAAGTCTTTGCTATTGTAAATGGTGCTGCAGTAAACATAAGTGTGCATGTTATCTTTATAGTAGAATGATTTATAATCCTTTGTGTACATATCCAGTAATAGGATTGCTGGGTCAAGTGATATTTCTGGTTCCAGATCCTTGAGAAATTGCCACACTGTCTTCCACAATGATTGAACTAATTTACACTCCCACCAACAGTGTAAAAGCATTCCTATTTCTCCACATCCTCTCCAGCATCTGTTGTTTACAGACATTTTAATGATCACCATTCTAAGTGGTGTGAGATGGCATCACACTGCGGTTTTGATTTGCATTTCTCTAATGACCTGTGATGATGAGCTTTTTTATAATATGTCTGTTGGCTGCATAAATATCTTCTTTTGAGAAGTGTCTGTTCATATCCTTCATCCACATTTTGATGGGGTTTTTTTTTCTGGTAAATTTGCTTAAGTTCCTTGTAGATTCTGGATATTAGAACTTTGTCAGATGGATAGATTGCAAAAATTTTCTCCCATTCTGTAGGTTGCCTGTTTGCTCTGATGATAGTTTCTTTTGCTGAGCAGAAGCTCTTTAGTTTAATTAGATCCTATTTGTCAATTTTGGCTTTTGTTGCCATTGCTTTTGGTGTTTTAGTCATAAAGTCTGCCCATACCTATGTCCAGAATGGTATTGTCTAAGTTTTTTTCTAGGGTTTTCATGGTTTTAGATTTTATGTTTAAGTCTTTAATCCATCTTGAGTTAATTTTTGTATACGGTGTAAGGAAGGGGTCCAATTTCTGTTTTCTGCATATGGCTAGCCAGTTTTCACAGCACCATCTATTAAATAGGGAATCCTTTACCTATTGCTTTTTTTTTGTCAAGTTTGTCGAAGCTCAGATGTTTGTAGATGTGTGGTGTTATTTCTGAGGCCTCTGTTCTGTTCCATTGGTCTATATATCTGTTCTGGTATTAATACCATGCTATTTTGGTTACTGTAGACTTCTAGTATATAATCCTTTGGGTACATACCAAGTAATAGGTAAGCAACTTCAGCAGAGTCTCAGGATACAAAATCAATGTGCAAAAATCACAAGCATTCTTATACACCAATAACAGACAAACAGAGAGCCAAATCATGAGTGAACTCCCATTCACAATTGCTTTATAGTTTGAAGTCAGGTAGCATGATGCCTCCAGCTTTATTCTTTTTGCTTAGATTTGTCTTGGCTCTGTGGGCTCTTTCACAGTTCCATATAAAATTTCAAGTAGTTTTTTCTAGTTCTGTGAAGAACTAGAAAAAGCTAATGGTAGCTTGATAGGAATAGCATTGAATCTATAAATTACTTTGAGCAGTATGGCCATTTTCATGATATTGTTTATTCCTATCCATGAGCATGCAATATTTTTCCATTTGTTTGTGTCCTCTCTTATTTCCTTGAGCAGTGGTTTGTAGTTCTTGAAGAGGTTCTTTGCATCCCTTGCAAGTTGTATTCCTAGGTATTTTATTCTCTTTGTAGCAATTGTGAATGGGAGGTCACTCATAATTTGGCTCCTGGTTGTCTATTATTTGTGTATAGGAACGCTTTTGATTTTTCTGCACATTGATTTTGTATCCTAAGACTTTGCTGAAGTTGTTTATCAGATTAAGGAGTTTTTTGGCTGAGGTGATGGGGTTTTCTAAATATACAATCATGTCCTCTGCAAACAGAGACAATCTGACTTCCTCTTTTCCTATTTGAATACCCTTTATTTCTTTCTCTTGCCTGATTGCCGTGGCCAGAACTTCCAATACTATGTTGAATAAGAGTGGTGAGAGAGCACATTCTTACCTTGTGCCAGTTTTCAAAGGGAATGCTTCCAGCTTTTGCCCATTCAGTATAATATTGGCTATGGGTTGGTCATAAATAGCTTTTATGATTTTGA
The DNA here is from genome assembly GCF_028878055.3 of Symphalangus syndactylus. Taxonomy (NCBI): domain Eukaryota; kingdom Metazoa; phylum Chordata; class Mammalia; order Primates; family Hylobatidae; genus Symphalangus; species Symphalangus syndactylus. Next base: position 99,610,802 of record NC_072428.2, on the reverse strand, counting down.
AATATGTTCCATCAATATGTAGTTTATTGAGAGTTTTTAACATGAAGGCCTGTTGAATTTTGTTGAAGGCCTTTTCTGCATCTATTGAGATAATCATGTGTTTTTTGTCATTGGTTCTGTTTATGTGATGGATTACGTTTACTGATTTGTGTATGTTGAACCAGCCTTGCATCACAGGGATGAAGCCAATTTGATTGTGATGGATAAGCTTTTTGATGCATCACTGATATTTTAAGCCTCTTATGTTATGCCAGCAAATATTTGACTCCATAATTTTGATTATATGAGAAATATAAACACCCATTTTCTTAATCTATCAAATCCAAATATTATTCTCTGTAAATAAGTACTCTTAACTAACAAAAAGAAACCTCCTTTATTTCTAATCATAAAAGTAATATTTCCATACTTTCACTGTGTACTAATTATGCATTAACCACTTTAAGTGTTTGATTGTTAAATCACAGGACTCAAAAGTTTGTAGAGATTTTGATTATTTATTTTGTTTTGGAGCTTTGTTTTTTTCTTATTGAATAATTACATCACAGCAAAGGACACAGTAGAGCAACAGCATCAGTAGGTTATTCATGAAAGGGATCATGAAATTTTTGGCACAGGCTTCTTTGCCTTCCTACTACTCCAACACATAGATGCACCAGTGATTTCTCTCATTCCGAGTAAATCTCAAAGTCCTATATATTTTCAAAAACCTACACTACCACCTCTCTCAGTTCTTCCTTCCAATTCCATTCTCACAAACCCTTGTTGTGCTTGACAGCTGGATATATTAAGCATTCTTCTGCTTCAAGACCTTTGCACCTTTGTCCTCCAGTCTTAAACTTCTATCTGCATGCATTCAAAACACCTAGGTACCAGGAGGCCCCAAAATATGCTAGTGGTGGTGGTCTCTGATGACCTGGGCAGGTGGTTAATTGCAGCCTTCAGTGTTGAATGCCCCTCCTCAAGGCTACGATTCATGTTACCCCCAAACCAAATGCTCAAAAGATAATATATCCTGTCTGGGAACAATTCACAGATTCACGCTTATGGAACATCATTTATCTTTAGTTAATACATTCTATGGCATTTGTAAATGTCTCTAGAGATGAGCATGAGATCATTCCATGTCAGTTAAGATTCATCCATACTATGTACGTCATCATGTATGATATGCTATATATTTTGGTAGAAGTTTTTCATCAAATTAAGGAGGTTTTTATCTATTTTCTAAGATTTTTTTTGAGTGCAGAATTTCATCAAACATTTTTCTTTAGTTGTTGAGAGATCGTACATTGTTTCTTTCTTTAATCTGGTTATTATTATATATCATATTAATACCAATCACAAAGATAAACTACCTTTGCTTTCCTGAGATAGCTCCTATTTTACCAAAATAATTATTTTTATGTATGATATAATAAATTTCTAAATAGTTTACTTACCAAGTTTACATCAATAATTGAGATTAATATGTAAATTTCTAACTGGCCTTGTTCAGTTTGGGAATCAAAATTATAATAAACTCATGAATGAGCTGTGAGACTTTTCTCAACTATATATTTTATAACAAAGCTCAGAGATTTTAATAAAATTTATCTTTCTACTACAAAAAATAGATTAGCATTCTTTATCTTTCTTCATTATTATTACCTAGAGTTCTAGCTCATCATTTTTAACAAACATTGGACATTTTTGGAAATACAAATCTGCAAGAAGTAATATAGTAATAAAGCAATAACAAGGGACACTATAATTGTTTGACTGAATTGAATATCTTCATCAAAATACACTTTACAAATAAAATTCTCATACTTATGCTTTGTAGGAAATACAGTAAATCCTGGCAAATCCAAAGTTTAAGTTTATAGAAGATGCCTCTTGCACATTGGTTCATTTGATTTTCAAATTTTATAAAAGTTTTAAGTATACATGAGGGCCAATATAGTATAAGCAGGATGGTGGAATGTTTACCAGCCTTGTACTCAACTTTTTAGCTTAAAAATCTAAAATATATTTGATTATGTCAAAAAATATACAAATAGGTTATTCAGATATAAGCAATTTATAATATAAAATATTATAAGAATTATTTATAAAGAAACTAACACAAATTTGTGCAGTGAAAATTCAATGTTTTTTATCGGAAATACAATGGCTATAAATATGTTTTCAAAATCCACACTGAAAAAAAATGGTGAATAAGTCAATGAAACTCAGTCTGTGTCCTCACAGTTCAGTGAATTAAATGCCATAATTTCCTCTACCAGACTGCACAGAAAATGGAATCTAATTTCATCAGAAACACAGATCCATCTAGCTAATTCATTTAATAGTAAAGACCGGATTATACCTCAATATTTGGCATTGAAGGAATATAAATTTTGGGATCACTAAACAAATGAAAACATTTACAAGTAACAAGTATTGACTTGCTGTCAGGTAGCAATCACAGAATTGGCTGATAAACAATACACTAAGTGGCTATAGAACACTATTACCCTTTCATGGTGGCATGAGAAAGTGATAACAAGCAAAAATCATGCTTTTACCTGGCAAAAAAAGCCTCATTTATGCAACTTTCATCTATCCAAATTTCTAATCACTTAAAATGTGGTCTTTAAAACCACAAAATCCTCACGTGCCAACTATTAGCTACTGATTCTGGGCACGTTATTTAACATGCCTCTCAGATTCCTCAATTGTGAAATGCAGATAATAATAGTACCTCTCTAAGACTATATAAGAGGAACAAATAAGTATATATTTATGTGTCTGTATACATACAAATATGTACACAGACACACACACACTCACACACACCCAAACACATATATATTTACAAAGGTAAATATATATATGTATGTTTACAAAGGTAAAAAAATATATATATATACACATACACGCACATATGTTTACTAAGATAAATATATATACATGTTTACAAAGGTAAATATATATACATGTGTACAAAGCTAAATATATACATGTTTACAAACCTAAATATATATATTATATATATATTTACAAGGGTAAATAAAAATACATATATTTATAAGTGTTAATATATACGCATGTATTTTTAAGGGTAAATATATATACATGTATTTACAAACTATATGCATATAAATATATACCTTATATTTAATACCCATTATATAAGATGTGTATCTTACATACATATAAGATATAAATGGTAAAAATGTATATAAGGTGTATATATATACACCTTATATATTTATATACATATAAATATAAGATATATATTATATATGTTTATATATTTATATATCATATAAAGTATATAAATAGATGTATATAATTATATATAAATATTTACATATATAAGGTATATAAATATATAAAGGTATATAAGGTATAAATATATATATTTAAGATGTATGTATATATAAGCATACATATTTTTATACCATATGTTTTATATATACACCTTTGTGTATATATACCATATAATTGTACATACCATATATAAATAAAAGATATATAAATATATATGTGTACACATATATAAAGGTATATAAAGTATATAAATATGTATACATATATTTATATACTATATATTTATATACCATATATTTTATATATACACCTTTGTGCATATATGTTTATATATTACATATATTATATACACCTTGTATATAAATATAAAATATATTAAGATATATATGTGTATACATATATAAAGGTCTATAAGGTATATAAATATATGTATTTATGTATATACATTTATATATCATATATTTATATATATATCATATATTTATATATTTTATATAGCATATATTTTTATATGTACACCTTTGTAAATATATATCTCTACTTTTATAAATACATGTGTATATTTACTCTTGTAAATACATATGTATTTACAAAGATATGTGCATATATAAATGTATAGTACTAAGACTGATAGCAGCAGCAAATCCACAGGGTTCTGCAGCAACCTCAGTTCTTGCCTCCTCGGAAGAAAGAATTCAACCGAAGGTCATAAGGCAGAGATAAAGATCAAGGCAACTTTTAAAGCTGGAGTGAAAGTTTATTAAAACATTTTAGAGCAGGAATGAAAGAAAGTAATGTACATTTTGAAGAGGGCCAAGTGGGCAACTTGAGAAATTCATCTGCAAGGTTTGACTTTTGACTTGGGGTTTTATACATTGGCATGTTTCTGGGATGTTGTATTCTTTCTCCCCTGATTCTTCACTTTGGGTGGGCTGTCTGCATGTGCAATGGGCTGCCAGCACTTGGGAGGTGCTACATGCGCAGTGCGTCTACTGAAATAGTACACATGCTTACTTGGGGCATTTTCCACTTACCAGTTGAGTGTTCCTAGAGAAAGGTCATATACCAGTTAAACTCAGCAATTTTGCCTCTTAGCGTGCATGCTTAAGACCACTTGCCCAGTTCCTGAGATCTTATTAAGAAGCTGCTGATCATCAGTTTCAAGTGTTTTCTATTTATTGGGAGACTGTCTTTCCCTGGTGCTGACTGAAATCAATTATTATTTTAGAGAGACAATCTAACAATCACCTGATCATCACCTGATCCTGATGCTGCCTAATATTCCTGGTTGACTGGGGGAAACCTCTCCTGCCCTGCTCATGTCTGACCACCTACTGTAACAAGATCAGTGCCTGACACATAGTAAGAGTTATGTAAGTGCTACTTATTAGTAGTATTTATTTCCTTGTGTAATATCGTCAGGTTGCAGCCCGAGCTGGTGGATGGGGGACAGGTAGCTGAAAGAACACTCCAGGGATTGTAGGCAGTTAGGACATGGCTTTACTCTCTCTCTCTCTCTCCCCTACAGAGTCAGCAATGCAGTTATATTTCTCATAGACAACAGTGGCTCAAAGCCCGATATGAGCTTACACAAACAGGATACATTAAATTCCTAACCAGATTAACATAAATTCTCACACCAGAGACCTATTTACCTCTATTCCTATCACCACCAACAACAACATACCCATCAACAAAAAATTACAAGACCCACTAAAAAGCAATAAAAATATATAGGCTTTAGGAACAAACTGAGTATTGGAATGAGGATCAGACATAATGCAAATGTTGAAATTATCCGGCAGGGAATATAAAATAATGGTAAAAGTATGTTATGGTTACCACTGGAAAAAAAGAAGATAATATGCAAGAACAGATACATAATATAAGCAGGGGTTTGGAAATGTGGAGTTAGAATCAAAAACAAATACTGGAAGCAAAACAAAATCAAAACCCTGATACAGAAATAAAGGATGTCTTTGATGAGTTCAACTGTAGACTTGAAATGGCTGAGGAAAGAATCAGTGAGCTTGAAGATACAGCATTAGAAACTTCCAAAACTGAAATGTAAACAGAAAAACAAAATGGAATAAAGAAAACAACACCTAAGAATTTGGGGTGCAATTTCAAAAGATGCAGTATGTATTTGAAAAACCAGAAGGAAGAAAAAGAACAAGCAGAATTTTATATATATATATTTGAAATAACAACAAAATTAATGAACACCTCACCACAAATACAGGAAGTTCAGAGGAGACCAAGAAGGTAAATAATTAAAACTACATGTAGACAGATTATATTCAAACAGCAGAACACCAAAAACCAAGAGATAATCTTGGAAGAAGACAATGGGGGTGTTGGGGAGTATTATCTATTGAGGAAAAAAGTTTAAAAAGTGTAAAAACTTCTCCTCTGAAAACATACAAGGTTGAAGAGAGTGGAGTGATTTAAACTGTTAAAAGAAAAAAAATCCTACAGTTCTATACCAACAAAGTTATCATAAAAAGATAAAGGAGAAATACTGTCTCAGACAAACAAAAAAAAGACAATTTATTACCAGCCAGACCTACCTTATATAAAACGTTCAAAGGATTTTTTCAGGAATAAGGAAAATATACGTTAGAAACTTGGATCTAGATAAAGAAAGGAAGAACAATAAGGAAGGAATAAATGAAAGCAAAGTAAAATATTTTACTTTTCTTATTCTTAATTTATCCAAAAGTTAACTTTGTTTAGTCATAATAGTAACAAAGCACTGGGTAATGGTAGCATACAGATAGGCAAAGTGAGTAACAGCAATGTCATAGGGTCAACAGCAAGGAATGAAGGAATTAAATACTGTTATTTGAAGGTAAACTTATTTTTTAAAAAAATGTATATTGTATACTCTAGGGCAACAATAAAATATTTGTAAAAGATGTATATTTGGCATGCTACAAAAATAAAATGGAATTATAGAAAATGCTACATTAAAATGAGAGAAGCTAGAAAAAGGAGCCTCTGACAAGACAAAAAATAAAAACAATTACAAACATGATTTATAAGAATCCAAAAATATCAATGATCAGCTTAAATGGGCATATTCTAAATATGCCCAATTAACAGATAGGGATTTTAGAATGAATAATAAAACAAAACTCCACTATTCACCATTTAAAATAAATTAATTTTAAATACAAAGATTCTGATAGGATAAATGTAAAGGAAGAGAGAAGGATATACAGACCTAATACTAATCAAAAGAAAGCTGTAAGAGCAACATGAATTTCAGACAAAACAGACTTCTGAAAAAACAAAATAGCAATGAAGAGAGCGTGCATAATGATAAAGGGGTCAATTTTCAAAGATATCGTAATAATCCTAAAGGGGTTATAATCCTAAAAACAGAGCAACAAATTATGTGATGCAAAAACCCATAGAACCGAAAAGAGAAATTGACAAATTCACTATTATAGTCAGAGATTAAAATACCTTCTCTATTAGTAATTGATGGATCAAGTAGGCAGAAAATCAATAATAATAAGACTGAGCCTGAACAGCACTATCAGTCATCTTGGTCTAATTGACAATTACAGAATACTCTCCTCAATAACAGATGAGTACTCATTATTCTGAAGTTCACATGAAACAGTCACCAAGATAAAACACTAACTAGGCCATAAAATATACAACATATATAAAAAAATATGGATTATACAAAGTATGTTCTCAGGCAGCAATGAAATTAAACTAGAAACCAGTAACAGAAACTAAGATAGGAAATCACCAAATATTTGGAATTAAATAACATACTTCTAAATAACACATGGGTCCAGTTAGATGTCTCAAGAGGAAACAAAACATATTTTGAACTAAATTAAAATTAAAATGCAACTTATAAAATTTATTATCATGCTCTAAAAACAGTGTAATGCCTAGAGGAAAATGTATAACATTTAGTGCATATAATAGGAAAAAAGATCTAAAATCAATAACCTAAGTTTCTATGTTAAAAAACAGAAAATAATAATCAATAATGATCAGTTTAACATAAACAGAGAAAAATAATTAAAATTAGGGCACTAAACAATGAAACTGAAAGCAAGAAAACAATAGAAAAATCAACAAAAACAAAGACAATTCCGTCTTTGAAAAGAACTATTAAATTATAGTTAGGCTAATTTTTTAAAATGAAGAAGGTACAGATTATTAATATCAGAAATGAAGGAGGAATCATTACAACTGATTCCATTGACATTAAAATGTTAATAAAAATAATACAAATAATCTGTGTCAACAAATTTGGTGATTTAGATAAAATGGACTAATTCCCTGAAGAGCACAGACTACCAAATGCACACAGATGAAATAAATTATCCAAATAACGTTCTATTTATTTTAAAACATGAATACTAATAAGTAGCCTTTGAAAAAAATAATAAATCACCAGACACAGATGATTTCACTGGTGAATTCTGGCAAGCAATCACTGGGAAACAAAGATAACAATCCTCTAAAATCTCTTCCAGAAAAAGATGCAGAGGGAATAATTTCTAACTCATTCTCTGGAAGCAGCATTACACCAACATCCAACCAGATAAATACATTACAAGAAAGGAAAACTACAAACCAATGTCTTCCATAAACATAGTAAGAAAATCATTTTAAA